>NC_135336.1:100410086-101013745 GCF_023851605.1 Tamandua tetradactyla
GTGAGAAATAACAAGTGACAACATTTCTATGTTGTCTTCATAGAATGAGTTAGGTAGTGTTCTGCCTTTTCACTTTTTTAATGAGTTTGAGCAGGATTGATACTCTTCTTGGAATGTTTGGTAGAATTCACCTGTGAAGCCATCTGGTCTTGGGCTTTTCTTTTTGGGGGAGGTTTTTCATGGCTTATTCAGTCTGTTATAATTGGTCTGTTGAGATCTTGTGTTTCTTCAAGAGTCCATTTAGGTTATTCATGTGTTTCTAGAAATTTGTCCATTTCATCATCTTATGATCCGGTGGGGTCAGTAGTGATGTCCCCTCTTAGCATTCTGATTTTAGTTGTGTGCTCTTTTTTTCTTCTTCAGTCTAGTTACAGGTTTGTTGATTATATTAATCTTTTCAAAGACTCAACTTTTGGTCTTGTTAATTCTCTTTTTAAAAATTCTCTATTTTATCTCTCCTTTAATCTTTATTTCCTTTGTTCTGCTGACTTCCTGTTGAGTTTCTTTTTCATTTTCTAGGTCCTCCACTTCTGAGGTTAAGTCTGTGATTTGAGTTCTTTCTTTCTTTTTATTTTAATTTAAGCATTTAGAGCTATAAATTTTCCTCTCATCACTGCCTTTGTTCCATTCCATAAGTTTTAGAATGTTATGCTTTCATTTTCCTTCTAGTCATGATACTTCCTAATTTCCTTTTTGATTTCTTTGACACATTGGTAGTTTAAAAATCTGTTGTTTGATATTCACATATTTGTGAATTTTCCCAGTTCTCCCTCTGTTACTGATTTCTAGCTTCCTTCTATTTTGTTAGAGAAATTACTTTGCATGATTTCAATATTTTTAAATTTTGTTGAGACTTATTTAGTGACCTAATTTATGGTCTATCCTGGCGAATGATCTATATGCACTAGAGATGAATGTTTATATTCTGCTTCTGTGGAATGAAGTGTTCTATATGGGTTTATTATGTCTAGTTGGTTTAGAGTATTGTTCTAGTCTTCTGTTCTCTTATTGATCTTCTGTGTAGATGTTCTGTCCATTATTGAAAGTGGTTTATTGACGTCTCCTACTATATTAATGTAGAATTGTCTAATTCTCACTATACATCTGTCAGTATTTGCTTCATATATTTTAGGGGCTCTGCTGGTACATACCTATATTTTGCCATTGTTAAGTTTTCTTATTGAATTGGTTCCTTTATCAGAATATAGTGATTGTCTTTCTCCCTTGCAACAGTTTTCTACTTAAAATCTATTTATCTGATATTAGTATAGCTATACTGGCTGCCTTTTGATTGCTGTTTACATGTTATATTTTTAATATCTGCCTACTGTGTCTTTGAAATTAAGGTGAATGTCTCGGAAACAGTATATGGTGGGGTCATGCTTTTTTATGCCATTTGACTGGAGAGTTTAATCCATTTACATTCAAAGTAACTACCAATAATGCAGGACTTTCTTCTGCTGTTTTGCTATTTGGTCTTTGTAAGTCTTATACCTTTTTGAACCTCAAACCTTCAGTTGATTCCTACTGTCATTTATTTGAGTCTTTGTACGTACCATTTTGAGTCCCTTCTCCTTTCTTTCTGTATATATTTTTTTGGTATATTTTTTTTGTGGTTACTATGGGGCTTAAATTTAACATCCTAAATCAAGTTTGATTTGATACTAACTTAACTTTAATAGCATACATAAACACTGTTCCTGTACCTCTCTTTCCTCTCACTTTTGGTTGTACTTATTACAAATTGTATCTTTATTCATTGTATGTCCCAAAGTATAAATTTATCATACTTTTTATGCATTTGCTTTCTAGAACCTATGAGAGGTAAATAAAAAGTGGTGTTACTTACCAAAAAATACACCACCATGGTCCTGGATTTATAAGCACCCATGTGGTTACTGTCATGTGTCAGCTTCGCCAGGTGAAAGTGTCCAGTTGTCAGTCAAGCTCTAGCCAGATTGTACTATGAGGGTATATCATGGATTTAAACATTAGATACTTTTGATTGCGTGTATGGCCGATGGCGTCTGCAGTCAGTAAAGGAGATTGCCTTCAGCAATCAGAGAAACCTCATCCAATCAATTGAAGGCCGTAAAGGGAGAACTGATGACTTCAGCTGTCAGAAAGAAGAATTTCTAACTCTACTTCAGCCAGCCACCTTCCCCTGGGGTATTTGTCAAAAACTTCATGGTTGTTCCCAGTTTGCAAACTGCTCTACAGAATTCAGACTTGCCCATTCCCATGGTCGTCTGAGTCAATTATTGTAATAAATCATAATATTTACATGAAATATACATATATATATATATAAAATCTCCAGTTACTTCTCTGGAGAACCCTAATACAGATTTGGTACCAAGTGTCATTCTTGAAAAACAGAATCTTAAGAATAAAATTGCTGAGTTGGTTCTGGGGTTTTTGGAATTGGTTCTAGTCTGACTAGATTCATAGGCACTGTTGACCCTGTTTCCTGTGATCAAGATGAAACTGTCATTCCATTTATTGAATTGGCACTAGATATATGCAAAATATCACCATTGGTAACTGCTATTCAAATAATTATAAGAGGCAAGGCTATGGGTGATAGTGACCTTAACAGTGTTTTGTGGAATTTAAAGTATAATGATGTTGGGTGGTTATCCCTAATGCACTGGATACAGTTGTATCCAGGGATGAGCACAAGACTTCAAATTCCCAGCTTGAGCAGCACATGAAGGACATGAAAGTTTATATGTGTGCCATGAAAGAACTCTTATTTCATATAGCTGCAGATTTGAGACTTGTAAAAATCAGACCCAGAGTCTCACTGTATGTGGCTGAATTACAGTGTATATTGAATTCCTGACCTTGCATGGTATCTGCTGTTAAAGTGAGGGCATTGACTGTTAAGGAATGGGATCCTGAAAATTGGAACGGGAACATACGGATTGATAATGACTGTGGTGGGGACATTGAAAGCCTACATTCTCCTGGGTCTTCTTTCCCAGATAAATCTGTAGTTGGCCTGCCTGGAGGAAGCAGCCAAGGCTTCCACCTGAGGTTTACTGTGCACTGCCCATAAACCTGTAACTGCCTCCCCTGAGGAAACAGCCCTCACATCTCTGTATGAAGAGGTTAATCCTGTTTCGTCAGATGAAACTGCAGTGAAATGCCCTGAGGAGCTGATTTGTAAGAAACTTCTCATGACCCATCCCCACTACCCCTCTGTTTTCCTGGATGTATAGCTAGACTGAAGTTCCAACAGGCCTCTAAAAGTGAGGTACAGAGTGAGACACATGAGGAGGTATGCTATATGCCCAAAGAACTGCGTGGATTTCCAATTTAAACAGACAGAAATCAGGGGAATATGTATAGTAATGAATTTTGAGAGTGTGGGATGATGGTGAAAGGAACATATAAAATTGGAGCAGACTGAATTTCTTGATATATGGGCCCTTTAAGCAGAGAGTTTGCATTCAGTGTTGTAGCGCGAATGGTTAGAAAGTTAGAAAGGGTTCATTTGGGTCTTTTGCTGAAGCATGGACCAAAAGGTGACCCATACTGCCTAAAGCTGAAATGCCCAAGCTTTCCTGGTATAAAGTAGATAAGGGGATCAGAAGTCTTAGAGAAATTGGAATGTTAGAGTGGATATATCAGGTAAGACTTACCTGTTCTAGTTTGCTAGCTGCTGGAATGCAATATACCAGAAACGGAATGGCTTTTAAAAGGGAGAATTTAATGAGTTGCTAGTTTACAGTTCTAAGGCCGAGAAAATGTCCCAGTTAAAACAAGTCTATAGAAATGTCCAGTCAAAGGCATCCGGGGAAAGATACCTTGGTTAAGGAAGGCCGATGAAGTTCAGGGTTTCTCTCTCAAGTGATAAGGCACATGGCGAACACAGTCAGAGCTTCTCTCTCAGCTGGAAGGGCACATGGCGAATACAGCGTCATCTGCTAGCTTTCTCTCCTGGCTTCCAGTTTCATGAAGCTCCCTGGGAGGCGTTTTCCTTCTTCATCTCCAAAGATCGCTGGCTGGTGGACTCTGCTTCATCGTGCTGCATCATTCTCTGCTCTCTCTGAATCTCTCATTCTTCAAAATGTTTCCTCTTTTATAGGACTTCAGAAACTAATCAAGACCCACTCAAATGGGTGGAGACATGTCATCCCCTAATCCAGTTTAACAACCATTCTTAACTAAATCACATCATCCAGGGAGATGATCTCATCACAGTTTCAAACGCACAGCATTGAATAGAGATTATTCTACCTTTATGAAATGGGATTTATATTAAAACATGGCTTTTTTAGCGGGCATACTTCCTTTCAAACTACCACATCACCCATCCCAGGAATATCCAGAGTATATACCTTTCAGGACTATGAGGAATAAATTTGGGAGAGAAGTTCCATCTTCCCTGAAGAACTTGGTGGCCACTCTTCTCTGTAGGTCAAATATTATTGCAGAAGCTGGTGCTGTTGAACTTGGATCCTTAAATACAGTGGGAGTGATCAAAACCAGGTTAGCAGAAGTCAAGGTGGCAACACTCAATCACCAAAGACAGGGTGGTTGTGGCTACCATAATGAACAGCAGAGTCAAAGACATAATCAGGATAGTATAGCTTGCAGAGATCTATGATGTTGGCTAGTAGATCACAGGGTACTTAAATGTAAAATAGGTGGGCATTCTATTAAGTTCTTACTTGTTCTCTATAAGCAGATGAGTTCTAGGTCAAGTGAACAGTAGACTAACTTGAATCACAAAAACAGAGTCCCAACCCCTCAATTAGGTCCCAGACTTGAGACAGTTTATAGACTCAGAAGGACCCTGCTATATGGCCAAAAAAATTAATCTTCCTCCTAGCATTCCCCAAAAAGACCTAAGGCCCTTTAGCAGGGTGACTAATGCATAAGGAAAAAGGAAATTTTCTGGGATTGTTAGATACTGGCTTTAAAGTGACATTAATTCCAGGGAACCTAAAACATCACTGTGGTCAGCATTCAGAGTAAGGCCTTATGGAGGTCAGGTGGTCAATGGAGTTTTGGCTCAGGTCTGATAATTCAGTCCCTGATATGATACCATTTCCTGAGGTGAACAGCCTACTACTGGTGGCAGGTTTGTGATAATGGATCACTTCCATATGGAAGAGGCAGCATTTTGTTTTAACTGGAATAGACACATACTCTGGATGTGGGTTTATCTTTCCTGTCTGCAGTGTTTCTGACAAAACTATCATCCATGGACTTACAGAATGCCTTATCCATTGTCATGATATTCCACACAACATTGCTTCTGATCAAGGAACCCGTTCATAGCAAATGATGCATGGGAATTCCATGGTCTTATCATGTTCCCCATTATCCTGAAGCAGCTGGATTGATAGAATGGTAGAATGGCCTTTGGAAGTTACAGCACCAACTAGGTGACAGTACCTTGCAGGACTGGGGCAGTGTTCTCCAGGAGACTGTGTTTGCTCTAAATCAGTGTCCACTTTATGGTACAGTTTCTCCCATACCCAGAATTCACCGCCCCAGGAATAAAGGTGTGGAAATGGGAGTGGCACAATTCACTGTTACCCCTAGTGATCTCCTAGAAGTATTTTTACTTCCTTTCCTTACAGCCTTTAAGCGCTGCTGACCTATAGGTCTTAGTTCCAAAAGGAGGAGTGTGTCCACCAAAGGACACAGCAATGATTCCATTGAACTGGGAGTTAAGATTGCCACGTGGAAACTTTGGGCTCCTTGTGCTTCTGAATCAACATGCAAAGAATGGAATTACCGTATTGGCTGGACTGATTGGTCCTGAATATCGGGAAAATAGAACAACAGCTGCACAATTGAGGTAAAGAAGAGTTTGCTTGGAATATAGGATCTCTTTGGGCATCTCTTAGTACTGCTGTGCCCTGTGATTAAAGTCAATAGAAAACTGCAACAACCCAATCCAGGCAGGACAATCAATAGCCCAGAAACATCAAGAATGAAGTTTGGATCACCCCACTAGGCAAAGAACCACGTTCAATTGAGGTGCTTGCTAAAGGTAAAGGGAATATGGCATGGGTAGTATAAGGAGGTAGTTATAAATATGAGCTATTGTCATGTGACCAGTTGCAGAAACTATGTTATGATGAAAAAGTCAGAATAGGCATTGCCCAGAGATCCCTATAGATGGGAAGAAAGATCAAAGGCGAAGGAGGAGGTGTAAGAGAAAATGGGATTTAACAAGTGAGTATGGCTGCTGAATCACTATATTAATATTCCTTTTAGCCTCCAATGTTTTGGACCAGCTAGAAGGAAAAATCTGAGATGGTAGCATGGTGGCATCCCATGACAAACTCTGGGATCTGTTCTTTAACTACTTGTTGAAGTGTGCTTTGGAAAGTATTCCTTTTTTTCTTCTTTCTTTGCTTTGTATGTATATTTTACAATAAAAAACTTTTTTTAAAGAAACTTATGAATATTTCTTCATTGCTTTGTTATGAATACATGTGTCATGAATGTGTGTGTGTGTATGTATATATAAAGCAGATCTCTTCCTTTTCCCCTGTCCTTTTATAATGGAATAAGTTGTATTAACTTTCTTATAGTATTTCACTTATAGAAAATCAAGTTTGAGAGTGAATAGTAGCTGGATTGCACCCTCTCTTCTAGGGTAAGAATTACTGCTTTTCTGGTTAAATGTAGGACAGTTTAGTACTTTTAGGCAAAAAATATGACTACTGTTTTTACTTAAGAGATTAAATAAGGTCTAAGGAACTGTGTATACATGCCAAGCTGACAAGGGGTAGACTATGATGCTTAAGTTCACGTGTCCACTTGGCTAGGTTATGGTGTCCAGTTGCTTGGTAATCAAGTACTGACCTGATTCTTACTGTGAGGATGTTTTGTGTATTTAAATTTTAAGTAAGTTGATTATATGTACACTCAGCTGAGGAGATTGCCTTCAACAGAGAAGTTTCATCTAATCATTTAAAGGTCTTAAAAGGAGAGCTGACGATTTCAGCTGTCAGAAGGCAGAATTTCCATCTCTTCTTCAGACAGTTTCTCATGGGGAATTCATCAAAAACTTTCATCAGAGTTCCCAACTTGTGGTCTGCCCTATGAAATTTGCACTTGTTCAGTATTCCCACAGACATGTGAGCCAATTTCTGTAATCTAATAATATTTACCTAATATATGTGTGTATATTCTGTCAGTTCAGTTCCCTGGAGAACCCTAATGAATACAGTTACCATTATTGGTGGTCTTTATTTCTCTATGCCACTTTTAACTATTGACCAATGTCCTTTTTTCAGTCTGAAGAACTCCCTTTAGTCTTGCTTGTAGGGTAGGTCTAGTGACAATGAACTCCCTTAGCATTTGTTTATCTGGGGTTTGTCTTAATCTCTCCCTCATATTTGAAAGACAGTCTCACTGTAAAATTCTAGTTTGGTAATTGTAATTGTTTTCTTTTAGCACTTTACATATTTTGTCCCACTGCCTTTTTGCCTGTATAAGGAATTGGTATTTAATCTTATTGCGATTCCTTGTGTGTGTGTGTGTATATATATATATATATAAACATTTTGCTTTTATGTTGCAGCTTTCAGAGCTCTCTTTTTTTCTTGGTATTGGACAGTTTGATTACTGTGTGTCTGGGTGTGGTTATTTTTGCGTTTATCCTGCATGAGGTTCCTTGGGATTCTCTAATGTGCATATTCATGTCTTTTGTTACATTTGGAAAGTTTGGAAATTTGGAAAGTCTATTTCTTAAGTTTGTATCCAGTTTGTGATTTGACAGAGATTTCCTTAAATGCCAGGGACAAAAGCAGACCAAAGCAATAAACACCTTTTATAGTCTTTGCAAATTGTCTTTGTCAGATTAATCTAAGGCAAATGTGATGGGCAGGATCTTTTCAGTCGTGTCTGAATCTGCCTCTTGGACTGGTTTTGTGCTTACTTCTGGCTTTAGGAATTCCCCCATTTTCAGAAATTTCAACATGCTCTCTACTCCCTATGAAATAGACGTTATCTCCTTCCAGAGTGCTCTGCTATAGGACCTATAGCCGGTAGTCCTTTGCCCCAGGTTGCTTCAACCCAGTTGTTTCTTACACTGCTTATTTTCCAGGAATCTACTTCTGCCTATAGGCATACTCTGGAAGCGCAAGCCAGAGAGGTTCCAACTTAGGCTTTCAAGCTACTGCTGAATAAGATTGGCACTGACATATAGGCACTCCAGTTTGTGCACAGGGGTCTTTCTGCTCCTTCCAGAACAGAGCCAGAGACTTAACAAAGAGAAGACAGGCCTACTCCACAGTGGGAAGTGGAGGGGCTAGGGGAGGGAACAGCTACATTGCAAGGAGCTTTCCTACCATTTTTTTAAATCCAATTTTATTGAGATTTATCCCCACATCATAGAATCCAGCCAAAGTTTACAATCACTCTTCTATCATTTGTACACACAAATTTGTGTGTGTGTGTGTGCGTGTGTGCGTGCAGTCCAGGAATAGAACCTGGGTCTCCTTCATGGAAAGTGAACATTCTACCACTGAACCACCCATGTACCGCCTTTCCCCCCATCATTTTTAAATGATGTGTATTTTTGGTTTGGCACCCACCCAGTTCCTTCAACCCTTTAACTGTTTTCCGGAGCTTTAAGGAAGATGGCTCCACCAGTTTTTGCTATTTGTTCAAAGATTCTGTGAGGGTTTGGCACTCCAGGTTGTTTTATGCCACCATCTTGGTTTAACGCTCACCTTTTTTTTCTATTTTCAAATATTTTTCAACTTTAAAAAGCTTTTCACATTGGTTTCATACTTATAGCAGAGTTGCATAAATAGTACAAAATTTCCCATATACCTTCTTCAAATACTGATATTTTACCAAACTTGCTTTATCATGTTTGCTGTCACCATATCTGTATATTATCAATATTTCTATCTCTATTTTTTAATGTTTGAGAGGAAAAATTGCAGATATGATGCCTCTTTTTTCTTTTTTTATTAATTAAAAAAATTAACAAACAAAACATTAAGATATCATTCCATTCTACATATACAATCAGTAATTCTTAATATCATCACATAGTTGCATGTTCATCATTTCTTAGAACATTTGCATCGATTTAGAAAAAGAAAAAGACAACAAAAGAAGAAATAAAACGATAACAGAGAAAAAAAGATTATACATACCATACACCTTACCCCTCGCTTTCATTTACCACTAGCATTTCAAACTAAATTTATTTTAACATTTGTTCCCCCTATTATTTATTTTTATTTCATATGTTCTACTCTTCTGTTGTATAGTAGATAAAAGGAGCATCAGACACAAGGTTTTCACATTCACAGAGTCTCATTGTGAAAGCTATATCATTGTTCAATCATCATCAAGAAACATGGCTACTGGAACACAGCTCTGCATTTTCAGGTAGTTCCCTCCAGCCTCTCTGCTACATCTTGAACAACAAGGTGATATCTGCTTAATGCGTAAGAATAACCTCCAGGATAACCTCTGGACTCTGTTTGGAATCTCTCAGCCATTGACACTTTGTCTCATTTCACTCTTCCCCCTTTTGGTTGAGAAGGTTTTCTCCATCCCTTGATGCTGAGTCTCAGCTCATTCTAGGGTTTTTCTCAATCCCTCGATGCTGAGTTTCAGCTCATTCTAGGATTTTTGTCCCACATTGCCAGGAAGGTCCACACCCCTGGGAGTCATGTCCCACACAGAGAGGGGGAGGGTGGTGAGACTGCTCGTCGTGTTGGCTGGAGAGAGGGGCCACATCTGAGCAACAAAAGAGGCTCTCTTGGAGGTGACTCTTAGGCCTAAATTTTAAGTGGACTTGACCTATCCTTTCTGGGGTTAAGTTTCATGTGAACAAACCCCAAGACTGGGGGCTCAGCCTATAGCTTTGGTTGTCCACACTGCTTGTGAGAATATCAAGAATTCAACTTGGGGAAGTTGAATTTCTCCCTGCTCTCACCATTCCCCGAAGGGGGCTTGCAAATATTTTCCCACTCACTGATCAAATCACTCTGGGATTCATGATGCCTCTTTTTTGCTAAATACTTCATTATATATCTCAAAGGAAGATAATCTTTTAATTAGCTATATTGCAGTAACTCAAAATCAGGAGAGTAATTTTGATACAATATCTTTATCCAATCTTTCGTCTTCTTCAAATTTTGCCCATCATGTCACTAATGAGGTTTCTAGCGAAAGAAAAAACAAATTTTGGGGGCATGAAACCCAATCTGAAATCACCCTTTGTTTACATGTCATTTCTCTTTAATCTTTTAATCTGGAAAGTTCATTAGTCTTTCTTTGTCTTCGATAATCTTGATACTTTTGATGAGCCTTGCCAGTTATTTTGTAGCATGTCTCTTATCTGGGTTTGTTGGAGATTTGCTCAGGTGCAAATTCAGGCTTTGCATTTTTAGCAAGACTATTCAGAGGCGATGCTGCTATATTCTTTTCAGTGTACCATTGATGTCAGTTTGTCTCCTTCCTGGTTATGCTGTGTTGTGCCATTTGTTACACAGCTCTGTAAAGGCACTCTTTTACCTTTGTAATTTATACGTATCTTAGGTATATTTTCAAACACTGCATTTCCCGTTTCTCACCCACAAGTTTTAGCATCCAGTGATGATTCTTGTCTGAATCCATGACTCCTGAGGATGTTGCCAGATGGTGATTTTGGAATTCAATCATTCCTTCTCTGCACATCAGTTGAAACTCTACTGTAATTTAGAGTTTTTCCTGTTCTCGTATTTTAAAAAGTTTGTTTTGTTTTTATCTGTATGGATGAAAGGATTCTTATTTTAGACCCAGTTACTGACATTTTTTTTGTTGCTCAGGTTGTCCCAGATTTGACCAGGAGAGTTCTTGCAAGCTGGCTCCTTTGTATTTTGAAATGTCCTCATTTTTTGAGCATTTCCTTACTTCCTGGCACAATGAGTTCTAGGCTTCATCTTGTACTTTCTCTCTCTAGCCCTGAAATCCACTTGGCTGTTTCTCTAAGGAACTCTGGTTTCTTTGATGGAAATATCATCTTTTGAAACCCCAGTGTTCGCACTGTTGGTCTCCACTGGACAGAGCTTGGAAACTGTGTGTGCACATAGGTGTGTATTTATATACATGCATGTGTATGTGTGAGATGCACACACTTTGGCACCCTTCTCTGACTCTATATATTAAAAGTTACAAATACACACTGACCCCTCTGTTTCCAGGTCCAAATCACAGGTTTCGCCCTAACTGCCCCCACACCATACCTGGGACTCCCTTCTCAGTGACTGAGCCCTCTCTCCTGATTCACCACTTATGATTTCTCAAACTAGGAGAGGTCCCCCAACCTTCAAAACAACCACAAAAAAAACTAAACAACTGTGCCTATTTTAACCTTTAAAAAATTAAAAATTAAAATAAAGCCAAGGAGGCATACTTTTACAGTCTAGAAGTTACTTGATTGTTAAAGGAGGCTCTTCATGGGTGTCCTTGCCAGAACAGCTAGGGTAGTATTCCAGTTTACTAGCTGCTGGAATGCAATATACCAGAAACAGAATGACTTTTAAAAATGGGAATTTAATAAGTTGCTAGTTTACAGTTCTAAGGCTGAGAAAATTTCCCAATTAAAGCAAGTCTATAGAAATGTCCAATCTAAGGCATCCAGGAAGAGACACCTTGGTTCAAGAAGGCTGATGAAGTTCAGGGTTTCTCTCTCAAGTGAGATGGCACATGGCGAACACAGAGTTTCTCTCTTATCTGGAAAGGCACACGGTGAACACAGTCAGGGTTTCTCTCTCATCTGAAAGGGCTCATGGCAAACACGGCATCATCTGCTAGCTTCTTCTCCTGGCTTCCTGTTTCATGAAGCTCCTCGGGAGACATTTTCCTTCTTCATCTCCAAAGGTCGCTGGCTGGTGGCCTCTGCTTCTAATGCCTATGTCGTTCTGCTCTGCTCTCTGAATCTCTAGCTTTTTCCAAAATGTTTCCTCTTTTATAGGACTCCAGAAACTTATCAAGACCCACCTAAATGAGTGGAGACATGTCATCACCTAATCCAGCTTAACAACCACTCTTGATTAAATCACATCTCCAGGGAGATGATCTAATTACAGTTGCAAACATACAGTATTGAATAGGGATTATTCTGCCTTTATGAAATGGAATTTTGATTAAAACATGGCTTTTCCCTCAAAAAGCTAAATACAGAAATGCCATATGACCATTGCTAGATATCTACTCAGAGGACATGAAGGCGAGGACACAAACGGACATTTGCACACCAATATTTATAGCAGTATTATTTACAATTGCAAAGAGATGGAAACAGCCAAAATGTCCATCAACAGATGAGTGGCTAAACAAACTGGTATATACATACGATGGAATATTATGCAGCTGTAAAACAGAATAAAGTTATGAAGTATGTAACAACATGGATAGACCTTAAGGACATTATGTAGAGTGAGATTAGCCAGAAACAAAAGGACAAATACTGTATGGTCTCACTGATATGAACTGACATTAGTGAATAAACTTGGAGAATTTCAGTGGTAACAGCGACCATTAGGAGATAGAAATAGGTTAAGATATTGGGTAATTGGAGTTGAAGGGATACAGATTGTGCAACAGGACTGAATGTAAAAACTCAGAAATGGACAGCACAATACTACCTAACTGTAATACAATTATCTTAAAACACGGAATGTGAGAATGATAGAGGGAAGAGGGCTGGGGGCACAAATGAAATCAGAAAGAAAGACGATAAAGATTGAGATGGTGTAATCTAGGAATGCCTAGAGTGTATAATGACAGTGACTAAATGTACAAATTTTAAAAATGTTTTCGCATGAGAAAGAACAAAGGAATGTCATTACTGCAGGGTGCTGAAAATACATGGTAATTAATATTTTAAAATTTCAACTTATGTGTGAGACTAAAGCAAAAAATGTTTATTTGGTACAAAATTTATATTTTGGCTAGTGCATTTCCTAATATAACTTATGTAGACAGCTTAAATGAACACCATAAGTACATGGAACCTTGAGTAGGACAGGAGATTTTGTTGGTTTGTCCAGAGTGATGTCCCGATAAATCCCATAGTGATTTGAACAGTGAATAAAAAAGTATTTGTAAAGTTGCCTTCGGGGAATAACGGGGGAAAATTAAACTTCCCCAAGTTGAATTCTTGATATTCTCACAAGCAGTGTGGACAACCAAAGCTATAGGCTGAGCCCCCAGTCTTGGGTTTTGTGCATATGAAACCTAACCCCACAAAGGATAGGTCAAGCCTACTTAAAATTAGGCCTAAGAGTCACCCCTAAGAGAACCTCTTTTGTTGTTCAGATGTGGCCTCTCTCTCCAGCCAACACAACAGGCAAACTCACCACCCTCCCCCTGTCTACATGGGACATGACTCCCAGGGGTGTGGACCTTCCTGGCAATGTGGGACAGAAATCCTAGAATGAGCTGAGACTCAGCATCAAGGGATTGAGAAAACCTACTCGACCAAAAGGGGGAAGAGAGAAATGAGACAAATTAAAGTGTCAATGGCTGAGAGATTCCAAACAGAATGAGAGGTTATCCTGGAGGTTATTCTTATGCATTAAGTAGATATCACCTTGTTATCAAGATGTTAATGGAGAGGCTGGAGGGAACTGCCTGAAAATGTAGAGCTTTGTTCCAGTAGCCATGTTTCTTGATGATGAGTGTATAATGACAGAGCTTCCACAATGTGACTGTGTGATTGTGAAAACCTTGTGTCTGCTGCTCCTTTTATCTACCTTGTCAGCAGATGAGTGGAACATATGGAATAAAAATAAATAATAGGGGGAACAAATGCTAAAATAAATTTAGTTTCAAATGCTAGTGATCAATGAAAGGGAGGGATAAGGGATATGGTATGTATAAATTTTGTTTCTGTTTTCATTTTATATCTTTTTCTGAATAGATGCAAATCTTCTAAGGAATGATCATGATGATGAATATGCAACTATGTGATGATATTGTGAATTACTGGTTATATATGTAGAACGGAATGATCAAAATAGAAATGTTTGCATTTGTTTGGTGTTTTTTGGTATTTAAAAAAAAAAAAGGGGTTTTCTAGGGGACATACATCCTTTCAAACCAGCACAGGTAGAGTGTGCTGTCCTTTAGAGTCGTGTTTGTGATTCAGTGCCTAAATGAAATGCTAAAGGTGTTCCTGCCACTTTAAGAAAGAGTGATTTCAGAGTTGAGCTTAATGCTCTTTATTTGGGTATACGGGGGAATAGTGCAGAATTGAAAATGGCTGCCCAGTTTTCTCCATGCTTTGGCTTTGAAATTTTAAAAAAATATATTTTTATTGAGAAATATCCACACACTTACAGTCCAAGTATATTATACATTCAGCCACTGATTTTTAAAATATTATCACATAGTTGTGTATTCATCCCCATGATCATTTGTAGAACATTTGCATCATGCCAGAAAAAGAAATAAAAGGTAAAACAAAGAACTCAAGCATCCCATACCCCTTACCCCTCCCTCTCACTGGCCCACAGTATTTCAGTCCACCAAATTTTTACCCTTTCTCTCCTATTATTTACTTTTTAGCCTTCTTTATTTTTTTAACTCATCATTCAGATAAAAGGAGCATCACACACAGAGTTTTCACAATCACATAGTTGCACTGTAAAAGTTTTATAGTTACACAGTCTTCTTCAAGAATCAAGGCTACTGGAACACAGCTCAACAGTTTCAGGTACTTCCCTCGAGCCAATGCAATACACCATAAACTAAAAAAAGGATGTATCTATAATGTATTAGAACGATCTCCAGGATAACCTCCTGACTTTGAAATCTCTCAGCCACTGAAACTTTATTTTGTCTCATTTCTCTCTTCCTTCTTTTGGTCAAGAATGCTTTCTCATTCTGAAGATGCTGGGTCCTGGCTCATCCCTGGGAATCAGGTCCCATGTAGTGGGGGAGGGCAGCGAAGTTACCTGCCTAGTTGGCTTAGAGAGAGAGGCCACATCTGAGCAACACGAGAGGTTCTCCAGGGGTGACTCTTAGGCATAATTATCAGTAGGCTTAGCCTATCCTTTGCAGGAATAAGCTTCATAGGGGTGGATCCCAGTATCCACAGCTCAGCCTATTGAATTCGTTGTCACCACAATTCAAGAATATCAGGAATTCCCCAGATGGGGAAGTTGAAATTTTCTCCTTTCTTCCCAGTCCTCCAAGGGATCTTTGCAGATACTATTTTTATTCACTGCCTCGATTACTCTGCAATATATCGGTATATCATAGTAACCTGTACAAACCAACAAGATTTCATGTCCTTTTCAAGATTCCATGTAATTATGGTGTTCAAGTAAACTGACCATGCATGTTAAATTAGATAATGTGCTACCCAAAATGTAAGTTTTGCACCAAATAAACATCTCTCCTTTGATCTCACATAGAAGTTGAAGTTTGAAAATCTGGGCCATATCATCCTTTACCCAGTATTTTGATTTACTTTAGTCTCGTCTAGATCAGCCTCATTCATATCTCTAGATGAAGTCTGTTCAGTTTTTCAGCTGTTTTAATAGTTGCTGAATGGGGTAGTGCCGACACTCCTGGCTTCAGTGCTCTCACTCTGAGTCTCAGGTGTCACATAAATACCTGAAGTTTCAGGGAACCACCAGGCTTTTGCTTTGAAATTGGATATTACATCTACTTCTAGAAGGGCAGATGTTTGATGTGTGTGTGATGTCTGTTAGTGAATATGTGGTGTCTGTATGTGTGTGTGCATGTGTATGTAGTTTGTATCAGTGTGTGTGTGTGTATTTTTCAACGTGTATATGTATGTATGTGTAGTGTGGGGGGTATATATGTGTATGCATGTGTAGTGTGAGGTGTATATGTGTATGTACGTGTAGTGTGTGGTGTGTATAAGTGTGTGTGCAGTGTGTGGTGTGTGCATTCTGAGAGACAGCATGCCTCTCTGGGTGGGTGCAGGCCTCCCTGCCCTCTTCCCCAGGAGGTGGCCCATGAGGTCCTCGTGTGCCCTTGTGGCTGGCAGGGGAGAGGAAGCTGAACCAAGGCTGGAGCGTACCTGGAGGGCTGGAGGCTGGCCCTCTGTCCCCGCTACGGGGAGGCCTTTACTCTGGGGTGTGAGCACAGTCTCTTCTGGGGGAAAGGGCCCAGAGCTCTCACTTCCTATTCCAGAATGTACACGTAGGGCTTCAGGGAAGGCTCAGTCTCTCTGAAGCAGGTACCCTGTCTTTAGCTTCCAAGGCACATACATTTGTGATTCGGTCGTCCTTTAACCGAGTTAAAGGTGAGAGACTTGAAAATGTGCACAGGGGACTGGCCCTGGCCGAGTGGCTCTGGCCCTGCGGTGGCTCTGCGTCTCTGCGTGACGCCGAGGTCCTGCTGCCTGACTTCCTGCTTGCTGGCTGCGCTTGGAGCCTGACTGCACAGGAACCAGTGTTGGGGTTCGCAGCTAGTCCGCAAGTAGATCCCAACTCTGTGCCACTCATGTTTCTAGGCTAGCCTGACCTCTGACGTAGAACGGTGTGTTCTGATCACATTTCGTGCTGGGCCACATCCTGGGAGATTTACAGGGGACGGTAACCCAGGAAGCCCCCCATGTGCTGTTCATGCCAGCCTTGTCTGGGGAGGGACTGTTGGGCTGATGCACATAAGGGAGTTTCGTGCTTTTTGTGTGGGTGTGGGCAGGTATCTGTTTTTTTGAGGAAAAGTTTTATGAAATAGTTGTCTTTTCTGTTGTGAATGGTGTCCAGACTTTCAGTAGGCAATTGAGGATGGGACGCTCCATTTGCCCTGGTGTGGCTGTGGTAGGGGCCTCCAAGGGGACCACAAGCGTGGCTCAGCCCTGCCGTCGTGCCCTCGCCCTGGCCGCCCTCTCTGAGGTGCAGTCCCAGCTGCTTGCTGAGTTTCTGTGGGATTAACTGAAGTGGCACATGTAAAGAGTGCCTTGAACACAGAGGCGCGTCCCGAGTGTCGGTTTTCCTTTCACGCACTCTTACTTGGTGTCCCACCGTGGGTACGAGAGTGAAGCCAGGAAGGCAGCGAGGGGGGCTCAGTGTCTGCGGGGTTTCCCTGACATTTATGGAGGTAAAAGCACTTTTTCCTTTAACGTCCTCATCTTTCCTTAAATAGACGAAGGATTTGCAGGTTATTCCCAAGGCCTCTTCAGTCTATTTCTTGGTGGCTGTCTCAGCCCTGGGCTGCTGTGACACCACCTCACAGTGGTGGCTTAAAGGCAGGGATGTGATCGCTCCCCGTTTTGGAGGCTGGAAGTCCCACAGCAAGATGTCAGCAGGGCCGGCGCCCCCCGGGTCTCGCGCTCCGGCCACCCTCTGCCGCAGGCTGAGGGTCTGCTGCTCGCATTTCCGCCGACTTCTGGCCCCTCTGCCCTGAGTTGGAATTCCGGTTGCTGGCCAGACCTCAGCCTGATTCAGTGTGGCCTCCTCTGAAGAGAAGCCTTTGAAGACCTCACCGCTGCACCCATGGGGACACCTCCAGGCTCCTGTGGAGGGACGGGCCCACCCCCACAGGACGCGGGCCAGGACGTGAGCATGGCCTTCGGGGCGCGGCGCAGGCATATGGCTGTCCACCTCTGCACAGACACATGGTTGCCTCGGACACGGGTCCCGGCCCCGAGAAGCGGACATTCCACCACCATTTGGCTACCAGCACCAAAAACGAGAAACACCCAAAGTGAAATGGAGAAACATTGTATGAGGCGAGCAAAGCTGTTGCAAATTCTGAGTCCAAAAATTTGCTAGAGCAGTGGTTTGTTTGAGGTCTAGTTGAATCATCTTTGTAAAACCTCATTTTTATTTAGTGTCTATCACACTTAAGATACCGTGCTAGTGGTAGGGGATTTGCAACAGAAGGGCCTTTGGCCCCTGAGGAGTGCATAGTCTGAATAAACAAGATGGTGCCCAGCTACATGGGTGCTTTGGGAAGGCTTGGGGGCTGTCCAGAAGGCTTCCTGGACAAGGTGAGATGCATCCCAGAGGTGGGGCAAGTCCTTGGGGCAAGTTTGGGCTGGGGAATGTCCCAGGGGGAGGTGGGGTGGTGAGAAGGGTGCTGCTGGCTGAGTGTGCATGATGGGTTCTGCCCCGAGGCTCCCACAACCTTAGCAGAGGCCTGAGGTGAGGTGGCTGAGATGGAGGGGAGCAGGCATTGGGCGGAGGGTGCGCGCAGGGCAGAGATGTTAGGAAATGTTCCAGGATGAGTTTGCAGATGTTCAGGGTCTTGGGTTAACTCAAGAAAGAGGTGCCTAGGGGCCACAGAGGATAGCTTTGGTGATTATGCCTCATCAGTTCGTGAAGGGCTGCTTCATCCTGCTGGCGTGTGTCCCGTTTTACAGGTGTGCTCTTATCCACTGTGCCACGCCTGTGCGGGAAGTGGCTTCCGAAGAGTTCTCCAGCTGGTGGCATGCTGGGCATGCCATTCCCAGCGCTGTGTTATGTGCACAGTGTACGTCATTTCCCAGCAGTGGGACTGCTGAGTCGGGCGGTCTCTGGTTCAGCCTCCCCTGGCCACTCCACTGTGTCCACATGGCTGACTGCCCCCCCAGGGCGGCCTTTCTTCCTGGGGCCTCTGCAGCCCCACTTGGTTCCCCTCCTGACCACTTGGCTGCTCTTTGTGTCCTTGGCTGATCCTCCAGGTCTCCTGACCAAGTCCTCTTGCATGGCCCACCTTCTGCCACTTCCTGGGTGGTTCACGCAGTCTGGCGGCTTCTCGCATTGTCCTGGTTTTCTGAGGCTGCTCTGACAGATGACCACAGACCGAGTGACTTGAAACAACAGAAATTTCCTCTCACAGTTCTGGCAGCCAGGTGGCTGAGATCAGGCTGTTGGCCGTGTTGGTTCTTTTCAGAGGCTCTGAGGCTGAGTTTGGCCCATGCCTCTCTCCCAGCTTCTGATGATGGCTGGCCATCCTTGGCATCCCTTGGCTAATGGGTCCGGCTCTACAATCCCTTCCTCCGTCTCCATGTGGCCATGTTTTCTGCATGTGCCAAATCGCCCCTTTTCTCTTATAAGGATGGCCGTCATCAGATTCAGGCCCTCCCTAAACCCAGGATGGTCTCATCCTAAGATCCTTAAACTGGATCACGTCTGCAAAGACCTGATTTCCAGATCAGACCCCTTCCAGGGTACCAGGGTTAGGACTTGGATGTGGCTTTTGGGGGATGGCATTCAACCCCACTCCAATTGCCAAGTCCATATCTGCAGACCTAACTTATTTGTTCCCAATTCCGACTTGGATGTCTGAGCACACCTCAAATCTAAACTCTCCCGACTCCTGCTTTCTGCTTCCCAGGATACAGAACCTGCTTTGCCCAGCCGGCGTCATCTCAGGAAACACAGTGCTGCTCTTCTCATTGCTTGGGTGGAGCGCTTGGAGCCCCCAGCCTCCTCTGCCCGTGCCTCCAGCCCATCGCACGCCCTGTTGGCTGCATCTCCATCCACCACCTCGCCTCCCCACTCCAGGCTGACAGCCTCCCACCAGCTCTGCTGTCCCGACCTGCCACGCAGTCTGTTCTGTACACAGCTGTTGGAGGGAGCCTCCTGAAGCGTAAGTCATGCCACGCTGGGCTCAGCCCCTTCGCAGCTTCCCATCTCCCTTGCAACACCCTGCAGGTCTTCACCAGGGCCCCTGTGAGTCACGACTGTCTGTCCTGTGTCTTCCCTTCCCTTTTCACTGCTCTGCTCCACTACCCCAGTCTCCCACAGGCTCTCAGGTGAGCCCCACATCCCCCAGGAATGGGGTGGATCACTCCTGACCTCCCTGCAGGTCTGTCCTTGGAGGCGTCCCATCCCCATCATTTCCTGTACCTGCCTTGCTGTTTCCCTCAGTTCCTTACCTTCTGGCACGTTCCTGTCACTGACCTGTCTGTGTTTATATCTCTTCCTAATCGAAGCTCTGGCAGGACAGGACCCTGAGCTGTCTGCCTGTTATATTCCCAGGCATGGGGCAGCGTCTGACATGTAGTAAATGCTTGCCCAAGTGTGAAGGAAGGGATGGGTTCACCTTCCTCACGTCTTTTCCACAACGAGCGGGAGAGGCGGGCCTGGAGAGACGCTGCTGAGGCCGAACACCGCACTGCCTCCTGCCGGCCCTGCGGCCTGGCCGGTCACCGCTCAGGCTCCCGGGCCCCAGCTGGGAGCAGTCAAGTCGAGTGGTGCACAGTGCCCAGAGAATGGCTGGCTGGTTCCCCGCCACCGTGAGGCTGGACGCCCTGGATCCTGCTGGGGCTCCCCATTCAGCTCAGGTGTGAGGCGCTGGCTCAGCGCGACGCGGGGCCTGTCTGGTGCTCTCTGTTGTCCTCTCCCCACCTCGCCTGCCGCGAGATGTGGGGTCTTGCCACCTGGGTTGCTGCTGTGTCCTGGGGCCCAGAGCAGCATCTGCGCCTGTAAGTCATTTACTAGTTATTGGTGAGGGAGTAATTCCAGACGGCTGCAAAGGTGATGACAAGGGAGGGACGAGGCAGGCCTGGTACAAGGACACCTAAGTGGTCAGTAGATGAGTGAGTACTGCCAATGAGGTTGGGTTTATAAAGTAGCTCTAAGGTGGCTGAAAAAATAGAAGACATGTATTTTTTTTTTAAAAATTGTATGGGTGCTATAGAAGAAGAAACAAAAAAATGTTCTGCAGCTGTTAACTGATATTTTCCTGCTTCTGTTTTCCCAGACAGCGTTTGCTTTTGATCAAAATGATTTGATGTCTTAGCACCAAGCTCTCGTTAACCATGATGGCTCCACAGAGACTGGGTGTGGACAGCTACCAAGACACGCAGCAAGTGAGCGCCCCGACTGCTTTCTTACCTGCGCCGCAGTGAACAGCTGCTCCGGGCAGCTGTGATGCAGGGTCCTCGATGTTGCAGGTCCAGGTTAAAGCCTGTTAGACCATTTGTTATATGCTGGTGTTTGGAAAGGTCAGCTGTGGAAATTCTCAAGTTACTTTCATCACTGCTCCCCAGATGGCCACTAATTTTGCCTCCCCCAAATCATGAGTCTCATGGGAATTTGCCTTTTTTATTGTCAATATTGACAAGTCCTGTTGCTTTTAAAGAAAAGCTGTATGGTTCTGATAATTACAGCTTTGCCAGTACTAGTCTAAGTGACCCACGTGACCTGCTTTGGGATAGAGCCTGTGGTCCCATGTCCCCGGTGGGGGCGTGGGAGGACCTAGGCAACTGTGTCACAGGTCGCCCCACGCACATGTGAATGCTTCTCCACTGCAAGTCTAGTTATTTTCACCTGATTGGGTTTCAAGCTGAGAGAATTCTGACTCTTCTTGACAAGCATGATGTAAAAAGAGCTACCATTTGTTTTCCTTCCTGAGGCAAATTGCTTCCTTTTTTTCTTTTCCTCCAAATGGGGACAGTCACCATGCTTGGCACAGAGTGTGGCTCATCACACACGTATTCCTGTGCTATTAAGGAGCTACAGAGGTGTGGAGAGTTGTCTGTGCCCCAGCACCTCACTGGGCCTGGGGTTGGGGCTCAGAGGCTCGGGTTGTCAGCACTGGGCCAGCTTCATGGCTGCAGGCAGGCCTGGCACTTCTGTCACTGGTGCACACTTGACCAGCTGGTGGGCTTGGTCTGCCCTTGTACAGACCCCTTGCTTTATACATAGAGCATCATTTGTAGGCTGATTCCTCTATCCTATTTTCTAGCCACAACAAGAAAATTGAGTTGTGTTTGTTCCAGTGAAGGAAAATCTCTCTATTAACTGACTAGTCTTTCTGGTCCTGTGGTGTGCTGAGCCTCTAGCAGGAGAGTGCTGTGGGCACCCTATTTATCGGAAAATGACAAGACCGTAAGCAGTCGCAGAAACAGGCGCTTCCTCCACTTTGTTTGCTTTGTTTGGGTCAGTGTTATTTCAGCTTGTCTATTGGACATTCAGCCACGGCGTAGTGAGTGTGCTGAGGAGCGAGGCTGTGTGGAAGATGCTGTAGTGGGGGCAGGGAAGGGGGTGTGGTGGCGATGGAGGGGGTGAGCTCAGCCTCCCCTGTTCCAGGAGCCCCCTTGCCGCACTCCGACTGCCAGCCTTCGGGTCAGTGCCCCTGTCCTGGAGGAGAATGGGGGGGAGGGTCAGCTGGGCAGCTGGTCACCCGTTGTGTTCTCGGACTGGCCCTGGGCACATACCATGGCCTTGGAGTTCCTTCACGTCTCAAGATGTTTTCCTGTTGCCTTTTTTATTTTGGTATGCTGTGTTGTGTGAGTCACAGTTCATTCTTTTTCCATGTGAATGTCCTGTTATTGCAGTACCATTTGCTGAATGTTTTTATTCTGGGGTGGGGGCCTGGGTCGGCTCTCCTGCATGGCAGGTGAGAATTCTGCCACTGAACTACCCATGCACCACCCCCCTTCCTGTTGCTTTTACACTTGAGTGACTTTTCTGTTGGGAATAATTCACTGACTCACACCTTTTCCTTTTCCCAAAGCTGCCATGGGAAATTTTAAGGCCACGCAGTTCCCCCTTTGTAGGGTATATGTTTTATCTGTATAAATGGCTGTGGAATTTGTCTTTAAGCCCTTGAATACCATGGAACTGGAATGCATCTTGCTTTGTACACTCTCTATCTGATTATTCTGGAGTGTATGTGCCTTTTGAGCTGCAGATTTAGTTCTTTATCCATTTCAGGAAACCTCTCTTTGAAAACAGGATGTTCTACTCGTTGTGTTTGTTGTATTTTCTACCTCATAGACATAATTATCCTTAGGCTGGATTGTTTTTGTCTGTCTTCCATATCGATTACCTTTTCTTCCTTTGCCTTGGTTTCTTTGACTTTTCCATCCATGCATGCTGTGATTGTGTCAGATTGCTCTTCTGCATCTTTATTGGCATTGGTTCTGTTTTGTTTTTTTGCTACCTTGTGGGTTCTATAATGATATTAGGCTTTGATTTGTTTTCTTAGGTCTGTAAGCTGTTTTTTTTTAAATGCCTTTTAAATCTCAGTTCTTTTATCAACTTAAGTTGAATAGCAATGGCATGAGGCAATTATGAGGACTTTTCTTTTGCTCATTCATGTGTAGCTTTTTCTATGTTGAGTGTTTTGACCTTTGTTTTTTTGTTTTTGGTCTTTTGCTGGTTGTACTCCTCCCTCATCCCACCCCGACACCAGCAATGCGTTTGGCACTGGTTCATGCCATGCCTTGTACAATGCTCGTGCTGCATGGCGAGCCTAAGCCTTCTGTTTTCTTTGATATAAGGGGGGTGGCGTCTTTTTTTTAAAATCTGTATTGTGGTAACATGTATACAACACACCACTTCCCATTTTACCTCCTTTACATGTACAGCTCAGAGTGTTTGTTACATGCATAGTGTCGCGCCAGCATCTCCAGCGGCTTCTACCAGCTGTTCTCCCACTGAATGAGAGGGTTTTTCCCTTGAACCCACAGCTGGAAGCCTGGGGATCTGTGTTCTGTCACTGAAGGAGTGGGAGGGTGCGCAGGCAGGAGGAGAAGCCCAACTGGGCGCGCTGCATCCTTCTCGGCACATCTGAGAGTCTGTTCCGTGGTCTGTGTGTTCTGAATCAGGGCTTTTTGCCCGGTAGGGTTCATTCGACACCTGGGTGGGCTGGGGTGGGGGGCAGGGCTGGGGTTCCCTACAGGGTTTGACTCAACCCCCACTCCCAGCGCCCTCCTCAGAGCCCTGGAGAGGCCGTGTCTGTGGAGGAGGCCCCGCCCTATGGTTGGCTTTCCTGTTTCCCAGGAGGTAGGCAGCCCAGTTCCCATGACTCCAGACTTGAGGATGCTGGTGAGAGTGACCAGAACCCTGGGTCACTGCCCAGCGTGGGGTGTGTTTCCAGCTGAATGCTGACTCCTGCCTCCCCATGTGGTATTGAGGCTCGCCGCTCCTCCACTCAGCCTGCCCTTGTCCCTCCCTGGGCTGCCAATCTCCTGCCGTCCCTTGTATGCTTCCCACTGTCTCTACAGAACTCTCTAGTTCTGTGTGTGTTTTTGTTGGCTTTTTAAAAATGTTTTTTGCTTCTTTTAATAGGAACTGAGGGAGGGAAATTCTGTGTATGGTTTCAGCCTGCTCTGTTAACCTTGGAAGTCTTTGATATTTCTGCACACTTTTTTTTTCCTAAAACGCAAGTCTCTTTATGTCCCCTGCCTAGACCCTGCTGTGGCTCCCATGGATTCAGGGGAGTCCAGACTGTGCTGTCATCTGGCCCCTGCTGACCAGCCTTGTCTAAGCCCTCATGTCCTCCCCCCCCACCCCCCGCCCTCCAGTTCTGCTTCCTGGCTGGAGCCCAGGGGCCTCGCCCTGCAGCCTTTCATATGCACTCATTTCTGCTCAGCACACTTTTTTAAAAATGCAGTTTTATTGAGATATATTCACACAGCATAGAAACCATCTGAAGTGTACAATGACTGGCTCACAGTATCAGCACATGGCTGTGCATTCAGCCCCGTGATCAAATTTAGAACATTATCATTCCTTCAGAAAAGAAATAAAAATTAAAAAGAAAACCCGAGTTCTTCCATACCCCTTATCTTCCCCTATTATTGATCCATAGTATTAATGTAGTACATTTGTTACCGTTGGTGAAGGAATATTAAAATATACTGTTAACTGTAGTCCATAGTTTGCAATAGGTACATTTTTCCCCCACATACCCTTCTATTATTACTACTTGTAATAGTGTTGTACAATTGCTCTAGTTCATGAAAGAACTCTTTTATATTGCACAGTTAATCGGGGACTTGTCCACTCCATGTTTTCACCTCCAGCTTTCCCTCTGGTGACGTATATGACTCTAAATATTCTCTTTCCACCACACTCGGATACTCACATGGAAAAATAATGAAATGTGACTCCCACCGTATAGCATGCCAAAAAAAAAAGTCTCCACGTGGAAGAGTTCACAGCCCTGCTCCTGTGCCCCCACTCCCGAGTCCTCTGAGGACACTGTCCCACCCTTCCCTGTGGGTGAGAATATTCTACCCCTTTGCAGTGGTGACCACTCAGAAGGGCCACCTGGCTCCCTGATCAGCAGGTTGACAACAGCCCCCACTGAAGTGCACACGCCCCCCAAGTCCCCTTCCCTTGGGGAGAGCATCTTTTTTTCACTCTTCTTCCCTGGGCCCTTCAAAGCTTGCTTAATCCCCTGCCCACTCTATTTTGTATTGCTGCCTGCAGCCCACCATCTCTGTCCCCCTCCTGTAGCAGCACCACCTCCTGACATACCCAGCACCATGACTGTCCCCTCTGCCTCCTGGCATCCATCTGCCTCGAGCAGGGCTGGCATGCAGGCAGGCTCACAGCCCACGAGCACGTGAAAATGCTTCTCTTTGAATAGTTAAGTGTTTTCCCAGGATATGGGAAACTTTTTGTGAATATTATTTTAAATGCTCTTCTAGAGCCATAGATGCATCATAATCGAAATACCCTTTACTCTGTTTGGACCTTGATGTTTCTCTTTTTTTACCTTCATTTAAAAAAATATGGAAAGAAATCTTTTAAGGCTTTTTTGAAGGGAAAAAGACAATTTCCCAAGTACATGGATAGCATCCAAAAACAGCACTCTTCTAGCACAGAATGGAAACCTTCTTGGGTCATTCTAGACTGTTGGAGAGAAGAGAACAAATGGACAGGGGCCTGGACCTGCAGGGCTAACCCCACCCCCCCACCCCAGCCCCATGGCCATGGTCCAGGGGCTGCAGTGAGACACTCTGTCATTCTGTCAGGGCGGGTGGCCATGACTCAGGTGGGAGGGTGTTCTGTGCCCAGGTGACGAGAACTCTATAGCAAGGTTTTGGTAAAACTAATAGCTTAAGTTTAAAGATTTAAATGATTTTACCTAAGTGACAAACATATAGCTTGTTTAAATGATAGTATTATTAAGTCTTCCTCTTAAGTTTACTCTGACTCTACTGTTTTTTTCTGTACAGTTTCTTTAGATACAACTGGTTTTTACTTTTTGAATACAGAAACATAAACACATTTTTGTGGCTTATGTATTGCAGAGGTTTGATAGTTAGAATTCCAGCCTTGTTGCACATAGTTGGCATGTTGGGTTTGCCTCTTCTCTATAATGGGAAGAACCTGGACCATTTGTTTATCTCTCAGTTCCTGCAACATTATGAATGGGAAGAGGCAGGCTGAGAAGAGACTGGGCGCAACGGTGTGTGTGCATGTGTGCGTGCGCACGCACGTGCGCAACTCCCTTGGCAGTGTGTAGTCACTACGATTTTGAAAATCATAAGCATTTTGGTTCTTGATTATCTCAGTTCTTAAATAGTTTGGAAATTTGACATTTATTTCTCCATTTTAAAAGCATATTAAATTCAAGGACATTTCATTGGCAGTAGTCTCTACATCTTGACTAGCCGTGTAACTGTCTGACAGTTTACCATCGCCATTGTATTCCTGTTTGAAAATAGAATGCTCAGCAGCAGTTTATTTTGGGTTTGAACAAAATTTATTCTCCTTTTCCAGATGCAAGTCGTAACAGAGTTAAAAACAGAACAAGATCCCAACTGCTGTGAACCTGATGCAGGAGGAGTGAGCCCTCCCCCCGTGGAATCTCAGACACCAATGGATGCAGACAAGCAGGCCATTTATAGGTAGTTCTTGAGATGTGAAGTGTGTAGAGGCCTAAGTGGAATAAAGAGAATAGAAAACCTTGTTAAATGGAATGCTAGAGCTGTCAACAAGGCAGCGTAGTCAGGTATCATTAGGATGTGATAACTGTACTCGAAAGTTTTGGAATATAAATCTGCATTTTAGGTAAAATCTTCAGACTCAATGGTTTTACTGCAGAATTCTATCAAATATGTAAAGAATAAAGAAAGATAGCAATTCTATGCAATCTTTTCCAGAAAATAGAAGAGGAAAGAACACTTTCCATTCATTTTATAAATTCGGCATGTCTGTAATACTAAAACAAAGTACCAAAAATAAAAGAAGAACCCACGAATAACAACCATAGACCGATGTCCCTCAAATTTAGACATAAAAATCCTCAAAAAAGCATTAACAAATCAAATGCAGCAATAACTAAAAAGAATAATATATTGTGATCTAGTGGAGTCCTTCCTGGGAGTGCAAGGCTGGTTCGATGCTCAGAGTTCCATGAGCTCCACCACGTGAGCATACCAGTCACTTCAGAAAAGCACGTGACACAGTTCAACACATGTGTCCTCCCCACTATTTTTTTATTTTTTACACATCTGTTTGTACCCTGGATAAAAGGAGAAACCAGACACAAGGTTCTCACAATCACATTGTAAAAGCTGTATTGTATACGTATGTCTTTGAGAATCAAGGCTACCAGAAACACAGCTCAACAGTTTCAGGTACTTCCTTCTAGCCACTCTAATACATTATAAACTGAAAAGAGATATCTATATAATGCATAAGAATAATCTCCAAGATAACCTCGCAACTCTGTTTGAAATCTCTCAGCCACTGAAACTTTATTTTGTTTCATTTCTCTCTTCCCCTTTTTGGTCAAGAAGGCTGTCTCAATCCCATGATGCTGGGTTCTAGCTCATCCTGGAACATCCATCCCATGTTGCCAAGGAGATTTATAGCCCTGGGAATTGTGTCCCGTGAAGGAGGGAGGGCACTGAATTCAACCGCCAAATTGGCTAAGAGAGAGAGGCCACATCTGGGCAACAGAAGAGGTTCTCTGGGGGTGACTCTTAGGCATAATTACAAGGAGGCTTAGCCTATCCTTTGTAGGAATAAATGGAAACTGAAATTTAAAAAGATAATACTATTTAAAAGAATTCCCCCACCAAGAAAGAAATATTTAGATATAAATTTGACAAAACATATACAAAATCTGAAAACTTTAAAAACCATAAAATGCTGATGAAAGCAATAAGAGAAATCCTAATGGAGAATTGTTCTATATTCATGGATTGGGATGTTCAACATACTATTAAGATGTTCTTCACAAATTGATGTATAGATTTAACACAATTTCATTTACAGTCTTAGCAGGATTTATGGTAGATTTAGATGCTGATTGTGAATTATATGTGGAAGGCAAGAGAACAGCAAAAAAAGTTTTGAAAAAAAGAAGAGTGTTGGAGGAATTGAATTACCTGATTTCATGATTTACTTAAAGTTAGTCCTCAAGATATTGTGGTATTGTGAAGGGGGTAAACACAGATCAATGTAAATGAGCTACATAAGTATGTCCATTTAATCTTTGACAGGTACAAAAGCAATTCAAAGGAGAAAGGATAGACTGTCGAGAAATGGTGTTGGAGCAATTGGACATTCCTATGCAACAACAACAAAATGTATCCATACCCTAAACCTCATGTCTTATCAAATTTACTCAAAATTGATAATAAATCTAAGTGCAAATTTTAAACTGTAAAACTTTTAGAAGAAAACCCAGCGGAAAGTCTTTGTGGCCTGAAGTTAGGCAAAGAATTCTTTGGCAAGGAACCAAAAGCATGATTCATAAAAGAAATAGTTGATGAATTGGACCTAATCAAAATTTTAAAATGCCTACACTACCACAAATATTAAGAGAATGGAAAGACAAGTACCAAATGGGGGAAAAAAAATACTTGTAGATCACATGTTTGGCAAGGGACTTGTGTCTAGAATATTTAAAGAACTTTCAAAAGTGAACAGTAAGCCCAAAAAACAGAAAAACAAACAAAAAATCAGCAAATGGTGCTGCAATAATGGAACAGTCACATGGAAAAAGAATGAAATGTGACCCATATCATATAGCATACAAAAAAAAATCAGCAGTAAGAAGATGAGCAGTCCCAATAAAAAATGGGCAAAGGATGTGAATGGGTAGTTTACCAGAGAGGATAGATGGATACCAAAAAACACATGAAAAAAATGTTCAGTGTAATCAGCCATTAGGGTAATGCAAATTAAAGCTGCATCGAGGTACCACTACACACTTACTCAAATGACGAAACGACAAGAAAACACCAAGTGCTGGTAAGAATGCTGAGCCCCTGGAATTCACACATTGCTGGTAGCGGTGCAAACGGTTTGTCAGTTTCTTATGACTTATTATGTGACCAGCAAAACCCTATATTCCCTAGAGAAATGAAAGCTTCTGTTCACACAAAATCCTTTATGCTAATGTTTGTTTGCATTTTTTTTTTCTTTTTTTACATGGGCAGGCACCGAAAATCGAACCCGGGTCCTTGGGCATGGCAGGCAAGCATTCTTACTTGCTGAGCCACTGTGGCCTGCCCTTTTGCTAATGTTTATGTCAGTTTGGTTCAGAATTGTAGGAAACTGGGTGGGTGGGTAGACAAGTGGTGGTATATCTGTATGATAGAATATTACTCAGCCATAGGAAGGTCAGAATATTGATACGTGTAATAATGGATATGTGTTATGAGAACAGTCTCACCTGTGTTCTTTGGAGTGCGCACAACCAATCCGAGAGCGCTGTGAAGAGCAGGGAGCAGCCTAGCGCAGGCCAGGGTCGGGGGAGGCCTGTTTCGGGGTGGGGGGGCTGCTCTGTGTCGTGAGTATGGTGGCTCTCAGATGAATCTGTACACCAAAAAGAGTCCGTTTTACTGTTGGATAATTAAGAAATAAATAAAACTGCTAAAAAGTAAGAGAATAAAAAATCAGTAGATTTCACATACCCTAATACTAATCTAATTCTTAAAATCTCAAAAACACCTCCACTCATAATAGCTACAAAAACTACAACAATAGGAATAATCTTTTATTAAAGAATATGCCAGAACTCTATCTACATAAAGAAAACTATTAAAAAAACTTTAATATAGGATGTAAACAAAAACCCTGGTCAATGGAGAATGTTTCATTTCCCTAGAGGAGAGCACTTACTGTTGTAGAGGATTTAGTATTTCTTGAATCAATTTATGAATTTAAGATTTTAGAATCAGAACAGACTGATGCTAAAATGTATCTGTAAGAGAAAAATGTACAAGAATAACTGATAACACTTGGAGAAAAGAACAGTGTGAATGAACTCCTACTATCAGATCTTTAAAATCTGTTAGCCACAGTCATCTCATTAGTGTATTAATATAGGAATATATATGTCAGTTTAACAATCAAGAGTCAAGACAGAGCTGCGTATATTCTGAAAATAGGATAAATGGGGCCTTTCACATCGGTACAAGGTGAATTAATACATGTAGGCAGTGTTGGCTATTTGGAAAAAAAAGAGAAAAAGTGAGTTGCTACCTTACTTTACCTCCAAAAATAAATTACAGTTAAAGAGCCAAATGTTTAGAGAGTAAAGAAGTGTATATAAGAAATTCAAAGGTAATGTCGCGCATATGTTTAACCTTGAGTTGAGGAGGCCTTCCACTGCACGGACTGAGCTTTTGTTGGAAAAAAGAGTGTATTCCTTTATCCATCATGTGATTAAATACCAGAGATGCCGCTTCACCCCTGCTGGCTGACTGTAGCAGAGAAAAGCAGACAGCAGTAACGAGTCGGAGAGGGGGTGGGGACGCGGGAACCCTCCGCGTTGTAGTGGCGATGTAAAATGGCGCTGCTGCATTGGAAACAGGTGGTTCCTCAGAATGCTCCACATGCAGTCACCGTATGACCCATCCTTTCTGCTTGTGGGTGTGCGCCCAGGAGAACTGGAAGCACATGTCCCCATAAAAACTTGTACACACATGTTCGTGCTGTGCCCTTCCTAAGAGCCCCAAAGTGGGACCACTGCAGTGTCCCTCGGAAGATGAGCGGTTAGACAGAAGGTGTGGTCTGTCCCTGCAGTGGGCTCCAAGCTGGCCGTGGAAAAGAGTGATGTTATGGTTCACGCTCTAACATTGATGAACCTTGCACACATTATGCCAAGTGACAGAAGTCAGACACAAGTGGGCAAAGATTCCATTTACGTGAAATGTCCAGAACAGGCAAATCCTTAGAGAAGGAAAATAGGTGAGAGGCTGTAGGGATTGTGGCAGGGGAGAAATGGGAAGTGACTGCTCCAGATGGGTTTGGGATTTCCTTCTGTGGTGATGAAAATGTCTCGAATTAGAGTGTGGTGCTGTTGTACAACTCTGAAAACACTAAAAACTGAGTTTTTACACTTTAAAAGGTAGCGAGTTCCAGCTCAGTAGAGCTGCTGCATAAGATAATAAAATCATGCATGTATGCATGTGAGCACACTCTCATGGGGACCTGAGACCTTTGTTCTTTGCTTCCCCCAGGCACCCGCTCTTTCCATTATTAGCACTGTTGTTTGAAAAATGTGAACAGTCTACTCAGGGCTCTGAAGGCACAACCTCTGCCAGCTTTGATGTGGATATTGAAAATTTTGTGAGGAAGCAAGAAAAGGAAGGGAAGCCCTTCTTTTGTGAAGATCCAGAAACTGACAATCTAGTAAGTAAAATAAATGTACTTTCACTTTTTGTTTCTTCATTTAAAATCTGTTGGTGAAATTTTAGACCTCTGATTGAATATCGAGGCTCACTAGGTGTGCTAGGGAGTGAATGAATTTGCTTGCAGAGCGGAAGCAGATGTTCTCCCAGATTTGGGGAGCACTTTTGATGACACCCCAAGCCTCATCCACCTTGCTTTGTGCCCCGCCTGGGAGCCACCTGGGTCCCCAGTCACAGTCACGCTCAGGGTCCTGGTCAGCGGGACAGGGTTTCTGGAAGGCACCCCGTTCCTGACTAAATTTCAGTGCTCTTAGATTTTAGATTTTTTTTTTTTCCCACATATTCCACTCTCCTGTCCTGGGTTTTATGGATGAATTGTCTGTTTCTGAGCCTGTTTCCTCGTTTTTGAGTGGGAAGGCAGGGCCCACCCCTTTGCGGTGAGAAGTGGAAGCTGTCTCGGCCTCAACTCCGTAAGTGGGAAGCGGAGTCCTCGGCTTGCCTCTGCTCTGCACCCAGGTGGGCAGGACCCAGCGTTCCTGACAGGGCTGGAGCTGAGTGCCCAGCAGAGCCTGCCTCTCAGGAAGTCTTCTATTAATGGACCAGTTCATCATTGCAAAGGGAGGCCAGCATGGCTAAACCCTCGGCTATTGGCCATGGGCAGCCGGTAACCGAGCTGGGGTGCTCCCAGCAGCTCTCCTAACCTGGCCCACCAGGAGCTGCATTTAGGGCAGTTGGTCCGAGCTGCACAGCGAGATCACAGAAGGCGTGGTGAGCTGCTGCTGGGGCTGCTGGGGAGAAGTTCGTTGTTGTCACCCTGGTTAGAAACACTATGGGCAGTTGTGGAAACAGCAAATTGGAGATGCCACAGATGCCAGACAGAAAAATGTACCTGCAGCCAGTGTGTTGTTCGAGCCAGCACTGAGATTCATAAATAGGGTGGAGCATTGTCCACTTGCTGCTGGGGATACTAGAGGCAGGGGAGAAAGTAGAATTAGGAGGAGCAGAAGAGAAGGTTATGGAGGGGAGGGCAGGCTTGGGTTCCAGGTTGAGGCCTCCACGTAGCAGCATGCAAAGGGGGAAAGGCCAGGCAGGGAGCAGGCTGGACTAGACTTTCTTTTGAGTGTGCATGCACATGGGCGTAGATAGTTTTTTTTTTCCTTTGGACCTCTCTGTACTGTAAGGCTGAGTTAAAATCAGCTGCACTTGGCCTGAGCGAGGTGCCCACCTGCCCCCACAGCCTGGTGGGGGTCCTGAGGGTAAGGAGGAGGCCACTTGGGCGTGTTTTCTGAGTTCACTAGAGGTTAGTGTCTTCTCTGGCTTGTAAGGAAGGCGCCTCCTCCCTTTGCACCCCTACCTTAGGCAGTTCTATGAGACCAAGTGGCAGTTGGCAAAGGCTGCTTTCTTCTGGCCGCCACCGCTGTCCCTCATGATGCACCCCAGCGGGTGTGCTGGATGAGGCCTGAGAGGGTGGGCAAGGACAAAGGTGGGGGGGACTAGAGCATGCTAATTCCCTTCCCGTCCTAGAGGCTAGCCCATCCTAGAGCCTTCCAGAAGGCTCAGTAGGAGGGCTGCAGCCAAGTTCAGAGGTACAGCAGGTCAACTGTTGGGCTTTTTGATTTGCAGATGAGTCTCATTAGTGGGTGAGAAAGGAGACTTGTGCATAAGTTAGCTCCCACTGGGTGACAGATTCTGCAAGCTTAGTGATGCCCAAGGACAGTTAAAAGGGCTTGTTGCTCTCAGTTCTCTAGGTGGGAATTCCAGACTAGTCTGCAGGGTGAGGTTGGGATGCCAGCTGGGGCTTGACTGAGGGTCTGCTTCCAAAGTGGCTCCCTGCACCGCGGGTGGGTGCTGGTTGCCGGGGAGCCTCAACTCCTCCCTCCTGGCTTCTCCCCAGAGGGCGGCGGGTGCTTGCAGCACAGATGGAGGAGCAGTGTCCTTGGGCCCAGACGACGTCACACCCCATCCCCCCTGCTGGCTTCCCACAGAAGCAAGTGGCCAAGTCCAGGCTGCCCTCCAGGGAGGGCTGCACTGGGAGGATGGCTGAGGGTTGGTGGCCTCCTGTGGGGCTGTGAGGTGGACGGGGGTATGTGGTGAGAGCAGGTCCATGATGTGATTAAGGCAGCTGGGAAGGAGTGCATGTCATCCTGACCTGGCTCAGGGCAGGGGGCAGGGAAGTTTCTCTGTAGGTGCATGGTCAGTGGTAGTGGGGGTGACATGTTCTGTTTCCATTCAGAAACCTTTTAAGCTTGCAATATTACTTTAAATATGTTACTGTTACAATACCACTCTTAGAAATTATTTTAAGGTTTTCAGAAATGAAATCAGCATTTACTTTGTGACATTTTAGGATGTAAATGTTTTTGTCTTTAAGAAACAAATGGTTTACTTGAGGTGAGTAAGAAATATGAATAGAAAAAGAATGAAATGAAAAAAAAGACATCAACTGCTCTTGATGCTGTGTGGCAGTGGACACCCGCTGTGCAGAGGGACGGTCACCATGGAGGGTCCACATCTGGGGGCAGTCACTGTGGAGGTTCCACATCCAGGATGGACAGTTACCACAGAGGGTCCATCCAGGATGGACGGTCACCATGGAGGGTCCACATCCAGGATGGACGGTCACCATGGAGGGTCCACATCCAGGATGGACGGTCACCATGGAGGGTCCACATCTGGGGGCGGTCACTGTGGAGGGTCCACATCCAGGATGGACAGTTACTACGGAGGGTCCACATCCAGGATGGCAGTCACCACAGAGGGTCCATCCAGGATGGCAGTCACCATGGAGGGTCCACATCCAGGATGGCAGTCACCACGGAGGGTCCACATCCAGGATGGACCGTCACCACGGAGGGTTCATCCAGGATGGATGGTCACCATGGAGGGTTCATATCCAGGGGAACAGTCTTTGCGGAGGGTTCATGTCCAGGTGGCAGTCACCATGGAGAGTGCACATCCAGGATGGACGGTCACCACGGAGGGTTCATCCAGGATGGATGGTCACCGAGGAGGGTTCATATCCAGGGGAACAGTCTTTGCGGAGGGTTCATGTCCAGGTGGCAGTCACCATGGAGAGTGCACATCCAGGATGGCAGTCACCACGGAGGGTCCACATCCAGGGGAATGGTCACCACAGAGGGTCCATCCAGGATGGACGGTCACCATGGAGGGTCCACATCCAGGATGGACCGTCACCACGGAGGGTTCATCCAGGATGGATGGTCACCGAGGAGGGTTCATATCCAGGGGAACAGTCTTTGCGGAGGGTTCATGTCCAGGTGGCAGTCACCATGGAGAGTGCACATCCAGGGGGATGGTCACCGCGGAGGGTTCATGTCCAGGATGGATGGTCACCATGGAGGTTTCACATCTAGGATGGACAGTCATCGTGGAGGGTCCACTCCAGGGGGACGGTCACCGTGAAGGGTTCACGTCCAGGATGGACGGTCACCATGGAGGTTTCACGTGTAGGATGGACAGTCACTATGGAGGGTCCCTATCCAAGGATGAATGGTCACTGTGGAGGGTTCATGTCCAGGATAGACAGTCACCATGGAGTGTCCACATCCAGGGGGACGGTCACCACAGAGGGTCCACATTAGGGGGGATGGTCACCATGGAGGATCCACATCTAGTGGGGGGACATTCTCGGTGGAGTGTCCATATTCAGGGGGATAGTCAATGGGGAGGAGCCGCATCCAATGGGGGGATGGTCACTTCACAGGGTCAGTTTCCAGGCCGTGCCTGCTGGAGATGGGGTGCTGAGCAGCACGGACCCCAGGCAGGGAGTGTTGTGTTTGCAGCTTGCTCATTGCATGGTATCTACTGCCTGAGTAAAATAAAAGCAGAAACCAAAAACTGAGCTTACAGATCCATGTGGTAAATAGCTGTTGCTTTGTTCATTTTTATGATTTATTAATCTTATCATTAGTTTTTTAGGAATTCAGACGATTGAAATAAGCAGTTGTCGCTCTGTTCTTTTCCAGGTTCTCACTGTCCTGCTCCATGAGCACTTTGTGGCAGATATAAACATCCTCCATGTGGGAGGCTTTGTACCTTTCTGTAGGTCCACCCGTGACGCATATGATCCAGACAGCTTTACTCCAGGGTTTGGGTTCACTGTGATTTGTGGGATTGACAGGTCACTCTGGACAAGTGCTGGTCCCAGGCCCTGGGCAAGATGGAAGAAGAGTGCTGCATCTGCCCTGAGGAGCCTGCAGACCACAGAGGCCTGCGGTGCGGGGGCTTCTGTGATGTACTTCAGATGGTTCTCGCAGGGTGCTGTTCCCAGCCCCTCCCCAGCACAGCTGGGTCCCTGCCAGGAGCCCCGCTCTGCACCACCCAGTCCAGCGGGCGGATCCTCATGCCTGCCCTCCGTGGTGGGTGTATATTGATGGGTTGTGGTGGCTTTTCCAGGGTCTCTTGGGCTGCACCCTGACACTGCGATATCCCAAGGCTAACACGTGGTACTGTGTGTTCCCAGCACATCCCCTGGGGCCATGCACAGGCATGTGCACACACACAAGGGAATTCTGACCCACACCCACAAATGTGTGTGATTCGTGACGATCCGCTTCTCATTGGCAGTAAAAGTGGTGATGGCTGGATAGTTTTCAGCCTAATAAACAAAAACCTGTCATGTGCTAATTATAACTCACAGCAAGTTATTTTTTCTTCTCTTAACATCTTCATGTTTTCTGCCTTCTAGATGGTAAAAGCAATCCAGGTTTTGCGTATTCACCTTCTTGAGCTGGAGAAGGTTAATGAACTCTGCAAAGATTTCTGCAGCCGGTATATTGCTTGTCTAAAAACGAAAATGAACAGTGAAACCCTGTTGAGTGGAGAGTCTGGAAGTCCGTATTCCCCTGTGCAGTCCCAGGTATTTATGCTTGCGGCCCTGCTCCACCTCCCCACTACCGTCCCCTCTGCAAGGGGCAGGTACCCCCACCCCACAGCGTGGCTGAAGAGTCTGCCCAAAGGATCCTCTCCAGCTCTGAGCCTGGTTTGGGAATGAAATTCCCTCTGGCCGGAAATGCAGTTCGTCCTCTGGGCTTCCGGGGAAGATTTTGGGATCCGCACTTTTATGAAGTAAACCTCTGATCTGTCTGTAGAACTCTGGATCCCATTTTTCTGGAGGGTGGAATACCATTCATTCCTTTTTTATCTATACTTATTGTGTTTCTTCTTCAAATTAGTATTTGAAAAATGTTTTGAGAAGCTAAGACAGTGATTTCAGCTCTCTTGTGTAGGGCTGGTAGCCCTCGAAGCCTGGCGCTGCAGTGGGGGTGACAGAGACCCTTCCAACTAACTATGTTTAATAGAGAGTTGAAGTCAGAATTTATAATTTCCTGTGAGTTCTGACCTGACAACCAAACCTTTGAGGCTGTGGATTTTTTTTTACACACTTGAAGTACTGAGCCAGAATATAAAAATGGGTTTTTCCTCTAATTTTAATTCTATTTTCTTGTCAACTGTGGACATGTTATCTCATTGTGGGTTTAATTGGTATTCCCCTTAGATAGCTAATGATGTTGAGCATCTTTTCATGTGCTTTCGTGTGTATTTCCTTTTTTGGAAGATGTTTGCTCATGCCTTTTGCCCGTTTTCTGAATTGACTTTATTTTTTACAGCTGCTTTAGGTTTAGAGAAAACTTGAGCAGAAAATACAGAGAGTTCCCATAAACCCCCTCTCTCTCCCCAGCTGTCCCCTACCCATATCCCCCCCCCCCCCCCGTTATTACTGTCTTACATTAGGGGGATACATTTGTTACAGTTGATGAGCCAATATTTATCCATTATTAGTAACTGAAGTCCGTGGTTTACATGAGGGGTCCCTCTGTACGGGGGTATGAGTTTTGACAAATGTGTAATGTCTTATGTCCAGCATTACAGTATCCTTCCTACAGGATGGTTTCATGGTCCTAAAGATGCCTCAGGCTCCCCCAGTTTATCTCTACCGCCCTGAACCCCTGGCAACCCCTGATCTTTTTTATTGTCTTTTACTGTCTTTTCATCCTGTTAATAGAGTCTTTAGCAGAGCAAATGTTTTTAAATTTGTTGAAGCCTATCTTATCAATGCTTCCATTTTGGATTGTGTATTAATGTCAAATTGAAGAACTCTTTGCCTAGCCCTAGATCCCTTTCTCCTGTTGTTTTTCCTAAAAGTCTTAAAGTTTTACCTTTTACATCTAAATCTGTGATCCATTTTGAGTGAATTTTTGTATCAGGTATGAGGATTAGGTTCAGGGCTGTCGTTTTCCTCTGGAAGTCCACCGGCTACAGCACCTTTTGTGGGAAAGGCCCCCCCTTCTCTGGAGAGTTGTCTCTGTGCCTTTGTCAGAACCCGCCGGGGCAAAGCTGTAGGGGCAGCCTCAGGGCACCCTGTCCTGCCGTATGGGTGTACGGGCTGCCCTCCTGCCAAGGCCCTGTGGTCTCGGGTCTGTAGCTTTGTAGTCCAACTTGACATTGGGTAGACTGATTCCTCCCTCTCGCTCCTTTTTTCAAAACTGTTTTAGCTATTCTAAATATAAATTTTAGTATAATCTTGTCTATAGCTACAAAATATCTTGCTGGAAATTCTACAGGAATTTCATTAAACCTGTCTATCAATTTGGGTGGAGAGTCGACTTCCAGACCATGGAAGACTTCATTTATTTAGTTCTCTGATTTTGTTCATCAGTGTTTTATAGTTTTCCACATAGGACCCCGTACCTGTGGTTTTAAATTTATCTTGAGTGATTGCAATTTGTAATTTTGGTGTCCACACCTTTATTGCTAGTATCTAGAAATATAGCTGCTTTTGGTGTGTTGTAGCCTGCCGCTTTGCTGAACTCACATGTGATCATGTGACTCTTTTCTTCCTAGCTTATTAATGTAGTGGATACATTGTTTGACTTTTAAATATTGAACCAACCTTGCATCCCTGGAATAAACTCCACCTGGTTGTGGCATGTAATTCTTTTTATATATTACTGAATTCTTCTTGCTGATATTCTATCCATTTTTACATCTATATTCATAGAGGATTTTGGTTTGTAGTTTTCTTCTGTGTACTCTTTGGTTTGGGAATCAGGGTGATGCAATCATCACATAGTGAGTTGGGGAGTGTTCCCTCATCTTTTGGTTTCTGGGTGAGATAGTGTAGAATTGTTGTTCCTCCTTAAATGCTTGGTGGAATTCTCCAGTGAAACCATCTGGGCCTAGAGAGTCCTTTTGTGGATGCTTTTCAAATGACGAATTCAATTTCCATAATATTTATAGAGCTATTCAAGTGACAGATTTCATATTGGGTGAATTCTGATAGTTTTTGAGAAACTGGTCTATTTCATCGCAGTCGCCACATTTGTGAGTGTGGAAATGCTGGTGGTGTTCCCTCATGTCCTTTCGATGTGTGCCCATAATGCCATCCCTTGTTTCATTCCTGCTGTTAGTAATTCGTGTATTCTCTTGACTTGCTAGAGATTTGTCAATTTTAATTCATCTTTTCAAAGAGCCAGCCCTTTGTTTTAATGATTTTTCTCTTTTCAATTTCACTGATTTGTGGTAACTTTATTATTTCCTTCCTTCTGCTTCCTTTGGATTTATTTTGCTCTTCTTTTTCTAGGTTCTTGAGAAGGGAGCTTAGGTGATTAATTTGGATGGCTTAACTTTTATTATGAACAAATTAATGTGGCAGATTTTAAGCATATCTACTAAAATCTGTAAATCAAATGAATATGCAGCCCACACCATGTTCTTTAAGCCTTCGGATGCCAGGCCCTGTGGGTAAGCAGGCACAGGGTGGCCATCCCCCCCCACCAATCGCTGGCCCCAGGGACAGCAAGGGGAGGAATGGCCCACCGCTCTGCCCCTGTATGGGGAGACTGAGGGGTGTGGCTGAGGCTGGGCCCCCTTCCAAGACTGCAGGTGGTTGGCGGGTGAGCTGCGCTGGAGCTCCCTAGTACTGCGCAGGGCTCCCGTGGACCTGTCACTGTCAGGCGCCTCCTGAGCCCAGGACGCAGACTCCAGTATGCTCCATGCATGTCTTTATCCCATCAGGAGTATTGGGTTCTTGGGAAACTCCGGAGCCATCTGAGCCAAAGTCAGTGAAAAGGGTGTGTTGTGTGATCGGATTGGGTGGTTTTGATCAGGGAGATGTCTTCATAATCATGTCCCCAGAGCTTTACGGTATTTTAATGAGGTGATGAGGTGAAGCCACAGTGCAAACTGAAATGTCAGCATTGGTCATCATATTGATCACGGACTGAAGTTCACCTCTCTCGGTTCTCATATCTGCAAAGGAGGCTGTTTGAAAGGCTTGTCACCTGGTATACTCTTTGCCTCAAGTATCTCTCCTATAAATGATGTCAGTTTACCACTTATTTTGAGGTTTTAAATGTGAGTTTTCTTTTTTCTAATGATTTCTTACATTTGCCTGTTATGACTCACAGCAGATTCAAAGTGCCATCACGGGCACCCTCAGCCCCCCGGGGATCGTCGTACCCGCGTCAGCCTTGCAGCAGGGAAACGTAGCTATGGCAACAGTGGCAGGTATGGACCAAGAGAAAGTGGACCTTTTTTCCTTAAGCTTTTGCAGAAAAAAGTTCTTTATAAGATGTGCACTCGTATCAGTTTTGAATAATCTCTTCTCATCCATCCCAGTAAAGCATGTAGATGGTGCCTATTTCTCGTTAATTCTCAAGGATAAATATTATATGCAAATTGTTTTTTCTCCACTAAAACATTGGGAGGAGAAAAGATTTCATACTGGAATTGAAAATATATAACAAAAACCAGTTGTCAGTTTCAAATAACATAGTTTTTAATTGCGCTGTTAACAAAACTTGGAAAGTCTTACATTCCATCATTACTCAATGGCAGTCATAAAAATACAGTCTTAGTAGTACTTGTATGACAAAATACATTTACAGGAAGGAGACGTTTCAGAGTTCCTCAGTGCACCCAGAAGTTGCAAATATGAAGCCACTATGAAAATGGAATGGGGGAGAGAAAAAGGGAGTCGCAATTTACATTTAAAAAATAAGACATAATGGGCCAAAGGGAAACTTCCACAGGAGGGAGAAAGCACAGTTGATCAAAAAGAATAACTATAAAAATATTTATCATCCGGTACTTTTGGCCAGACCCTTTACTATCTGCTAATTGTAGGGAAAAGAAGGAAATAGAGGGAAGCAAAAGGAAGGGAATTCCACATAGGAGAGGGCTGGGCTCTCGCAGGGGCCTCGTCCCTCGAGGCTGTCGGGTGTGCCTGTTGGGTCAGTTGGGTGTGACAGGTCACCTGGCAGGGTGCTGGTGATCATTTGGAATGATTTAAAAAGATCATCAAGCTAGAGCTTTTGTATCTCCATTGGTATATTGAGAGGAATGGATTTTAAATCACCATGACCATAACCTAAATGTAATTTAACTTTTTTCTTATTTCTTTTGAGGCGGGACAGTATATCAGCCTGTGACAGTGGTCACTCCCCAAGGCCAAGTGGTGACCCAGGCGTTGTCGCCGGGGACCATCAGGATCCAGAACTCACAGGTGGGGCTTCTGTGGCTGCAGAAGGGTCTTGAGGATGTGGGCGTGTCCGCAGGCGTGTGTGCCTGTGGGTGTGCATGTGCCTGTGGATGTGCATGTGCTTGTGGTTGCACACGTGTCTAAGAGTGTGTGCCTGTAGGAACCTGCATGCTTATGGGTGAGTGTGTGTCTGTGGGTGGGTGCGTGTGGGTGCAGGTGTACCTGTGCACCTGTGGGCATGAGTGTGCCTGTGGGTGCATACATTCCTATGGATGTGCGTGCCTGTGGGTGCATACATGCCTGTGGGGGGTGTATGCCTGTGGGTGTGCATGCCTGTGGGTGCGGGTGTGTCTGTGAGTGTGCATGCCTGTGGGTGCGGGTGTGCCTGTGAGTGTGCATGCCTGTGAGTGCGGGTGTGCATGCCTGTGGGTACAGGTATGCCTGTGGGTGTGTGTCAGTGCAGGTATGTGTGCCTGTGGGCATGCCTCTGGGGACCTGTGTGTGCAGGTGCATGTGCCTGTGGGTGCACACACACAAGAGGCACAAGGAGAGCCAGGCTTGAGCTGCTTCCACCTCAGACTTGTTTTCATGTAGCCGCCTCCAGTGAACCTGATGGTGATTTTTTATTTCATTTTTATTCTTCACTTCTCTCATTATAGAAAGTTTCAAAGTTTACAAAAATCTAAAAAAGCAGGGAAAAACTCACCCATAATTCCGTTATCCAGAAGCAACTCCTGTTAAAACCATGTTAATTTTTTAATTGTACACTGTTCTGAATGACCATCAGGAGGTTTGAGGTCATATAAAATGGGCTCTTATAGGGGCCGCATGGAGGCTTATAGAGGAACTGCTGAGCCATTTGTCAAAGGAGAGTGAGAGTGTTGGGCTGGGGTAGGGCCTGTGTGCTCTGTAGAGCTTCCCAAATTCTGCTGAGCCAGAGTGTGGCTAGAGGCTGGTCCTCGGTGTGTTCCGGAGACTTCCTGGGTGTGTTCACGGAACGCAGACATGAAGGTTTAAAGCAGTGGCTCTCAGTGCCTGATCCCTGCACCCCCCATCCATGTTGCTGAGTGTGGGACCTGCTCTGAGAAGGCTGTGGCCCAGTCTCCTCTCCCCCAGCCCACTGAGACCCAGCGTGTCCAGGCACCCAGAAAGTCGGTGCTCTCAGCGGCATGGGGGAAAGGGCTATGAAATACCTGGGACCTTGGATGGTTCTGCCTGCTTGCTGGGCGGGCATTCGAGGTAAATTGAGGAGACTGGACTGAACGAACATCCAGATTCCTTTCCTTAACTTTTGGGTTTAAAGACAATGTTTATTTTACTGGTTCCTTCTTTAAGAGCATTAATTCATTCTTCATTTTAGTTCTTTGCCTTTGGTCACGCAGTAATTTCTGCATCCTCTTTACCCACTTGGGAAAGCCTGTGTTCTCCGTGAGGAAGCAGTTAGAGGAGCGCTGGAATGGCGCTGGCCGGCATTGGGTGGTCTGGTGACTATGGCCTCTGACCTTACAGAAGGCTGGGTGGACAGAGTCAGCTCCAGTAAAGGAGGCTGGAACTGGGCCAGGCAGGGCACCTGGCAGGGTGGGGGAGCTCAGAGTCCACCTGAGTACCCGTGGGCCTGAATTGGGCCGTGGGCCAGGCCTGGGGGGCATGGTGAAGAGCTGGGCCCACTGAGGGTCTCTGGGTTCCCCGCACAGCCTCTTTCCCTGAGGTTTCCCAGCCACCATGTCTGACAGTAAAGCAGTGTCTGGCCCTTACGAAAGAGTTCTGAGCATCATAGCACACTGTTAGAGGAAGACATTTCAAGGTCAAGTGTCTTACTTGCATAGTGGTGATTCATTTATTTGCCTTGTTTTTTAAGAAGGAAATTTCAACTTAACTGAATTTTCTTATAAACAAAGGTTCCTAATTTAAATAGCAAACCTAAAACGTTTGAGTTAATTTAATGGAACATTTTCCTGTATACAGCCTTCAGGACACCCCCCACCCCCCACCCCAGCTCTCTTAACTAGATTCTGGAGGACACGCACAACTTGTGGCCAAGCATGGCCTGTTTGTCCTCAGTGCTGCCTGAGAGCTTCTGCCCCGAGAACAGCGGGCTGGGACAGTGCAGACGGCTGTGGGGTCCCAGCATGAGAGTGCATAGATCTGGCTCAAGGCTATAGGGGCTGTTTTTGAATGAAACTTACAGTTTATATATGCTTTTATTTTAATTGTTTGGGCTGCTCCTGGCTCTTTTTTCCCTTCTCTTTTTGCCAAAGTTTTGGTTCATGATTCTTCAGATCATGAAGGTAATGACTCATCAATGAGGGATTTCTGTATTTTTGTACCAGAAACTGTCAGGTTGGGTTTTATTGAGAAAATTGGTGAAGCTCCATTATGGATGCCATTGTCACCATTTCACTTCTCACTTTGGGCCACAGGTGAATTTTAGTAGTGGCCCCAGCAGGCGTCAGTCATGTGTCACCCGTCACCATTTTTATCCTGCCTCCCAGTGGGGGCCCCATCCAGGTCTGATGGGTCACTTGAAGGTCGCATGGGCGGTAGGTGTCCACAGGGTCAGCAGCCGGCTGGGACTGCGTCCTGTATGTCCTAGACCCAGGGTGTAATGCTCCCTTTCAGGAGCATCCTTATGGGCAAGCCTTTGTTCTTACTTCTAGTACAAACCTGTGGAAAAGTACAAGTAATATCAAAGACGGTGAAATTGCACTGATTTCCTTTCCCTCTGCCCCCCTTCTCCTCCCCTGCCCTTTTGCTCATCTTTTACAATTGTCACTCATGTATTTTAGTTTTGGGTCCTAGTTTTGACCATTGATATAGGTTTTTGCTTCTGTTTAATCCTTTACAATTATTTTTAGAACTTGTTTATATCCAGTTGCAACATCATAGCTCAAAGCATCCTGTAGTGGTGGAAGGCCTGGGCGTCAGAGCCCTCCCTGCCCACCCCTAGCCCCCACCCCTCGAGGTAGCCTCTGTTCGACCTTGCAGCCAGTCTGCCTGCTCTTTACCCCCGCAGTTCTAAGTACAAATGCTTTCTTTTAACAACTCCCACCCCAACCCCCCATTGATTTCCATCGCATTTAGTTCCAGCAGTGTGCGGTGGCGACGCCCTGGTGACGTTAGGTGGTGGTCAGTGCCCAGCTAAACTGAGAACCGCGATTTCGGGGCTTTTTTGCTTCTGTCGGAGTTAAGGATTGTGTCCTTTTTTCAGTTCTTACGTTTTCATTGATTCGGTGGTGAGATCTTAGTCACCCTAACCCCTCCCACAGCTTCTCAGCAGTTTTCTCGCGGCCCAGCTCTTAGCCACCCTGTCAGTTCCATGTCTTTGCTCCCTGGGCCTGGGCCCGTCCTCTGCCCCAGGCCTGTTCTCCAGGCTGCAGCGGCACGCCCTTGAACTGCACTTGCAGGGCATCCGGGGGCTCCCTTCTTCCAGCTGAGGTGGGGCCCAGGTCTTCGGTTTTCTCCGCTCTACTCCGTCCTCAGGTGGAATACATCTTTGAAAACTTCCTGAGAAAATATTCATAAGAAGTAAAAAATTTTTTTGAGCTGTGATAAACCTAGAAATGTCTTATTTTGGTCTGTTTACATGCAGAATTTTCAGATTGAAAATCATTTCACCCACAGTTGGGAAGGTATTACCTTCTTGTTTTCCAGTAGCTGGTGGGGTTTTTGAGAATCCAGGGTTATTCCTTTCCTATCTTTCTTATGTTTCTCCTCTTTTGGAATCTTCTCTTTCTCATCTCAATGTGAGTCTTTTTCATTTGTCCATTTATGGCTCCTGACCCTTTGAATTGGATCTTCTTCAGTTCTGGGGAGTTTTCCTGTACTAGTTTCTGTGCAACACCCCCCCCAGCCCCCTCCCCCCCACAGGTCCACACACACCCCTGCACAAGCTCTCTCTCTGGAGCTCTTATTAAGAGAACATTAGATTCCTAAACTAATTCTATCAATTTTTATTTTGTCCCCATATTTACCTTTTCTCTATTTTCTGAGATATTTTCTTTTGTTTTTCAATCCCTCTATTGAGTTACAAAGCTTCAGGTGTATTTTTGATTTCTAAGAGCCTGTCCTTGCCCTCTGCTTTTTTGTTTTCAAATGATATCCTATTTTTATTTCATTGGTGATAGGAGCCCTTCTGCTGTTTTAAAATCCCTCCCTTGTCCTGTTCTTGTACTTTTCTGGAGTTCGGTGGGACAGATTGGCTTGTCACCTGAAGGGAGCATCAGACTCCCTTCCCTTGGCCAGCGACCCCTCCTGCCCACCCCACCCCCCAGCTCAGTGACCCCTCCCACGCACCCCCCAGCTCAGTGACCACTTTTGTCCATCCTACCCCCAGCTTAGTGACCCCTCCCACCCCCCTCGGGCACTGCAGCCTCACCATGTAGCCACCATCACTTTCTTGTTGGTAAGACCACTTCTGCTTTAACCCTGCCAAGAGAGTCACTCAGGAGACATCCCACATTTATTAAAAGCATCTTACATTGAATTTGAGCAAATCAGGCAAGTGAGCTAAATTTTAGCCTGGATTTTTCAGAACTAACTTTTTAAAGTTCATTTCCATTCTTTGTCCTGTAGAACTAATTGGCACGTACAGGCAGCCCTTAATACTATAAACATTTGCTCTCAGTCCATAAACAGCCAAATAAATACATTCGGAAAGGTAGCTGGATGCTTCATCGTGGCCTGAGAGTTTTGACATCTTGATGCCAGTTAGTGATTGTAAGTGTTCTTTAAGGCCATTTATTCTAGTCTCTGGCTGTTCACATGCTAATGTCAAAGTTTTGAAGAATATTTCCAAAAAGGTACAAATCCAAAGGAAGTGCAGATAAAATAATGTAGTAAAAATCTATCCAGAATAAATTTCCAATCCTTTAAGCCATGTTTATGAGCATATCGCATGAAACCGGCCTGTGGACTCCTGTATAGTTTCTAAGATGAATTGTGGATGGCAGGCAGCAGGGCCCCAGGGAGTGGAGGCCAGGCCTGTGGCGCCTCCAGGCTTTGCCCCCAGCTCAGTGATAGTGATGTATCTGCAAGGTGTGGCACGGCCTTTCCTTTTACAACAGAGTTGGCAGAATGTAATTTGTCCTTTTCTCAGTGACACGAGGGAGGTCCCTATCTCTGGGGTCCTGAGGCGTCTTACTAGACTCCGGCCTTGGCCTCTTCTGCTTTTAATCCCTTTTTGTCTGGTTTGTAGTTTTCTGTTTCTTCCGTTTCTGATCCCTGGCATATCCTACTGTGGTTCGCTTCCCTTGCTGGCCTTTGTCCTGCTGTCGTGGCTGCCTGACATCTCTTCCAGGCTGGGGATTGGGTGCTAGCACGTGTCTCCTAAAGGGACGTGGGCGAGAATGGACCATGAGTGGAAGGGCTGTGGCACCCCCTGTGTGCAGAGTGGAGTGCTGGGGGGCCTGGCCTCTGCCTGGGGGGCTTTAAGACTTCCGTCTTGTCTATCTGTCCACCCCATTCCATCCACCTTGCCATATTGGAAGCCTCTACTGCTGAGACCTGCTGTAAGAACTTACAGTGCCGAGGGAGCTGTATCCTTAAAAGATTAGTCTGCAAGCATCCACTTTATGTGCCTTTACAGTAAATAAGTCATTTACCCAAAAGATCCTTGGTTATTTTCTCCAGCTGAAGTCGTACATACTTGGATATGTCATGTTGTTCTATTGCTTTCTAACATTATTTTTCAATTGTTTAAAAGCTTCAGTTACAGTTAAACCAAGATCTCAGCATCTTACATCAAGATGATGGCTCATCTAAGAATAAAAGGGGAGTTCTGCCGAAGCATGCCACAAATGTGATGAGATCTTGGCTCTTTCAGCACATAGGGGTAAGAACAAAAGTGATTTTGCAGTTAGCAAGAACCTCTGAGATGCTTTCTTTCTGGCTTATGTTTGGTGGTAAAAGTCTCCCATATGGGCTGGCAGCCCCATTAACTTAACCAACATTTTGTTGAGTGTCCATAAAGTATTTTGCATGGGAAAAAGGAGGGTTCTCAGAAAATGGGGGACGCTGCTTTATGAAACTTAAAATGTGACAAGGGATACAACTGGTGAGAAGGGAATGCAGAGCTCATACAACTGTTTGAAAGCCTGTGAGAGAGATGTGCTCCAGGGCTGCCCAGGGTGAACAGAGGCAGGCCAGTTAGAGTAGGGGGCATAAAAAGAGGCATTTGAGCTAACCTTTGAGAACTGGTGATGGTTTTAGGTATTAGATTAGAAGGAAGACGTAATGGGTGGAAGAGGCAGATATGGACTTGTGCATATTGACAGGAGGGCCAGCAAATGTGCTGTTTTCCCTGGAAATCAAGTCTGGCCCAGTGGCCATGCCTGCATTTGCCTTGTCCCTGTGCTGGGACTGTGAGCTGCCCGTGAGTAGAAATCATGTCTCCTCTTGCCAGAGACGTCTCTGAAGCTCAGAGAGAGGGGACGATGCCAGTGCTGCCAGCAGAGCTGCCAGGGCTGCTGGGAAGCCTTGTTTGTGACCTGGCCAAGCCGGGCAGCTGTCATGCCAGGTGACCCAGGCCCTGCAGGTGGGAGAGGTGTGTACAGAGCAGGTAGAGGCTGGTGGGGGTGTTGTGTGGTCACTCTAGCCCTCTGGCCCCAGGAGTGCTTTCAGGAGTGACCCCACACCCTACCTCTGACAGATGGTGAGGGTCAGAAATGGCCAGGACGGTCATGAGCAGGAAGGCGTGGTGCAACCGAGACGTGGATGTTGATGTGACCTGCTGAGTCGTGTGGCTCTTGCTAGGACAGCGTTCTTCCCGTGCCTCCAGCTCAGCCTTCCCTCCCCGCTGAAGGCACCGGGCAGGCACAGTCGGCCTGCAGAATCTGGTTGGGGGCACCATTCCTGGGCCTGATCCAGAGCTGTCCCTCCCTTCCCTGGCTCCCAGGCCTTCCTCTGGGGCTGCTGCAGTCACGTCCAGGCTGGTCTTGCTGTCTTCCTGCTTCTCTTCATCCGTACTGTGCACTCCCTGCACACTGGTCCCTCCTGCCCGCACTGCCCATGCGGCTCCTCTGCCTGAGCCTTCCCCTCGTCCTTCACACCTGGCCCGGGACCCTGATTTGTGAGTGAGTGCCTGATCTCTGTCCTCTCTCCAGCTGTGAGCTCCTGGGGCCCCATCCTGCTCGTCCATCTCCTGTCCCTCTGGGTGTCTCCCCCACTGTTGAGTGGGCCCCTCTGATTGAAGTCATGGTCCTTGGCTGAGGGGCAGGGATCAGAGGGAGTAGCTGGCTTGCAGGCTTTCTACTGGCAGGTGACATTGCTGAGCAACCAGGGGAGGGAGGAGGGAACATTTTGCTGGGGCAGAGGGCGAGGGAGCCCTGAAGGCTGCTTTCCCCCATCCTCCTCTGCCCGGTGCTCGATTCCCTCCAGCTTCTCTCCCTTCCCCTACTCGGGTCTTGTATTCTCTTCTGACTTCTTTTCTTCTGCGTGAGAGACTCAGCAGCGCTTGTCAAGGGAGATGACAGTGTTAGCTGTGACCCAGTGTGACCACTTCCAGAAGTGATCCTCAAGAAGTGGACAGTTCACAAGATGATGAGATAGTACAGCTATAAAATACGCTTTTATCAAATATAGCAAATGTTCATGTCCATGCAAGTGGTTAGTAATTGGGATGGTTTGTGGGGACCCTGAATCTTACGCATGATTGTTGTGTAAACCCACAACTTCTCTAATAAAAAAAATGCTATAGCATGTACATTATGAAAATAGAAAATCAATTTGTGGGCAAATTAGAGCGTATCATTTTATGAACTGTTGCACAACTAAATAGATAAATGAAGACTGTAAGCACTAGGAAACTTTTAGTAAATGATAGTAAGTGAAAAAAGGCAGAGAACATGTGTGCTTTTAAATATATTATGATTATTACAACCGACAAATATGTGTGTGATATGATTAGAATACAACACAGATAAGTGCTGGAATTGGGCAAAGATACTTCCTTTTAAGTTTCTGTTAATATTTTAATAATTTCTAAAATAATAAACCCTGCTCATAAGGTTCAACTGAAATGCCGTTTTTTTTATAAAGGGTTTTTTTTCTTACACTCATTTCCCTGAAAAACATCCACCCTCCTGTCAGTTTTCTGAATCCTCTAGGACAGTGCAGTTGTTTTTTTCTGGTTTGTGACCTTACATTGTTGCCCTCTCCTTGTTTATGAGCTTTTTAAAGAACAGGAACTGTATTTATCTTATCATAACCTCTATCTTGAGGCCACAAACTTAACTGTTGCATCAGATTGAATTATTACAGTTCAATTATCTTAACTTGAAGGAAAAAAAATAGATTGCTGCCAATGTAAGTCTAAATCTGATGCTGTTAGATCTCAATGAGACACAGTGGCTTTTCCTAACCATATCAAGTGTCATTTAAAGTCAGAACCAAAATAACTGCCCCCCCTTGGTGGGTGTCACCCCCTGGCTGAGCCCCAGTCATCTGGAGTAGGGTCTTATTGCCCCTAGGTTTTTAGAGTGTAAGTGTAAGTGATAAACAAAATCAGCCCCAAAGAAACCATTTCTTACCATAGAATGAAATTCTTTTCCTTAAATACTTCTGTGGATTTTGATGTTCACTTCTCGTTTAGTTCTGTTTTTAAGTGAAATGTTTTAATCACAGAAAAAGAGTCGTGTAACTGGCATGCCTGCCCCAGCCCTGGGGGCTCCCTTGGAGGGTCGGCCCGAGGGCGCCTGAAGTCGGTGTCCGCTGTGCCCCGACCGTAGTACAGAGCACAGGGCAGCTGGCCATCGGCCATTGGAGGGGGGGGCGGCGGGGGCTGTCTGCAAACTCTGTGCCTTGGTTTCCTCATGGCATTGCCTGCCGGAGTAGCCCAATAGTGAGGAGTCAGGGGTTACCCCAGCCCACGGCGGGGCTGGAAACAGGCTGTGTCTCGCTTGTGGGAGAGGTTCCAGGGGTCCCCAGTTGGTGCACTCTAATTGGGTAGAGTCTACTGGTAATAAGTTATGCCTTGGTGAGGTCAGTACAGAAACAGAGATGGTCTCGAGTGCTTATGGCAGAACCTGTCACGGAAGGCGCTCAGGGCTCTCTGAGGCCACCTGTGGCCCTTGGCCTGGCTACCGCGGCCCCTGTGTGTTCTGAACCTCTGGACTAAGCACGTCTTGCCTCAGTGGTAGCCAGTCAGGACAGCACTAGCCTGGGCTGTTTTAGGCCTTTCCGAAAAGAAGTATGGGGGGTATGTTTATAAGACTAAAGTTGGGTCTGGGTTATAAACCCTATGTGTGTTGATTTTTTACTATTGATTATTTGTATGTTTCTGTTTAGCCTGCATAATTTTGATATCCTTTATGAAAACTGAATTTCATGACAAACCCTCTTTTTATTTTTAGCATCCCTACCCAACAGAGGATGAGAAAAAACAGATTGCTGCTCAAACAAATCTGACCCTCCTCCAAGTTAACAACTGGTAAGATGCATCGCTCTCTGAAGTCGTGCCTGTTGCCGTCAGGGAGTACTGGGAAATACTACTGCTAAGGACTAATGAAATTTGGTTGAAAATAAATGAGTTATTTTTAACTAGCAATCTCTGTTGACAGAGAGCCAGAATTAGTGGCCAGATACTTAAGAAGAATTCAGTGCGCTTTCCACTTCAGTTTTTAATGATCAGTCCCTCGCTGTGGGCTTCTCACCACATCCTGGTGGTCTCATGCGTCCACGCCCCCTGCCCCCAGGGCCTTCACTCAAAAGTGGTGAGCTTGGGGGGGGGGGCGGGCTGTTGAGAGCCACTCTCCTGGCATTGGGGGCCCCTCTGCTGCTCGCCTCCCTTGCGAGGCCAGTGCTAGTGGGGGAGGCAGGTCCTCTGCCGTGGCGTGGGGTCCCTGCTCTGCAGCAGGGGTCAGGCGGCCTGGCAGAGAAGCACCCAGAGGCCTTGCACGCGTGCACACCGGCATCCTGGTTTGATGCTGGGGCCCCTGTTGTTGGGGACACTCGGGGCATGATCTCTTGGCTGTTATGCGATAAGTGAGCACTCTCACATATTGCTAAATGCAGTTGAGGGTTATAGGTGGATTTACATTTTGTTCTGTAATCATTTGTCTTGTTTGTATTTACTCATTGTTTAGACATAGAAAGCACTCTCAGCTCAAAAAAAGTTGATGATTGTGACAGACAAAAAAGGCATGTGTCCTACTCCCACTTCTAAGCATTCTCTAAACTTGATGGTTGGTAAATTCTAGTATAAGTGACGAAACCTTTCTATTTATGCAGTTGTGTGTGGAGGAGGCGTGCTTTGAAGTTTTATGGACTGTGTCTGTTTTCTTGCACTGGAGCCGTTGTTTTTTATTTTGAATAGTCTTCATTTAAAGGTTTTAGTGTATTGTAGGTATGTGCTTGTAACTGAGCATGTTTTGGGATGGTTTTGGGTGATCTGGGTGCCACCTCCCACTTCGGCTCAGCCCTCGTGGAGGTGGGCTGGCTGGGTTTGACTCAGACCCTCTGAAACTTCCTTACCGCTTAGCACTCTCGTGGCTTTTCTTCATTTACGACGCCGTTGTCTCCCCTCACTCGCTGATCTGGTGTGTTAACAGAACTGTCTTAACTGGAAGATTTCACATCAACTGTTAAGTATTATAATTACTTCTCTAAGTTTTAAAATCCTAAATTCTTTAATACTTGCAGCTACCTTTATTTTTAGTGGCTTTCTTTCCTTTTATATTCACAATAGTTCCATCTTGGAATAAGATTGGACTCACTGTCATTAGTGTACGCTTCTGCCTAATAGCAGCTTTGAATGACATGATAGAGAAACACATCGGAAAATAGCAGTGGGCTGTCCTTCCAAGGAATCGATGGTGGAATATGGAGCTATTGTGATTTCTTTTAGTCTCGGAGTCCTGATTTCCAGGTCATGCTTGTGCTACAGGGACCAGAAATTTATTCTACTGAAGCCTGGTGGGATGATCTAACTCATTTATGTTGTTAGAATGTGTCCTAATAAGTAAAATTTTAGAGGTTTTTGGGTTTTCTAATTTTAAGGTTGAACAACTATAGAGTCAGTTGGTTCTAATTCTTTTGCTTCACAGGTGAGGGCGTTAATGGTGAAAAAAGTTGTTAGTGATGAAACAAGGAGGAGAATCGGACTCTAAAATCACCGCTTGTATTTCCCTTTTACCGCGAACATAGCTACCTGGTTATCCCGAGGGCCGGCTTTGAGAAGGTTAGCTTACACGGACCCTGTGAGAGGATAACTGGCATGTCACTCACACTGCTGAGAAAAGATAGCGGTAATTGCCCCCAAGGCTTAGGTGGGGCAACTCTTTCTGCTTTGCATCCTGGGGGACAAGTGTGAAGCTGTCCTGGCCCCCAGGGTAGTGCCTTTCTGTCCACTGGCATGGTGAAGGTGGGCATGCTCCCACCTGCTCCCATGCCTCCAAGGCCTGCTCCTGCACCCCGAGTCCTGCTCCTGCACCCCCAAGACCTGCTCCCATGCCCCCGAGTCCTGCTCCCATGCCCCCAAGTCTTGCTCTCATGCCCCTGAGACCTGCTCCTGTGCCCCCAAGGCATGCTCTCATGCCCCTGAGTCCTGATCCCGCACCCCCGAGGCCTGCTCCCACACCCCCAAATCCTGCTCCCGTGCCCCCGAGGCCTGCTCCTGCACCCCCAAATCCTGCTCCCAGGCCCCCAAGATCTGCTGTTGCACCCCCAAGTCCTGCTCCCGTGCCCCCAAGGCCTGCTCCCACACCCAGCAGCCCACGGCCCTCTCGCCTTGTCCCTTCCCTTCCTGCCCATCGGTTGAAGTCTACAGCCAGGGACTGTGGGGGGAATGGAGAGCGAAGGAAGCAGTCTTTCTCTCTGAATGTGTTTTAAGAAATGTGTCCATATTTATCTATAGGAGATTATGTCCAGCCTAACTTGCTAGCTGGCATGTTCTCGCTGTTCTCTCTTGCTGTGGGTTCGCACCACAGAAGCGAGTTCTTCGTCTTTCCAAGCGGCTGAAGGTGGCAGGATGCTGTTGGTGCTGGGCACCCAGGTTGTGTGCTTGCCTCAGCCTAGGACAGGGTCACAGTGTTCAACTTCCATATCCAAGGAATAGCTCATCGGAAACGCCCTTTGAAGAGACGAAACCCGGGACTCAGGCTTTGGGGCTCATACTGGACCGAGGCGTCACATGTCCCCTTGAAGGAAGGCTCGGGTGTGGCTGTCACACCCAAAGGCACCGCTGCGCCCCTCATTTTAGTTCCCTAAGTGTTCTCAGCTGTAATGACACTGTTGGAGATAGCTGTGTGTGTCTCATTTGTCTGTTTGTCTATCTGTTTTTTTACTAAAGTTTTCTTCCTTAGAAGATTCTAATGACTTCACAAACGTGGAATAACTCATTTGAGGTGGGAAAAAAAAATCACCACAGAATTCTTGGTCCCTATTTAAATGAGTTATGTAAGAACAGTATTTCCCTGTTTTTTTGAATGTTTAGATATCCTTGTCATTACTCTCAAATGTCTCTTATAGTAGAGCATTTGAATTGTTTTTATTATTTATAGTGCTGTTTGTTACGAAGCCTACTCACTCTGAGTATTTGTTGACCCTGCCAGGAGGTCTCTGGGCAGGCCACTCTCACGCAGGGTTCCTTTGTTGGTGTGCAGGTTCATCAACGCCAGACGACGAATTCTTCAGCCAATGTTGGATTCCAGCTGTTCAGAAACTCCAAAAACAAAGAAAAAAACAGCCCAAAACAGACCAGTTCAGAGGTTTTGGCCTGACTCCATCGCATCAGGCATGGCACCAGCACCCGCAAATGAGCTCACCATGTCGGAAGGTACAGACAGTGGGACAGCAGGACACCAGACACCAGGGAACACGGGCATCTGTGGGTGAGAGGCCCTGGTCAGTCATGGTCCCCGGGCCTGGGCCCTGCTGTGGACCAGGCCACACACAGTCCTCTCGTCTCGCATCTCGGGTGACATAAGGCAGCGTGCAGGTGTGACACACAGACACACGCACCATGTGTATAACTCTCACTGCATCTCCTGTGTTAGACGCAGTCTGTGATGGAATATCCTGTTCTCTGTTCCCTTTGTTTCCTGTTTTTGCTTTCCTTCTCCCTCGACTTGGATGCAGAGGATGGGTGGGCTGTGCTCACGCACTGCTGGTGGCGTGCCATCCTCCTTAGTCCCCGCAGCTGCCCCTCTCTTGTTCTGTTTCCTCCCTTTGAGTTCTGTTCTGCCTGGCCCTCAGCATCGACCACCATTCTAATGGGCTTTACAAATGCCTTTTTCTGCTCGTATTCTTCAGAATGGGTGCAGGTATTTTAAGTGCATATAAACATGTTCTGTTCCATTCCGTTTCCTACTTGTTTGTACCATTTTGTACCTTTATTCAGTTAGGAAAGTTTGGGGCTGTTATTTCTTTTTTGAAAAGATATTTTTATTGAGATATCTTCATGTACGATAGAGTCCATCCAAAGTATACAGTCAGTGGCTCACAATATCATCACGTAGTTGTGTATTCATCATCATGATCATTTTTTGAACATTTGCATCACTTTAGGAAAAGAAATAAAAAGACAAGAAAAAAATCCATACATCCCATTCCCTCACCCCTCCCTCTCGTTGACCTCTAGTATTGCAATCTACACAAAAATTTTTAACCCTTTATTCACCCCCATTATTTATTTATTTTTGGTCTTTATTTTTGTACTCGTCTGTCCAAACCCTGGATAAAGGGAGCATCAGTCATAAGATTTTCACAGTCACATGGTGTTCTGCCAGAATGCAATATACCGAAAATAGAATGGCTTTTTTTTTTTTCACATGGGCAGTGTCTGGCAGTTGAACCCAGGTCACTGGCATAGCAGGCAAGAACTCTGCCACTGAGCCACCGTTGCACCATCTGGAATGGCTTTTTTTTTTTTAATTTTTTATTAATTTTTAAAAAAAAATTACAGGAAACACAAAAATTCTTAATATGTGATATTTCATTCTACATATATAATCAGTAATTCACAATATCATCACATAGTTGCATATTCATCATCATGATCATTTCTTAGAACATTTGCATTAATTCAGAAAAAGAAATAAAAAGACAACAGGACAAAAAGCCATACACACCACACCCCTTATTCCTCCCTTTCATTGATCACTAGCATTTCAAACTAAATTTATTTTAACGTTTGTTCCCCCTATTATTTATTTTTATTCCATATGTTCTACTCTTCTGTTGATAAGGTAGATAAAAGGAGCATAAGGCACAAGGTTTTCACAATCACACAGTCACACTGAAAGCTACACCATTATATAATCATCATCAAGAAACATGGCTACTGGAACACAGCTCTACATTTTCAGGCATTTCCCTCCAGCCTCTCCATTACATCTTGACTAACAAGGTGATATCTACTTAATAACCTCTCGACTCTGTTTGGAATCTCTCAGCCATTGACACTTTGTCTCATTTGACTCTTCCCCCTTTGGTCAAGAGGATTTTCTCAGTCCCTTGATGCTGAGTCCCAGCTCATTCTCGGATTTCTGTCCCACGTTGCCAGGAAGGTCCACACCCCTGGGAGTCATGTCCCACGTAGACAGGGGGAGGGTGGTGAGTCTGCTTGCTGTGTTGGCTGGAGAGAGAGGCCACATCTGAGCAACAAAAGAGGTTCTCTTGGGGGTGACTCTTAGGCCTAATTTTAAGTAGGCTTGACCTATCCTTTGTGGGGTTAAGATTCATCTGAACAAACCCTGAGATTGGGGGCTCAGCCTATAGCTTTGGTTGTCCACACTGCTTGTGAGAACATCAAGAATTCCACTTGGGGAGGTTGAATTTTCCCGCATTCTCACCATTCCCCAAAGGGGACTTTGCCAATACTTTTCCAGTCACTGATCAAATCACTCTGGGATTCATCGGTGCATCACTCTGGACAAACCAACAAAATCTCATTTCCTATGCAAGGTTCCATGTACTTATGTCGTTCAACCAAGCTATCTACATAAGTTATATTAGGAAATGCACTAGTCAAAATATAAATTTTGTACCAAATAAACATTTTTTGCTTTAGTCTCACACAAAAGTTGAAATTTTAAAATATTAATTACCATCTATTTTCAGCACCCTGCAGTAATGACATTCCTTTGTTCTTCCTCATGCAAAAACATTTTAAAATTTTGTACATTTAGTCACTGTCATTATACACTCTTGGCAATCCTAGATTATACCATCTCACCTTTTATCGTCTATCTTTCTTTCTGATTTCATTTGTGCCACCAGCCCTCCTCCCTCTATCATTCTCACATTCAGCCTCATTCAGTGTTTTAAGATAATTGTATTGCAGTTAGGTAGTATTGTGTGGTCTGTTTCTGAGTTTTTACATTCATCCTGTTGCACAATCTGCATCCCTTCAGCTCCAATCACCCAATATTTTACCCTATTTCCGTGTCCTGATGGTCTCTGTTACTAATGAAGTTCTCCAAGTTCATTCACCAATGTCAGTTCACATCAGTGAGACCATACAGTATTTGTCCTTTTGTTTCTGGCTAATCTCACTCAGAATAATGTCCTTAAGGTCCATCCATGTTGTTACGTACTTCATAACTTCTTACAGCTGCATAATATTCCATCGTATGTGTATACCACAGTTTGTTTCTCCACCCGTCTCTTGATGGACATTTTGGCTGTTTCCATCTCTTGGAAATTGTAAATAATGCTGCTATAAACATTGATGTGCCAAATGTCCACTTGTGTCCTTGCCCTCATGTGCTTTGAGTAGAGACAGCATATAGATGGGTCCCATTCCCTAATCCATTCTGCCAGTCCATGTCCCCCGATTGGGAAGCTTAATCCATCAACATCAGTGTTGTTACTGCCCGGGCAGTACCCTCCTCTACCATTTTGCCTTTTGGCTTTTCTATGTCCTTCTAATTTTCCTCCTTTTTACCTTTACTCCTGGTCTTCCTTTCTACACTCTTCTCCACACCTCTCTCTTCTGCCTTCATATCTGTCTCTAGTGCTCCCTTTAGTATTTCTTGCAGAGCTGGTCTCTTGGTCACAAATTCTCTCAGTGATTTTTTTGTCTGAAAATGTTTTAATTTCCCCCTCATTTTTGAAGGACAATTTTGCTGGATATAGAATTCTTGGTTGGCAGTTTTTCTGTTTTAATAATTTAAATATATCATCCCACTGTCTTCTCGCCTTCATGGTTTCTGCTGAGAAGTCTATGCATGGTCTTATTGGGCTTCCCTTGTATATGATGGATTGCTTTTCTCTTGCTGCTTTCAAGATTCTCTCTTTCTCTTTGACCTCTGACATTCTGATTAGTAAATGTCTTGGAGTACGTTTATTTGGATCTATTCTCTTTGGGGTATGCTGCACTTCTTGGATCTATAATTTTAAGTCTTTCATAAGAGTTGGGAAATTTTCAGTGATAATTTCCTCCATTAGTTTTTCTCCTCCTTTTCCCTTCTCTTCTCCTTCTGGGACACCCACAACACATATATTCATGCGCTTCATATTGTCTTTAAATTCCCTGAGTCCCTGCTCATATTTTTTCATTTTTTCCGCATATTTTCTTTGTCTTGTTGGATTTCAGATGTTCCGTCCTCCAGTTCACTAATCCTGTGTTCTGCTTCTTGAAATCTACCATCGTAGGTTTCCATTGTTTTTTTCATCTCTTCTACTGTGCCTTTCATTCCCCTAAGTTCCATGATTTTTTCAGACTTTCGATTTCTTCTTTTTGTTCATTCCTTGCCTTCTTTATATCCTCCCTCAATTCATTGATTTGGTTTTTGATGAGGTTTTCCATGTCTGTTCGTATATTCTGAATTAATTGTTTCAGCTCCTGTGTGTCATTTGAATTGTTGGTTTGTTCCTTTGACTGGGCCATATCTTCAGTTTTCCTAGTGTGATTTGTTATTTTTTGCTGGCGTCTAGGCATTTAATTACCTTAATTAGTTTATTCTGGAGGTTGCTTTCACTTCTTTTACCTAGGGTTTTCCTGCTGGATGAATTTGTTGTCTCTCTGTTCTTTGACATTCAGTTCAGCTTTATCTGGACCTCTAGCTTAAGTTTTGTTTAACAGAGAAGAATTTTTCAGTTCTTGTTTTCTTGTTTCTTGCCCTGCTTGTATGGTACCCCACCCCCACCCCAACACTTAGAAGGGTCTACTTAGGTATTATAGACCCCATCCGGATTTTCACAGACCAAACTGGCCTCCTGTCAGGAGGAAAGAGTCATCTGCGTCGGCTTTCCCTGAGGGTGAGACCCAGCAGGTTGACAGACTTTCCTGTGAAGTCTCTGTGCTCTGTTTTTCGTATCCTGCCCAGTATGTGGTGCTTGTCTGCCTGCAGGTCCCACCAGCATAAGATGATGCAGCACCTTTAACTTTGGCAGACTCTCCCTGCTGGGAACATGGTGGATATGGAGGAGAGGTTGTAGGCTGGTTTTAATGGCTTCAAATTACCAAGCCCTGGGGTTTGAATTCCTGGAGAGAGGGATTCCACCTGAGTTGGGCTTCACCCCTCCCCTGGGGAAGGCAAAGGCTCCAGACAAGCTCTCAAACAACCATGTTTCTGCCTATGTCTGAGGCAGTTGCAACCTGAGAAATCTTGCCGCTGAATCCAGAGGCAGTCAAGCCCTTGTAGTAACACAGCCACAAAAACCTCTGTTTCCTCTTTTTTTTTTTTTTTTCCGTCAGCCCTGCCCCCTTGGCTCCAGGGCAAAATGAGCAACCTCTGTTTTGACCAGGTTCACCTGAAATGGGGGCCTATTTCTAGTAGTCAGAACTTGTTAATTAATTCCACAATTGGCGTTTAGTTGGACTCAGCCCCTGCTGCTGGTAAAGTCCCTTTCCTTTCCCCTCTGGGAAGCGTCTGTGGGGGAGGGGCGCCGGCTGCCATGGCTTGGGGAACTCACGGTTCTTGGGGGGCTCGCAGCCGGTCCAGCTGGTCCGGACTGGGGTACGCTGTGTGTCCAGTCACTGACATGGCCCAGGAGCTGTTCTGTACTGTTTGTGGTTATTTAGTATTTTTTCTGGAGGACAAACTAAAATGCACACATTGTTAACCCGCCATCTTGGCCTGGAAGTCCCGGAATGGCTTTTTATAAAGGGGAATTAAATAAGTTGCTTGTTTATAGTTCTAAAGCAATGAAAATGTCCCAGTTAAAGCAAGGCTATAGAAAGGTGCAATCTAAGTCACCAACAAGAAGTTACCTTCATTCAAGAAAGGCCAATGAAGTTTAAGATTTCTCTTTCAACTGAAAGGCACATGGTGAACATGGCCACGTCAGCTAGCTTTCTCTCCAGGCTTCTTGTTTCATGAAGCTCCCCCAGGGGCTTTTTCCTTCTTCATCTCCAAAGGTCTCTCATTGCATGAGCTCTTGGCCTTGTGGCTCTGCTTCTCTCTCCAAAATGTTCCCTCTTTAAAAGGATTCCAGTAAACTAATCAGAACCTACCTGGAATTGGTGGAGTCACAGCTCCCTCTATTCAAAAATTAATACCCACATTGGGCGAACCACATCTCCGTGGAGATAATCTAATCAACTTTCCAACATACAGTGCTGAATAGGTTTTAAGAGGGACAGTTGGCTTCACAAGATTGGATTAGGATTAAAGCCTGGCTTTCCTTGAGTATATAAATCCTTTCAAGCCGGCACACATGATCACATTGTAAAAGCTATATAGTTATACAATTATCTTCAAGAATCAAGGCTACTAGAATAGTTAAAAGTTCCAGATACTTCCCTCTAGCCACTCCAAGACACCATAAACTAAAAAGGGATGTCTACATAATGTATAGCCTCCAGGATAACCTCTCAACTCTGAAATCTCTTAGCCACTGAAACTTTATATTTTGTCTCATTTCTCTCTTCCTGTTTTTGATCAAGAAGGCTTTCTCAATACCATAATGCCTGGTGAATCCCAGGAGTCAGGTCCCATGTTGCCAGGGAAATTTACAGCCCTGGGAATCATGTCCCATGTAGTGGGGGAGGGCAATGAAGTCACCTGCCAAGTTGGCTTAGACAGAGAGGCCACATCTGAGCAACAAAGGAGGTTCTCTGGGGTTGACTCTTAGGTATAATTATAAGCAGGCTTAGCTTCTTGTTTGCAGGGATAAGCGTCACAGGAGTGAACCCCGAGATCGAGGACTTAGCCAATTGAATTGGTTGTCCAACTAATTGTGAGAACATCAGGTCTTCCCTAAATGGGGAAGTTGAATGTTTTCTCCTTTCTCCCCAGTCCTTCAAGGGGACTTTGCAAACATTTTTTTTTATGCTGTATGACAGGGTCACATTTCATTCTTTTCCATGTGAGTTTCCCATTATTGCAGCACCATTTGTTGAATTTTTGGTTTGATTTTGTTAGTTTCTTTGTTTGGGATGTGCATGGGTGCAAATGCTTTTTCTATTATTATTTTTTGACATGGGCAGGCTCTGGGAATCGAACTCAGGTGAGAATTTTGCCACTGAGCCACTGTTGCACCACCCGCAAATGCTTTTTTATTCTCTGTGGGGGCCGTTATCTCTTCAAATACATTTTCCAACCGTCCCTGCTTCAGGGACTACTCCCTGTGTCCAGGTCATGTCAGGGTTTCACACAGTTTACCCACGCTGCTTCACTCGGGAGGTCTTCAACTTCACTAAGCTTTTCTCCTTTAGTGTTGCATCTTTTCCTAGTCCTTTCCACTGTGTTCTTCATCTTAGAAATGATAGTTTTCATCTCTAATGATTCCATTTGGGTCTTATCTTTCAACATCTACCTCAGCCTTGCACATATAGAGTACAGTTGTAGTAACTGTTTTAATGCCTTTCTCGGCTAATTGACATCTCTGTCTACTCTGCATGGGTTTCGGTTGACTGCTGACTCCCCTCATCATCAGTCTGACTTCCTGTCACTTATAGCTACCTCCTGGTAGTCTGTGAAGGCCAGACCTTGTGAGTTGACCTTGTCGGGTGTGGATTTTTTTTTTAATTAATTAATTTTTTATTTATGATACATAACCACATACAAACACAAACTTTCTTATCATATGATCATTCCGTTCTTGTTATATAATCAGTAACTCACACTATCATCACATAGTTGTATATTCATCATCATGATCGTTTCTTAGAACATCTGCATCAGTTCAGAAAAAGCAATAAAAAGAAAACAAAAAAAATTCATACATACCATACCCCTTACCCCTCCACTGATCACGAGCATTTTAATCTACTAAGTTTATTTTAACATTTGTTTCCCCCTATTATTTATTTATTTTCAATCCATATGGTTTACTTGCCTGTTGATAAGGTAGACAAAAGGAGCATCAGACACAAGGCTCTCACAACCACACAGTCACACTGCAACAGCCATATCATCATACAGTTATCTTCAAGAAACGTGGCCACCGGAGCACAGCTCCACATTTTCAGGCAGTTCCCTCCAGCCTCTCCATTATACCTTAACTAAACAGGTGATATCTGTTTAATGCGCAGGAATAACCTCCAGGATAACCTCTCGACTCTGTTTGGAATCTCTTAGCCATTGACACTTTATTTTGTCTCATTTCACTCTTCCCCCTTTTCGTGGAGAAGGTTTTCTCAATCCCTTGATGCCGAGTTCCAGCTCATTCTAGGATTTCTGTCCCACGTTGCCAGGAAGGTCCACACCCCTGGGAGTCATGTCCCAGGGTGTGGATGTTTTTGTCCTGGGGTGCAGTCACTTGGAAACAGGTTGGCCTTTGGGTCTTGCTTTTATGATCTCTTAGGCAGGTGCTGAGTCCAGAGCTCACTGTTCCCCATGACTGAGGGAAAGGCCCCTGCGTGCTCTCCCCACGCCTCGTGGGTGACGGGCCCCGGTGGTCTCCTTCACGCACTGCCCAGCCTCCGGGGGCCTCTCCTTGGCGAGACCGGCCCAGAGGGAGGGATGGGCTTCTTGCAGTGGACTGTGTACCCCACTGGTCCTCTTTCCATTTACTCTCTCTCAGGCTACAGTAAATGCATTTAAAGCGAAGCTCTCCCAAGTAGTGGCTTCATGATTTGGGTCTGGATCTGTCATGGTCTTGTGTTCATACTGAAAGAGTTGACATTTTCTTTTTTAATCTAAGAGTTATTCAGAACAGCATTCTTATTCTGTCTCTCTCTTTCTGTCAGTAAAAGCAATACCTGTCTGTAGGGGAAAGATGTTCAAACAGGAATAGCTGGTGAAAAGTAACTCCTTCTTCCATCCTGGCCACTAATCTTCTTACCCTGAGACAGTCTTTATTGCCAGTCCTGTAAATGCTTCCAGTGTTATTCTGAGCGTAGACGTGAATGAACGAGTGTATGTTGCTTATAAAATTTTACCCAAATAATAACATGTAATATAATACTATCTCCTCTTACGTTCATCACATTATTATCTCTTGAAGATTTTTACAGTGTGGTTCACACAGATCTGTGCTTGTTTGGTAGCTGTGTAGTGCTCCATCTCTAAATGAACTTAATTTGTGCTCTATTCGTGGATATTTAGGAAGTTTCTAATGCTCTGCTGTGATACATTTTTTCTCACTTTTCATAAGTCTTTAACAACATTTAAAAATGCCCAGATAGGAACAGGCTTTTTTGGGAGATGAGTAGTTGGTTTTGTTTTTATTTTAGCTATCCTTTTATTGTTGATTTCTACTTTTCCTGTATGTGGCCTTCATGATTTCTGTTTTTTTTTAATCTGCTTGAATTTTGTGACTTAACAGCCAGTCCATTTTTGTGATGGTTCACATATAATTGAAAGACCATTTGTTAAGCTGGGGGTCTGTATCAATCAGGGCTCTCTAAATCCTTTCTTCTGTCATACTTAATCTGTTTCTGAAAAGTGTGACATAACCTCCCGTCATAATTGTGCATATATTTGTTTTCCCATTTTTGCTCTCTAAATAACTTGGCACCTTTTTGTGAAGTGCACAGGGACTTGCGCCATTATCCGTGGAATGTCCACTCCTGTTCCTCTGAGTGCTTTTCTTCTTGAGCTCCATTTCAGCTGAGCTTTTTTTCTCTCCTGCTTTCATTTGTGCTAGCATATAGCATATCATGTCCTGATACTATCTTTTTTGTTCATCTTTTATTTTTAACCGAGATACTTTAATTAATTTATAATTTATTTTGGAGTGTGTTTGTTATAACAACTTTTAAAAATGTTTTTAACCCCCCATCTTGTGGTCAATGTGTTAAAAGGAAAGTTTAATCCTTTTACAGGTTAAATCCTTTCACTGATTTGGACTGACTTCTGATTTAGGCTGGCTTCTGGAACTGCCCCTTATTTTCCATGTATGCTTTTATCTTGAAAAGACTACAGAAGTCGTGCGCTACTAAGTCCTGGACATTCCTGAGCTGGGGTTCAGGTGCCCTGAAATCTCTGTTCAGCCCCATTCTCCCTTCTGGGGCTCCCTTATTCCTCTGCTGAGGAAATAGCCAGCAGGCCGTGCTTTTTTCACCCCTTTTTGCCTCTGTGCTGGTCGGAGAGTTTTATGCTCCCATCTTGTGGATGCTCCTACCCCTTTGTTGTGTGTGGCTTGGTCAGGGCTGGGACCCACATCTGCCTGCTCTGCGGAAGAAGAGGGGGAACGGGGGAGGGGAGCCTGGAGCCCTCCCCGGTTCATCCTCCAGTGGGAGCGCATTTGGATTTTCCCTGAAGGTTCTTGTTTAAAACCAATTTCGTGACATTACGTAGGAATACTTACTTAAACTCAAGGTTTTACTGGTGCCTTTATTCCGTCCTCGTCATTGTTCTCTGCAGATCTACCCCTCAGGTAGATTGTTTCCAGGAGGGACTGTGGGACGGTCATCTGAAGCATGACTGGGTGTTGTCCCCCCACACGGGTGATTGCTTGGCTGAGATCTGTGGAGCCAGATGTCAAGGATCATGGATTCACTGAGGCCTGGGTCATCGGGAAGAAGAGACAGTGGCCCTCCAGAAGGAGAGGGGAGGGGAGAGGGAGGGGAGGGAAGGGAAGAGGGAAGGGGAGAGGAGAGGGGAGAGGAGAGGGGAGGGGAGGGGAGGGAGGTCTGAGGGGCCTGGGGCTGGTGGCAAAGTGGAATGAGATCTGGGGCGCTTGTCCTGGGAAGGCACAGGCCTTCGTAGCTCCCCGTCTCCTCCAGGCTGGAGCCCCTGGCTTGCTGTCATCTCACACCAGCTCGCACACTGCCTTAGCCTCTTGCTGAAAGAGTGACTGAACTGTTGGTATTTATTGTTTTTGTTTTTTGAGAACTGAAATGGCTTTATTCTCGGCCAGGAAGCTGACTACCACTTTGTGAGCAACAACTAAAGAATAGCAGGCATACAAGCATGACAAGACACTCAGAAAACAATACATCAGTTTGTGGAGCCGGGAATTTCCAGTGGGCAACACAACCAGTCCCAAATATCCTAACAGAGTGAAGAGATAAATTGCTAGATATAATAAAAAGAGGAACACTTCAGACTGTGAAGCCCATCAGCATAAACATAGCGACCTCAGACATATTCTTCACCTGAATCCTGTATATGTGCAAAGCAGATGCCTATCCTGATATTTCACTTTATATTTATATGTCCCCAAGGCAAGAACTTGTGGAAATAGAGTTCACACAATTCTATCCTCATCTTTGTTTCTTGAAAAGAAATAATAATATCCAAGGCATTGATACAGTTAGCATGACAAAAAAGTTGTGCCCAAGTGGCTGAACTTCCCTATGTAATTCCTGGTTGTACCCTGTTTTCTAAGTGTAATTGCTCTTTGAAATTATCAGAAATATTCTTTCTTTGAGAAAGATAGGTTAGCATGAGAAACAAAGATGTACTCATTTAAGCCTGTCAGCATCAGACTGGTCATTCAGTTCACAAAATAGACAAATTGATATAAAGTTAATGTACATGTAAATTGTATTATCCTCCTTTGTCTCCTGGTAAAGTAGAAGCAAAATGGTGAAAATAATTGTCTGCAATGATTTTCTATTAATCAAGTCAATGTAGAAAATAGTGTACTTAACTTTCAAATTAATAACTTTTCATTCTTCTTATTACCACTCAATCTTCTTTCCCTCAAGAAATAATTATTTGACTTCCATTCCTCATATTGGACCTCTTTTTATCACTTAACCTGGTAATCATTCAATATCTTTTGACATGGAAGTTTGATTTCTATCTAGACCTACCACTACATTGACACTGTAATTTGCATAAAGGCAGGAATTTGTCCATTTGTCTCTGCACACAATTTTATCTTCAGGATATAACATGGTGCCTGCAACATACAGCTTACTCAGAAAATATATGTATTTTAATGAGTGGTGAATGAAGTAATGAGTCAATAGTTGGCACTTCTATGCACCTTATTAGTTACTGGACAGTATGCACAATGTTTTGATATACCAACTGTTTATCCTCATAACAATTCTAAGAGGTGAGACTATTCTTTTTTTTTTTAATTAAAAAAAAAATTACAAGAAACACAAACATTCCCAACACATACACTCAGCAATTCACAATATCATCACATAGTTGCATATTCATCATCATGAGATTTTTATTTTTCCTGGCAGTATTTAATTCAAATCCTCCTTCATTGAATGCAATTCATTTGCCCCTTAGGGGCTGCGTTCAGGATAGCAGATTGTTTCAGGCAGGGCCGTGTGTCTGCATCCCCACCGGTATCCGTGGAAGGCCTGTACCTGGGCGGCCCGATGGATGAAACACCTGCACCCCTGCTCTTGGCAGTGGGGCCCAAAGACCGAGGTGCAGGATTTTAGAGAGCCTCCCTTGGTCACTGCAGACCTCCCGTGCTGAGCAGCCGGCAGTTGTTGGCTGAAAATTGGCACTGTGACTTCCCTGGTCAGTTTGCATGACTGTTAGCAGAGAAATCCTCTGCCCAAAGCAGGCTGTCAGAGTCTGACCAGGGGCTGATGCAGGATGGGGATTACCTCCTTTGGGGTTTTCTTTCTTTTTTCTCCTTAATCTCACCGTCTTCTCTCTCTTTAGTTCCCTCTTTATGGTCACCTTGGGTATCTCTCTCCTGCGTTCTCTGGTTTCCTTTGTTCTCTTTGCCTCACTTGCTCTTCTTAGGAATCTGTGCTCTTTAGCCACGGTCCAAGCTAATGCTAGAAAGAGTTCCTTCTGTCCTGTGAGCCTCCCGTACACACAAGGGCGGCTTACCTGGTATGTCAGAGGTAGACTCCATGTAGAGTAGGAAACTGTCCCTCAGAGAGGACCCATTTGAATAATAGCACATCCTGCCTCTCCGCAGGAGCTGTGGTCACCATCAGCACCCCCGTGAGCATGAACGTGGACAGCCTGCAGTCCTTGTCATCCGACGGGGCCACGCTGGCCGTGCAGCAAGTCATGATGGCCGGGCAGAGCGAGGACGAGTCCGTGGACAGCACAGAGGACGAGGCGGGTGAGCTGTCTGCCACCCACATCAGCGGGCTGGTCCTTGAGAACAGCGACTCCCTGCAGTAGGGAGATGAGCGGACGCTGCGACGGGGCGGATGGACCGACGGACTCGCCTGGCTTTTTATAGTTTGCACAGCAAACATTTTACACAAGTTTTATTTCTAATATGTTTTATATGTAGATATAGAAGAGTGCACTTTTTGTATTTCATAGTAAGCTTAAAGAATGTCTTTGCCGGTTGCAGCGACTTCTTTCAAATGTATGTGTGTGGGCTTTTTAAGACAATTCTTTCAAAGTTTAATTCTAGACGTGATGGATGATAAGCACCCATTGAGTCCCTACTTAGTTTAAGGAATAGTGCTGCCATTTTCTTAAAGATGATCCAGTTTTAATTGAGCTCAGTGGTTTCAGGCCCGTCTCAGTGGGCTGGTCCATCTGCACAGCCCCCAGTATTTGAAAGAAGCTTCTGCACGTTAAACTGCCAGCGTGAGGTGGATGACAGCACACACATAGAAACCAGGTGTGGTTCATAGTGAATGTATGGCAATTTAAAGTAAGTTTAATTTCTCTCATGTCCAGTGAGCCTGTTTCATTTGCTATATATAAAAGAAACTCCTATTTTTAACTTGCTGGAATTATTGGATAAAAAGCTATTTTTATAAATTCGTTATGAATTGGATTATGACTGTATTTGAGGATAAAATTTCTAGAGAAGAAACAGTACATACTTAGTATTTCAATTTGCAACGTTCTGAATTGATCAAATTTAATGAGCCTGCCCAAAGTTAGCTAGCAACCCATGTTCTCTGCCATCCTGGAGTAGTGATTTACATTTACTACTATAAAAGAAATATCTAATGTAATTTTGATATCTTCGAATTTTCATGTCTATTTAATGCTCAGACTGCATCTCACACATGCTGTAAGCCTCTGTCTGAGGGCATTTGCTAAGTAGGACTTCAGGTCAGTTCCTGGGATGGGGGCCAGGATCCGTTAGCAGCCCCTACCATTCCTGCCCTCACAGTCTGATTTAAATTTGACACAGTGGAATGTAGCTGTTATCACCATGTTAGCTGTGCATTGTTTTAAAATCTTTAAATCAACCCTATTTTATGCATAGAATGTTTGTTATAAACTAAGATGAAATGTCCTCTGTCCCATTGGTTCTGAGCTAGTGGGTCCCAAGCCTTCAGCCTCCATGTGTGTGAGTAGCAGGTCTGTGCAGAGCTGAGGACTGACCGTCTCCCAGGGCTGCCTGCACCCTGCTGTGCGTCCCGAGGGCGTGACTTCTCATCCACGCTCCGTTTGCGTTTCCAGAGCCCTTCTCTCTGAAGTGATTGCAGGGGTTCGCAGCAGTGCTCGTGCTTCATTTCCTGCTGACAGGATGAAGCAAAACAGTATAGTGGGTTTTGTTTTCTTTGGTTTTGATGTGTTTTCATTTGTTTAATAGCAAGTGGGGCTTTTTCTTAAGAGAGACCCAACAGGCCACCTTGTTCCATCAAGAATTTCTTTCTGTAATCTTAAATGGAATGCCCAAATGTCAGCTTGTTTATAAATAAGAGTTTTATGGTTGGGAAAGTTATCAGGTCTTGAGATTCAGTGATGGTGATTGGCGATCAGACCAAGGCTACGTCCAGGAATAGCTTGAGTAGTGCACATTTTTTTGTCTGGAACTGATCCCCACTGCCCTCAACATTTTGTTAATTAAAGTCAGCCATTGGACAGTGCTTCACAGGCAGCCTAGAAGTCAGCAAGAAATAGAAACTTGTTTAAAAATATTTCAAGAACTTGAAAAGAAGTTCTTAGCTATTAACTCTTTTGGAAAGAGAATAGCCTTTTAAGTAAATATTGCATTCCTTATTTATAAACAGTTTTTAATATTTTGAGTCAGGTTTACAAAAGTCTAAAAGATCATTTTTCATTTTAACTCTGATTCGAGCTTTGTTGGACTCATCAAATCCAAGGTGCTATAGCCCCCCAGCCAATCCTTCCTCCTTTCCTTTCTCTCTCTCTGCTCCCTCTGTCCTGCTCTGCTTTTGAGTTTAGATCGTTGGGAACATGAGGAGGGTGTGTGCTCTCGTGGGGAGCTTGGTCTCTCTCCCACCAGAAGTCATGCTGGGCTGAGCTGTAGATTGCTACCTGGGTGCTGCCAGGGCGGGTTGGCTCCAGCCGGGTGCAGCGAGCCACTGGGCCTGAGGCCTGAGCGTGCCGACGATGTGCTGTGCATCCCGGACGGCAGAAATCCACTTCTTAACCCAGAATCCTCACTTCCTGAATCCAAAGGGATAGGAACACGGTTATTTAGAGAGAGGGCACTTATTGGGCATAGTTTGAGGTCCCTGTAACCTCTCCCATGAATAACTAAGGAGCTTTGAAATAAGCATTACATGGCGAGCCATTTCGGGTCATAAAACCATGTCCCAGCAGATTTGTTGACAGCTTATGCCTTCAAAACATTTATTTTCTAGTCCTCGGTAAATCTGGAAGTACATTCCCATTGAGCTTCATTTTTAAATGATCAAATTAAATCCCGACTTAGTGCTTGTTAAATTCTTTCCTTAGAGAGAACCCTCTAGAATGTGTTTTGAGACCCACACTGAGCATGTGGCTGTTATCCTGGCCGGCGGGCGAGCACTTGTTAGCTTGGCTTTGCTGCACCAAGCAAGTGCCAGCTGATGCACCAACGCAGCTTCAAAGTGAAAAAAGAAGTGTTCTCCAGCACGCAGAGTGAATCGGGAAGTGGCAGCAGTGTGTTCACAAACTAAAATTACTCCTAAGGGTTCTACGAGTCATTTGTGTACGATCTGTAGGAAGCTTTGCTTCTCACCTGGGGGGAAGTCCTGGGGCGCTTGGTTCTTCTGCCCGAGCTCGATGTGCGCTACAGCTGTGCACCCCGACTTGTGCACCGCCCGTCTCTGGCAGTTAGTGACAGAAATAATTCAGCCATCTTCCTTTGTTTAGTTATGTTTGGTCTATAAAACTGACAATCTTTAAAATGTGAATACTGTAACAATATGTTTTCTTGGATTGTTGTCTTTAAAAGGGATTTTTGTGAAGCAATTGATTTATCAAAGCAAAAAATTAAAAATAGAAACATATTTATGGATGTCTTATTTTATGAAACTCATGTCACTGAAAGCACTTACCTCTTTTCCATTTCAAATAGAGCATCAGATTCTTGATGTGTCTTGCTGGGGCCATGGAGGATTTGTCCCACACATTTTAAAAATCAAGATTGCACTAACACTGAAAGATCCAAATTCGTTGGTGTTTTCAAGAATTTTTTCTTACTTTAAATTGCTAACTTTAGTTCGTTACTGATTTTCAAGAGAAAGTTAGAAACAGTTTTTTAAATTTGTTTTTTTTTTTTTCATGGTAGCTTTTCATAAATCTAATTCTTTTGATAGTAATGTGAGGAGAATGACGCATCAAAAAGGTGAATCAATAGCCTTTCACCGCACACCGTGTTAAGGCACTGCTGGGGTGACGAGGCAGGGCACGTCAGAGCGTGCACAAAGGGGCACCTCAGGCTATTTTCAAGAGGGCTCCTCAGGGCACTTGCTAAGGGGGTCCTCAGATCAGTGAGAAAGGGCACCTCGGGATACTTGCCGTGGGCGTTATCCGCAGGGTGCTGCCCCGAGCCTCCTAGGTCTTTCTACTCATTGGCTAAGCTCATCCCGCAGACCTCAGTATTTTTTAAAAATCTAAGTGAAATTCCCACAACACTTCCAGCCCTCCCCCTCCCCAGAGGAGACCGCCAAAGCCTTTAAGCTTTTACTCCCATTCTTAAGTATTTAAAAGATGTGCAGGAACTGTGACTTTTGCTGGTGATAGGTGTGTCAGCTCTGAAGTATATTGTTTCAGGATTTGTTTTATTTCCAGAAAAGGGGTCAGTCCACTGGTTTCCAGTTCTTTTAAGTCCAGGGCTGAGAGGAGAGGTCATAAGACTGCCCACTCAGGGGTTGCCCTCTCCGTGGATCTTGACCCAGTCCTTAGCCTTCCTCAGCATCAGGGGCTTCATTTGTGAAAGAGAAGAAAAGCTGTAAGGTGCTTTCTAGCCCAGGGCTGTGCCTTCACTGACTCAGATGACAAGGGCTGCGTGGCGTGTCATGGGTTATCTAGCCGTGGTCAGATTCTTCTTTAAGGGCCCTGGATGCACACAGCTTGGTTGTGTCGCATCTTCTATTTCTTGCCTCCTCGTGTCTGTGTTTTCTTCACGTTCTTACATATGTTTATAAGGTTTACTATAAACATGTAAGCCTTAGGATCTTTGTCCATGATTACTGTTATTTCCATCCTCTCTCGGCTTGTTCCTCTGGCTTGCTTTTCCTCCTGGTTATGGGTCAGATTGCTTTGCTTCATTGCGTGGATGGTAATTTTCAGTCGGATGTCAGAAGCTGTGTTTTAGGTTGTCACATTCCTTTACGGAATGTTGGGTTTTATCCAGCACACAGTTAAGGAACTTGCAGCTCACTTGGATCCTGTGGAGACTGTGTGCAGGGAAGCTGCACCCGAGACTGTTTAACCCCACTGGAGGATGTGGCCCTCCCGTACTCTCTTCCCAGTGCCCCTGATGAGGTCTCTGCACTCCAGCTGGTGGCAACACAAACTGTTCCCAGCCCTGGGGGACCTCTGGGAATCATTTGGCATCCTGCTCCCCAGTGCTTCTTTCCCCAGCCCCGGGAAATGTGTTCTCTCTTGCATGGATCAGCACTCAGCCACAGAACACTTGGACACCCCTACAGATCACCGGAGTTCACTATCCACCTCCCTCCTCTCTGGAGCTCCTGCAGCTCACAGTCCAAGCACCCCAGGCTTCCCAAACTAAGCTGAGCACGTGTAGGGCTCACCTCATGTGTTTCCCTCTGGAGCTGCGGCTCTGCACTGCCTATTCCGTCTCTGAGGAGATTTTCATGTATTTTTTCTGCATTTGTAGTTTATGGCAGGAGGCAATCCTGTAAATGTTAATCCTTCACAGTGGACGTGAAAGTTCACATACCCCACCTTTTAAGACTTATGTATTTTAAGGAAAATGTACAAGAAATGGGGAACACAATTTCAGCCTAGTAGTGTTGGGGGTAGTTTTTTTGAGTTATTTTATTAAATTATTTCACGTTTAACTTTTTTCCTCGTGTTTATCTTTTAAATCTAAACTGATAATTCTGTTTGCAAAATTAGAAAGCTGGAGTCTTAAAGACGCTTAATTTTAGGATGTTGGAAAACTTGGGAATCCTGACCTTGTTTTATACCAGCCCTTGTAAACAGAAAAATATTTGTAATGGTGTGATAATGCAAACATCTCAAGTAGGGTTGGCCCAGTTTGTTTCACAAGAGCTTTGCACTTTTCTGATGTCAGTGGACGGGTGACCAGGATGACCCGACACCGAGGGTGCTGTGGAGGTGGACGGGCACGTGGAGTCAGGCTGTTTCTGGAGGAGAGAGTTGGCAGGGCTTGCTGGCTGATTGCATTTAGAGGAGCGGCAGGATCAAGGCTGTCCCCTAGACTCTGACTGGACCGTGTGTGTGGGCACGTGTCGTGCCCCGCGGCAGGTGTGGCTGGGGGGTGGGTGGGATGGAGGGAGCACATTTGGAAGGAAAAAAAGATCAACTTTGGGCATGATGCAGTTGAGATCTCCAAGTGGAGATGCCAGGCAGGTACCGCATGGTGGGACTTCTCGGAAGAGAGGTGCAGACTGGAGATAACTGCGAGTCATCGGCTTGAGTTAAATCCATGGGCACAAGTGACGTTGCCTGGGGCAAGAGAACATGGGAAGATGTGGAAGGGGCTTGGGTCTGAGCTGCCAGGAGTGGTCCAGAGTGGAGGGGAAATGCTCAGCCACGTTGTCCCAGAGAAGCCGAGGAAGAGTGTTTCTAGGAGAAGGGGGAAATTGGGTGTGTGGGTGGCTGGTGTGGGGTCAGTTAAAGGGCGCGTTGGACTGGGCAACCAGCGGGTAATTGGGACTTAGGTAAAAGCAGTTTCAGAGAAGTGGTAAGGGCAGAAGCCAGGCGTGAGGCATGACCATGCAGCTGTGGAAGGTGATGTAAGAGCTTTGCTTTGTTACCCGGATGAGGAGGGCCTTTTGAGACCCCAGAGCACAAAATCATAGGACAGATTGGTGGACTTCTAAGGAAAATCTAAGAGACTAGCAAGCATATGAAGAAGTTCCCAGCCTCTAGTCAGAGGCATGTAGATTAGAACCACGGTGAGATGCCACTGTGTCTCTCAGCCCCAAGTAAGAAAGCTGCAGTGGGAGGTCTACAGCAAGGGGCCTTGTCTCTTGCAGGCTGGGGTGCAACCGTGCAGCCGTTCTGAAGCACAGCTGCCAGGGTGGGGCTTCCCCTCAGGGTCCCTGAAATCTCACCCGGAGACATTCTCTTCAGGCTCACGGGGGGCCCTGCACAGAGCGACTCCTCGCAGCGCCGTGTGTGGTGGCCAGGCAGTGCAGAGCAGCCCGTGGGTCCGCCACCGGCAGGTGCGTGGGTGGGTGCAGTCGATGCCTTACTTCTTTTTATAAAAATATTTTTATTGATAAATCTTGACATACAAACATTCCATACATGATGTACAGTCCATGGCTCTCAATATCATCACCTAGTTGTGTATTCATCACCAGGATCATTTTTTAGAACATTTGTATCACTCCAGAAAAAGAAATAAAAAAGAAAAAACTGCATACATCCCATACCCCTTACCCCTCCCTCTCATTGGCAACTAGTATTTCCATCTATCCAATTTATTTTAACCTTTGTCCCCATTATTATTATTATTATTATTATTATTATTATTATTATTATTTGCATGGGCAGGCACCGGAAATCAAACCTGGTTTTCTGGCATGGCAGGCGAGAATTCTGCCACTGAGCCACCGTTGCACCATCCTATTTGCTTATTTTTTATCTATGGTTTTTACTCATCTGTCCATACCCTGGATAAAAGGAGCATCAGACAAAAGATTCTAAGAATCACACAGTCACATTGGAAAAGCTGTATCATTATACAATCATCTTCAAGAAACATGCTACTGGAACACAGCTCTACATTTTCAGGTACTTCCCTCTAGCTACTCCAATATACCATAAACTAAAAAGAAATATCTATATAAGGATAACCTCTTGACTCTGAAATCTTTCAGGCACTGACACTTTATTTTTTCTCATCTCTCTCTTCCCCCTTTTGGTCAAGAAGTTTTTCTCAATCCCTTGATGCCAGGTCCCAGCTCATTCTGGGATTTCTGTCCCATCTTGCCAGGGAGATTTACACCCCTGGGAGTCATGTCCCACATTGAGGGGAGGGCAGTGAGTTCACCTGCCAAGTTGGCTGGAGAGAGAGGTCCCATCTGAGCAACAAAAGAGGTTCTCTGGGGGTGACTCTTAGGCCTAATTTTAAGTATGCTTAGCCTATCCTTTGCAGGAATAAGTTTCATAGGGATGAACCCCAAGATTGAGGGCTCAGCCTATTGATTTGGTTGTCCCCACTGCTTGCGAAAATATCAGAAATTCTCCAAATGGGGAAGTTGAATATGTCCTCCTTTCTCCCCAGTCTCCCAAGGGAACTTTGCAAATATTTCTTTATTCATGGCCCAAATTACTCTGAGATAAATTGGGGTATCACTGACCTGGACAAACCAAAATCTCATGCCCTATTGAGATTCCATGTACTTATGGTGTTCAACTAAACTGACCATACAAGTGAAATTAGAAAATGCGCTACCCAAAATACAAATTTTGCGCCAAATAAACATCTCTCCCTTTGATCTTACACAGAAGATGAAGTTTTAAAATACGGACGATAGTATCCTTTACTCTGTATCTGATTTATCTTAGTCCTATCCAGATCAACTTCGTATCTCTAGTCAAAGTATGATTACTTCTTAAACTTCTTAAAACGGTTTCAGTATGGGGTACTGCTGACTTTCATAGCTTCAGAGCTCTAAATCTGAGTCTCAGATGTCACATAAATACCCCAAATTTCTGGGAATGACCAGGTTATATACAAACAGGTTAGTATCTCAGAATTTGGAAATACGTTACAATTCCTGGATATATGTGGCCTCTGTAAAAGCTTCAATCTAGGACCCTTTACAGTAGGCCCCGGCCTGATAACCCATGCTCTTTACTTTAGTTCACCAAGCTTTTATGTTACAGTTAATCCATATGAGTGAGGCATGATAATATTTGTCTTTTTGCTTCTGACATTTCTTCCAGCATCCAGTGCTTCATGTTCATGCACCTAGTTGCATGCCCCACATGATGCATTGCTTCCTGGTGATGGGTGTTTTCTTTATTGCGTGTCTTGTTAATCTTTTTTGAATGCTGGATATTGTTTGTAGAGAAAAACAGAGACTGAGGTAAGCAGTGTTTACTATTTACCCAGAGATGGGCCCCAAGGCCTCTGGCCAGGCCTCAGCGTGGCGGCCGAGCCTGACTGGTCAGTGGCAGGCTGGGTTTAGGTTGGTGGCTGCTCTCGTCACCATCAGTGTCCCGCCGCAGTCCCCAGCTTTCTCTAGCACTGCCTGCCGCCACCTGGTGCGTCCTGTGGGTGCTGGAATTTCCTCTACACGCCTTCAGCAGGCCCTGCACTCTTGCCCCTGCCCAGGCAGAGACTTCCGCTGTTTGTTGGGCAGAGGGGCCAGCATTGTCCTGGGTGAGCCTCAGCCCTCTGCAGGTCCTGGGCCTCAGCATCCTGCCCACCTAGCTCTCTGCTGCTGCCACACTCTGCCTTGTGTCCGTGTGGCGTCTGGAGAGGGAGCACGCGTGCTATTGGCTAATAAGCCAAAAGCTTTTCTGCCCTCCCCCCAGGGACAGTGGAGCTTTACTTGGTGCAGGTTGGCGGGGGGTCCTGTTCCTCCCCCCAGGGGTAAGGCTTTTGCTTCCCATGAGGGTGGGCAGGGTTTCATGCCTGTGCCTCCGGACCGGCCTCTCCTGCCTCCTGCTGTCCTCTCCTGTCGTCTTCGTCCCCAGCACCTAGCGGGGCCTGGGGGCACCTGTGCCTGGGATGGACGTCCCTGTGTATGTGGACAGCCGTGCCGGGGGCGACACAGCTCTCAGCGCCCTGGCTGCTGTCCTCTCACCTGTTTGCAGCAGCCGCCCTGGGCCCTTGCTCCGCCCAAGGTGAAAGCAGGTATGTGTGCCCCTCCCTGGGGGGATGCAGGCCTCTTTGGAATCCAGGTCACTGGTTGCCTTGCAGCCTCAACTCTGGGGAGCTCAAGAACAGGGACTATTTTGTCCATTTCCCAGCATTTTCTCATTGTTAGGGTGGGAGCATCAATCTCGTGGCCTTCCACGTCCTCAGCAGAAGTAGCATCACGGAAACATGTTAAAACCAAGATTTTACAGTAGGTGTGAATGGAGAGAAAAGAAGCAGAACTAGATCGACAGCACCGTGTCGTCTTGGTAAATGAGAAATGCACAGAACACTTTAGTTTTCAAGGATGCAGATGTGTCTGAATGGATTCTGAGGGCGGTGGCCTGGGAGGGCAGTGGGGGGTCAGTGGAGCAGCGATTCAGGGGGCGAGCGCGCGTGGAGGCAGGCGAGGAAAGGGGCTCAGCTGTCCTGGAGGACCCCCCGCTCCTCCTCCTCCCTGTAGGTAGACGTGTCAAGCCATGGGATGGTGAATTTTCTGTGTCACCTTGGCTGGGCCGTTGCTGTCCGGCTGTTTGGTCAGGTGGTGGTCTGGACGGGGCTCAGAGGTGTTTTGTGGACGTGGGTTGCATGTCCAGTCAGTTGACTTCAAGGCAGATGAAGGCTGTAAGAGCACAAACCATCCCCAGGAAAGAGGAAAGTCTTTCCAGCCTGCGGCCTGCGTTACGGATCTCAGACTTACCAGCCCACCAGCGAGTGAGCTGGTTCCTTAAAATCTGCCCTTAAACCTCGGTCCCGATGCTGTGTGTCCCCGGCGACCCCGGACCCAGCCACCACCCGTTTCCCAGCCTCCCTGCAGCTGGGGGGACGCGTGGCCAATGGCGCGTGTGGGGGTCTGTTTTCTTGGGGTCCCTCGGACCTGGACTGGCCTGTGGCTGTGCTGGCAGGCAGGGGTCAGAAGGGGTGCCCTTCAGTCCCAGGCTCGCCCTCACGAGGCGGGCGGTCCCCACGGTGTGCTCTGAAGCCCCAGTGGGGGCGGGTGAGGCCCCCCAGGGACGCTCTGCTGCGCAAGTCCAGGCCGGCCGCGTGGAGCCTCCCGTCCCGCCCGAGGGACCTGCAGGCGCCACGAGGAGCAAAGGTCTATCCAGCCGAGCCCCGTCCAGACTCCAGGCCCAGCAAACCACGAGTCCTGCCACGCGGTTGCTGTCCACGCAGGGAAGTTTCGAGGGGGTCTGAGTGCAGCGGCTCCGCTCTCGGAATCTAGCCACCCCTTCTCCACGCTGCTTCCAGGAAGCCGCCCCTGCAGACCCCCTCAGGCGATTCCTGTACCCCTTCCTTGCACGTTGCTAAAGACTCCGAGCCCTTCCCGGGCTGTGGAGGGTGGCTCTGGGGGGAGCGGCTGGGCGTGGGGCCGGCTCCCCACGGGGCTCCTCCGGCGCTCCCAACGGGTTTGGGGCTTGAGTTCTCAATGGCCTTGTCTCCCCTTTGCCTGGTTGTCCGATTCAGTCCCATCCTGGCCCCCGTGTGTGTGACTCCCCCAGCACTCCCCACGCCCCAGTGTCCGACGGGTCGGACTCGCGGAGACTGCTGCCTCTGCCCCCAACACGTGAGCTGGTCTGTACCCGCCACCGGTCACCCTCCTCGCCCGCCGTCCAGGTGCCTGCACAGGGGCCTTGTGGCCGGGGCTCCACAGCCACCCTTCCCGGGCCTCTGCCTTTGGACAGCATCCTCTAGGGCCTTCCAGGAGCTGAGGGGACAGGGGAGCCTTGAAAATGGGCGTGTCTGCAGCTGCGCTCTCGCCCTCAGCCTTAGCTGCTCCGAGACGTAGAATTCCAGTTGGGAACCCACCCGGACCCGAAGGGGAGACACCGTTCCGCGGACTTCTCCATCACTGCAGAGAAGTCTGAAGCCAGGCCAAGGCTCTGCACACAAGCATTTATCCTCCTGGAAGCACCCGGGGTCTCCTGGCCAATATGTTCTCCTGCGTCACCTGCTGTCCCGGGACTTCGCAGCCAGCCCCTTCTCTCCACACTGGCCAAGGTTTCATGGCCTGGGCGGCTGGAGTGCTGTGGGGCGAGGGAGGCTACGCCAGAGGGGGCGGCCTTCTCCCGTCCTGGCTCTCCCGGGGGACCTCGCCCTGGGCCCGCGCCACGTCGTCCCAGCCCGTGGCAGCACCGATGCCAAGGGGTCTCTCCTGCAAGGCAGGAGCTGCCCCTCCAGCTGCCTGCTACCCTCCCCGCCGGGGTCCAGAGCCCCTTACCTGGCAGTGCTGGCATCTGCAGGTGCAGGTGGCCCAGGGGAGCACGCACAGCCCAGGGCAGGACAGACCCTGCCCGGCAGGTGACGCGGGAGAACCAGCTTCAGCTGGGGCGGCTCTCCCCAAGCACAGAGCCCAGAGGCCAGGGCCCCGCTCCTCGTCCTGCCGCGGCACCCCAGGACCCCTCACCTTCCACCCGAGCCCAGGGGGCCCAGAGTGGCCTCACGTACACGGCAGGCACCATCCGAAAGCCCCGACAACAGTTTGATCCAGCAGCACAGAGGCCATCTGGGGGCCAGCGAGGGCTGCAGGGAGTCAGCCGGGAGGTGCTCACTGGGCCCTCTGCCTGGGGTGCTGACCTTGTCCCTGGGGTGCTGACCCTCTGCCTGGGGTGCTGGGCCCTCTGCCTGGGGTGCTGAACCTCTGCCTGGGGTGCTGGCCCTCTGCCTGGGATGCTGGGCCCTCTGCCTGGGGTGCTGACCCTGTTCCTGGGGTGCTGGGCCCTCTGCCTGGGGTGCTGAACCTCTGCCTGGGGTGCTGGCCCTCTGCCTGGGATGCTGGGCCCTCTGCCTGGGGTGCTGACCCTGTTCCTGGGGTGCTGGCCCTCTGCCTGGGGTGCTGACCCTCTGCCTGGGGTGCTGACCCTTTGTCTGGGGTGCTGACCTTGTTGGCGCCTCTGTAGGCCGATGCCCTGAGACACTCATCTCCCAGCCACGGCCACCCCGGCACCTGCCACCCTGGCACCTGCACGTGCCACTGCCGGGGACAGAGAAGTCCATGGTTTGGACTTAGTCACAGAAGCCAGGCCGAATGAGCGGAGACTGGACGCTACGACGCATGGATGCACTAGTTCTCTCGTTGAAGTACTCGAGAAACGGATCCGCTGCAAATCGAGCCCCTGAATTGAAGTCCTTGGGCCTGTGACAGAAGCGACACCTGGGGGATGGGCCGTCGGTGTCAGCACCTGTGCCTGGACGCGGACTGTGCCACCACACGGCCACATGGTTTGCCACCGTGAGTGGGCCAGGCACAGCTGCACGACCGCATCTGCTGGAAATGTGCTCAGCACCCCCTCACCCCCCATTTTTTTCCTTTTTAAACAAATGGCACAAATATGAGGTTTTTGTTTAGACTGAGGCGGCTGCCTCTCGGTCTGAACGTAGGGGATTTCCCTTGCTGTGGCTGGGTTCTCTCCTGGGGCTGGCCCCTCTCCCCCGGGGCTGGCTCCTCTCCTGGGGCTGGCCCCTCTCCCCCAGGGCTGGCCCCTCTCCCCCGGGGCTGACCCCTCTCCCCCGGGGCTGACCCCTCTTCCCCGGGGCTGGCCCCTCTCTCCCGGGGCTGACCCCTCTCCCCCGAGGCTGGCCCCTCTCCCCCGGGGCTGACCCCTCTCCCCCGGGGCTGACCCCTCTCCTGGGGCTGGCCCCTCTCCCCCAGGGCTGGCCCCTCTCCCCCAGGGCTGGCCCCTCTCCCCCGGGGCTGACCCTTCTCTCCTAGGCCTGACCCCCCCTTCTCTCTCCTGTGGGGACCTTACTGGCACCAGGCTGGGGACTGGCTCCCATGGGGTTCCACCTGCCCCCGTCTTCCTTTTCCCCTCCGCAGGTCTGTTTGCCCCGCTGTGAAAGGGCCCACATGAGTCTGCTCGGATGCTTCAGCCACAGCGGCAAACCCAGCTCCCCTGTGCACCCCGAAGCCAGCGTTGGTTCACTTCTTTGAAAGTCCAGGCTGGGGTGGGCTGCCATGGCTCAACCCCCAGCGGTGCCTTCCAGAGATCTCCCCTCACAGCCTAGCCTTCCGGCAGCCCCACAGTGAGCTGGCTGCCCCCAAGTGTTCCCACTGCCCCCCAGTGTTCCCGCTGCCCCCCAGCGTGGCTCTGCTCTGGGTGCTGGGGCGGCCACCATAGCAGCAGGGCTGCTCGTTTCTCATCTGTGTCCAGCCAAGGGTCACTAACTAGGCGGCCCAGCTTTCTGCCCCCCAGTGGGACACTGGGGAACCAGCATTCCTGCCCTACCTGCCCCAACTTTCATGGGCTGCAGGTGAGGGGAGGAGGGAGGCAAGATGACCCAAGTGAAAACTTTATGGAACCAGCCAGGACAGAGGATGGGGGTGGGCCCCGGGCTCTCCTCTTGTCCCCGCCTCCAGGGCTTGGAGCAGCCCCAAGGGGCGGGAATCCACAGCCGGAGCCACACGGACCCCAGGCCCTCCAGCTGGGTCTCCGCATGGTGTTCCCATGGAATCACATTCCCACAAACAAAAGCAATCCAGAGGTCCTGCCCGGAGGCAGCTCTCCTCTGGCGGTGGTCAGATCTGACTGGTTGCACAGCACTTTTCTAATCTCCAGTTGCTTCACCGTTTCCCCCGGTGTGGTTACAGCTTTGCGTTCCAACTCCCCTGACCGCCTGGTTTCCCTACGGTCCCTGCGGCAGGCCTTTTATAACCTTTCCGTGGTCAAAACGTGGCTTGTCCATCTTCACATTTCTCAAAGTTGCAAACTTTTACTTATGTAAATATATATGCAGTAGACGCAGCGCTCCTTGGTAAGTTATCCACTAAATTAGGTTCAAAATAGCTGATATATTTAGTATTACACATTATGGGGATTCTTTTCTTTATTTCCAACATTGGACTTGATTCATCTGTGTAGAAGCGTTTTTTTAGACATGCAAAACACATAAAAGCTGAAGAAGAACATTCTTTCCACAAGCACTCCTTAGAAATGCCATGCCTAAGTTTAACTCGATAAATTTTCAGAGCTTAAAAACCATCTATAAGAAAGTAACAATCTTTAAATATTTGCACAGTTAAACTCAAGACACATACATCTATTATGTGTCTTGGATATTATTGGAAATTGGAATATTATTGGAAATATTCTTTTGACATTTATTAGTTACTCTTATTGGTAGATTTTTCCTAGGAGAAAATACAAGAAAAAGGCATTCTCAATCCAGGTAATCCATGATTCTTTGAACATTACATGGAATTGTATCGTCTTAAATAGCTCGATTCCAAAAGTCGTTGATAAAATGCTGGACTATTACTCTTAATTTCAAGATCTTTTTGAAAAGGAAACGAGCATAAGAAAAACAATTTTTGTCCTGGCATTGGTGGGATAACCGAGACACAACGACATATGTTCACGAATGCAGCATAAAAGAGCGTCTGCTTTACAAGAGATAAAAATTCATGGATAACGAAGTAGAGAAGTCAGCTTTAGGGCTGCGTTCCCTCCGGTGTGTTTAGTTTATCCTCACTGGGCTTTACCAGCACATCTCTGCAAAGAGATGCACAGCTTAATTTCACAAATTCCTTTTTTGTTGTTGTTAAGAATTCACAAATCTTAACAACGATTGCTTTCCTTACAGGTATAAAATATGCGTACCTCTTAACAGCTGCACTCTTAACTGCAGAGAAGTTCTTCTAGAACCCACTTCTAGGTGTCCCAGCCACGTGTTACAGCAACAGGCAGCTGTCCGATTGTGACGGGGTGCCGGAGACCTGCAGAGGCATGGCAGGGAGGGCTGTGGAACCTTCCAGAAAGCGCGTGAGTGGCAGCTCTTGGGGGGACAGGCACCGTGATGGAATGGCATCTGTTGTGCTCATCGAGGAAGGTGATGAGCTCCCTGGGGTGGTGGAGCAGAACCAGATCATTGTAGGTTGCTTTCAAAGATAGTTTTTGAGCACCTGGGGGCCTGTGTCATCACACCCGGCTATACCCCTGAGGGGTTTGTGGAGGCCGCTACTGGGCCCTGAATGTGCTTCCCAGAAGCTCTGCCTGCCCTCTCCCACCTCCCCTGCTCAGCAGGGCTCCTGAAGAAGCAGCTTCCCCCAGCCCCGCCCCCCAGTCTCCTCAGCTCCCTGCCACAAGCCCACACCCCAGCAATGGCTAAGGTGCGGCGCTGGTCGGGCGCCCCTTTCCGTGTCCTGAGACCTATCTCTCAGCGTCCAGCTGCCGATGCAGCCACACAAAGAATGCATTGAGTGCCGGCAGTGTGCGCGTGTGTGCGTGGGCCCCGCACCTTCTTAGGCTCGAGAAGGAGCCCAGAGCCCCCCCTGCGCTGCCCAACGCAGCCGCCCAGACCCCCGGGCGCCTTAGGGAAGCTTAACTGCCGGGGCTCTGGTGCCCAGTGGACACGCCTGCCCCCTTCCGGTCCCTGGCTTTTTTTTTTTTTTTTTTTTTAACTTTCCTATGGCCTCTTTTAATCACAAGTGAAAGTTCAGTAAATGCCAAACAGCTGATTAGCGTAAGGTGCCAAAACATTTGGAAAGTGACCAAGCCTGCTCTTTTTGTTATTTGTATGCTGTATGGCGGAGTCACATTTCATTCTTTTTCCATGTGAGTATCCAATTATTGCAGCACCATTTGTTGAATTTTTGTTTGTTTTTGTTTGTTTGGGGGGCAGTACAGGGATTGGGAATCGAACCTGGGTCTCCTGCGTCTCTTTAACTTTTAAAAAGGAGGTGCGACCTCAACACTGGCCCAGCCGGGACGGAGCTGAGGGGTCCATGACTTCCCAAATGGCCGCCTGCTCACTGGGTTCTCACGGCCGCTCGCTGGATGGTCCCAGAACCCTTCTCAGACCCTGCAGCAGAGTTTCTGGCCGGGTGGGCAGGTGTCGGTGCGGCTGCTTCGGGGAGCACCGACCTGCTCCTGGCGCAGTCAGGAGGGCGCACGCGGTGTCCCCAGGCCGTGGACCTTGGTCGCGTGCCGCTCCCTAGAGCTCCGTTTCCTCAGTGACATGAGCAGGAGCTGTGGGCACATGGCTTGGCAGCCTCAGAGGAACAGTGCAAAGGGAGGTCACAGGGCAGCCACCTCGGAGGGCAACGCGTCCCACAGCTGCCTGCGCCCTGTTCCTGGTAAGACTCACAGCCCCAGTAACGGCAGTCGGCTTCCTAAGGCAGTTGAGGGATATCTGCAGGGACACGTCTCCGCCGCCGCATTCCCCACTGAGGGGCTGAGCAGCCAACGTGAGAGGAGGTGAGCCAGGAGGAGCAGGGGGAGGAGGGAGGAGCAGGGGGAGGAGGGAGGAGCAGAGGGAAGGAAGGGGGAGCCGAGGGGAGCCAAGCATGGCGGCGCTGACTGCGCTGTCCTCAGAGAGGGCTCCCGTGTGTCTGAAGCCCGTTCAGGGTAGCCACTCCCACCCCTCTGCACTGACCAGGCCTCCCCTGACGCCAGAGCTCCCTCAGCCACAGGCCCTGAACATGGGGCTCCCTCAGCTTCCACCCCCCAGGGAAGGAGGCACCAAGGCTGCGGCCTGGCACGAGCCAGCGGTGAGGATTGCAGCCGGTGGGCAGGCCCGGCGGGTTCCAGCCCCAGGTGAGATGGGAAACAAGGTCCTTGGGGCACCTCTGGCCTCCCCGTGCTCCTGTCTGGCCACCTGCCTCCACCCAGCAGCTCAGTGGTCAAGGGCCCTACTGCTTTTGGGGTCACCTGCTCCAGAGCCAGCCCCCCGCAGGCCTGGGAGGGACAGTGGCGTATAGGGAGGGGGCCCGAATCCCAGGGGGCACTCCCCTCACCAGAGCTGCAACCCAGCAAGGACCTCCGCAGCCTGCAGAGGGAAATGCTTGCCCACACGGCACCGACATCCCCAACCCAGGGCATGATCTCAGCTGAGACGCTCCCAGCCCAGCAGCACACAGCTGGCCTGGCTCGGACATTTGGAGAAGTATCATCTGTCACACCGCCGTGGCTCTGTTCAGTGGCTCACTGGGCCCCCGGGTCCTTCACGGCAGGGTGAGGCCAACATGAGGGCGTACGGTTCTCCCCTGAGTCACGGCAGAGGGTGCTGGGGTGGAAACACTGGCAGAGGTTTAGGAGGGCGTGTGGAGCAACCCATCCTAGGCCGTCAAGTGGTGAGTGGCCTGTGTCCCCTTCCCTGCTCCCGTCTGCAGTCAGGGCCGCCGTGGATGGATGTGCAGGCTGCACACTGCACAACTCCAGGCCACCGCCCTCGTCAGTCTACACTGCCCGGGCACACAGCGCCCTATGTGGGCCCTGCAAGGTGCCGCAGGAAAAGGTCCTCAGCCTGGGACGTGACTGCTTCCCCCCGCGCTGCCCTACTGTGCGCCATCATCCTCACTGGCACTGGGCTCCCCCCGCAGTCTGCCCCCAGCAGCCAGAGTGGCCCCTGGACGCTGTGGGTAGCCTGAGCTCACCTCCGCTTACAGCCCTGGGCAGCCCCGTCTCACTGGGGACCAGCCACAGTCCTGACAAGGGCCCGTGGGCCCCACCTCACCCCTGCCCAGGCACCCTCTGCCCTCAGCTCCCCTGGGCTCCCCTCTGGGCCTTCAACCCTGCCAGGCACACCCCTGCCCCAGGGCCTTTGCAGTGCTCTGCCCTCAGCCTGCTGAGCACAGCATCCCGCTCCTGTCCAGGCCGCTCGCTCACCCCCAGCCCTGGCACCCAGCCCTCCCCTCCGCCTTCCTGATCCTTCTGCATAGCCCTCATCGCCTGCACGTCCACCCCGCCGCGCACAGTCCGCTCGTTGCTCTGGATTGGCCCATGTCTCCCAAGCCCTAAGCCCCACTCCATGACTGTCACCTCATTTGGAAACAGGGTCATTGCAGACGTGAGCAGCTAAGGCCACACTGGAGAGGGTGGCGCCCGATCCCATATAACCACTGCCCTAATGAGGAGAGGAGATCTGGACACAGCTGGTAAGAGACAGACAGACAGACGGCCATGTACAGAGGCAGAGGCTGAGTTATGTCACCACCAGCCAGAGAATGGCAAGATGGCCAGGCCCAGCCCAAAGCCAGGGGAGAGCCGTGCTGCCCCGACCCCTGGGTGTGGACGGCTGGTCTCCAGGACTGGGAGACGATGCGCTCAGTTTAGCCCCCTGTGGGCTGCCCCTCCGCCCGCAGGGCAGCTCCAGCCTTGGGGCTTGGGGCTGTTCTTTTTTATTATTATTATTGTGAAATACATATGCAAAAAAGCAGTACATTTCAAAATACATTGTAACAAGTAGTTATAGAACAGATTTCAGAGTTTGGTGTAGTTACAGTTCCACAATTTTAGTTTTTTCCTTCTAGCTGCTCCAAGACACTGGAGACTAAAAGAAATATCAGTATAATGATTCAGCATTCATACTCGTTTGTTAAATCCTACCTTCTCTGTATAATTCCACCATCACCTTTGATCTTTCCTCCCTCTCTTTTAGGTTATTTGGGCTATAGCCATTTTGACTTTCAGTTGGAAGGGGCTGTCACTAATACGAGGTAGGGGGATGGAACTGTCTGATGTTCTGGAGAGGCTGGGCCCTCTGGGTTTCAGGACTTATGTGAACCAGGGCCCATCTGGAGGGTGTCGGTTTCTAGAAAGTAATCACAGTACCTGGAACCTTTGTAGATGGAGCCCTAGAGGTCCTTCAGGGCTGGCAGGCATGGTTTTGATTGGGGGTTGGCAAATAGGAGCATCTGGCTGAAGCTTGCATGGCTGTAATTGTAAGGAATGGATGGACGGACGCCCCCCCAGGTGGTCCCCATTGCTGTGTCCCCCCCCCACACACACCCTCATTGTCAACTGGGGAGAGAGAAGAGCCCCTTGCTGTCGGCTGGCACGGCTCTGAGAACACTTGAAGGTGCATTACTGAGTCTGTCTGCCAAGGGTGGAGCTTTGTCAGCGGTGGAGCCCAGGAAGAACCCTGCGGGCCACGTACTTCCCAGCACTTCTCAAACCATCCCCCGGGCAGCTGCACGTCCTCCAGCAAATCCGCCCTAGGGAGTGCAGCTTCCCTCTGGGATCCCGCTTGCCCTCTGCGGGCGTGAAGGAAACGTGGCCTGCTCAGGGCTCCTCTGCACACGACGAGTGTGCACTGCCTTTCAGCAAAACCGGGACCACGGAAAGGCTTCCGGCAGTGGAGGCAGGATGTCCTGCTGGAGGCAGGCTCAGGGGCCGTCACCCGGCCCATAGCTGGGGTCACACCAGGGACGGGCAGAGCAGCCCCCGTGCCACTACTGCCACGAGCTCCTGCCGCCACCCTCTGCACGCTGGCCCGGGCACCAGCACGCCCCCCACTCCTGCAGAGTCTGCACGCCATGCCCTCCAGCCTGTGAGTCCAGTCTGGGGGCACATCTGACCAGCCATGCTCATCGGGTCCCCGCATCTGAGCTGCAGGGACGGTGATGGAGAGAATGGGTGCTTTCTGACCCTGAGGCTGGGAGGTGACCCAGTAAGAACCTCACCCACTAGGCACAGCCACCACCAGCCGGGAGGAAGGAAGGGAGCCCCCGCTGTGTGGCCGGATGGTAGCGTGGGCCCGAGGGACACAGGGGTGTGAACAGTATTAGTCACTCATGGTTTGTCCTCTGACACTTTGGGGGAGGTTTGTGGGTGCTGCCCCCTTCGTGGGCAGTGTGGCAGAGATTCACCAGCAGCTAATCTCTATTTGTCCCCTCTGCTTTGGGAATACAACTTCCACTGTTAGCTGGGCCCACGGCCGCCTGAGCAAGGGCTGCATTTCCTGCTTCCCTTGCAGCTAGGTGGGGCCTAAAGTCAGGTGCGCGGCAGCCTCTGTAATACAGAGCCTGGGAACAAAGCAGAGAGGGAAGTTTAGTTAGAAATCCAGACCCAAGTCTCTTCACCCACACGTGTCCAGCACAGGCTGCACCCAGCATTGCCTAGGAAAAGGTTGGTGGGCTAACTCACCAGTTTTCTAATTTGCACAAAGGTCAAGTCACAGCCCCTCAGGGCTGCATTTGCCAGGGGAGTTGCCTTTTCTACCTGTGTGCTGACAGTGGGATCAGTCAATGGGGCACAAGCGGAAGCACTGTATGTGACTTTAGGAAGAGCCCATCATGGGAAGAGGCACACTCCTCTTTATCCCCTCCTCCTCCCTGCTGGCTGGAATGTAGACGTAATGGCTGATGCTCAAGCACCCAGTTTTAGGTCATGAGGTAAATACGTCTAGTGTGGAGGATGGAGCTACAGCCACGTGAGAAGGTCCTGGGCCCCTGGTAATGATGGAACTGCCTTTCCAGCTTTGGCCCGCTGACTTTTGGGGATTCAGAAAGAGGAATAAACCTCTCTAATGTGTAAGATATCATCAACTCAGGTTTTCTATCACTTGCAGCAGAACCAAATTATAACTGATGCAAAGAGTCGGGCTCTGCTATCATTGAGAAGACTCTGAGAAGTCCTGCTGAAAAGAAGCTCATGCACTCTGTTTCACCCAGTGCTCACCCAAATCTGATCAGCCATAGAAGTCTTTCCACCACACAGCTATTTCCCAGTAGGAGCCATGTGTTCAGAGGGAACTGACTGCTCTACACAAATGGACATTGTTATTCTTCATAATTATCCCATTTCAAAGCAGACTTTCTAAAGAACTTAATCTGTAATGATAAGGTTGGGACATTCTGGGTTCCTGGGTTCCCATTTATTAATAATGAGTGGGAGAGATAAACACATTAAACTGTTTTAGGAATAGATACTTTGAAATCTTGGGCTTATAGTTTTTCTTTTCTTAACTTTTTATTTGGGAATAATTTCAAATGTACAGGATAGTAACAAAAATAATAAAGACCCCATATAGAGAACTTCAACACTCCCCTCCGTCCCCCAGATACCACGTTTGTTGTATCTTCCTGTCTTCATCCAGCTGTCTGTCTGTCTGTCTATCTACTCATCGACCCGTATTCTGAGCACGAGTGGAGGTTGTATGCACCATGCTTCCAGAACACCTAATGCTGCCATCTTCCCTTCCTGTGAACAGGGATGTTCGCTCACGGAACCACCTTAAGTCCAGTTCTCAAGCTCCAGAAATTTAACATTGATAGAAAGATGACAGTCTATACTCCAATTTTTTCATATGCCCCAATAATGTCCTTTTGAGCCTTTTCTCCTCCCTTGCTAGATCCTGTCCTGAATTGTTTATTGCATTTCATTGTCATTGTCTCTTTAGTTGATCTGTTTTTTAAATTGTGGGGACATAGATACAGCGTGAACTTTCCTATCCCAACACCTCCCAAGCACACCATCCAGTGGGGCTGGTCACAGCAGTGCTGTGCCTGCAGCACCTTCCACCAGCAAAACTTCCCCTCTCCCAGCAGAAACCCTATACTCATTATGCATTAATTCTCCATCCCCCCTCCCCCGCCCCAGCAGACTGAACTCTAATTTCTGTCTCTAAGGCTCAATGGTTTTTTTTTTTAAACTTTTTTATTAATTAAAAAAATTAACAAAACATTTAGATACCATTCCATTCTACATATACAATCAGTAATTCTTAATATCATCACATAGTTGCATATTCAGCATTTCTTAGTACATTTGCATTGATTTAGAAAAAGAAATAAAAAGACAACAGAAAAAGAAATAAAATGATAATAGAGAAAAAAAGACTATACATACCATACCCCTTACCCCTCGCTTTCATTTACCACTATTTCAAACTGAATTTATTTTAACATTTGTTCCCCCTATTATTTATTTTTATTCCATAGGTTCTACTTTTCTGTTGATATAGTAGCTAAAAGGAGCATCAGACATAAGGTTTTCACATTCACAGAGTCTCATTGTGAAAGCTATATCATTGTTCAATCATCATCAAGAAACATGGCTACTGGAACACAGCACCACATTTTCAGGCAATTCCCTCCAGCCTCTCCACTACATCTTGAACAACAAGGTGATATCTACTTAATGCATAAGAATAACCTCCAGGATAACCTCTTGACTCTGTTTGGAATCTCTCAGCCATTGACACTTTGTCTCATTTGACTCTTCCCCCTTTTGGTTGAGAAGTTTCTCTCAATCCCTTGATGTTAATTCTCAGCTCATTCTAGGGTTTTTCTCAGTCACTTGATGCTGAGTCTCAGCTCATTCCAGGATCTCTGTCCCACGTTGCCAGGAAGGTCCACACCCCTGGGAGTGATGTCCCATGCAGAGAGGGGGAGGGTGGTGAGACTGCTCGTCGTGTTGGCTGGAAAGAAGGGCCACATCTGAGCAACAAAAGAGGCTCTCTTGGGGGTTACTCTTAGGCCTAAATTTTAAGTAGACTTGACCTATCCTTTGTGGGGTTAAGTTTCATGTGAACAAACCCCAAGACTGGGGGCTCTGCCTATAGCTTTGGTTGTCCACACTGCTTGTGAGAATATCAAGAATTCAACTTGGGGAAGTTGAATTTCTCCCCACTCTCACCATTCCCCGAAGGGGGCTTGCAAATACTTTTCCAGTCACTGATCAAATCATTCTGGGATTCATCAGGGGATCACTCTGGACAAACCAACAAAATCTCATGCGTTACCTGAGATTCCAAGGACTTATGGCATTCAATCAAACTATCTACATGAGTTATATTAGGAAATGCTCTAAATTTTGTGACAAACATTTTTGTCAAAATGTAAATTTGTCAAAATCTAAATTTTGTAACAAATAAACATTTTTTGCTTTAGTCTCACACATAGGTGACATTTTAAAGTATTAATTATCATCTGTTTTCAGCACCCTGCAGTACTGACATTCCTTTGTTCTTCCTCATGCCAAAACATTTAAAATTTGTACATTGTACATTTCACTATTATTATACACTCTAGGCATTCCTAGATTACACCATCTCAATCTTTAACATCTATCTTTCTTTCTGATTTCATTTATGTCCCCATCCCTCCTCCCTCTATCATTCTCACATGCAGCTTCATTCAGTGTTTTAACATAATTACATTACAGTTAGGTAATATTGTGCTGTCCATTTCTGAATTTTTGTATCCAGTCCTGTTGCACAGTCTGTATCCCTTCAGCTCCAATTACCCACTATCTTACCCTGTTTCTGTCTCCCGATGGTCTCTGTTACCAACGACATATTCCAAGTTGATTCATTAATATCAGTTCATATCAGTGAGACCATACAGTATTTGTCCTTTAGTTTTTGGCTAGACTCACTCAGCATAATGTTCTCTAGGTCCATCCATGTTGTTACATACTTCATAAGTTTATTCTGTCTTAGAGCTGCATAATATTCCATCGTATGTATATACCACAGTTTGTTTAGCCACTCGTTGTTGATGGACATTTTGGCTGTTTCCATCTCCTTGCAATTGTAAATAATGTTGCTATAAACATTGGTGTGCAAATGTCTGTTTGTGTCTTTGCCCTTAAGTCCTCTGAGTAGATATCTAGCAATGGTATTGCTGGGTCGTATGGCAATTCTATATTCAGCTTTTTGAGGAACCACCAAACTGCCTTCCACAGTGGTTGCACCATTTGACATTCCCACCAACAGTGAATAAGTGTGCCTCTTTCTCCACATCTTCTCCAGCACTTGTCATTTTCTGTTTTGTTGATAATGGCTATTCTGGTGGGTGTGAGATGATATCTCATTGTGGTTTTGATTTGCATTTCTCTAATGGCCAGGGACATTGAGCTTCTCTTTATGTGCCTTTTGGCCATTTGTATTTCCTCTTCTGAGAAGTGTCTGTTCAAGTCTTTTTCCCATTTTGTAATTGGGTTGGCTGTCTTTTTGTTGTTGAGTTGAACAATCTCTTTATAAATTCTGGATACTAGACCTTTATCTGATATATCATTTCCAAATATTGTCTCCCATTGTGTAGGCTGTCTTTCTACTTTCTTGATGAAGTTCTTTGATGCACAAAAGTGTTTAATTTTGAAGAGCTCCCATTTATTTCTTTCTTTCTTCAGTGCTCTTGCTTTAGGTGTAAGGTCCATAAAACCGCCTCCAATTATAAGATTCATAAGATATCTCCCTACATTTTCCTCTAACTGTTTTATGGTCTTAGACCTAATGTTTAGATCTTTGATCCATTTTGAGTTAACTTTTGTATAGGGTGTGAGATACGGGTCCTCTTTCATTCTTTTTCATATGGATATCCAGTTCTCTAGGCACCATTTATTGAAGAGACTGTTCTGTCCCAGGTGAATTGGCTTGACTGCCTTATCAAAGATCAAATGTCCATAGATGAGAGGGTCTATATCTGAGCACTCTATTCGATTCCATTGGTCAATATATCTATCTTTATGCCAGTACCATGCTGTTTTGACCACTATGGCTTCATAATATGCCTTAAAGTCTGGCAGCTTGAGACCTCCAGCTTCGTTTTTTTTCCTGAAGATACTTTTAGCAATTCAGGGCACCCTGCTCTTCCAGGTAAATTTGCTTATTGGTTTTTCTATTTCTGAAAAGTAGGTTGTTGGGATTTTGATTGGTATTGTGTTGAATCTGTAAATCAATTTAGGTAGAATTGACATCTTAACTATATTTAGTCTTTAAATCCATGAACACGGTATGCCCTTCCATCTATTTAGGTCTTCTGTGATTTCTTTTAACAGTTTCTTGTAGTTTTCTTTGTATAGGTCTTTTGTCTCTTTAGTTAAATTTATTCCTAAGTATTTTATTCTTTTAGTTGCAATTGTAAATGGGATTCGTTTCTTGATTTCCCCCTCAGCTTGTTCATTGCTAGTGTATAGAAATGCTACGGATTTTTTAATGTTGATCTTGTAACCTGCTACTTTGCTGTACTCGTTTATTAGCTCTAGTAGTTTTGCTGTGGATTTTTCAGGGTTTTCGACATATAGGATCATATCATCTGCAAACAGTGATAGTTTTACTTCTTCCTTTCCAATTTTGATGCCTTGTATTTCTTTTTCTTGTCTAATTGCTCTGGCTAGAACTTCCAACACGACGTTGAATAACAGTGGTGATAGTGGACATCCTTGTCTTGTTCCTGATCTTAGGGGGAAAGTTTTCAATTTTTCCCCATTGAGGACGATATTAGCTGTGGGTTTTTCATATATTCCCTTTATCATTTTTAAGGAAGTTCCCTTGTATTCCTATCCTTTGAAGTGTTTTCAACAGGAAAGGATGTTGAATCTTGTCAAATCCCTTCTCTGCATCAATTGAGATGATCATGTGATTTTTTGGCTTTGATTTGTTGATATGGTGTATTACATTAATTGATTTTCTTATGTTGAACCATCCTTGCATACCTGGGATGAATCCTACTTGGTCATGATGTATAATTTTTTTAATGTGTTGCTGGATTCGATTTGCTAGAATTTTGTTGAGGATTTTTGCATCTATATTCATTAGAGAGATTGGTCTGTAGTTTTCTTTTTTTGTAATATCTTTGCCTGGTTTTGGTATCAGGGTGATGTTGGCTTCATAGAATGAATTAGGTAGCTTTCCCTCCACTTCGATTTTTTTGAAGAGTTTGAGCAGGGTTGGTACTAAATCTTTCTGGAATATTTGGTAGAATTCACATGTGAAGCCATCTGGACCTGGACTTTTCTTTTTGGGAAGCTTTTTAATGACTGATTCAATTTCTTTACTTGTGATTGGTCTGTTGAGGTCATCTATTTCTTCTGAGTCAAAGTTGGTTGTTCATGCCTTTCTAGGAACTTGTCCATTTCATCTACATTGTTGTATTTATTAGCGTAAAGTTGTTCATAGTATCCTGTTATTATCTCCTTTATTTCTTTGAGGTCAGTGGTTATGTCTCCTCTTCCATTTCTGATCTTATTTATTTGCATCCTCTCTCTTCTTCTTTTTGTCAATCTTGCTAAGGGCCCATCAATCTTATTGATTTTCTCATAGAACCAACTTCTGGTCTTATTGATTTTCTCAATTGTTTTCATGTTCTCAATTTCATTTATTTCTGCTCTTTGTTATTTCTTTCCTTTTGCTTGCTTTGGGGTTAGTTTGCTGTTCTTTCTCCAGTTCTTCCAAGTGGACAGTTAATTCCCGAATTTTTGCCCTTTCTTCTTTTCTGATATAGGCATTTAGGGGAATAAATTTCCCTCTTAGCACTGCCTTTGCTGCATCCCATAAGTTTTGACATGTTGTGTTTTCATTTTCATTCGCCTCGAGATATTTACTGATTTCTCTTGTAATTTCTTCCTTGACCCATTTGTTGTTTAAGAGTGTGTTGTTGAGCCTCCATGTATTTGTGAATTTTCTCGCACTCTGCTTATTATTGATTTCCAACTTCATTCCTTTATGGTCTGAGAAAGTGTTGTGTATGATTTCAATCTTTTTAAATTTGTTGAGACTTGCTTTGTGACCCAGCATATGGTCTATCTTTGAGAATGATCCATGAGCACTTGAGAAAAAGGTGTATCCTGCTCTGTGGGGTGTAATGTCCTATAAATGTCTGTTAAGACTAGCTCATTTATTGTAATATTCAAATTCTCTGTTTCTTTATTGATCCTCTGTCTAGATGTTCTGTCCATTGATGAGAGTGGGGAATTGAAGTCTCCAACTATTATGGTAGATGTGTCTATTTCCCTTTTCTGTATTTGCAGTGTTTGCCTCACATATTTTGGGGCATTCTGGTTCGGTGCATGTACTGGTTTGAAAGGAAATATGCCCCCTAAGAAAAGCCATGTTTTGATATAAATCCCATTTCTTAAAGGTAGAATAATCCTTATTCAATACTGTATATTTGAAACTGTAATGAGATCATCTCCCTAGGTGATGTGATTTAGTCAAGAATGGTTGTTTAATTGGATTAGGGGATGACATGTCTCCACCCATTTGAGTGGGTCTTGATTGGTTTATTGGAGTCTATAAAAGAGGAAACATTTTGGAGATTCAGAGAGATTCAGAGAGAGCAGAGAATGCTGCAGCACCACGAAGCAGATAGTCCATTGGAGATGAAGAAGGAAAACGCCTCCCAGGGAGCTTCATGAAACCAGAAGCCAGGAGAGTAAGCTAGCCGATGATGCCGTATTCGCCATGTGCTCTTCCAGCCGAGAGAGAGAAGCCCTGACTGTGTTCGCCATGTGCCGTCTCATTTGAGAGAGAAACCGTGAACTTCATCGGCCTTCTTGAACCAAGGTATCTTTCCCTGGATGCCTTTGATTGGACTTTTCAATAGACTTGTTTTAATTGGGACATTTTCTCGGCCTTAGAACTGTAAACTAGCAACTTATTAAATTCCTCTTTTAAAAAGCCATTCCATTTCTGGTATATTGCATTCTGGCAGCTAGCAAACTAGAACAGTCCATAAATATTTATGATTGTTATGTCTTCTTGTTGAATTGTTCCTTTTATTATAGATAGTATCCTTCTTTGTCTCTTTTAACTGTTTTACATTTGAAGTCTAATTTGTTGGATATTAATATAGCTACTCCTGCTCTTTTCTGTTGTTATTTGCATGAAATACCTTTTCCAACCTTTCACTTTCAACCTATGTTTATCTTTGGGTCTAAGATGTGTTTCCTGTAGACAGCATATAGAAGGATCCTGTTTTTTAATCCATTCTGCCAGTCTATGTCTTTTGATTGGGGAGTTCGGTCCATTAACATTTAGTGTTATTACTGTTTGGGTAGTACTTTCCTCTACCAATTTGCCTTTTGTATTTTATATATCATATCTAATTTTCCTTCTTTCTACACTCTTCTCCACACCTCTCTCTTCTGTCTTTTCATATCTGTCTCTTGTACTCCCTTTAATATTTCTTGCAGAGCTGGTCTCTTGGTCACAAATTCTCTCAGTGACTTTTTGTCTGAAAATGTTTTAATTTCTCCCTCATTTTTGAAGGACAATTTTGCTGGATGTAGAAGTCTTGGTTGGCAGTTTTTCTCTTTTAGTAATTTAAATATATCATCCCACTGTCTTCTCACCTCCATGGTTTCTCTGAGAAATCTACACATAGTCTTATTGGGTTTCCCTTGTATGTGATGGATTGTTTTTCTCTTGCTGCTTTCAAGATCCTCTCTTTCTCTTTGACCTCTGACATTTTGACTAGTAAGTGTCTTGGAGAACGTCTATTTGGATCTATTCTCTTTGGGGTGCGCTGCACTTCTTGGATCTGTATTTTTTTAGGTCTTTCATAAGAGTTGGGAAGTTTTCAATGATAATTTCTTCCATTAGTTTTTCTCCTCCTTTTCCCTTCTCTTCTCCTTCCAGGACACCCACAACACGTATATTTGTGCGCTTCATATTATCATTCAATTCTCTGAGTTCCTGCTCATATTTTTCCATTCTTTTCCCTATAGTTTCTGTTTCTTTTTGGATTTCGGATGTTCCATCCTCCAGTTCACTAATCCTAACCTCTGTCTCTTGAAATCTACCATTGTAGGTTTCCATTGTTTTTTTCATCTCTCCTACTGTATCTTTCATTCCCATAAGTTCTATGATTTGTTTTTTCAGACTTTCCATTTCTTCTTTTTGTTCATTCCTTGCCTTCTTCATGTCCTCTCTCAATTCATTGATTTGGTTTTTGATGAGGTTTTCCATGTCTGTTCGTATATTCCGAATTAGTTGTCTCATCTCCTGTATCTCATTTGAACTATTGGTTTGTTCCTTTGACTGGGCCATATCTTCAATTTTCCTGGTGTGATTTATTATTTTTTGCTGGCATCTGGACATTTAATTACCTTAATTAGTTTATTCTGGAGATTGCTTTCACTTATCTTACTTAGGGTTTTCTTGCTAGATGAGTTTGTTGTCTATCTGTTCTTTGACCTTCAGTTCAGCTTTTTCTGAGCCTCTAGCTTAAGTTTTGTTTAACAGAGGGTAATTTTTTAGTTCTTGTTTTCTTGTTCTTGTCCTGCTTCTAAGGTGCCTTTTCCCTCCCCACCCTTAGGAGGGTCTGTATAGGTATTACAAACTCCAGCCAGGTTTTCCCGGACTAAACTGGCCTCCTATCGGGGGGAAGGGGTCACCTGCATCAGTCTTCCCTGAGGGTGAGACCCAGCAGGTTGAAAGACTTTCCTGTGAAGTCTCTGGGCTCTGTTTTTCTTATCCTGCCCAGTATGTGGCGCTTGTCTGTCTGCGGGTCCCACCAGCAAAAGATGTTGTGGCTCCTTTTACTTTGGAAGGCTCTCCCTGCTGGGGGTATGGTGGAGACAGAGGAGAGGTTGTAGGCTGGTTTTAATGGCTTCAAATTGCCAAGCCCTGGGGTCTGAATTCCTTGAGAGAGGGATTCCACCTGAGTTGCATTTCACTCCTCCCCTGGGGAAGGTCCAGGCGGGAGACAGCCCTGAAAGCAGTCTGTTTCTGCCTGTGCTTGGGGCAGTTGCAGCCCAAGAAGTCATGCCGCTGAATACGGAGGCAGCCAAGCCTCCATAGAAACAGCCACAAAAGCCTCCGTTTTGTCCCCTTTCCTCTTTTTAGGTTAACCCAATAGGCAACCTCTGCCTTGACCAGTTTCGCCTGAGCTGGGGGCCTATTTTTAGTAGTCAGAATTTGTTTATTAATGCCACAATTGGTGTTTGGTTGGACTCTGTCCCTGCTACTGTTAGTCTCTTTCCTTTCCCTCCGGGAAGTCGCCTGTGGGAGAGGGGCGCCAGGCGCCGGGTGCCGCGGTTTGGGGAACTGCTGCGGCTTGGGGAACTCACTGTTCCGGAGACTCGCAGCCAGTCCAGCTGGTCCAGACTGGGGTACGCTGTGTGTCTGGTCACTATCGTGGCTCGGGAAGCTGTTCTGTACTGTTTCTGGTTATTTAGTAGTTGTTCTGGAGGACGAACTAAAACTCACACATTGCTAAACTGCCATCTTGGCCCCTCCTCTCAATGGTTTTTTAAAAAAGAAATTTATCCTCAAATTGCAAGCTTTTGGAACTGCCCCCTACAGAAGCTGAACATTGTCCAATTGCACGGTGATGGGGTGACATCTCTTCAAGTGTATGGCTCCTGTGTGCCTGCATGTGTGTGTGTGCACACATGTGTGCATGCACAGCCACCCTATTTATCTCCAGAAACTTCCAGAAGACTTGAAGCGGGCAGGCAGAGGACAAGAAATATGGGGAAATGACAGCCACAAGCCCACGTACTGAGACATCCCCTGGCTGGGCCCCGTGCTCGTTATTTTGAGTCTACACGTCTCTGAGGTGGACCTTAGCCTCCGCCTCCCATTTATTGGCATGGACAGGGAGGTGGCGTCAGGATCTTAGCCTGGGTCCAGCTGGGCTCAGAGTGGCAGCTTCTCTGGGAGGAACCGCACTTGGCAGAGAGCAAGAAGGAGAAGGAAAGAGGTGTGCAGGGGAAGGGTGAGCAGAGCCACGCCTGGGGGGCTAAGTGGGCCATGCCGGGTCTCTGGCTGTCCAGCTCCCAGCCCCTCCCGGTGCCCCAGTGCCAGGCTGAGGGCACAGACAGGCTCGGAATCCCAACCCTTTCCAGGCTCACTGACCTCAAGAATTTTAATGGACATGATCAAGTTTTATTCATTAATTCATTTGACAAATATTTATTAAGTGCCAAATACATATTCCAGGCACTGGGGATATAGCAGTATCATGGTCAGGTTCATGCATCAACTTGGCCAGGTGGTGGGACCTGTTTGTCTGGTTGGGCAAGTGCTGGCCTGTCTGTTTTGATGAAGACATTTCATAGAATTAAATCATGATCACATCAACTGCATCCACAACTGATTCCATTTGTAATCAACCAGAGGGGAGTGTCTTCTACAATAAGTGATGCTTAATCTTATCACTTGAAGCCTTATAAGGAGGATTCAGAAGAAACAGGCTCTTCCTGTTTCGGCTGGCAAGCCTCTCCTGTGGAGTTCATCCAGACCCTCCATTGGAATCATCAGCTTCACAGCCTGCCCTGTGGATTTTGGACTCTGCATTCCCACGGTCACATGAGACACTTTTATAAATTTTGTATTTGTGAGTGTTCCCAGTTGATTCTGTTTCTCTAGAGAACCCTAACTAATACAAGCAGTGAACAAAACAAAGTCATATACCTTGTGTTCAAGAAGAGGGAAGCGGACAGCAAACAGGCTATTACCCATACATATAATACATAGGTAGATATTTACAGTCACTAGATGGGAACTCATAATCCACCTCTCTCATAAGGAGGCACTGAAGCTGAGACCTTCACACCAGGGATGGGCAGAGCGGCCATCCATCCCAGAGGATGGAGGAGAACAAGCCCTGCTGATATATCTGCAGGAAGAGAGAGTAACCAGTGCAGAGGCCCTTGGGTGGGAGCTGTGGAACAGTTTGGTCGTTCCTCAAAGTTAAATGAATTATCATGTGACCTGGAAATTCTACTCCTAATTGTATACCCAAAATAATTGTGAGCAGGAAATCAAACAGACATTTGCACACTAATATTCATGGCAGCATTATTCACAATAGCCCAAAGGTGGTTGCAATCCAACTGCCCCTCAACAGATGAATGGATATCAAGATGTCTATCCATGCAACGCAATATTATTTGGCCGTGAAAAGAAGTGAGGTTCTAATGCATGCTGCAATATGGAGGAAACCTGAAAACACTATGCTGAGTGGAAAAGCCAGATACAAAAGGGCAAATATTTTATGCTTACATTTATATGAAATATCTAGAATAAGTGAAGTCATAGAAACAGAAAGCAAATGAGGGGTTACCAGGGGGAGTGAGAGGGGAATTGGGAGCTACTGCTTCATAGGCATATTAGTGAGGGTTCTCTAGAGAAATAGAACCAACAGGAGAGATCTGTAAAAATGAGATTTTATGAAAGTGTCTCACAGAACCGTGCGGATGCACGAGTCCAAATTCCATAGGACAGGCTGCAAGCCAGCAATTCTGATGGTTTTCGATGGATTCCCCAGGAGAGCTCAGTTGGTTGAAATAGAGATAAGAATCCTGTCTTCTGACTGCTGAAGTTATCAATTCTTCAAATGATTGGATTCAGTGTCTCTCATTGCAGGAGACACTTCCCTTAGCTGATTGTAGATATTATCAGCCATAGATGTGATCAACTGACTGATGATTTAACTCCATGAAATGTCCTCACAGTAATGGTTAAGTCAGTGCTTGCTTGACCACACAACAGGGTACCATCACCTGGCCAAGTTAACACATGAGCCTGACCGTCACAGTTCACCCCTGGTCACCTTGGCAGCTGTGCACATCACCTTAAATAAACTTAATCTCTAAATAAAAAGCAATAATAGATATATTTTTCACCTAACAATACTCAACTGTCCTGTGTACACGTGGAAACATACTAAATCTCTCCAGAATAGAGTACAAGTACTTGGGTAATATCCCTTCTTAAACTTGATGTCGTATAACTTAGAATGTACAATATGAACAGTACAAATTATTTCATATGTTAAGAGGATAAGATAGAGAAGAAAACTGTGTTAGGTTGTAAGCTGCTAGAATGCAATGTACTAGAACTGGAATGGCTTTTAAACAGGAGAATTTAGTAAGTTACAAGTTTACAGTTTTAAGGAAGTGAAAATGTCCAAATTAATTTGCCAACAAGAGGTCACCTTCACTCAAGAAAGGCCAATGGCTCTAAAGCACCTCTATCAGCTGGGAAGTCATGTGACTGGCATCTGCTCGTCCCTTGCTCCTGGGCTCCGTTGCCTTCAGCCTCTGTTCCTGTGGAGACTCCTCACTTTGCTTCTCCAGGGCTGGCTTTCATCTCTGGGCTTCCCTTGGCTCTCTCCAGGTTCTGGCTTGCTTAACATCTCACAGCGATGTCTGCTGGGCTCCAAGCATCTCCAAACATCCATGTCTCTGCTCTGTTCTCCATATGTCCGCATCTGTGTCATCTCTGCTCTGAAGTTTCTGTTGACTCTGAGGCTTCTGTTGTTTCTGGCTCTCTCCAAAATGTTTCCTCTTTTAAAGGAATCCAGTAAACTCATCAAAACTCACCTGGAATGGGCAGGATCACATCTCCATCTTATCAAAAGGTCACACCCACAAGTGGGCAAGCCACATCTTCATGGAGAGAATCTAATCAAAAGTTTCTGCCCTACAGTGTTGAATTAGGAGTAAAAGAAATGGCTGCCCCCACAGATTGGATCAAGATTAAAACATGGCTCTTCTGGGGTACATACCAGCACAAAAACAAGCTATTTTCTTTATGTACAAATACACACTCACTCATAACAAAGCAAGGAAGAAATATTCATACTGTCACAGTCCTCTTTTCTGTGACCAGTTATGTGGTCATATTTCATCTTTTTAACTACCTTCTACCAGTACCCATTCCATGTTCCCTTTACCCTTGGCAAGCACTTCAGCTGGCTGTGGTTCTTTGCCAGGTGAGGAGACTCAAACTTTCATTCATGAAGTTTCTGGGTTATTGGTACTCCTACCTGGGTTGGTTGGTGCAGTTTTCCATTGGCTTAATCACAGGGCATGGTAGTACTAAGAGACACCCTAGGGGATCTCCTGTATTCCTGGAAAACTCTTCTCTACTCCATTGTATAGTTGCAGTCCTATTTCCCCTTGACAGTCAAGATCAGTTACCCCAGCCAGTACAATAATCCCCTTCCTTGCCTGTCAATTCACAGACATGAGAAGCCCAAAGTGGTCAGGTGGCAGTCTTAACTTCAAGTTCAATGGAATAGTTGTTATATCTTCTGATAGGAGCACTTCTCCTTTTGAAACTAAGACCTGTAGACCTATAGAGCTCAAGTTTATTTTGTTAGTGGATCACTAGGTGTGATAGTGAGTGGTACCACTCCCATTTCCACCCCTTGGTTCCTGGACCCATGGATCCTGGCTATGGGAGAAACAGCACCATACAGTGGACACTGATTCAGAGCATATACAGTTTCCTGGAGAACATTAACCCAGCCCTTCAAGGTATTGCCACCTAGTTGGCACCGTAATTGAGTTTTCAAAAGGGCATTCCACCATTCTATCAATCCAGCTGCTTCTGGATGATGGGGAACATGGTAAGACCAGAGAATTCCATGAGCATGTGCCCATTCAGCACTTCAATTGCTGTGAAGTGTGTTCCTTGATCAGAAGCAATGCTGTGTGGGATAAAATGATAGTGGATAAGGCATTCCATAAGTGCATGGATGGTGGTTTTGGCGGAAGCATTGTGTGCAGGGAAAGCAAACCAATATCCAGAGTATGTGTCTATTCCACTTAGAATAACTTGCTGCCCCTTTCATGGTGGAAGTGGTCCGATGTAATTAACCTGCTACTAGGTAGCTGACTGATCACCTTGAGGAGTGTTGCCATATCAGGAGCTGAGTGTGGGTCTCTGCTGCTGGCAGATTGGGCACTCAGCAATGGCCATAGCCAGGTTGGCCTTGGTGAGTGGAAGTCCATATTGCTGAGCCCATGCATAACTTCCATCCCTAAAACCATGACCATTTTGTTTATGAGCCCATTGGATTATGGCAGGAGTTGCTGGGGAAAGAGGTTAACTGATATCCACAGGGTGGGTCATCTTATCCACTTGATTATTATAACTTTCCTTTGTTGAAGTCACCCTCTGGAGAGTATTCAAATACACCACAAATATGTTCATGTTTTTTGTTCACTCAGAAAGGTCTATTCACATACCTCTTCCTCAGACCTCTTTGTCACCAATTTTCCAATCATGCTCCTTCCATTTCCATGACCATTCAGCCAACTTATTAGTAACAGGTCATGAGTCAGTATACATAACACACCTCTGACCAGTTCTCCTTCCAAGAAAAATGAACAACCAGGTGCACTGCTCGAAGTTCTGCCCACTGGGAGGATTTCCCCTCACCACTGTCCTTCAAGGACACCCCAGAAAGGGGTTGTAGTGCTGCAGCTGTCCACTTTCAGGTGGTCCCTGCATATTGTGCAGAACCATCTGTAAACCAGGCCTAAGTTTTCTCTTCCTCAGTCAACTGACTGTAAGGAATTCCCCAAGAGGCCATAGCTCTGGTCTGGGAAAGAGAAGGCAATGTGGCAGGTGAGGAGACAATGGGCATTTGGGCCACTTCTTCATGTAACTTACTTGTGCCTTCAGGACTTGCTCAAATCCCATGTTTTATACACCATTTCCACTTTATGATGGAGTGCTACTGTGCACACCCAACTTTATGGTTTGGTGGATCAGACAACACTCAGGTCTTGTGATAACCTGGTGGCCCATGGTTAAGCGTTCAGTCTCTACTAAGGGCCAGTAGAAGGCCAAGAGCTGCTTCTCAAAAGGAGAGTAGTTATCTGCAGCAGATGGTAAGGCTTTACTCCAAAATCCTATGGGTCTGCATTGTGATTCTCCTAGAGGGGCCTGCCGAAGGGTCCAGACAGCATCTCTATTTGCCACTGACACTTCCAGCACCATTGGATCTGCTGGATCATACGGCCCAAGTGTCAGAACAGCTTGCACAGCAGCCTGGGCCTGTTGCAAAGCTTCCGTCTTGTTCCAGTCCCCACTCAAAATTAGTAGTTTTTCTTGTCACTCAGAAAATAGGCTGTGGTAGCACACCCAAATGAAGAATATGTTGTCTCCAAAATCTAAGGCATTGTGCCTCATTTTTCAGTCATAGGAAGGACCAGACATAACAGCTTATCATTTACCTTAGAAGGGATATCTCAACATGCCCCACACCAATGGACACATTGAAATTTCACTGAGGTGGAAGGCCCCTGATTTTTGTAGTATTTATTTCTCATCCTTCGGCACACAAATAAGTGTAGAATACATGCTACTTCTTGCTCACTAGGTCCAATCAACATGACACCATGAATATCATGAACCAGTGTGATGTCTTGTGGGAGGGAGAAACAATCAAGGTCCCTGCGGACATGATTATGACATAGGGTTAGAGAGTTGATATACCCCTGAGGTAGGACAGTGAAAGTATATTGCTGACCTTGCCAGCTGAAAGCAAACTGTTTCTGGTGGCCTTACTAATAGCTATTGATCAAAAAGCATTTGCCAGATCAACAGCTGCATACCAGGTACCAGGGGATGTGTTAATTTGAACAAACAATGATACCACATCTGGAACAGCAGCTGCAATTAGAGTCACCACCTGGTTGAGCTTACAGTAATCCACTGTCATCCTCCAAAACCCATCTGTTTTCTGCACAGGCCAAATAGGAGAGTTGAATGGGGATGTGGTGGGGATCACCACCCTTGCATCCTTCAAGTCCTCAAGAGTGGCAGTAATCTCTGCAATACCTCCAGTAATCCAGTATTGCTTCTGATGTACTATTTTGCTGTATAGGGGTAGTTCTAGTGGCTTCCACTTGGCCTTTCCTACCATAATAGCCCCCGCTTCACGGGTCAGGGAAGCAATGTGGGGATTCTGCCAATTGCTGAGTATGTTGATTCCAATTATGCATTCTGGAACTGGGGAAATAATCACAGAGTAGGGTCAGGGACCCACTGAACCCACTGTGAGATGGACCGGAACTAAAACTCCATCAATCAGTTAATCATTCTGATTGGTGGACGTTTTGGGTCCCCTGGAATTAATGTTACTTCTGCGCCAATGTCTAGTAATCCCAGAAATATCTGATCATTTCCTTTTCCCCAATGCACAGTTACCTGGTAAAAGGCCGTAGGTTTCCTTGGGAAAGGCTGGAAGGAAGGTTAACAGTATAAATTATTGACAGTGTAACAGGGTCCTTCCCCAAGGACACCCTGTCCTCCTCTCATTCATGGGGCTCTGGGTCTGTGAACTGGCTCAACTCTGGGAATTGATTAAGGGACTATGACTCTGCTTTTGTAATTCAAATTAGACTTTTGTTCACATGACCTGTAACTCTCCTGCTTATGCAGATCAAGTAGGAATTTAGTAGACTGCCCATCTGTTTTACTTCTAAATACCTGTGCTGGTGTGAAATTGTTGTGTACTCCAGAAAAGCATGTGCTTTATGTATCACACACTACTATAAATCAGGGTTATTTTTTCCCTAGCTTTATTTGTAATAGCCCCAAACTGGAAACAACTCAAATATTAATTGACAGGTAAATGGATAAGCAAGTTGTGGTAGAGCCAAAAATGGAATACTACTAAGCAACAAAAAGGAATGTATTATTAATGCATGCAACATGGATAAATCTCCAAATGATAATCCTCAGTGAAAAAACGTAGACAAAAAACATGCATACCCTATGTTCCATTTATATATAATTCTAGAAAACACAAACTAATCTGCAGTGACAAAGCAAAGCAATGGTTGTCTGGGGGCAAGAGAAGCAGCCAAGGGAATTATAAAAGAGCATGAGAAAATTTGGGGGGTGTTGGATATTTCGATACCCTGAATGCAGTTGTCTCATGGGTGTATACAGATATTGAATTTTACCTAATTATACGCTTAATTAAAATAAAAGTCATTGCCTTTTTCACTCTTCTCCTCCTATGAGTACACAGTGGTCATTACTAGAGGTTAAATGATGCGTGATGATGTTCTGACCCTTATAACTAATGGAATGTGTGTGCACGTATTTTCTTTTAAAATGTTCTGTTTTACTTTCTAATGTGGTATACACATAATACCAGAGCAGAACTGCACCAGTTTACAAGAGCTGACTGTGCACATTTGTTCCCAGCTTTGTGTTTAGACATGGCATGGCGAAAGCTCAAATTTGGCCATAGCCCAAGTGTCTGTACCACAGAAATCGGCAAAGTATATTGCTATGTTCTGCTGGACCTGCGGTGGCCCACGCCAGAGAAGAAATAGGGGACGGTCCTCCAGGACTGCCCCAAACTACCCGACAATGGGGCGAGTTGAGATTCCAAAGAAAGAGGCACTAAATGCCAGGATAATTAATCCAACAGCATTTATGAAGGGAAGTTTTGTACAGAGAGCTGCAGTCATCTCATGACAGACAGAGATGGCAAGCAGTTCACTTGGGCATGTCTGTACCTACAGCAACTGCTCTCCAGACGGTATCTGGTGGAAGAACAAAGTGTCAGGGGCAGGGGGTTGGGTGCAAGTGCTGGGAAAACATCTTAGAATATGGTCTCATTTCAAAACAAGATGCGCTCAAGGTTAAAGCAGCAAAACCTCGACGTGCTTCCAGGGTGTGATGGGAAGGGGTGTCTGAGGAGGGTGGGGACAAGGCCAGTCCCTGGTCAGGTGGGAGATGCTTTACATATCACACGCTACTATAAATCAGGGTTTTTGTTTCAGACAAGTGATTGTTACACCTTGACCAGCTCACTAAAGCTAAATTTACCTAAACACAAGCTCATTTGAGTCTTTAATTTTAATAGTGCAAAAGGATCCTGAGTCCAAAAAATTGAGAACTGAAATAGAGGACTGACAGTGAAGGGAAAGACTGGCCTTTATGGAATTAGAAAATGCTAGTACAGAAAAAAAGCACACAGAAAAAAAACCTGAGATTTTCAGTCACTCGCCCTTAAACAGGACAATCTTTTGTAGGGGTTGATACTTTAGCTGCCTTCACCAACTGCTGTCACTGCAGCTCATGGCTGACAGCACCTTTCCCTCAAAGCCAGGCGAGCCTGGGTTGAGTCATCAGATCCTCAGATGTAGAGCCCAGAGCTGCCAGGAGGGGTGGGCCGCCGCCGCCGCCGCTGCAACCACCAAGGATCTGCCGTCTTGTTCCCCCACAGTTACGCATGGACAAAAGAAATGTGACTTTTAAGGCACTGCTAGGAGAAGAGCAGCACCACACCATATTTTCTAGGAAATGGGTACCAAATCTGCAGGTGAGGTAAGATGCGCATGACACAAATATGTTTGTGAATCAACTACCAAAATACCAAGATCGGACCCTGTTAGCAACAAGGCTGAGACCGCTGAAGCCTGCAGGAAAGTTTAGCGCCAGCACCCTTTCCTTCTGTTCTTCAGTGCCTGTGTCTTTGCTACTTTGTGACAGCCCCGCACACTTGTAACTATTTAATATGGCGTGGAGGGTTCAACGTGCTAATGTTCCACCACCTTAATTGAGAGCTCCCAGAAACAGAAATGGCTGAAATTTAAAACAGAAAGAAAAACCCCACCTCCATTAAATACATCAGTAGCAAGCTGATCATGTTGCAGAATCCTATTTTCCTGTCCATGACAGATCAAGAATATACACCTTAGGGATTTTCCATCTCTAATGCACAGAGGTCTGATCGTTTCTGGCTAAAAATGGGAATTTGCTGGTAGGTTTCAGCCACTCCTTCAGGTCTGTGTCTGAATGCACAATCGTTTCCTCAGTGCTAGCTCTGGCTAGGACCTCACCCCAGGGTGTCACGAGGGGGCTGTGTCCCCAGGCCGCAAGAGGAGGCTCATCCTGGGCAGGAGATGCTGTGGCCGCACAGACCTGATTATCACAGCCCGTCGTTGTTGAAGCAACTCCTAGTGAACTGCGCCAGTTCAGATGAGAAGCTCCAGGATACAGGGTGCAAGGGTAGTTCACTGGTAGAATTCTTGCCTGCCATGCAGGGGACCTGGGTTCGATTCCCAGCCCATGCACTTCCTAGAAACAAAGCAAGCAAACAAACAAACAAAAACAAAACAAAACTCAGCAAACAGTGCTGCATTAATGGGATACTCACATGGAAAAAGAATGAAATGTGACCCCACCATACAGTATACATAAACAAAAAAGAAAACTCCAGGATACACCAATAGCTGGCAGCCTCTCTGGGCCTGGATTTGTGCAAGCTCTGCAAAGCAGATGTAGTAGCAAATGCCCAGGCCTGCTCTGCAGTAAGGAGTATCAAATGTTGAGAAACTACCTCCAGGACTCAATGTCTGAGATTCTTGAAATTTAATTTTTCCAGGAACATCAATGTCAAATCGATGGGTCTTTCTGCATTTTACCAGTAATGTCCCATCAGGCCCAGGGACAGCACAGGTGGATATAATTTTCCAGTCTCCTCTTTAGGAATGGAACCTCCAATGAGATTTACACTGCACTCCTCTGCTACCTCAGAAAGCTTCCATGTGGATTCATCAGGAATTTTCCCTGAATACTCAGGAAAATATTTCCTGCCATATGGAGAATTAAAGCATTCTGGCAAAAAAACTATTTTGCCTCCTTGTGTTGTGGCTTTGCAGACAAGGCCACAAGCTCCAGTGAGGTTATCTGATTTAATGGAAGAAGCTTGAAGCTGAATGAGGGCCAAACGAAAAGCAGCTATGGCTCTCCCAGGAAGCACCTTGATTGAGCGGGGGGCATGCTGAGAGGTTTCCAGGATGGTCCATGCTCTGGTTTGCTGGCTGCCAGAATGCAGCACACCAGAGACGAACTGGTTGTTAATAAAAGGGGATTTATTCAATTAGTTCTTCAGAGAAAAGGCAGCTAACTTTCATCTGAGGTTCTTTCTTACGTGGAAGGCTCAGGGTGATCTCTGCTGGCCTTCTCTCCAGGCCTCTGGGTTCCAACAACTTTCCCCAGGGTGATTCCTTTCTGCACCTCCAAAGACCTGGGCTGAGCTGCAAGTGCTGAGATGAGATCTGCTGAGCTGCTTGAGCTGTGCTATGTTGAGCTCTCTCATTTAAGCACCAGCCAATTAAATCAAACATCATTCATTGCAGCAGGCACGGCTCCTAGCCGACTGCAGATGTAATCAGCAACAGATGAGGTTCACGTACCATTGGCTCATGGCCACAGCAACAGAACTAGGTGCCTTCACCTGACCAAGCTGACAAGTGAATCTAACTACCACACCCATGTTCTTTTAATACTAATCTATCTTTCAGGGCAGACCTACTGCTTAGGGTGGAATCTTTTAATTGGATTGCTTCCAAGGAGAGGTGACTCTGCCCATACAAGGTGGGTCTTAATCCATTTACTGGAGTCCTTTAAGTGAGCTCACTTGTGGCTGAGAGGAGCCAGAAATACCCCAGGTGCTGAGCAAGGGCTCACAGAAATAGCCAGAACCTGGAGACAGCCAAGGGAAGCTAAGGGATGAAATTGAGAATTGCCCCAGAAAAGTTAAGTACGGTCCCATGAAGCTTGGAGAGCCGACACAGAGAGTAGATGCCTAGATACAGATGTTTGGAGATGCTTGGAGATGGAAGCTCAGAAAGGAGGCCACTGGAACCAGGAGCTGAAAGCAATGAAACCCAGGAGCAAAAGCCAGCAGACATGGCCATGTGTCTTCCCGCATGACAGAGAAAGCCTGGATGGGATCAGCCTTTCTTGAGTGAAAGTATTCTCTTGTTGATGCCTTAATTTGGACATTTTCATGGCCTTACAACTGTAATTTGTAACTTAATAAATCCCCTTTTAAAAATCCAATCCATTTCTGGTATATTGCACTCTGGCAGCATTAGCAAACCAAAACTGTACCCCATGATCTACTAGCCAATGCTACAAGTCTCTGCAAGTTAGATTATTTTGACTGCTGCTCTGAGTCTGCTGTCTATTATGGTAGCCATGCCCACCTTGTCTTTGGTGATTAACTGTTGACACACAGCTTCTGCCAACTGGGGATCCATTCTCCCCATTGTGTTTAAGGATTCCAGCTCAGTGACAGCAGTTCCCACAGTAATATCTGACCTACAGAGAAGTGCAACCACAGGGCTCTTCAGGGGTGATGGAGCTAGTCTCACAAATGTATTTCTCAAAGTCCTGGTAAAAGGTGTGTCCTCTGGACATTCCTGGGGTGTGTGAGCAGGTCTTCCATGATGAATCCACTCTAACATTCCATCTCTCTAAGCCTTTGGATCCCCTCATCTACATTATAACAGGGAAGTTCAGAAATTTTGACCTCATGTCAGCCACCTTTTGATCCATGTTTCAGCCAACCATCCAAACAAACTATCAATGCCCTTTCTAACCCCTCAAGCTACGACATTGAATGCAGAATCTCTGCTTTGAGGTCCTGTGCCTGTTTGAAACTGTTATGTACCCCAGAAAAGCCATGCTCTTTTAATCTAATCTTGTAGGGGGAGATATCTTGATTAGGTTGTTTCCATGGAGATGTGACCCTGCCCATTCAAGGTGGGTCTTGATTTGTTTACTGGAGTCCTTCAAAGAGCTCTTGGAGAGAGAAAGAGAACAGAGCCGACAGAGAGAGCAGACGCCTAGACACAGGCATTTGGAGATGCTTGGAGAGCCAATGTAGAAAGACACTGGAATCAGAAGCTGAAAGCAATGCAGTCCAGGAGCAAAGGACTAGAAAACGCCAGCCATGTGCCTTCCCAGCTGACAGAGAAACCCTGGACATGATTGGCTTTTCTTGAACGAAGGTTCCCTCTTGCTGATGCCTTAATTTGGATATTTTGTGGCCTTAGAACTGTAAATTTCTAACCTAATAAATCCCCTTTGTAAAAGCCAATCCACTGCTGGTATATTGCATTCTGGCAGCATTAGCAAACTGAAACGTGGCTGATATCAATAAGTTCAGCTTGATCCAACTTTGTATTCCTTCCACCATTATCCCACACCCTGAATATCCATTCCCACACAAATTCCCCTAATTTCTGTCTATATAGATTGGAAAACTCATGCAGTTGTTTTGGAGGATAGCATATCTCCTCATGGGTTACACTTTGTGCCTCACCTTTTTGGCGCCTGTTGGGACTTCAGTCTAGTTATAGGTCTTGAAGAAAAGACGGGTGGTGGGAGTGAGTCATGAAAAGAAAGTGTCTTTCAAGCCAATTACCACAGGGCATTCCATTGCAGTTTAACGTGGTGAAACAAGATTAATCTCTCCAGACAGAAGAGTGAGGGCTGTTTCCCCAGGTGAGGTGGTTATAGGTTTAGCAGGCACTGAAGGGTCATTCTCTTCAAGTAGAAGCTGGATGGCAGACTCCTCAGGGTGGACTGGAGGTGTGAAAGCTGTCTCCTCAGGGCAGGATGGAGCTCAGATAGCTGTCTCCTCAGGGCAGGCTGGAGGAGGCAGGGGTGGTGGGGGTGGGGAGCAGTTTCTTTAAGACAGACCATCACGAGTCTATCTAGCAAAGACTCAGCAGAATCCAAGGTTTCAATGTCCCCTCTGCCATCATTATCAACCCATATGTCCCCATCCCAAATTTCAGGATCCCATGCCTTTACTTTAGCAGCAGACACCCTGCAAGGTTGAGATTCCAGTTTATACAGTTAAACTGCTACTCACACAATGAGAATCTGAGTCTGATTTTCAGAGATCTCAAGTCTGTGATCCCAGGAAATAACATTTTCTTTCAGGGAACACATGGAAACTTTTACGTCTTTCATATGGCGCTTAAGCTGCAAATTTGAACCCTCCAGCTCAACCCTTTCTTCATCACTGTGTCCAGCATATCTAAGAACAAGCAGCCATGTCATTAATCCTCTCAACTCCACAAAACTCTATTAAAGTGTCAAAAACACCATTGCCCAGAGCCTTGCCTCGTGTAAGCGTACAATCAGCAGAATCACATGGTGGTATTTTGCTTGCTTATCTCTCTTGCCAACTCACGCTATGGACTGTCAGTGCCATATTGATTATTGGAAATAGAGTCATTAGTTCCTTTGAATCTAACCAGAGTAGAAAAACAATTGCAAAAACCCATTTTTAAAATTCCATTTCTCAAGAACCACTCATAATGCCAGACTGTATTGGTCAAGATTCTCTGGAAAAACACAACCAACAGGAGATATCTGCAAATAGAAGATTTTATAAAAGTATCTCACAACTGTGAGGATGCAGGAGTCCAAATTCCAGGCTTCAAGATGGTACCTCCGATGAAGGTTTTCGATGGATTTCCCAGGGAAGGCAGGCTGGCTGAAGTAGAGATGAAAGTTCTCTTCTGACACTGAATTCATCACCTCTTCCTTACAGCCGTCACCTGATTGGATTAAATATCTCTCAATGTGGAAAACACCCCCCTTAGCTGATAGTAGATGTAATCAACTGTCTGATGATTGAAGTTCATGAAATGTCCTTACAGGAGCAGCCAGGCCAGTGGTGCTTGACCAGACAACTGGACACCATCACCTGGCCATGGACACACGAGCCCAGCCATTATAGGCCCACTAAGTAGAAATTCTGGATTCAAGTTTGTAGCTCAAGGGGTTAGAAAGGACCTTAAGGTTTGTTCAGCATGGACCAAAAGGTGGCTGACGTTACCTGAGGTCAAAGTGCCAGAACTTTCTTAGTATGTTGTAGATGAGGGGATACAAAGGCTCAGAGAGACTAAAATATTAGAGTGGATTTATCAGGTAAGACCTGCTCACCTGCCCTAGGATTGTCCAGAAGACACACCTTTCAGCAGGATGATGAGGAATACATTTGGGAATGCAGCTCCATCATCTATGAAGAGCTTGGGGGTCACTCTTGGGTAAGTTAGCTGTTACTGTGGGAGATGCAGTCACTGAACTTGGATTCTTGAGGCAATTCCTACAAAACATCCCATAATAGTTTATAATAGATTATAAAACACAGAGAGAATTCCATTTCCAGGCATTGTGCACCTAGTCATTTGCTCACAAAGCTTAATATTGGGCTCAAGACGGAGGTCCGTCCCCCACAGAAGCTTTGAACACCTTCAAGAACTGGCAGAAAGGTCTTCCTTAAAGCTGCAGATACGTCGCCCAGTGACAACGAGCACCAAATCAAGAAAAAGTCCACTTAAAAGATCAAGACCTCCTGGTGCTCTGGCTGGCCTCCCGCCCCCCTTGTCTCCATGTAGAGCTGGCTGGACCTCCCAGTGTACTGGATCCCTGGTCCTGGTTCTGAAGACAGCAAAGCAACCTGTGAACACACAGGTATCAGGTTTAACTGGCCCAGTATGGCTGGTGGCCCGAGGTACTCGCCATTCAGAACTTGTCCTGCATGGAGAAGGCAGTTCCCCGGGCCCTTCTACAGAACACTTTGAGAGAGAGCGAAGTCGTGGTGCCTGGGGCAGGGGACTGCTGGCTGCAGGACATACAGTGCAGGGCCTGGGACCACGAGAAAACTCTTTCCTAAGGAAGAGGAGGCACTGGTATCCACGTAAAGCAGGAATTCCTAGGGCCCCACATGCAGGCCCAAGAAAAGACGTGTGTGCAGAAAGGGTCAGGGAGGCCCTGCACATTGGTCTCGGCAATTCTTTAAGCTCATTGTTTGGGGAAGCCCTGAGGGAGAGCACCTGGCAAAGAGATCTTCTCCCCCCTCCTCCCCCTCCACCACTTCCTCCTTCTCCTCCTCCTCCTTCTCCTCCTCCTTCTCCTCCTTCCCTCTTCTCCTTCTCCTCCTCCTATTTTGTTAGCTACTGGCATCCAAGAAAAGCTCTCTTATAACAGTAGCTGGCACAAGCTTAAGGAACACGTACCTCAGAGTCTAAATACAAGTGATAACACTTCCTCTTTAATGAAAGAAGCTATAGGTTTACAGAAAAATCATTCAGAAAATACAGAGTTCCTGTCGAATGCCAACAATAATAGAGAATTTTGAAAGCTGCAAGATAGAATTAACATGTCATATACAAGGGAGTCTCAAAAGGATTAAGTGCCGATTTCTCCTTAGAAACCACGGAAGGGCGGGCCACGGTGGCTCAGCGGAAGAGTTCTCGCCTGCCATGCCAGAGACCTGGGTTCGATTCCCAGTGCCTGCCCATGCGAAGAAAAGATAAAAAGAAACCATGGATGACATACTTAAATGTCAAAAACCTGCCAAACAAGAATCTATATTTGGCCAAGCAATCTTTTGGAAACACAGGAGAGATGAAGACATTTCCAGATAAACAGGAGCCGAGGGGGTCCAGCAGCCCTACAGGCAGGACAACAGACAACGGACGGAGCTGCATGAAGAAATCAGTGTCTCTGGCGAGGGTAATGATGTGGGTCAGTATAAACGAGAGGCTGTTGTATTTTTGGTTTGCAACTCCACTTTTTACTTCCTACAGGTTCTAAATGACAAATGCATGAAATATGAGAAATCAGTGGTTTGGGGCTCACACTGTATGAACCTGTAATTCGTGGCAGCTATGTGAGGGTGGGATGCAGGGGGGCTTAGGAACATGGTTTGCATCCATGGCTGAAGTTGAGTTGGTATCAAGCAAATGAGACTGTTACAGAAGTAGACTGTTACGTTTAGGCCCCCTGGTAACTACAAAGAAAATAGCAGAGAATATGTAAGCTCATGAACCCAGAAATTAGAGTGGAGGGGCAGGGAGCAGGGGGCAGGGGACCGGGGGATGAATGCATAATGGGGGGGTTCTGCGTGGGGAGGGGGTGCTTAGTATGGAAGGTGGGGAGGGTAGAGAGGCCAGTGGGTGGGATGAGATGGCAAATGTGGCAAAATGTTAAAATGGTGGTTCTGGGTGTCTGGGGGAATAGGGGTGAGTTGGAGTTTCTGTATGGGGTGTGAATTATTTTTGTAACTGTCTTGTAAGTTTGAAAGTATTTCAAAATAAGTAGTTAAAAAAAAACTAATACTGACTAATGAATCTTTAAGAAATTTCCCCAGGTTATTTCTCCCCTTCTCCATAACAAGGTTTTTACCAGTTGAATGTAAACCTATTATTTTTATCAAAGTTACATGCAAATACAGGTTAAATCATCAAATAGTTCCACATGACATAAAGTAAAATGAACGGGTCATGCCCACTGCTGCACTCTCCCTCCCAGGAGCCAACCACGCTCAGTCCCGCAGCTGGCTTTTTGGTAACTGTGGCTGAAGGTCCCCAGACTTGCCTGTGCTGCTCACCCTCCCTCCCTCCCTTCTCCCCTCCCTCCCTCCCTTTTTTCGGGTTTAGATATTCTTATTAACATCTTTCTTTGGAAGATGAGGGTCCATCTCTCTCATGCTACATTCCTTTTTCACATACACCTCCAGTTACGTCCCTGTGCATTTGTGTTGTTTTCTAGGTACCAGTTTACCCTCCAACACTGCGCCAGGCGTGTGAGTCTCGGTAGGTTCAAAGACCTCTGCTCCGCTCCCTCCCTGCTCCCTTTCCCACATCACTCCTGGTGCATCTGTCTGTCCTTCTACTGCCGTGCGCCTTGCCTTGGGACCCCCTCCCCATTATTCAGGGTGGGGCCTCGGGTCTAGCTGGTGCCGGAGCCCCTGCTTCCTCTTTCTTGTTCTACCCCTTGTTGTTTTTTTTTTACAGTGTGTGAGCTTTTTAAAAAAATTTTTTAAATTATTTTTTTAAACTTACAGGAAAGAAACACAAAAATAATTCTTAATATGTGATCATTCCCATTCCATTCTACATATATAATCAGTAATTCATAATATCATCACATAGTTGCATATTCATCATCATGATCATTTCTTAGAACATTTGCATCAATTCAGAAAAAGAAGTAAAAAGACAACAGAAAAATAAAACGAAAACAGGAAAAAAAAACCCATACACACCATACCTCTTACTGCTCCCTTTCATTGATCACTAGCATTTCAAACTAAATCTATTTTAACATTTGTTCACCCTATTATTTATTTTTATTCCATATGTTCTACTCATCTGTTGACAAGGTAGATAAAGGAGCATCAGACACAAGGTTTTCACATTCACACAGTCACATTGTGAAAGCTATATCATTATTCAATCATCATCAAGAAACATTTCTACTGGAACACAGCTGTACATTTTCAGGCAGTTCCCTCCAACCTCTCCATTTCCTCTTGGATAATAAGGTGATCTCTACTTAATGCATAAGAATAACCTCCAGGATAATCTCTCGACTCTGTTTGGAATCTCTCAGCCATTGACACTTTATTTCGTCTCATTTCTCTCTTCCCCTTTTTGGTTGAAAGGATTTTCTCAATCCCTCGATGCTGGGTCTCAGTTCATTCTAGGGTTTTTCTCAATCCCTTGATGCTGAGTCCCAGCTCATTCTCAGATTTCTGTCCCATGTCGCCAGGAAGGTCCACACCCCTGGGAGTCATGTCCCACGTAGACAGGGGGAAGGTGGTGAGTTTGCTTGTTGTGTTGGCTGGAGAGAGAGGCCACATCTGAACAACAAAAGAGGTTCTCCTGGGGGTGATTCTTAGACCTAATTTTCAGTAGGCTTGACCTATCCTTTGTGGGGTTAAGGTTCAAATGAACAAATCCCAAGACTGGGGGCTCAGCCTATAGCGTTGGTTGTCCACACTGCTTGTGAGAATATCAAGAATTCAACTTGGGATGTCCTGGAGAAGATGGCGGCTTAGTAAGGCATGCGGGTCTTAGTTCCTCCTCTAGAACAACTACTAAAGAACTAGAAACAGTACAGAACAGCTCCCGGAGCCACGACAGAGACCAGACACACAGCGTATCCCATTCTGGACCTGCTGGACCGGCTAAGAGTCTCTGCTGTGGTGAGGTCCCCGAGAGGCGTGCGCTTCCCCGGGCCACGGCGGCTGGTGGCCGGAGCTCCCTCCCTCCTTCCCGGGCCAACTGGGAGCTCTGGATCGGGTTCCCCAAGCTGCGGTGGCTGGCGCCCCTCCCCACGCGCGGCTTCCCTGGCCAGCTGGGAGCCTCGGAGCGGCGACCCCCCAACCTGCCGTGGCCGGCGACCGGAGCCCCTTCCACACACGTGGCTTCACGGGCCGGCTGGGAGATTTGGATCAGCGGTTCCCCAAGCCGTGGCAGCCGGCGCCCCTCCCCCATGCGCGGCTTCCCGGGCCGGCTGGGAGCCTCGGAACAGTGGTACCCCAAGCTGCGGTGGCTGGCAACCGCAGCCACTTCCACACACGTGGTTTCCCGGACCGGCTGGGAGCATCCGAACAGTGGTTCCCCAGGCCGCGGCGGCTGGCGCCCCTCCCCGACAGGAGACTTCCCAGAGGGAAAGGAAAGAGTCTCCAACAGTAGTAGAGACTGAGCCCAACCTAACACCAATAGTGGCATTAATGAACAACTTCTGACTACAAAAATAGGCCCTCAGCTCAGGCGAAACTGATCAAGGTGGAAATCGCCGATTGGGCTAACTGAAAAAGGAAAGGGGGTGAAACAGAGCCTTCTGTGGCTGTTTCTACGGAGGCTTCGTTGCCTCTGGGCTCAGTGCTGGGATTACATAGGTTACAACTGCCCCGAAAGCAGAAACAGGCTGCTTTCAGGGCTCTCTACCACCTGAATCTTCCCCGCGGGAGGGGTGAAACACAACTCAGGTGGATTCCCTCTGTCAAGGAACTCAGATCCTAGGAGTGCACAATTCGAAGCCATTAAAACCAACCTACAACCTTTCCTCTGTCTCCACCACACACCCAGCAGCAAGAGTCTTCCAAAGTTAAAGGACCCACAACATCTTTTGCTGGTGGAACCCTCAGATAGACAAGCACCACATACTGGGCAGGATAAGAAAAACAGAGCCCAGAGACTTCACAGGAAAGTGTTTCAATCTGCTGGGTCCCACACTCAGGGAAATCTGATTAAATGTCCAGACGCCAGCAAAAAATAACGAATCACACCAGGAAAATTGAAGATATGGCCCAGTCAAAGGAACAAACCAATAGCTCAAATGAGATACAGGAGCTGAGACAATTAATTCTGAATATACGAACAGAAATGGAAAACCTCTTCAAAAACCAAATCAATAAATTGAAGGAGGACATGAAGAAGGTATGGGATCAACAAAAAGAAGAAATGGAAAGTCTGAAAAAACAAATCACAGAACTTATGGGAATGAAAGATACAGTAGAAGAGATGAAAAAAAACAATGGAAACCTACAATGGTAGATTTAAAAGACAGAGGATAGAATTAGTGAACTGGAGGATGGAACATCTGAAATCCAAAAAGAAACAGAAACTATAGGGAAAAGAATGGAAAAATTTGAGCAGGGGCTTAGGGAATTGAATGATAATATGAACCGCACAAATATACGTGTTGTGGGTGTCCCAGAAGGAGAAGAGAAGGGAAAAGGAGGAGAAAAACTAATGGAAGAAATTATCACTGAAAATTTCCCAACTCATATGAAAGACCTAAAATTACAGATCCAAGAAGTGCAGCACACCCCAAAGAGAATAGACCCAAAGAGGCGTTCTCCAAGACACTTACTAGTTAGAATGTCAGAGGTCAAAGAGAAAGAGAGGATCTTGAAAGCAGCAAGAGAAAAACAATCCATCACATACAAGGGAAACCCATTAAGACATGTGTAGATTTCTCAGCAGAAACCATGGAAGCTAGAAGACAGTGGGATGATATATTTAAATTGCTAAAAGAGAAAAACTGCCAACCAAGAATTCTATATCCAGCAAAATTATCCTTCAAAAATGAGGGAGAAATTAAAATATTTTCAGACAAAAAGTCACTGAGAGAATTTGTGACCAAGAGACCAGCTCTGCAAGAAATACTAAAGGGAGCACAAGAGACAGATACGAAAAGACAGAAGAGAGAGGGATGGAGAAGAGTGTAGAAAGAAGGAAAATCAGATATGATATATATAATACAAAAGGAAAAATGGTAGAGGAAAGTATTACCCAAACAGTAATAACACTAAATGTTAGTGAACTGAATTCCCCAATCAAAAGACATAGACTGGCAGAATGGATTAAAAAACAGGATCCTTCTATATGCTGTCTACAGGAAACACATCTTAGACCCAAAGATAAACATAGGTTGAAAGTGAAAGGTTGGGAAAAGATATTTCATGCAAATAACAACCAGAAAAGAGTAGGAGTAGCTATACTAATATCCAACAAATTAGACTTCAAATGTAAAACAGTTAAAAGAGACAAAGAAGGATACTATCTACTAATAAAAGGAACAATTAAACAAGAAGACATAACAATCATAAATATTTATGCACTGAATCAGAATGCTCCAAAATACGTGAGGAATACACTGTAATCACTGAAAAGGGAAATAGACACATCTACCATAATAGTTGGAGACTTCAATTCGCCACTCTCATCAATGGACAGAACATCTAGACAGAGGATCAATAAAGAAACAGAGAATTTGAATATTACAATAAATGAGCTAGTCTTAACAGACATTTATAGGACATTACACCCCACAACAGCAAGATACACCTTTTTCTCAAGTGCTCATGGATCATTCTCAAAGATAGACCATATGCTGGGTCACAAAGCAAATCTCAACAAATTTAAAAAGATTTAAATCATACACAACACTTTCTCGGATCATAAAGGAATGAAGTTGGAAATCAATAATAGGCAGAGTGCCAGAAAATTCACAAATACGTGGAGGCTCAACAACACACTCTTAAACAACGAGTGGGTCAAGGAAGAAATTACAAGATAAATTAGTAAATATCTCGAGGCGAATGAAAATGAAAACACAACATATCAAAACCTATGGGATGCAGCAAAGGCAGTGCTAAGAGGGAAATTTATTGCCCTAAATGCCTATATCAGAAAAGAAGAAAAGGCAAAAATTTAGGAATTAACTGTCCACTTGGAAGAACTGGAGAAAGAACAACAAACTAACCCCAAAGCAAGCAAAAGGAAAGAAATAACAAAGATTAGAGCAGAAATAAATGAAATTGAGAACATGAAAACTATAGAGAAAATCAATAAGACCAGAAGTTGGTTCTATGAGAAAATCAATAAGATTGATGGGCCCTTAGCAAGATTGACAAAAAGAAGAAGAGAGAGGACGCAAATAAATAAGATCAGAAATGGAAGAGGAGACATAACCACTGACCTCACAGAAATAAAGGAGGTAATAACAGGATACTATGAATAACTTTACACTAATAAATACAAAATGTAGATGAAATGGACAAGTTCCTAGAAAGGCATGAACAACCAACTCTGACTCATGAAGAAATAGACGACCTCAACAAACCAATCACAAGTAAAGAAATCAAATCAGTCATTCAAAAGCTTCCCAAAAAGAAAAGTCCAGGACCAGACGGCTTCACATGTGAATTCTACCAAACATTCCAGAAAGAATTAGTACCAACTCTGCTCAAACTCTTCAAAAAAATCGAAGTGGAGGGAAAACTACCTAATTCATTCTATGAAGCCAACATCACCCTCATACCAAAACCAGGCAAAGATATTACAAAAAAAGAAAACTACAGACCAATCTCTCTAATGAATATAGATGCAAAAATCCTCAATAAAATTCTAGCAAATCGAATCCAACAACACATTAAAAGAATTATACATCATGACCAAGTAGGATTCATCCAAGGTATGCAAGGATGGTTCAACATAAGAAAATCAATTATTGTAATACACCATATCAACAAATCAAAGCAGAAAAATCACATGATCATCTCAATTGATGCAGAGAAGGCATTTGACAAGATTCAACATCCTTTCCTGTTGAAAACACTTCAAAGGATAGGAATACAAGGGAACTTCCTTAAAATGATACAGGGAATATATGAAAAACCCACAGCTAATATCATCCTCAATGGGGAAAAATTGAAAACTTTCCCTCTAAGATCAGGAACAAGACAAGGATGTCCATTATCACCACTATTATTCAACATCATGTTGGAGGTTCTAGCCAGAGCAATTAGACAAGAAAAAGAAATACAAGGCATCAAAATTGGAAAGGAAGAAGTAAAACTATCACTGTTTGCAGACGATATGATGCTATACGTCGAAAACCTGGAAAAATCCACAACAAAACTACTAGAGCTAGAAATGTGTACAGCAAAGTAGCAGATTACAAGATCAACATTAAAAAATCCATAGCATTTCTATACACTAGCAATGAACAAGCTGAGGGGGAAATCAAGAAACGAATCCCATTTACAATTGCAACTAAAAGAATAAAATACCTAGGAATAAATTTAACTAAAGAGACAAAAGACCTATACAAAGAAAACTACAAAAAATTGTTAAAAGAAATCACAGAAGATCTAAATAGATGGAAGGGCATACCATGTTCATGGATTGGAAGACTAAATATAGTTAAGATGTCAATCCTAACTAAATTGATTTACAGATTCAATGCAATACCAATCAAAATCCCAACAACTTATTTTTCAGAAACAGAAAAACCAATAAGCAAATTTATCTGGAAGGGCAGGGTGCCCCAAATTGCTAAAAGTATCTTGAGGAAAAAAAACGAAGCTGGAGGTCTCAAGCTGCCGGACTTTAAGGCATATTATGAAGCCACAGTGGTCAAAACAGCATGGTATTGGCATAAAGATAGATATATTGACCAATGGAATCGAATAGAGTGTTCAGATACAGACCCTCTCATCTATGGACATTTGATCTTTGATAAGGCAGTCAAGCCAATTCACCTGGGACAAAACAGTCTCTTCAATAAATGGTACCTAGAGAACTGGATACCCATATGCAAAAGAATGAAAGAGGACCCGTATCTCACACCCTATACAAAAGTTAACTCAAAATGGATCAAAGATCTAAACATTAGGTCTAAGACCATAAAACAGTTAGAGGAAAATGTAGGGAGATATCTTATGAAACTTACAATTGGAGGCGGTTTTATGGACCTTACACCTAAAGCAAGAGCACTGAAGAAATAAATAAATAAATGGGAGCTCCTCAAAATTAAACACTTTTGTGCATCAAAGAACTTCATCAAGAAAGTAGAAAGACAGCCTACACAATGGGAGATAATATTTGGAAATGACATATCAGATAAGGATCTAGTATCCAGAATTTATAAAGAGATTGTTCAACTCAACAACAAAAAGACAGCCAACCCAATTACAAAATGGGAAAAAGACTTGAACAGACACCTACCAGAAGAGGAAATACAAATGGCCAAAAGGCACATGAAGAGATGCTCAATGTCCCTGGCCATTAGAGAAATGCAAATCAAAACCACAATGAGATACCATCTCACACCCACCAGAATGGCCATTATCAACAAAACAAAAATGACAAGTGCTGGAGAGGATGCGGAGAAAGAGGCACACTCATCCACTGTTGGTGGGAATGTCAAATGGTGCAAGCACTGTGGAAGGCAGTTTGGCGGTTCCTCAAAAAACTGAATATAGAATTGCCATACGACCCAGCAATACCATTGCTAGGTATCTACTCAGAGGACTTAAGGGCAAAGACACAAATGGACATTTGCACACCAATGTTTATAGCAGCATTACTTACAGTTGCAAAGAGATGGAAACAGCCAAAATGTCCATCAACAGACGAGTGGCTAAACAAACTGTGGTATATACATATGATGGAATATTATGCAGCTTTAAGACAGAATAAACTTATGAAGCATGTAATAACATGGATGGACCTAGAGAACATTATGCTGAGTGTGACTAGCCAAAAACTAAAGAACAAATACTGTATGGTCCCACTGATGTGAACCGACATTAGAGAATAAACTTGGAATATGTCATTGGTAACAGAGTCCAGCAGGAGTTAGAAACAGGGTAAGATAGTGGGTAATTGGAGCTGAAGGGGTACAGACTGTGCAACAGGACTAGATACAAAAACTCAAAAATGGACAGCACAATACTACCTAATTGTAATGTAATTATGTTAAAACACTGAATGAAGCTGCATCTGAGCTATAGTTTTTTGTTTGTTTGTTTTATATATATTTTTTTATTTTTATTTTTTTCTCTATATTATCATTTTATTTCTTTTTCTGTTGTGTTACTATTTCTTTTTCTAAATCGATGCAAATGTACTAAGAAATGATGATCATACATCTACGTGATGATATTAAGAATTACTGATTGCATATGTAGAATGGAATGATTTCTAAATGTTGTGTTAGTTAATCTTTTTTTAATTAATAATAAAAAAAAATTCAACTTGGGGAGATTGAATTTTCCCCCATTCTCACTATTCCGCAAATGGGACTTTGCAAATATTTTCTACTCACTGATCAAATCACTCTGGGATTCATCGGGGCATCACTCTGGACAAACCAACAAAATCTTATGTCCTACCAAAGGTTCCATGTACTTATGTTGTTCAACCAAGCTATCTACATAAGTTATATTAGGAAATGCACTAGTCAAAATATAAATTTTTTACCAAATAAACATTTTTTTGCTTTAGTCTCACACATAAGTTGAAATTTTTAAATATAAATTACCATCTATTTTCAGCACCCTGCAGTAATGACATTCCTTTGTTCTTCCTCATGCAAAAACATTTTTTAAATTTGTACATTTAGTCACTGTCATTATACACTCTAGGCATTCGTAGGTTAAACCATCTCAGCCTTTATCATCTATCTTTCTTCCTGATTTCATTTATGCCCCAGCCCTCCTCCCTCTATCATTCTCACATTCAGCTTCATTCAGTGTTTTAACATAATTGTATTACAGTTAGGTAGTATTGTGCTGTCCATTTCTGAGTTTTTACATTCAGTCCTGTTGCACAATCTGTATCCCTTCAACTCCAATTACCCAATATCTTACCCTATTTCTATTTCCTGATGGTCTCTGTTACTGAGGAAATTCTCCAAGTTTATTCACTAATGTCAGTTCATATCAGTGAGACCATACAGTATTTGTTCCTTTGTTTCTGGCTAATCTCACTCAGCATAATGTCCTTAAGGTCCATCCATGTTGTTACATACTTCATAACTTTATTCTGTCTTAACAGCTGCATAATACTCCATCGTATGTGTATACCACAGTTTGTTTAGCCACCCGTCTCTTGATGGACATTTTGGCTGTTTCTATCTCTTGGTAATTGTAAATAATGTTGCTATAAGCATTGGTGTGCAAGTGTCCATTTGTGTCCTTGCGTTCATGTGCTTTGAGTAGAGACAGCATATAGATGGGTCCCATTCCCTAATCCATTCTGCCAGTCCATGTCCCCCGATTGGGAAGCTTAATCCATCAACATCAGTGTTGTTACTGCCTGGGCAGTACCTTCCTCTACCATTTTGCCTTTTGGCTTTTATATGTCCTTCTAATTTTCCTTCTTTTTACCTTTACTCATAGTCTTCCTTTCTACACTCTTCTCCACACCTCTCTCTTCTGCCTTCGTATCTGTCTCTAGTGCTCCCTTTAGTATTTCTTGCAGAGCTGGTCTCTTGGTCACAAATTCTCTCAGTGATTTTTTGTCTGAAAATGTTTTAATTTCTCCCTCATTTTTGAAGGACAGTTTTTCTGGATATAGAATTCTTGGTTGGCAGTTTTTCTCTTTTAATAATTTAAATATATTTTCCCACTGTCTTCTCACCTCCATGGTTTCTGCTGAGAGATCTGTGCATAGTCTTATTAGGCTTCCCTTGTATGTGATGGATTGCTTTTCTCTTGCTGCTTTCAAGATTCTCTCTTTCTCTTTGACCTCTGACATTCTGAATATTAAATGTCTTGGAGTATGTCTATTTGGATCTATTCTCTTTGGGGTACGCTGCACTTCTTGGATCTGTAATTTTAGGTCTTTCATAAGAGTTGGGAAATTTTAAGTGATAATTTCCTCCATTAGTTTTTCTCCTCCTTTTCCCTTCTCTTCTCCTTCACAACATGTATATTCATGCACTTCATATTGTCTTTCAATTCCCTGAGTCCCTGCTCATATTTTCCATTCTTTTCCCTATATTTTCTTTTGCTTGTCAGATTTCAGATGTTCCATCCTCCAGTTCACTAATCCTATGTTCTGTCTCTCAAAATCTACCATTGTAGGTTTCCATTGTTTTTTTCATCTCTTCTACCATGCCTTTCATTCCCATAAGTTCTGTGATTTGTTTTTTCAGACTTTTGATTTCTTCTTTTTTTCATTCCTTGCCTTCTTTGTATCCTCCCTCAATTCATCGATTTGGTTTTTGATGAGGTTTTCCATGTCTGTTCGTATATTCTGAATTAATTGTTTCAGCTCCTGTATCTCATTTCAATTGTTGGTTTGTTCCTTTGACTGGGCCATATCTTCAATTTTCCTAGTGTGATTTGTTTTTTTTGCTGGCGTCTAGGCATTTAATTACCTTAATTAGTTTATTCTGGAGATTGCTTTCACTTCTTTTACCTAGGATTTTCTTACTGGATAAATTTGTTGTCTCTCTGTTCTTTGACATTCAGTTCAGCTTTTTCAGGACCTCTAGCTTAGGTCTTGTTTAACAGAGGAGAATTTTTCAGTTCTTGTTTTCTTGTTTCTTGCCTTGCTTGTATGGTGCCTTTCCCCCCATACCCTGAGTAGGGTCTACTTAGGTATTATAGACCCCAGCTGGATTTTCCCAGACCAAACTGGCCTCCTATTGGGAGGAAAGAGTCACCTGCGTCGGTTTTCCCTGAGGGTGAGACCCAGCAGTTTGAAAGACTTTCCTGTGAAGTCTCTGGACTCTGTTTTCCTTATCCTGCCCAGTATGTGGTGCTTGTCTGCCTGCAGGTCCCACCAGCATAAGATGATGCAGTACCTTTAACTTTGGCTGGGGACGTGGTGGAGAGGAGGAGAGGTTGTAGGCTGGTTTTAATGCGTTCAAATTACCAAGTCCTGGTGTCTGAATTCCTTGAGGGAGGGATTCCACCTGAGTTGGGCTTCACCCCTCCCCTGGGGAAGGCACAGGCTCCAGACACGCCCTCAAAGAGCTTGTTTCTGCCTATGCCTGGGGCAGTTGCAGCCTGAGGAGCCCTGCTGCTGTATCCAAAGATAGTCAAGCCTTTGTAGAAACACAGCCACAAAAACCTCTGTTTCCTTCTTTTTTTTTTTCATTTTTCTGTCAGCCCTGCCCCCTTGGTGCTGGGGCAAAAATGAGCGACCTCTGCTTTGACCAGGTTCACCTGAGCTGCGGGCCTTTTTTTAGTAGTCAGAATTTGTTAATTAATTCCACAGTTGGCGTTTGGTTGGGCTCAGCCCCTGCTGCTGGTAAAGTCCCTTTCCTTTCCCCTCTGGGAAGCATCTGTGGGGGAGGGGCACCGGCTGCCGTGGCTTGGGGAACTCACGTTTCTGGGGTGGTTCACAGCCGGTCCAGCTGGTCCAGACTGGGGTACGCTGTGTGTCCTGGTCACTGACGTGGCCCCAGGAGCTGTTCTGTATTGTTTCTGGTTATTTACTAGTTGTTCTGGAGGACGAACTAAAATGTGCACATTGCTAAGCCACCATCTTGGCCCCTTAGTCCCTACCCCTCGTTTTGACAGCAAGCATCCGCTGGTGCTTTCTGGAGCAAGGGTGCAGAGATGTCGGTCCTGCCCTGCTGTCTGGGTGGCGTGCCCTCGGACCTGGGGCCCCAGCCTGCACTGCCTCTGCCCTCAGATGATGAGGCCTCGCTGCCTTGTCTTCCCATCCCCACGCCAGCCAAAGGCTGGGAAGTCGGGCCCCTTTCTCATCCCTGGGTCTTTCTACGTGAGCGGGCTTTCCCCAGCCCCCTCTGGGGCCTTGTGGGGTCTTCTTGTCCCTGACAATCCACACTCTCACCGTGAGGTCCCCCAGGGGAAACTCTCCCATCCCAGGCTTAGCCATGCAGAACCACCGTGTTCACTTCTGGGGGAGTTCCCCGATTTCCTCCTCTGATGGTTTCCTTCCCTCTGGTTTCTCTTTTCTCTCCGGAACTCTTACTACTCAGATGTGTAAATCCAAGAAACTCAAAGAATTCTAAGCATAAGAAACATGAAGAAAAATATGGGAAGATTAATCATAACTAGACTGATTGATCCAATGGCGAAGAGAAAATCCTAAAGCAGCAAAAAAGACATTACACAGGAAGCTCAGAGAAGCTGCAGCCGCCCCCTCCTCAGACACAACAGTGGGCAGAAGGCCGAGGGGCTACATGGAAACGAAATCAAAGGGAAAAAATCTGCACCCGGAATTAACACCTAGTTCTGCTCTTGAATTACTCTTGAATTGCCTTCCCCGTTTTCTCTCTTCTTTTTAAACACGTATAGCCAAACTTTGAATGCTAGCTTCATCATCAAAGTTTTGTTTCTTTTTTCTCTTTTCATGTCTTCATTTACTCTATTTCCTCAATGTTATCTTCCACCCAGTTGGACTGTCCCTGCTCCTCAGTTGAGCTGTCCTTGCCTCCTCTCTTGGTCTACCAGGGCTCCAGGAGAAACACCGCAGCTGGCTGACTAAAGGAGTAGGATTGGATAGCTCACGTAGGACCAGATGGCTCACGGTTTGAAGGTGAAAAGTCCAAGATCAGGGTCGCACCAGCCATGCTTTCCCCTGGACTCAGTGGCCTTCTGGTGCCAGCTTACTTCAGTTTTGGGGTTCTCTGGCCTGTAGACACCTCTCTGCCCCATTGCAGAACCATCTCTTCCTCCTTCGTGGCTTCTCCTGACTGACCAGCTGCTTCTGAAATCCTCCTGCCTTCTGACGACTCGAGTCCTGTGGACTTTTGCCAGCCTGGTCTCATTTGGCCTCATCTAAAGAGGATCTTCAAAGACATTTCTCACATGGGGTCCTGTTGGTAAATGAGTTCATGTGCACAGGACCGGGGTCAGGACTCAGTACGTCTACACAGAGGGCACAATGCAATCTCCAACCCCTGCCCAAAATTATTTCCAACACCCTTTTTTTGAGATCTGGAGCTGTTCCTTCTAAAAGGAAATAGCAAGGTGAAAAGGAATAGATTGCAGCTATCCTCGACATGCCTTCACCTGTGTGACCCTGGAAGTGGCATACTCAAGTGATGACAGCAGCAAAAAGAGTGTCTTTTTGGAGGAATTGGAGGAGGAACACATGATAATCACTTTAGTCTCAATAAAAGAGGAACCTCAAGAGGAGTGTCAAATGGAACCAAGTATTTCTACTGTAGAAATTACACCAAAGAAGTCTAGGAAGAAGGGTACATTTCCTCTTCCTCAGACGAATGAGCAATTCAACGCGTGCTCAACACCTAAAGCCCCAGTGCTTCCCTTGCCAGCTGTTTTGTCTCCTATTAATCAGGTACACCGGGACACATAGCAGACATGGTGTCAACACTCCAATCTGAGAACCGATGGCCTGGAAATAGAGGTTCTCTGAGGCTGCAGCAACAGGCTCACCCACAGCAAAGGCCGGATGTTCCTGACACACCATGGATGGCCAAGCTGCAGTCATGTTCAAAGAAATGCAAGATGATGCCCAAAACAGCAAAGTGTGAGAAAAGTTGTAAGAGAAGGGAGAGAGGGGAAATGACTAAAAGAATTGAAGTGATGACTTCACTCGGGAGGTAATATTGGCATCACAGACAAGAATTGCTGCAAGAACAGCTCAGCCTAAGATGGAATTCATGCCCCATGCCTACTTCCGTTGAGACCTTCTTGCTGCCAGCCTCTGGTCTCCGACGGCCCGAGGTCTGTGGCAGAGCTCTCCCTGCAAACCTAGGTGTTGGGCTCACCTGCAGCTCCACGCAGGCCAGGCCTGGGCACCAGACACTCCCAAGACAATGCTCTTTTTCTGTTACCACCTGCACTGTCCTACCTGCAGAAGTGGAGAACATGTTGCTCCCTGAAGGTGTGAAGCGCAGTAAGAAGTTGATGACATTGGGGAAGGAGAAGCAGTCTGCTTTGAACATAACACCAACTCTTTTTTCTGGATAGACGATGTTTTAATAAACAACAAATGACTGGGAGTCCACAGCTAAATTGTCTTGCATCTGATGATTGCTGAACCGTGTCCTAACCTTTTCCAATGCCGCCTGCTTTCTAGAATACAAATGTGAATTTCTGGATTCTGGTCTTGGGCTTATTTATTTATTTAATTTATTTCTTTGCATGGGCAGGTACCGGGAATCAAACCCAGGTCTCCGTTGTGGCAGGTGAGAATTCTGCCTGCTGAGCCACCGTCGCACCGCCTTCCTGCTACTTTTTATGAACTGGGTTTAAGAAGAGGTTTTCCCTTTCACTCCAATTAACATGTTCCTCTCTGCATTGGTTCCTTATAAATTACTGTTAGAGGAGAGTTCCATTACACAAAAAGTATCAGTAAATATTTTAACATTACTTACGTAGCTATATAGAATGTTTCTAACCCTTTAAAAAAATTTTATATCTGTATAATATATTCAGAATATTCAAAAGGTACTAGGTGATTTAGAGTGAAATATTTCTCATTGTAATAATGACAGTTAGCCTTGTTCAATCATACTGTGTTATGTGTATTTATACAATGAAATTTCTACATGTGGATTTGCTGTTGAATAAAATTCCTACCAGTGGAATTGCTGAGTAATAAACAAAGACAAAATGAAACAGAAAAAGGAAATAGCATTTTTGTTTGCTTGCTTCTTGGATGTGAGAACAAGTATGTGAGCTCCGCTTCTGTTTTCTTTAGTTTCTGTTCTGCTCCCCGCATAGTCCAGGCTGACTTTTGTCCTTATTTGGCTCGTGGTCTCTGTATGACAAGGTTCCCTCCACGTCTGGGGTCTCTGGATGCCATGCATGTGGGCCATGGTGAACCCCCAAGCTGAGAGGAGCCCTGGGGGGGGGGTCCCCGGCGGCTGGCTGGGGCCCTTTGTCTGGGGCTCCACAGGTTGATTGTGCGGTGGCGGTTCCCCTAGCAAGGACTCCTCTTGGGAGGTGTGAGTAGTTAATCCTCACCCTTGCAGACCTGGGCTCCTTAGTGGGTCTGTGGGGTCTCAGGGGACAGATTTCCTCTGTAGTTGCCAGGTAAAATACGCGAATCCCAGGGAGATTTCAATTTCAGATAACCGACAAATAACTTTTGTAGCATAAGTATGTTCCAAATAGTGCATGGTTCATACCTATACTAAAAAATTATTCACTGTTCATGTGTTTCCCAGCTTCCAAACTGTCAGTGATGTCGCCTCTTGTGTCATTCTCTCTGTCCTTGTGGATTTATGGGACCAAAAAATAAAAACAAAAAACCAAATCCTTTCTAGCATTTTAGTGGTGTTTCAGAGGAAAACCATGGTAATCGTGCTCAATATACTCGGTTGATTCAGAAGTGTAACCGGTTTTGGGAAGCTCCTTTCCCAAAATCCCTCCTTCGGCACCCACCCGCTGCCTCAGCCACCCTGACCCCCTGGCCGGGCTGCCCCGGCCGACTTGGTGGGACAGCCGCCCTCGGGGCAGGCAGTGTGGGATAGCCCTGCAGGCCGGGGAGGGTTCCCGACCCTTCCTCGGCTGAGCAGCTGGACTTAGCAGGCAGCTTCTGAGCGGCAGCAGAGCAGGGAACAGCAAGTGTCCGGGGAGACGAGGTCCCTGGCCTGACAAAAAGAGTGTCTTTGAGGAGGACTTGGAGGAGGAACACGTGATAATCACTTGTTGTACTCAGATTGAAGTGTTGGCACCACGTCTGCCATGCGTCCCGGCCTACCTGATTAATAGGAGACAAAACAGTTGGCAAGGGAAGCACTGGGGCTTTAGGTGTTGAGCGTGCGTTGAATTGCTCATTCGTCTGAGGAAGAGGAAATGTACCCTTCTTCCTAGACTTCTTTGGTGTAACTTCTACAGTAGAAATACTTGGTTCCATTTGACACTCTTCTTGAGGCTCCTCTTTTATTGGACTAAAGTGATTATCACGTGTTCTCCTCCAATTCCCCCCTAAAAAACACTCTTTTTGTTGGGCCAGGGACCTCGTCTCCCCAGACAGAATGTCCCTGCTAAGGAGAGGCCAGCCTGTGCTGCGGGCCGGCTGCCCCGCCGTGTGGAGTGAAGCAGGTAACTCGGTTTCTACCTGCACAGGCGCACAGATGGGGGGGAGGGTTCACCCCAGGATGCACCCTGCCCAGGGCCTCATTTAGATGCTATCAATTTGGAACTTTTGAGCTGATTTTATGTAGATAAGAGTTGTGTGGGGGTGGGGCTGCAGGTATTTAAAAAAATGCAAATTTCATCGATATGTTCGCATACCATATAAACCATCCAAAGTGTAGAGTGTCTCACTGTGCCATCACCTAGTTGTGCAGTCATCACACTCAATTTTAGACCATTTTCATTGCGCCAAAAAGAAAAATACCAGAGGGACATGAAAAATGAAAACCCAAACACCCCTTTACATGGCCCCTAGGATTTGTGGGGTACACGTGTTACCGCTGATGAGAGAATATTAAGCTATTCCTGTTAACTCCAGTCCACAGCTCGCAATAGGCACTTATTCCCCATATATCACTCCATTATTGGTTCCGTGTACAAGTGTTGTACGTTTGTCCCAGTTCAAGAACGAGCTTATTTCTATTTGTGGTGTTAGACATCGGTACCTCAAGGTTCGCTGTGGCATACAACCCATATTTTATCCTCTAGCTTTCCTTCTGGGGTCACACACGACTCTAAATAATTCCTTTCAGCCAAATCCACCCACTCCTACTTATAAACCCAGCACGAGCTACCGTCACCTCGATCAGTTCCCAAGCATTTAAGCTCAATCTTGTCAAAAATTCTGTACATATTAGGCAACTGCTCACTGTTCTCTAATTTCCATTTCTCTCTAGGTAACCTGTACTCTGCGCTTTATGGCTATGGGTTTACATGTTCTAGTTAGTTCATATTAGTGAAATCACACAATACCTGTCCTTTTGCGTCTGACTGGGCTGGCTTAACAACAGGAACCCGCTGGCTCACGGCTCCCGCGGCTGGAAGGAAGCTGCCTTCCTCCCGGGGCCCCCTGGCCGCAGCAGCCTCTGGGATTCCCTGGCTTTCCCACCAACGGCAGGGCACGGGGCAGGGTCTCCTCTGTTTTCCAGTTCCCTCAGCTGCCACCTTCCCGCAGCTCCCGTGGCCTCTCTTTCCGCAGCCTTCTCTACAGGGCTCCGGTAATAGGATAAGCCCCGTCCCGACGGAGGCAGCCTCACCCGCAGGTCCCACCTACAATGGGTGCACACCCCCAGGAACGGGCTTAGACTTTTTCTAGGGGGCACAACTCTCAGCTGCCACACCCGCCACACCCACCGGGGGCACAACTCCCCCTTCCCCCCCATCTCTATAAATGTGCTGTTTCTACAGATTTCCTAGAATTGAAACCCTACACTATTGTATCCCTGCGCCCTGCTCATTTCGTGCAGGAGGATGCTGTCACGAGCCACTCGTGACGCAGAGTGTCTCAGAACCTCATTTCTTCTCACTGCTCAGTATTTCTCGGGCTGCGCAGAGCGCAGCGTGCTTACCTCTCACCTGTTGATGGGTGCTTGGGTTGCTTCCACCTTTGGGCGATTGTAACACTGCCAGGCACATTGGTGCACAAGTGTCTGTGCAAGTCCCTGCCTTACCTTCTTTGGGATGTTCACCTAGGAGGGAATTACCGGGTCGGACGATAATCCTATGTTTAACTTTCTGAGGGCCACCACGTGGCATTCCACAGTGGCCCCCATTTTACATGCCCACCGGCAGCGCACAGGGATTCTAGCTCCTCGGCACCCTCACCAGCTCCTGTCATCTCCGCCTTTAAAACCAAAACCGCACTTGTCCTGTGAGTGCGAAGTGGCTTCTCCTTGTGGTTTGATTTGCTTTTCCCTAATGGCTAATGGTAGATGAGATTTTGGACTTGGAGCTGACTCTGCAATGGGGCAGGGTGAACGTACTTTACACGCGGGACGGATGTGATTCGGGGGAGCCAGAGAGAGGACTGTTGGGGTTGAGTGATACCCCCTAAAAGAGAGGCCCACCCCTACACCCCACGCCTGTGACTGTGCCTTCATTTGGGAAGGGTCTTCGTGGACGTGGTTAGTTACAGATCTGAAGCGTGCAGGGCTCGTTTCCACCCTGGTGGCTGTGTCCCCCAGCAGGGCTGGCTGTCCAGAAACTTCCCGTGTGGCTCCTGCCTGCGGGTTTCTGCAGACTGCACTTGTCCGACGCGCGTGCATGAATCTCGGCAGGCCCGGGGAAGCCCTGCTTTTCCCCAGTGACCCGGGGACAGCTGGACTCCAGAGCTGGGAGGGTAGAGTCAGAAACCCAGGAGGCCCCACGGAAGCCAGGCGGGGGTGCCAAGGAAGGAGAGGGGTGGAGCCATCAGCGCCCAGCCCAGTTGCCGGCCTGCCCTGCCCAGCACCCAGCAGTGGTGGCAAAACCAGGCGCTGTGAGGCTGGGGGTCCTGCTGATGTCCCAGCACGTGCCTGACGTCCCGAGGACAGGCCTGGGGTGAGATGGACATGGAGGCTCGGCCAGGAGGACGCAGCCAGAGCAGGGCACGGGGCCGGGGGCAGGAGGGAAGGCCGTGAGCCGGTGACCCCACCGCAGGCAGGACCGTCCTGCTGGCAGCCCAGGCTCTGAGAGGGGCCAAGTGAGAGGCCGCTGGGACCAGACCGGCCCTCCACACGCCAGGTCCAGAGGCGCAGGGTGGGCAGGGGGCGGGGATGATAGCCTTGCCATCGCACGGGCCTGGGACACCTCTGGTTTAACGTCCACACTGGACCCGGCACAGGCAAGGGCCACGGACCCACAGCGAGGCCTGGAGCAAAAGGCAGGAAGGCCAGTGCCATCCATGGCCAGGTCTGCTGGGGCCACGGGCAGCTGCAGGCCGTCAGAGTTGTGCCAGGGTCCCAGGGCCCCCGTATACAGGGGCGAAGCCTCACACCACTCCCAAGCACCTTAAATACCTCCGCAATACGCCTCGACCCATCCCTCGTTAGCTTATGGTGTGCTGCAGCGGCTGGCGGGACACACCTGACACCGTAGAGCAGTGTTCCGCCGTAGCCTTGAGTCTTGAAATGAGCGTATCAAGATTTAACTTTTACAGTGTAACTGTGGGATGTGAAAACCTTGTGTCTGATGCTTTTATCCAGGGTATGGACAGATGAGTAAAAAAATACAGATAAAGAATAAATAACGGGGGGACAAAGATGAAAATAAATTGGGTAGATGGAAATACTAGTGGTTAATGAGAGGGAGAGGTAAGGGGTATGGGATGTGTGAGTTTCTTCTTTTTATTTCTTTTTCTGGAGAGATGCAAATGTTCTAAAAGAATGATCATGGTGATGAATACAGAACTATGAGATGATCTGGGAGCTACTGACTTTACACCATGAATGAAATGTGTGTGCATGACAATTTATCAGTACAAATACTAATAAGACAAAACAAAACAAACCTTCACCCAAAGGAGTCACACTGTGCTGGAAACACAGGCACTCACTAGCCTGCCTTCCAGAAAACCAGCTCCCTGGAACAGGGGGAATAGCTGCAACTACTGACAGCGCACAAGTCTGGAAGGTAAGACATCAAATTTATTTGTCCCCAATCACCACATTTGGCTTTTAGCCTGATTTAATTTTTGTTCACAAAAAAATTCGATTTTTTTCATTTGTTTGCTTTTGTTAACAGAAATTAAAACTGAGAAGCAATTCCTCATGGGCAACGTGTGTGCACACCAGACCCTGCAATGTCTGCAGCACATCCAACAAGCTCATTCCTGAGACTTTCTTTCATCTGGCAGGGTGACCTTCCTGCCCCCTCCACTTCAAACAGGAAGCACACTCAAAGGGCACATTAAATGAGAAAATCCCGTCAGCATGGCCTTTCCCTTGTGAGGACAACACAGAAAGGTAAAGAATTGGCTGAGGGCCACTAGGACCTCAGGCTCACACCCCAAGAACTATGAGAGAGGATGGGCTGACCACCGCAGGTGACTGCCTGAGGGAGAATTGTACTGATTGAGAGACTGTGCTGAAAGAAAAAAGCTTTAAAGTTGTAGGAGTAAATTCATTACCAAGAAAAGGCTGTTGTGATTTTGTGAGACACCAGTTAGCCCATGGGACTGCTCTGCCCTGCCCAGTCTCTGTGGGTTTTCAGAAAGTGATTCTGGGGTTTCCGTCTTCCTGCCACAGCCCACGGAATCCCTTCCCCAGAGCCAGTGGTGATCCTCAGCCCGAGAGGCGGCCCCTTCCTTGTCACTAGCGCTGGACTGTGCAGCCTTGTTTACTCTAAGTGCCCACGACACAGAACTCACCGGGGGCTCCAGACTTGGCCGCTGAGATGGGCGTCCAGCCATGGCTCCATTCCCCTCATTCTCCTGGGGCCCCACACTCAGGAGAAGCCCCCACCTTGGCCAAGGTCCTAGTCAGGGGTCGGCACATTATGGCCTGCAGAGTCAAATCAATCTGCCTCCCGGTTCTGTACAGCCCACAAGCTATACAAAAAGAATTGTTATTACATTTTTAAACGGCTAAAAAAAAAATGTTTCATTAATTTCAATAATGAAAATTATATGAAATTCAAATTTTAGTCGACGCATCGAGTGTCATAGGAGCCCAGGCTGGCCAGCTCGCCTGTCCCCGGTGGCTGCCCTCGGCCGCGTGGGCTGAGCTGAGCGGCTGTGACAGCGGTGGGCTCCCCCAGGCCCGAGGTCACTACGCGGAGGCAATTACAGGAAACGCTTGCGGCCGCGGCTCTGTCTGGCTCAGCGCCTTCCCACGGCGCCTGGAAGGTGCTGCAACTACAGCAAACGGCCGTCCCCTAGCGTGGGACCGAGGCAGACACAGAGGGGACAAAGGGAGTTGTAAAGACAGTAACAAAATAACCAATGCAAAGGAAGCCTCATGAGACGGTCCTGATTTCAGCACTCAGCGCCGCACCCCAATATATGAAGTGGGGTAGCCCACTCCTAAAAAACAAAGAACTTCAGGAAACAATGGGCAGGAACCCATGTGGGGACATGTGGCCCGAACACTTCCAAGGGGAAGGGACGTTCCCACGTGCAGCACCCGGGCTGGGCCTGGGCAGGGCAGGCTTTGGGGCAGGGCCCCAGGTGGGGAGAGGGACAGGGGGGCGTCCGCTCCAGCCCTTCGTCAGGATGATGCCTCGTGAGAAAGCAGTAGTGAGTCCCGTGGAAATGTGGGGACGCAGGTTTCCGCGAACGAGGGCCAAACGCCCCCCGCTCCCACGAGGCAGCCCCACGTGGACACGGCTGCCTGCGAGAACCGGACGCCCACCCATGCTTCCCGGGCCCTTTCCTGCCGACCCACCCGCGACATTTCTTCTCCCTTCAGTCCGTCCTTTCCCAATCCCCAGGTGGGCTCAGGCATGAGTTTGTCACAAACCTAAGATTTCTCAAATTTAAAAATTAAATTAAAAAGAGAAAACATTTCAAAGAAAGCTGAATGAACCTAATAAAACATAGATTCATTTCCGTGGCGAGTGTGAATGAGAGGGAAGCTCATGTGCCCGCCGGCCCTGGCCTGCGTCCTGCCCACCCCTGCGGGCCGGGCAGACAGGGGTGCGGAGTCTCCAGGGCAGCGGGAGGGGGCCCGCGGGAGGGGCGGCGGTCCCGGCCACGCCGCCTTAGCTTGTCTTCTGGACCCGCTCCCGGGCGGCCACAAAGTTCAGCAGGTCGATGGCCGTGACGACCCCAAACACCATCTGCCTCTGGCTGGACTGGCCGTCGCTGTGGTCTGGGGGAGAGGAGGCGTGAGGCCCCAGCCCCGCCTGGAGCCCACCTGGACCCCGCCCGTCGCCAGCGCAGAACAGGGTGCCGTCTGCAGAGTCTGGGGGGTGGCCCCGGGGGTCAGGCACCCCTTTGGGCCACAGCCCCCCAGATGCCCAAGAGCGTCTCCCGCCCCCGCCCCAGGGAGCAAGCTGGGGACGCGGCTGTTGTGCCAAGGCTCGGCCAGGGATGAAACTCCGTCCCCAACCCCCAAGGGGCGGACCGCAGCTCGGGCCTGGGCCCAGGACTGGTCCTCAGCCCACTGTACGCGGTGGGCACACTCCCGCTCACACCGGGGCGCACGAGCAGCCTCCCGGGCCATGGCTTGCTCCCCTCCTGGGCCTCCTCGGGCGCCCACGGGAGAAGCAAGGAGGTGCGGCGGACAGAAGCTGCCTGTTTCGGGAGCTGGCCAGGAAGGGCAGTTTCGGAGGCCCGAGGGCCTGAGCCGGCCTGGGCCACGCGTACACAGGCCACACACACACAGGACACGCACACACAGGACACGCACACGTGGGGCACGCACACACGGGCCACACACACGCGGGGCACGCACACATGGGCCACGTGCACATGGGCCACGCACACACAGGACACGCACACACAGGACACGCACACGTGGGGCACGCACACACGGGCCACACACACGCGGGGCACGCACACATGGGCCACGCACACGCGGGGCACACACACACGGGCCACGTGCACACGGGCCACGCACACACAGGACACACACACGCGGGGCACGCACACACGGGCCACACACACGCGGGGCACGCACACATGGGCCACGTGCACACGGGCCCACGCACACACAGGACACACACACGCGGGACACGCACACGGGGGACAGGCGTGAGTGCAGGGAGCTGGCCAGAAGGGCAGTGAGCCGGGACCCCCACCGGGGTGCTGGACGCAGAAGCGGCTCCTGCTCGGGTGAGCTGGGCCTCGCCACTGGCGCCTGCAGGGCTCCCAGCCTGCCCCGCCCCGACCCCCACACCTTGCCCAGGACCCGCTGCCCAGGTGCGGTGGGAGAACTGGGAACAGGCCTGTGTGGGCGCGGCCTGAAGACCTCGAGGCGGGACCCACGTGGGCGGCCCTCTGGGGTCCGCACCGCCCAGGGGTCCCTGAAGAGACCCAGGGGCTGGGACAAGAGGCTGGAGAGCGGAGCCCAGGCATAGGGGGTACTGCACCCCCATGGGTCAGCATTCACTACTGTTCCAGATGATTCTGGGCCCCTCCCTTGGGGTCCTGGAAACCCCCCCTCCTGTCCACACCCGAGGGACCTGAGCCCCTCCACCCGCCATCCGCGCAGTCTGGGCGACCAGCCAGACGACAGCAGTGGACAGGACCCCTCCTGCGTGACCGGGCACGGCCATGTACAGCCAGCAGAACCCCTCTGGGGCACTCCCTGGAATCACCCCTCAGATTGGCCCCAAGAGCGTGGGCAGCGTGGGGGCACCACCGGGGAGCACTGGTGGTGGGATGGAGGGCCTGTGGGAACGGGCGCCGTGGGCTGGTTCAGGGTGGCAGGGCCCCCACCCCCGCCCGGTCCCCCCACTCCCACCAGGCCCCCACCCCCGCAGGCCCCACTTACACTGGATCTGCTCGTGGACCACCAGGGCGAAGTGGTCGGTCTCCAGGATGTGCGAGAGCCTGCCCAGGGGGTCCGTGAGGCGGATCTGCGAGAAAGGGCGCAGGCAGCTCGCCCCGCCCCCGCCCGGCCCCCCGCTGCCCCGCCCACACCTGCCCCCGCCGCCCCGCCCCCACCTGCCCCCGCCCGGCCCCCTGCCGCCCCGCCCCCGCCCGGCCCCCTGCCGCCCCGCCCCCACCTGCCCCCGCCCGGCCCCCTGCCGCCCCGCCCCCGCCCGGCCCCCTGCCGCCCCGCCCCCACCGGCCCCCGCCGCCCCGCCCCCACCGGCCCCCGCCCCCACCTGCCCCCGCCCCCACCTGCCCCCGCCGCCCCGCCCCCGCCCGGCCCCCCGCCACCCCGCCCCCGCCACCCCGCCCCCGCCGCCCCGCCCCCACCCCGCCCCCGCCGCCCCGCCCCCGCCCGGCCCCCTGCCGCCCCGCCCCCACTTGCCCCCGCCGCCCTGTCCCTGCCTGCACGGCCCTCGGGTGGGAAGGGCAGTGGGCAGGAGCCCAAAGTGACGCGTCCTGGAAGGAGGCGTTTACTGCCTTTTGCTCTGACTTGGAAACTGGAAGTAGGACTCAGAGGGCGATACGACCCGTGTTTCTAAAAGCCCCTCAGACCAGGTCCCCGGCCGCGAAGGCTGTCCCTGAGATGCACGTTCCTGAGTGGAAGACGCCAGCGGAGGGACCACACGCTGAGCCCCGATGTATGACCTTCTAGAAAAGGCGAAACTGCCGAGACAGTGGCTGCCGGGGTTCCGGGGCGCTGGGCGGGGGCGGGGACTTCCAGGGCAGGGACACCACTCTGAAGGGTGCGGCGACACTGGGCACATGGTCTGGCGCCTTGTCAGAGCCCACAGACCTGCCCGGCACAAAGGGGGCCCTACCGGGGACGCTGGACTTCAAATGGCGATAAAATGTCAATAATGATCATCACTTACAGCAAATGTGCCAGGGATGCAGGATGCTGCTAATGGGGAAAGGGGTGGGTACCTGCCCTTTCTGCACAGTACAAAAACCATTATTTCTAAAAAGGGGGAAAAAGACACTTGGGGTTCTTCTTTCAAAGGTACCCACAGGGTCTTTTACAGGGGGCTTCCACTACTCTGCAGGGGATGGGAAAGGACGTCAGGGAACAGGGGGGTGGGGACCCTGACCACCCCAGCCCGTCTGCCCAGCCTGGGGGTCACAGCACCGGTGGCTCTGCCTGTGGCCCCTGGTGACCGCCTTCCCATTAGGAATGCATCTCAGGACACCCCTGGCTCTGGCCAGACGTGGCTGACCATGGGAGCGGGGGGACTCTGCCCCACAGGGGCACCCACCTCTTTACCTGCGGCGCAGCCAGCCTGGGGTGCCCACCCCTTCGCCCATGGTGCAGCCAGCTCTGGGGCACCCATCCCTTCGCTCACGATGCAGCCAGTTCTGGGACACCCACCCCTCGCCCATGGCGCAGCCAACCTGGGGTGCCCACCCCTCACCCATGGCACAGCCACCTCTGGGGCACCCAGCCCTTGCCCATGATGCAGCCAGCTCTGGGACGCCCACCCCTCACCCACAGAGGGGCTGCATGCAGCCGAGAGCACCAGGCCTGGTCTCTGCCCACGCTCTGCCCAGGGACAGGTGCTCACCTGCTTGAACTGCCTGTAGATGACCTTGCGCACTTGGTCTGAGGGCTGCACCTTCCCGGCCAGCAGGGACGACAGCATGTTGCCCAGAGTCACCATTCCCAGGATGGCCCTGGAAGTAGCGGAGAGGGGCTCAGGGAGGGCCTGAGCCACAGCCTGTATCCTACAGAATCCACGCATCCTCGTGACGGCCCCCACGCGGAAGCTGCCCCCGCCCCGGGTGCAGGGCAGGGGGCCCCACAGACGTGAGTCCTTTGGCATGTCCATCCCGAGAGCCTCCAGGAGAGGTTCCAGGCAGGCCTTTGGTGACCCGCCATCGGCTCCTCTGGAAAAGGGGCTCACGGGGCTAGAGCTGGGCCATCCCAGGAAAATTGGACGCCTGTCCCCTGGGCATATCGGGTCCGGGGCTCACTCTGTGGCCATGTCTTGCTCCAGCTCAGGGGGGTTGGGGGTCAGCGCCCAGGGGCTGGGCGTGCGGGGGGTTGGGGGTCGCCACACAGGGGCTGGGCGTGCGGGGGGTTGTGGGTCGCCACACAGGGTCTGGGCATGCAGGGGGGTTGGGGGTCGCCACACAGGGGCTGGGCGTGCGGGGTTTGGGGGTCGCCACACAGGGGCTGGGCAGTGCAGGGGGTTGGGGGTCGGCACACAGGGGCTGGGCATGCGGGGGTTTGGGGTTTGACGCCCAGGGGCTGGGGGTGAGGGGGGGTTGGGGGTCGCCACACAGGGGCTGGGCAGTGCAGGGGGCCTCCGTGCATACAGGGGCCTGCCGGTTGCCATGAAGATGCGGTCACCCTGGACAGTGCCACCGACACTGAGGGCCCGCGGGCTGCTTGGGGAGGCGGTGCTGGGACTGACCCCGACTCATCCACCACGGGTGCCTGGTCGAAGCCCTTCTCGCGGAGGATCTCGATGGTGTGCTGGCAGGTCACCGAGGGCAGCACGGTCAGCGGGGCTGACAGGCTCAGCTCCTGCACTCTCAGGTGCCACCACCTGCGGGGCCGAGGGTGGGCGCAGGGCTGTGGGCGTGGCTCCCCGCAAGGCTCCCTGGGATGGGGGACAAGCCCAGGCCCCCCAGGTAGGAGTGGGGCCACAGGCAGCGCAGGCAGAGGCGCCGGGCAGCATCTCACCAGGGCTTCTTGCCTGCCATCTCCTCCTCCTTCATGAAGCCTTTCTGCAGCATCCACTTGTCGCTCAGGAACTTGGACCTGCAGCCACCGAGGGGTTATGGGGGAGGGTACCCCCCGCCCCGGCACCCCACCCCAGGGTCACACTGAGGTCTCCACGAGTCACGAGGCCCCCCAGGGACCACCCGGGGCCCCCTCCCAGGACCCGCCGGGCCAGCCAGAGAGGGAACTTGGGGCTCGGGCTGCAGCACCCCATCTGGGGGTTGGACTGGGGGCACCCGGCCACGCTGGGCACAGGGCGCAGTGGGACGTCCTCTCAGGAACCTCCACCATGCATCTGCTCCTGTGCCAGGAAAATGCCCTTTCATGGGCTCTCCCATGTCATGTCCCGTGGGGGATGCCCAGAGCCGGAGCTGCCAGGGGCAGGGAGGGGGGTCCTGGGGACCTGCTTCAAACAGGAAGCCAGGGGCGGAGGGAGTGACGCAAGGCCTGTGCAGCCCAGACACGCGTGTGTGCATGCGTACACTCACCCTTACACGCTCACTGACACATACACCATACACCCACTCGCACCTCCCATCTCCCCACAAGCATGTGCATGCAGGGTGGGCGGCCAGCATGTGGGCCCCTCTCATGCCTGCACGAGGGCATCTGGCCAGGGGTGCGGGCCCCGCCCCGCCAGGGCTGCCGTTCGGAGCCCCCAAGCCGGGCCTGGCACCAGCCCTGGAAGAAACCCTGCTGGTTGAGGGGAGGGGTGCAGGGTTTTCAGATACCTGCCCCCACCTGGGAGCTGGATAAGAGCCAGCCCCCCCCCCCATCTGCGGCCACAGCCCGGTGAAGCTGGGGACTTCCTGGTGCTGCGTGGGGTGGAGCCTGGACCGTGGGTCAAACGAGGCACGGACCTCGACACCCAGGTCCTGAGGGCCACCCGGCGGTCCTGGGCCCAGCCCCCGCCCTCCCAGGGCCCAGGCCTGAAGTGCAGGTGGGCATGGAGCGGGGACAGGGCCTCCCCCTCCTGTCGGGACAGGGGCCAAGCAGGAGCTGGCTCCCGAAGCGCAGGTGTGCTGACGGCGTCACGGGACAGGCACCAGGAGAGGGGCGCAGTCAGGCTGGGGGGGGGGCGTTCTCCTGGGCACCCACGGTGCCCCCCGTTCCTCGCACCCCTTGGGTTCTCAGGCAGGCCTGGTTGGCCGGGGAAGCAGGAAACGCCCAGAAGCCGGGAGGCGAACGGGGCGCACAGGGAGCCCGAGCTCTCCAGGCCTGCTGTGGCGGCACAGAGGGAGGCACCCATGGGCAGGGGCGGGCCCAGGACAGCGCCGGGTCGGGAGGCTGCATACATATAGTTCCTCACGGAGTCGGGCAGGATGACCACACAGCGCTGTCCCTCCCGCAGCTCCTGGGCCGCCTTCACCGCCACCGCCACGGCGCTGCCAGCACTGCCGCCTGCCGGGAGGGAAGTGGTCAGGCCTGCCAGGTGTGCGCGAGCGTGCAGTGTGTGAACACAAGTGCATGTGCTTGTGTGTGGGCAAGAGTGCATGCATGGCTGTGAGTGTGCAAGGATGGGCATGAATCGCCTGAGTACATGAGCACTCATGTATGCACAAGTGCAGTATGTGAGTATATCATGTACTCACTCATGAGTATGAGCAGGAATGTACATGAATTGTGTGCTGTGTGTGAGCATGCATGTGTACATGAGTGTGCACAGGTGTGTCCATACAGATGCATCCGCTGTCAGCATGTATGTGTGGGGTGAATGACTTTATGTGTGTATGGGTGACTACATGTGCAAGTATGCACATGTGTGTGAGCGAGTCTGTGTGTGTGTGTGCATGGGCACCTGGGCATGCTCTGGAAGGACATACAGGGGTGCTGTCAACAGTGACTCCCTCTGGGGGGGCCAGGCTCCTGGGCGCTGGGAACACCCACTTCCTGGATGCCTACACTCCCCTTTTAAACAGTGTTTGCACATTTGCACAAGTGTGGAGAGGAGGACCCTGGGCAAAGGGAGCTTCCTGCTGGGCCAGGGCTGGGTGCCAGGGATCCGGAGCGAGTGCACCCCGGTGAGGCAGGCCACACGGCACGGCTTTGCAGACAGGAGGTCGGGCTGAAAGGGCGGTGAGTGGGCCCCGGCCACGGGAGCCCTGTCCGAGGTGGAGGGCTGGTCCTCACGGAGGTGCCCGCAGCCAGTCCTATTTCCAGTCACCGAGAGGGGCCACTCGCAGCCCACCCGCAGAGCAGACCACATGCTCCGTCCTCCTGTGTTGGAAGCTCAGGCTCATCGCAGATGAGACTGGGGCCAGGGGAAGATTCTGGAAATACCTCTGCATTGTGAGGAACGGAGGCACCTTTGGATGGCCACACCACTTTGGAGAATAGCTTTCATCCCAGTGGGCCCTGCCTCAACTCTCGGCACCAGCCAGAGCTTGGCCACCTGGGAGCCGCCAGGCCGAGCCCCTCCGCTTCCCTGGTCCCCAGCCCGGGTATGCAGCAAGGTATTGAATGCTCAGCGGTGCATTCCTTGCTCAGGGCGCTGGAAGGGGACCGCGTGACCGTTCTCTCTCTCTCCCTATAAGTCCCATGAGCACTAACCCAGGGACAGTCCCCACCCAAGGCCTCAGCCCCGAGCTCTTTCTCTGGCTGGGGCACCCACACTGCCCACCCAGGCGAGGGGTCTGGGTGAAAGGACACTAGGGGTGGGGGCGTGAGGCCGGTCTGGACGGGCCTTGGGATTCACTGAGGAAACGGAGCTAATGAGAGCCCTGGCCCCGTCCCTCAGGGCCGTGAAGGGCCAGTGCAGGCAGCCCGGGTCTCTGGTGGATGAGGTTCTCAGCTGCGCCTGGATGGGAAGCGGGCAGGCGGCAAGAGACTGGTGTCCCCAACCCTGCACCCACCACCGGCCAGGGTCTGGACCAGGCACTCACCGCACAGCAGCCCTTCCTGGGCAATCAGCATGCGGGCGAAGGCGAAGGACTCCTCGTCGTTGCTTTTGAACCACTTGTCCACCACCTGCGGTGGCACCGAGCGCAGCCTGTCAGTGAGTGGGCACAGGGCCTCTTCCCACTGGGAAGGTTGACCTAGCACCTTCTCCTGTACCTCTCTCAGGAAGGCTAATACAGCACCTTCTACTAGGAAGGCCAATCCAGCACCTTCTACTCTACGTTCTACTAGGAAGGCTGACCTAGTACCTTCCACTAGGAAGGCTGACCCAGCACCTTCTACTGGGAAGGCTGATCTAGTACCCTCTATTAAGAAAGCTGACTTAGTACCTTCTACTAGGAAGGCTGACCCAGCCCCTCTACTAGGACAGCTAATTCTGCACTGGTAGGCCAGCTGGGTGTGGGATTTGGAAGCAAGTAGAAGGGTGAGTGTGCCCCGAGGCGGAGGGGGCCGCTGTCCATCGCCCACACTGGTTCTACCCTGCGGTGGAGAGGGCATCTATGTGGTGCCCAGGGTGGGAGCCCGGCCCCACCTACCGTGCGGTCCAGCACCGTGGGGATGAAGTCGTAGCCGATACCCTCCACCTCGTAGGCCGTCAGCTCCGTCCGGTTGAGAGCCTCGGGCTCTGCGAGGATGGAGCCTTCGGGGTCCACCCCGATGATCTACACAGAGCGGCTGCCTTGGGGCTCAGGAGAGACCAAGTCTCCTCCAGCCCCACCCAAGTGCCTGTAGGCACCCTCCCCCAGGAGCACCCTCTGGGCGGAGCAGCACGAGCGGCCAGGGTTTCGAGGAGAGAACCGACTAGATACACCCCGGCACAGGGCACCCACAGGTGACCCCCTCCTGGGAAAGAGCCCTTCCCAGCGGGGGCCTCCACACAGAGCTCCCATCCCCAGGGGACAGCCAGAGCCCCTGCAGAGCCCCTGCCGAGCCCCTGCCTGCAGCAAAGGGCAGGGCTGGGCACTGGGCCCGGCCTGGAGGGCAGTGCCGTCGGGCATTTATATGAGCCCCTGTTCAGACCTACCCCTCACCCCCAATCCTGGGACCCCTCCCCAGCACAGGTAGCCCCAGTCAGACTCTTGTCCTGAGTCCATCGAGGAAGCACCCCATGAGGCAGGTGCAGGGCTTGAGAGGCCCCCGAGCTCAAGGCCCCCGGCCACCGTGATGGGGGGCTACACCCCAACTAAAACATGTCTTCCTCCTAATCCGTGCCCTGCAGGTGTGGGCCTCATGGGGACGTGCATGCCATCTAATTTGTGGCCCAGCTGACTGAGGGTGGGTCTCAACCCAGAATCCTGGAAGCCCCCCGGAGAGAAAGTCACAGGGAGAAGCAGGAAGCAGCAGCCAGCAACAGAGGAGCCCAGCTGCGGCCACCTGTCAGGGGCAGGGGCGCCCACCAAGGAGCCCAAGGAGCGGGGCAGGCTGTGCCAGGTGCTACAGGCTCTTATCGGACTATGAGCTGCTAAATTCCCGAGGTTGAGCCCAAATCTGGCAGCCTGGCACACACGCTTGGCCTAGAGGCCCCAAGGAAGTGGGCCAGCCGCGCCCAGCCCACCCAGCTCCAGTGGGTCATTCCCTGGCTCCCTGGGTCCCCTCTGTGTGGACGCACACTGCACAGGCAGCCTGTTGGGTGAGCCGATGGCCAGCGGGGAAGCAGAGGCCAGAGGTGGCACTGCCATGGCGCAGCCCCAGCCCCAGCCCAGTCCAGCCTTGCCCGCCCTGGGGTCCCCGAGCACCACTCACTTTGCATCCGGGACACTTCTCCTTCAGCTTCCTGGCAATGCCTGTGATGGTGCCACCGGTGCCCGCCGAAGCCACCAGCATGTCCAGTTTCCCTGCAAGGAGAAGCCAGGCTGGGGGGAAGCATCTCACACCAGCCCCAGCCCCCCACTGCCCTTCTTGGAAAAATGGCAGGGGAAAGCATCTGCAACTCAAATTAAGGCAAGTTATCAAAGAGCTCAAAATAAAAACTTATTCAACAAATGGATTCTTAAATATAAGCAGACTCCAGTGTTTATCTTTAAAATTTTACCTTTGAAAGACAGTCACAGGGACAGGGAATTCAAGGCACTGGGTCAGTGCTTTCACAATCACTTAAAATTGTCCATGACTTTGCTAAATGCCACATGAACATTTAAATCCTTGTTTGTGCATGGATCCTCACTGACACACACAGGGAGAGTGCAAGACACAGACCAGGTAAAGGTAAGGATGCGGACCAGGTGAGGGCATGGACCAGGTGAGGGCGCGGACCAGGTGAGGGTGCGGACCAGGTGAGGGCACAGACCAGGTGAGGGCCTGGACCAAGGTGAGGACACGGATAAGTTGACTGCCTGCTGGAGAGGTCAGGTGGGCTGTGAACGGGGCATAGGGAGGAGACCCTTCACTTTGTATTTTCTTTTAGTTTTTGGCTGTTGGAGGATGGGAATTGATTGGATTAAAATACAAAGCAGAGTCAGTCAGCCAGGCTGCAGCTCAAATGCTTTCTTGCCTCTCCTGCTAATGTGTGGTGAGCTCAGTCCACTGCGACTGGTCTGGGCATGAGTGGGCCTGGCATGCTGGGCAATGAGGGCGCTTGTCATGAGGCCAAAAGGCTGTGTGTGCCAAATGAGGCAATTCTCACACATAAAACCTGGGCAAGTAAGCACCCAGACTCCCCTGCTTGGTCCGGGCATGGAATGAGGTTACAGCTGGGTCGATGCCAGCACCAGATTCTGCCCAGGAAACCAGGGCTCCAGCCACTCCATCCCACAGGGATCTCAGGGATCTCAGAGCCCTTTGGAAGAGAACACCAACTCCTACGGGCGCTTGGCACGGATACCTGGGAAAGGCTCCTAGAACCTCAGGCCACCCAGAAAGCTCACCAGTGTCAACACCCTGCTCTGCAGACCGGAAACTCAGTGTTGAATTCAAAGCCCAAGCTGGGGCTTGATCCCACCCCTGTTCAAGTCTCAGCTGCGAGCTCAGCCCTGGCCTGGGCCGTGCACACACTGGGTCCTTGCACTCAGGAGCTCCAACGGGGAGGGGGGTGGAGGGAAGACGGCTGTGTAGCCAAACACGGCCACACAATATCATTGGTGTCATCGGTGAGGCACAGGCAAAAACTAGGAGAGCCCAGTGGTGGGAGGAAACAGCTCTAGGGAAAGGCACTAGAGTGCTTTTCATGAAGAGGGGCCATTTGCGCTGTGTTTTGGAAGGGTGAATAGGAGTTCGCCGAGGAGTAGATGGGTGGCCTGTGCACCAGGGATAACTACAATGGAAGCGGCGACGCACCGTCACACTGCTGCAGGATCTCCTCGGCGGTGGCGTCGTAGTGAGCCAGGGGGTTGCTCGCATTGCGGTACTGCGGGCAAGAGAGCAAGGAGCAGAGTGAGGTCCAACCCACAGAACCGGCGGTGGCCACAAGGCCAGCAGGCAGATGGCTCGGGCGAGCTGGGGAGACCCCAGAGGTTCAGGGGTGAGCAGCGTCCCTACAAAGGCAGATCGAGACGCAGAGCATTAAAGCTCTCGAGGAAAGACAACTCCTGGGTTAGCCCAGAAGTGGATGCGTGAGACAGGAGAGCTTGCCGTGCAGTGTGTCAGGTGTCCTACACCTGTAAGGCGCCTCCAGGGCCTTTTGGGAGGAAAGGACCCTCGGGGCCAGCACGCCGAGCTGGGCTGAGCGGGGCGAGCTGGCGGGGGTGGGGGCAGCCCTCCAAAGGCCCACTCATCCCGCCAGGCCCCACATGGGGGGACCCGACCAGGGCAGCGAGAAGCCGGCCGGCCCGCATACCAGAGCACCAAACAGGCTCTTGCAGCCTCTGCCTCTCCACCCCCAAATCCCTGACAGAGACCCCCCTCCGCTAGGACACCCTTACTTATGTCCACTTCTTCAACCCAAACTCACCCCAGGACACCCCGGGACCCCTCACCTGGTCTAATATGTGAGAGTTGGGGATTTCGCTCTTCAACCTCCATGCCACCCCCACGTGGGACTCGGGGGAGTCGAACCGGGCATTGGTGGGTGTCCTCACAATCTCGGCCCCCAGCGCCCGCAGCACATCCACCTGCACCCAGGGCAAGCCACAAGCCGTGTGCCACCCGGCCTGCTCGGGGTGGGGAGCTGGTGCCAGGGCAGTAGGCTCCCCAGGGTCAGGCCCCAGTCCCCTCAGCCCCTGGCATGCCCGGCCCACCTTCTCCAGGCTCATCTTCTCCGGCATCACGATGATGCAGCGGTAGCCCTTCACAGCAGCAGCCAGGGCCAGCCCAATCCCTGGGGACAGCACGCAGAGATCACAGCAGCCGCAGTGTCCCCCCCTCACCGCCTGCCCAAGGAGGCCCGGGGCTGGCCTAGGGGGCACCAGGTCGAGTCCAGCGTGCCCGTCCCCCAGCAGGGAGGCCCAGGGCGGAGGGTCCTCTGGGAGCCCCCAAATGCCCAATGTCGTCCCTTTCTGCCCTCAAAGGAGCAGTAAGAAAAGACAATGCTGGAGGCCAAAATGAGCAGGGCAGCGTGCTCGCCCGAGGAAAGGCCTGGCGGCCAAGCACGCGACTGGGTCCAACCAGCAGGTCCTCGCCCCACAGGCCCCCTGCGCCCTGCGGGCATCACCCCCACCCCAGGCAGCGTTTCCATGCCCGGGGCCCCCCAGCTGGTACAGCCCATGCCACGGACCTGAGCGCAGGGCCCGGGGGCGCCGGCCACCAGCCCGCATGGGGGTGGGGTGCAGACCCCAGGCCGCCCAGCTCACCCGTGTTCCCGGACGTGGGCTCGATGATGGTGTCGCCGGGCCTCAGCGTCCCGGCCCGCTCGGCGTCCTCTACCATGCGCAGGCTGATGCGGTCCTTCACGCTGCCGCCCGCGTTGAAGAACTCACACTTGGCCACTGGGCGCCAGGGGAGAGTCACCAGGAAGAAGGGGCCGCCCCGCCCGCCCCCGCTGCCCCCCACACTACCATGGGTATGCCCGCCCCAGCAGGCAGGGACGGCTGCGCCCCCTCCTCCCCACTCCACCTCCCAGCTGCACCCCACCCTGGCCCCTTTCCGGGGTGCTCGCTGCTGACCGCGTGGCAGCTCTGTGAGGCAGGGAAGGGTGTCCCCCTGGGGGCTGGGGGATTAGGGCACCCCCCAGACCTGCTCGGAGGGTGGCACATACAGGGGCCCTCAATCTGTGCAGGGCCCATGGCCCAGCCATGCCTAGCAGCTTCCCAGACCACCCTGATTCCTGGGAGTTCCCAGCCCCCAGGTCACACCCCAACCTGTCTGATGGGACTCTCAGGCTGTCCGAGCCCCCAGGAGCCTAGGGCCAGCCCACGCCCGGCTCTCCCCTGTGCCATGCTCCAAGCTCAGGGTGCCCCACACCCCCAGTGGGTGTGAACCCCTAGTTCGAACCCCTAGTTCGTCTAGCTGGCCTCTGAGAGTGACAGGGCCAAGCAGCCAGTGAGTGACCCCTGGCTGGGCTCAGTTGTGCCTCCAAGGACATGCCAAGTCCTACCCCGTCCCCAAGAGAGGTCTGCCTTGGAAAGGGGTCTCTGCTGGTGCTGGCCACGGCTCCCCATACTTCCTTTCTCGTGACCCCCACCCTCTCCCAGTTTGTCTCAACACTGCATCCAAGCCATCTGTAAACAGGTAAACCGAAAGTCCCTCCATGGAGTCTTCCAGCAAAATCTGCAGTCCCCGTGGTCAGCCTCCCTCCAGGGGCTCTCCCTGCTGCCCCCAGGCGGCCTGCGGGCTGCGGCTTCCACACCAGGCTGGCTCCCACGCGGTTTGTCCTGCAGCTCCCCTGGACAGTGAGGCTCTCCCTGAGCCTGAGCCCCTGGAGACCAGCGGTGGTCAAGACACCGCCTCCCCTGTTTCCTGAGACACAGCTGGTGACAAAGACCAGCCCCTTCCTGCATGAATGGGGTGAAGCCTTGTCACCCAGGGCAAGTGGGTGCAGCCCTCAACTTCCACTCTGCCCCTCGCGCTGATGAGCTGCACGGTATCTCCCCAAAGCAGCTGGACACCAGGATCAACTTCTTGTTACTGAGACACCCACCACACCCCAACAAAGTCCCAAATGGGAGCTGCTCCTGGATCAGGCACTTCCCTGGAGCGTCAGAGTTCATGCCGCCTGCTTGGGTGCGGTTTCGCCTGTGCATCTGCCTGGAACATCCTTCCCGGGATCTTTACACAGCTGGGCCTCTAGGTCTGGCCTCAGCTCCAAGGTCACTCTTCCCTGGCCCTCAAATGAGCCCCTCGGCCACACTGCAAGGCACTTAGCTGAAGAGTTCCCGGTTGTTCCTTCAGGGCCTCTTCTGACTCCCCCTCCCCCATCTCATGTGGGGGCCTGATGGTTTGGAGCTGGAGGTACCCCAGAAAATCGTGTCTTCACAGCTGATCTACTCCGGGGGTGTGGACCCCTTGTGAGCAGGGTCTGTGGTGAGCAGGATTTTAACTGAATTGATTCTCATTCACAGTGGGTCTTAATCCCTCACTGGAGTCCCTTATAAGAGACTGAAGTTCAGACAAAGAGAAAGAAAGCAGAGAAGCAGACGGAAAGCCCTGGAAGCCAGAAGCTGGAAGCAATGAGACCCGGAAGAGAAGGGAGAGGTCAGCAGATGCCGCCATCTGTGCTGCCAAAGTGCAGGGGAGGCGGGGATGGCTGCAGCTGGTCTGGGGAGAAAGCACCCCCGATGATGCTTTCATTCGGACATTTTCACAGCCTCAGAACCGTAAGCTTATAAGCTAACAAATCCCCATCCTTACAAGCAGCCCATGTCTGGTATTGCATTTTTGGCAGCCTGGGAGACTAAAACAGGGTCCCTCACCACCCCACCCCCCGCCACCGAGCCCACGGCTGGGCCAGCTCCGGGGCCCGGCACAGGCGCCCCGCACACCCACACGGGCCGGGGAAGCCCTCCCCAAAGCCAGGTACTCACAGAGCTCACACTTCAAGCCGAAGTTCTTCCCAATCTTATTGATTCTGACCATAGGGGTATCCCCAATTTTCTTAAGGATATCTGGCAAGATTTTGGGGTTTTTTAACCTAAAACAGAGGAATTAACAATTATTCAGGAAAAAGAAGAAAGAAAAAAAGAAAGTAGAAACAAAATAAAAACAATCCAGGGCAGGCAACGGTGGCTCGGTGGCAGAGTTCTTGTCTGTCATGCCGGAGACCTGGGTTCACTTCCCGGTGCCTGCCCATGTAATAAAAATAAATAAATAAAAACAACACAAACAAAAATAAAAACAATCCAGCACCAGCCTTGGCAAGCCTCACACATTGTTTTAAGTAACTCAAGAGCCAAAGAGCTGGTTTTACCACGGGGTATCAGTGGTGACTGCACAATCTATCCATGGGGTAAAATGTCATGGTACTGCACACAACTGCACACACACACACACACAAGTGTACACAAATATTATTCAGGTGTAAGAGGGAATGAGGCCCTGGCACATGGGGCAATGTGGGGGAAGTCTGAGGACATTATGTTGAGCAAAATAAGCCCGACACAGGACAAATATTCTATGGTCTCGTGAATAAGAGCCAATTATAATAAGCAAATTTACAGAGTTAAAATCTAGAATATGGGGTCTCAGGAGTTAGAATGAGGACAGAGAATGGGGAACCAATGCTTAATTTGTGCAGAAATTTTAATTAAGTTGATCATAAATGTTTGGAAATGGGTAGAGGTGATGGAAGCACATTGTCCTGACTGTAATTGTCAGCACTGAGCTGTGGGGGTGGCTGAAAGGGGAGTCCTGGGCGGTGCGTGTCACAGGGAGGAAAGCTAGAAGATAAAACACGGGGCCGCATAACGCCGTGACGCCTGCGGCAGACGAGGGCTGTGGCGAATTGTACAAATGTAAGAATGTTCTGGCCTGAATTGGAGCAAACGCACATCACTATTACAAGGTGTTAATATAGGAAAAATTCATCTAACGATGAACTACAGTTAACAGTTATATTTTAATATTCTTTCATTGATCATAATAAAGATACCACACAATGCCTTGTCAATAATAAAGGGGTATAAGGGGCAAGGGCTGTTTCTTTTGGAATAACGAAAATGTTTCAAAATTGATTGTGGTGATGAATATACAAGACTGTGAATATACTGCAAGCCATGGATTGTACACTTTGGATGGACTGTATGGTGCAAGAATATCGCAATAAAACTGCTTTTAAAAATGATGGAAACCGAATACTGCCTGTAGTTGGTAACAGTACTGTACCAGCGTCAGCTCCCTGAGTTTGCAAACGTGCTCTGGTCACTGTTTCAGTTTGTTAAAGCTGCCAGAAAGCAGTATACCAGAAAAGGGAAGGCTTTAAAAAGGGATTTATTAAATTACAAGTTTACAGTTCTAAGGCCATAAAAGTGTTCAAATCTAAGGCATCCAGAGGAAGACACCTTGACTCAAAGAGGCTGATGTCTGTCACGTGGGAGGGCTCGTGGCTGGTGTCTGTCTGGTGGTCCCTGTTCCTGGCTCTGCTGCTTCCAGCCTCTGACGCCAGTGGTTTCCTGGGCATCTGGGGGCTCCCTCAGTTCCTCCAGGACACAGCCCTGGGCTCCGGCTTGCTCGGCACCTCACGGGAAGGTGCATGGCGATGCCTGCAGGGCTCTGCTTCTCCAGACGTCTGAGTCTAGGCATCCGCTCTGTCGGCATTCCAAGCATCTCCAAATGTCTGCATCTCTGTCAGTTCTGAAGCAACTCCAAATGGTTTCCCCTTTTAAAGGACTCCAGTCAACTATTCAAGACCCACTCTGAAGAAGCGGAGTCACATCTCCATCGAATCACAATGCTATACCCACAACTGGGTGTGTCATGCCTCCGTGGAAACAGTTCAGTTTCCATCCTACAATATTGAATCAGTAGTGAAGAACGTGGCTTTTCTGGGGTTCACAACAGTTTTAAACTGGCACAGTCAGGTAAGATGCTAAAACTGGGGCTATAGGACCTCTGTCTTATTTTTACAAGTTCTTGTGAATCTTCAATTTAGTCACATTAAAAAGCTAACCTGTTAACCAAGAAACAAGAGCTGTGAGACAACAAAAGCATTTATTTGGGGTCTTAGAATTGCAATTTGGGGAACACAGATTCTGGAAGCAGCCCAAAATGTGTCCTGTCCTGGCATTTCCAGGCAAGGATTCTTAGAGAAAAAGAAGACTAGATAAGTTGTTTGTGGTTGCCAGGTATTTGGGGAACTTTGATTGTCTTTCAGTTTAGACAGCGAGCTGAGCCTTTTATCGTGGGATTTGTCTCTTGTGTCCGAATGTCCTTGGGTTTTGAGGAGCGCTGTTGTGGGTTTTGAGGAGCGCTGTTGCTTGGGGCTGTGCCCTCTAGGGCAGTGTGTGAGCTCTGGCTGAGATTTGCCTAAGAGACCTCCACAGTGACCTCCTGACTTAAGTATCTTAGCCACAGTAACTCTATTTATTTCTTTTTACAAAACACTGGCTTCAAAACAACAGCAGCAGTCTCTGGCCTATCTCTTCATTATCGGAGAAACTTCAATTCATTTCAGCTGTAGCATTCAGCTACTGTGCCGCCTCCTTTACTTTCCCTTTCTTTGATCAAAAGGTGGTGCAGACTCCAGGCAGAGGCTGCGTTTAAAGGCAGAGACTCCTCAGAAGCCCACCTGGCCACAGCCAGGGGTAATCACTGCAAACAACAAACCCAGATGCCTGGCATCATACCAACAGTGACAGGACAGGGCCTGAGAAGAACAAAGAACTGGGATGTGCTGTTTTAGCCCTTGGTGGTGGTGGGAGGGAGGTTCTGGAGAAGTTTCCAGCTACATTTCCTTTCCATGGGCTGTGTCCATTCACATTCTAATAAGCCACCATCCAGCCACCCACCTCACCTGATGAGATGGTGACAGGCAACAGGTTACGGGAGAGGGCCAGTCACTGCTCTCACCATTTGCGCATGTGTGAACTAAGACCCAGACTGTTTTCTGACATGCGGGAAGGAAGCTCACCCTGGAGTGATGCCAGTTCCATGCTCCCTCCCACTCTGTGCCAATGGCTGTGCTTGGCATATGTTCACCAGGGAATCTGTAGAACCAACCTTGGTCCCAAGAAATCCGATTTCTTCCTGGCATCACTGGATTTCTAATTTACTACCCCAAGGCTCTCAAACTTTAGTGAGCTTCCAAATCATCTGCAGAGGCACAGAGGAACACACACCTTCCTTGCTCCATGTCTGGGATGGGTCCCGCTCCCCAGGGTGCTGGCAGCAATGGATTTAAGGAATTCCACTTTCCTTGGTGGAGGGCCCCAACAGGCAGCAAGATGGAGGTGCTCAATGCCATATCAATTCCACTGGTACAGGTGGCAAAGACAAGACCTGCCCTCCTCCCAGATCCAGAGAGAGGAGGAGGAGGTGGGAGGGGCTGACTAAGCAAAGTGAACAAAAAGATGTGAGCAGCAGGGTGGAGGGGAGAGAACCTGGGCCAAGAGGTAAAAGGTCCCTTCCCGGCCGGGGAGGGGGTGTGCAGGCAGGAATCCAAGCCCTGGGGAGGGGGCGTGCAGGCAGGAACCCAAGCCCCGGGATGCCGGGGGTTGGCTCATTAATCAGTTGGAATCTGCACCCAACATGGAGGCAGGCAGGGTGAGTGGGCTCTGAGTCATGCCCTCCCTGGTAGGGCTGTGGCATCCAGCCAAGAGGAGCACCCAGGCACGGGTGGCAGGGGAGGCGGCACGGGGCCAATGAGAAGCTGTGGGGGGTGATCAGGGTAGGGGCCTAATGGACACTTGGCATGATACAGAATGACCAGGGGTGGCCCTCTTTCTGGAATCTTCTGGTAACTCTGGTTATCCAAGTGTCTCCAGAGCCACCTTTGCCTCATTCTCTGCTCAAGCTGCTCCATGTGCTCTCACAGCAGGAGTCTTGGGACTCACTCCCTCCCCCAGGGGTCTTTCTTTAGTGTCCTCCTGGCAGATCAGCCTCCCACATGCCCTGGGGCCATCTGGACACAGAGCTAGACCTTCAAGTTTCTGGACAGGCACGAGCCCCTGGGAAGCCCAGGGCCCCCCTTCCCTGCTTCCCTGCACCCCACCCCAGACCCCCAGGGGCCCAGGCTCAGACGTCTGGCAAGTGTTGGGTGGGCTGCACGGGCCTCCGGCACCCCCAGCACTGAGATCCGTTTGTGGTTCACAGCCCCTGGGTTTGTACTGAATTGTCTCTTCCCTTGGCCCCTCACCCCAGCACACAGTTTTCAATGTGGGCCCTCCTGTAAATGCTGGGAGCTTATATGTGGACTAAGGATTGAGCACCTAAAACGTACACTGTTTGACGCATTCACCATCAGGGAGGTTATCCCAAGGAAATGACCAAGATAACCCTAAGATTTAGTGAGCCCAATTTAAGATTCCCGACAGAGCAGGGTCTTCCCCACTGAGGCACCTCCTGCACCTACAGCAAGCCAGGTGCTCAAAAAAGCTTCGACTGAACAAGTGTGGCATTACCAGATGTGATACTTGTAACGAGATAACTGCAAACATCTAAATACCAGTAGAGAGCTTTACAAGTCATGTTATCCAGGCCAACGCAGGAGCAGTCAGCCAGACGCAGCCCAGAAATCTCAACCTTATCAGCCCCCAAAGCACATCCCTTTATGTATCCCACACCATTCCCCCACCCCCCGTGGGCACTGTCCCAGCTGCTGGGCTACAGCAGAAACCAGCTCAGGGCCCCTGAGCCTGTTACTCACCGCCCCGGGTCCCCGCTGTCCCCGCACCCCAAGCATCTGGGGTAATCCGGACAAGACGGACGACAAGGGGCATCAGGCATGGACCCCTCCCTTTGGCAAGCGTAAGAACAGACCGTGCTGCGCAGGTGGAGGAACTTACAGGGCTGTGTGGTGATGTGGCGACTCAGCCGGCGGCCGGCCCAGCTGCCAGGTACACCTGCTCGGGACGTCCGGCCGAATCCATAGGCGCTCCTGGGCGTCCTTGGCATCCTTGGTGTCCTTGTCCCCTGAGGGGCTCTTCTCCAGGCCCCCTTTCCCCGAGGGTGCATCGGCAAGGTGGGGGCACCTTGGGGCCTCCCGCTCCGCTTGGGGTGTCTCAGATGGCATGGCTCGGACCTGGCGAGGGAGGACAGCGTGATTCAGGGGAGCCCCTTGGGTCTGCAGAGCAGCTGCTCTGACGTCTCCTGCTGCTGGAATCCACAGAGATTCTGCTTCAGGCCGGGCTGCTTCCTGCTCATCCGGCCCCTCTGGGTTTGGGGGTCCCTCATCCAACTCAGCTGAGCACAAATACAGGCCCCTCAAAACACAGGCATGGGGGGGGCGTCAAAAAGAGCAGAGAAGACACCACCTGCGGCAGCGGGGCCTCACTCCTCAGGGGCGACCCGCACGCCGACCCGTCCACACCCCAGCAGGCACCTACCCTCACCTCCAGGGAGACCTAGAACCGCTCAGCCCCATGCCAGCCTCTTTCTTGATTCCCCCAGCAAAGGATGAGGGCGTTAAAGGTGGGTGAGGGGCCTTGCATCCACATCCCAAGCCCCGGAGCCCGGGAATACCTTCCCCCACATGGCACGGATGACCCTGGGTAACCAGGTGGGCCCCAGACACATGAGGGAGACCCAACAGGCAATCACTGGCTTTGAAGACAGAAGGGGCCACAAGCCAAGGAATGCGGAGGCCACAGAAGCCAGAAAAACCAGGAGATGGATTCTCCCGGGAGCCCCAGAAGGGACCACAGGGCTGTCCACAACGGTTGCCGCCCAGTGGAGCCACAGCAGACTTCCCTCCTCCCCCACTGCGAGAGAGCACATTTATGTGGCTAAAGTCACCAAGTTTGGGGCAATTTGTTACGGCAGCAACAGGACCATATAGGGATGTGATGCCGAAAAATGCTTTGCAGGGCGTTAGCTAATCCCCAAACCTGGGGCTCCAGGGGCGGGGTGAGTGGACACGGGCCGGGACAACCTGGACGCTGTCCACTGGAGAGAGCCAGAGGGCCTGATCCCAGCAGGAGCCCAGGGCCGGCCAGAGTAGAAGATACCAAGGCGACTCCCCAAGGGGATGCCCTGGGCTCCCTCACCCTCCTCTTCCTCCTTCCCCCTGCAGCCCCAAGTCCTGCTCCAGCCGCAGCTACACTGCTGCCCTCCCTCCAGAGCACAGCAGCTGCCACTGGTCTGGCCAGCCTCACCCCCTCACGCCAGATAAAAGGGAGATGGGAAGAAAAGACAGAACCAGAAATAGAGACAAAGCTGCACCCTGAGTCGTCTCAGGAAAGGTGATGACCCAAACTGGGGAGCGTCTGGATTTTTTTTTTTCTGGCTCTCCTGGCCTCACTGCTGTTGTCCCTTACTCATCTGTCAGCAAACATTCCTTAGGCTCAAGGTATGACTCTGAGCCCAGGACAGAAGTAGTCCTGCTTCCAGTGAGCAGACATGGCAGAGGCGGACAAAGGCAACACGGGATTCAAGAAAGAAACAGACCCGCGTGCCCCCCTCGCCCCTGCTGTAGACCAGAAGCAAACTTGGCATTGCTCAAAGGCGAGAAAGCAGCCAGGGCAGCTGGAGCGTCCCAGGCTGGAGGGGGAATTCATGTGTGCCTTTCACCCAAAGCTCCCCACTTTCCTGGGAAGGTAGGAGAGGCCACCGACCCCAGCGTGCGGGGCTGCATGCACCCTAGAGGAGGGCAGGCAGGGATAATGCTCCGGCCAGATGGGCAGAGGAAGTTCACTTCCAGGTGGGCAGCAGGTGCCCCTCCCGGGGAGGGCTGTGAATGTCTGATGCACTAACTCACACCTGTCACTCTTTTCTCCTGCAAAGGAGAAACCCAGGCTTGGCACTTGATTAAGAGCCAAATTGGCAAAATTTGCAAAAACCAGAAAAAAATGGGAGCTGTCAGCCTCCAGGTTGGATTTCTCTAAAGGAGTTTGAAGCTTTCGTGTAGTAGCCACACAGCTTCTAATGCTGACAGTGGCAAAGAAAATCACCCGCATCACTTAAACTACCTCCGATGTGTAGTGGGTTACAAGAAATCATAGTCCCATCTCTAGATTAGGAGAAGAAGACCACAAGTTTGCAACCAGCAAAATGAGACTGGTGCCTGAGGCTGCAGGGGGCAGTGTGTGTGTGTGGGGGGTGTCCCAGCCGGGGTCCCATCCACTGGGAATGCAACCGCAGTTCATCTATTTTGAAAAGTCTCTGCTCGGATCGGGTGTGCCCTAGACACGATGCAAACACCATGGCGCCTTGGGCTTCCTCCCCACCCCCACCCCCAGGCTAATGAGGGAAGCCTCGGAGCAATCCCGGAGGTTATCAAAAACAAGAGAAGGGAGAAAGTCACAGCCCAGAGGAGCCTCCAGAGACCTGACCCCTCTGCCATGTGCTGTCCTGTTGGGATCCTGGAACAGAAAAAGGACATTAGGGGGAACTCAGGAAACCTAAATGAAGTGTGACTTTCAGTTAATGACAATGTATCAGTACTGGATCACTAAATGTTACAAATGTATTACACAAGTGTAAGATGTTAATAACAGGGAAAAGGGGTAGGGGGAGAACTTGGGTTCTCTGTACTGTCTTCAAGTTTTCTGTAAATCTAGAATTGCCCTTAAAAATAAAGTCTAGCCAAAAAAAAAAAAAAGCGCTGGAGCCCTCTGGGTTTGGAAGTTTGCTGCAAGGAGCTCCCAGGAGACTGAGCAGGCTCAGGGAGCTCTCTGAGTGCAGTCCCCTCCTGTGGGACCCCCTAGCAAGAAGTGGCCAGATGCAATAGATGAATAAAAAATAAGCAAATAATAGAGGGAACAAAGGTTAAAATAAATCGAGTAGCTGGAAATACTAGTGGTCAATGAGAGGGAGGGGTAAGGGGTATGGGAGGTATGAGAGTTTTCTTTTTTATTTCTTTTTCTGTAGTGATGCAAATGTTCTAAAAAATGATATGGTGATGAATACACACTATGTGGTGCTATTGTGAGCCATTGATTGTACACCATGTATAGAACGTTTATATGTAAAGGATGTTTGTATATTAGTTTGTTAAGGTTTGACAATAAAATTTTTTTTTTAAAAGTGGCCAGATGCAAAGCAGCACGAGGCACAGAGCTAGGCCAAGCAGGGGGAGGCCGGGCCCAGCAAGGTGGCACGACCACGACCAGCGACTTTGGAATTCACACCCCTGGGAGTTGGCCTGAGCGGAGACCCACCCGCGGGGCAGAGACCCACTGCACTACCCCGAATAACCCTAGAGTGGCGTGTGTGTGTGTGTGTGTGTGTGGGGGGGTGCTCTTTCAGGGTTTGGTATCACTGAACCCTCTGGAATCAGAAGCCTTTACCTTCTCTTCCTGGGACAAATGCACCCATTTTCGGAAGCTCCGGTCACCCGGAAGCTACCCAAAGCTGTGCCACGTCTTTCTGCCCCGACCTTTTAAAAAGCCCCCGCCGCGGGCGGAACAGCGCCTTCCCTCCTTCGCGCCTCAGGGGCGGCAGGAAGGCGCTGCTCGGGTCTGCAGTACGGCCCGCGACGCGCGCTCGGGGCGGGGCTGGCGAGACCCACGCGTGGGCCGGCCCCGGCAGGCGCGCTTTCCTCTCTCCTGCTCCATATCCCGCCAGGTCTGGGGCTACCGGGAAGACAGATCGGGGCCCGGGGTGAGGGGTCTCGCAGAGTCCGCGGCGCAGCTGGGAAGCTTCTGGGCGACTCGCTCCGGCGCCCGAGGGGACAGCGCCGGCGGCCCGATGCACGGGTGCCACCGCCGCCTCTCGGGCGGGCTCCGCCGAGGCTCACCTGGAGACGCCCGCCGGCTCCCGCCGCACTTTAGCCTGGAGACCTTCCGAGAGTCACGACGCTCCCGGGGCGCCCCCGCCCCCCGCACGCGCGCTCACGGTCGGCCGGGAGGGGCCAGCTAGCGCCTGGGCTGCGGACGGTTGTAAACCCCTCTTTTATAGTGGGATATTTAGGGTGGGAAATCGAGTCTCTGCAGAGGATCTGGGGACGCCCGGCCTCCCGGCCTTAGGAAGGGGCACTTCGGAACAGTTTAGGACAAGCGCCTCCGCCCCCACCCCCAGCCCCATCCCCGGTGACCCTTGGAGGCTACAGTGTTGCGTTCTCGCCCCTTTCCCTCACCTGTCCCCCCGCATCCTCGGCCCAGTCCGTCAGCCTCGCCCTGGGTCGGGGAACTGGGAGGCGCAAGGCATCAAATTCCCGCTTCCCCCCACGAAAACTCGCCGGGGCAGGGCCGCGCGCCCTGTGCCCCTCCCCCCGGGCACCCGGCGCGTGCCGCGGGCGCCTACACCCAGCATTGACGCCGCGTAGGGCAGACACTTGCGAAACAGCCCTGTAGCCGCCCAAAACGCCGCGAAAATCAATGTCCCGCGCAATCGCCGCGCAGCTTCCAAAACTTTCCACCCAGGCCCAGCCTGACCCTCCGGGGCTCGAGGTGGGGCCCGGGCCGCGTGCGCACTCCGGGACTTGGGAAGGTGCGGTTCGCGGGGCTCGGGGGATGGGTGCGGGTTGGGGGTCCGCCGGGCCACGGGGGCGAGCGGCGCTGGGGGTGGGGATCGGCTGGGGGGTCGGGTGCCCAGTGGCCCGGGCCGCGGGCTCTCGCTGGGGGCCGCCCGGACATACGGGTCCGAGGCCGCGGGAGCCGATCCCCCGCCGTGTCCAGGTGGAGATGATGCAACTCCGGGCGGAGAGCGGGCTGGGGGGGACCACCCGACCCGGGACCCGGGAGGGAGGCCCCGCGGAGGGCGGCCCGGGGCCCGGCAGGGTCCGGCGCTCACCTGGACTGAAACGCGCCAAGCAGGACAGGTCCGGATGCAGCCCGCGCCGCGGCGTCCGCGACAGCTGCCAGGCGAGACGGCGGCCTCCAACCGGACCCTCGGGGCTGTGGCCTCCTGCAGCCGACAGCGGGCGACAGGCGATTGGCCAGCGGCGGGGGCGGGGGCCGCATCCCGCCAATCCCGGCTGCGCGGACGGCCCGCGGCCCCGCCCCGCCTCGCCCCCCCCGGCCACCGCCTCCAGCTCGCGCCCCGCACCCGGGGTCGCCACTCCGCCCCCCGCGCCAGGCTCCCGCGGGCCCGGGAGGAGCTCGGCCCCGCTTTCCCGTGTTCTGCCCTGCCTGCTCTTCGCGAGCCGCGGCCTGAGAAGTTGAAGTCCCACCTGGGGAAGGACTCGTAGGTCCCCAGAGCCGGCCCGTGTCAGTCTCAACACCCCGGGGTCCCTGCCGTCGTGAGGGCAGCCGGCCCTCTTTGTTCTCCGCACTCCAGAGACCTCAAAGCTCGGGGAGCGCTGGGCGGCTTATTCCCGCGCAGCCCCTCAGCCCGCCCCGCGCGCGATCCGCGTGGGCTGGGCTGAACGCGGGTGTATCTGATCCCGACTGGTTTCCCCACTGCTCTCATGATCGCAAAGCTACTTGGCCATTTTCGGAATTCACTGCTCTCCCCCTTTCCATCCTGTCTGCTGGACTGTCACCTCTCCTTTCCCACCTCTCACTAGGAGCTCGGGGAAAAAGTCAGGCCAGCCCAGGGTAGGCTTAGCCAGCTCCACGGCAGGCTCTGCCCATCAGCCCGCGGGGACTCCAGAGGCCCATGGCACCAGGAAGCATCCCTGCCCCTCTCACCCCCCCCACCCCCCCCCACCCCCACCCCCCGCACCGGGCATCCTCGGAGAGAAGGAAAAAGCCCGCAGCTGAGATTTCCAGACACCTGTGCTCCTGACATTTTGTAGAGGTTAAACCTTAAGGACTCCCATGGCTGAGTGGAGAGTGCCTGACCCTGGAGTGACTCCCCAGATCTGTAGAGGACCCCAAAGAGACACCCCCACCCCAGATTTGGACAGAAGACAATGCACTGAGTTATTGGGCCGAGAATCTAGGGCTTCAGCCTGACCCTTCAAAGCTGCAGTCAGGCACCTGGAAATAGAGCCCAAAACAGGCCCCAAGGCCTCTGTCCTTGCGGTGTGTGTGGTTCTTGGGGTGTGTCTTTTTGGTTCCCCCTAATCTGGAACAGTTCCTAAGTCCTTCTCTGCATTTCAAGACACTGACATTGTTGAAACATGAGGGCCAGATTTGTAGTAGAACATCCCTCGGTTTGGGTTTGTCTGATGTTTCCTGGTGATTACACTCAGATGCAGCAATGGCAGAAAACTCGGGAAGGAAGCTGGGTTAGGGTCCCTCGCATATCAAGAGGCACATGGCATCTGATTGTTTCATGGCTGAGGGTGCTAACTTTGGTCTCTTGGGGAAGGTGGTACCTGCCACTCTTCTCGCTGGTTACTCTCCACAATTAAAAAAATACCTTACATGAAACCATGTAAATATCCTGTTGTTTCTCACACTTTTACTCTCTAGTTTTAGCATCCATTAATGATTTGTGCTGGAACTGATTTTTTTTTAAATATTTTTATTGACACATCTTTGCACACATTCAGTCTATACATGGTGTACAATCAATAGCTCACAATATTATCACATAGTTGTGTGTTCATCACCATGATCTTTTTTTAACATTTGCATCACTCCAGAAAAAGATATAAAAACAAAAAACTTTGTACATCCCATACCCCTTACCCTTCCTTCTTATTGACAATTAGTATTGCTAGTATTTCCATCTAACCAATTTATTTTAACCGTTATCCCCCTATTATTAATTTTTTTTTCAGATTTAGGCACTTTATCAAACACAGATGTTTAGAAATAAATGAGGTCATCCAGTCCTCAGTTGCGCGCTGTAAAAGACTGCTGAGTCCCTGTTTACACACTTTAAAATTGTTACATTAACTGGAACATGAACCCCTAACGCCGACATTCCTCCTTCTAATGGAGGAACAGAACAGAACCAACGTCTGAAATCTGCAGACCACATAAAACTAACTGACGAGAGGACTCCAAGTCACAGAAATCTGAAGTTAATACTGAGGACCTCTAAGTTGTATTATTTTCTATTCTCTGCATCTTCTGCATAGATATGAGATCTACACCTCCTGGCTTCCTGATGTATAGTTAGGCTTTAGATCTCCTGCAGTGCTCCCATGGCATGTTCTAATTTCACCTCTAGACATGCTCTGTACAAAATATAGTGATGACGATGATGTCTTACTCCGTTCAAGGAAGCATTTAAAGGCTTGTCTGATTAGAAATGGTATCCTTTCACCAAAAAAAAAAAAAACAAACAAACAAAAACCCTGACCCAACAGGTAATCCAACCAGAGCAGGTGCAAAGAAGGGGGGCTGGTACCAGTCAGTGTCCTATTCACAGGACACAGATTTCACGGTAGAATCAACGAATCACCAAATTTAAATGGGAAAAGCAACACAGTCAAGTTTCTAGTTAAGGTTACAGTATAGTAAATATGAATTGGTCTGTGTCCAATATGAATTAGAAAACCTCTGTCATCTGTCTTGAAATCTTTTAAATGGTAATTCTTATTTTAACCACAAACTGGTGATTGGACAGACCCTTTCTAGAAGAAACTAGAGCTTCATCCGGTGTGTGGTTTCTCGCGACCGGCCCCACCCCCCGAGCCCTTGCAGAGCTCTCTGTGTCCTGGCTGCACCTCTGCCAGGCACCGTGGATGCTCCATTACAGGGCTTCCCTTTTATTCCCAGCTCGGTTATCCTGCTGTGAAGCCTGAGGTTTAGGAGGTCCCTCCTTCTTCTTTTTGCTCTTCTCTTGCTTCATTTTATTTTTCTCTTTGCTTCCTCCTCCTTTGCCAGGGTATACCTGTCCCTCCAGAGTTACTTCAGCACATCTGTCTTGACTAACCAAAAAGTCTTTGATCTCCCAGGCCTAGCTCCCGTCACGAAGCATGAAGATAGCTCGGTCTGAGCCCACGATAAACCTCTGGACGTCATATTGGCGTTGAAAAGGCTGCCCTGCCAAAGGCTAGTGATTTCCTCTGTCTCCTTTTCTGTGGGGCTTCCGGATACAGTAACAAACATCATGAGAGTCTTCCCTTTCTTCGTCATTTTCGATATGCTTTCGGGCTTGCCCGGATCGATCGGCACCATACTGGGTTTTTTCCATGTATTCTCAGTTAATTCTCGTAACAACTCTATTAAAGTGGGTACAACGAACACCTCCATTTTGCAGCTCCCACTGCTCCAAGAGCCTCGCCATGTCCGCATCATTGTAGTCGCGAATATCCTTTTTCTTCTTCCAGGGCGGTGGGGTAGCGTCGCCGGGCGTCCCAGCCGGGCCCTCAGCCGCGCCGGCTGAAGACGGCGGCGGCAGCAGCAGCAGCAGCAGCAGCAGCTCAGAGGCACAAAGCAGCAGAATGGCTGTGCGCGCCCGGCCGGAGGCCGACATCTTCGCCGCGCCCCCTATTATTTTTATCCATATATAGTTTTTACTCATCTGTCCATACCCTAGATAAAAGGAGCATCAGACACAAGGTTTTCACAATCACAAAGTCACATTGTAAAAGTTGTATCATTATACAATCATCTTCAAGAATCGAGGCTACTGGAACATGACTCAACAGTTTCAGGTACTTCCCTCTAGCCACTCCAATACACCATGAACTAAAAAGGGATATCTATATAATGCATAAGAATAACCTCCAGGATAACCTCTCGACTCTGTTTGGAATCTCTCAGCCATTAACACTTTATTTTGTCTCATTTCTCTCTTCCTGCTTTTGGTCAAGAAGGTTTTCTCAATCCTATGGTGCTGGGTCCCAGTTCATCCCAGAAGTTCTGTCCCATGTTGCCAGGGATATTTACACCCATGGGAGTCATGTCCCATGTAGGAGGGAGGGCAGTGAGTTCACCTGCTTAGTTGACTTAGAGAGGCCACATCTGAGCAACAAAAGCGGTTATCTGGGGGTGACTCTTAGGTATAATTTTAAGTAGGCTTAGCCTATCTTTTGCAAGAATAAGTTTCACGGGGGTGAACCCCAATATCAAAGGCTCAGCCTATTGACTTGGTTGTTCCTGTTGCTTGCGAAAATATTAGAAATTCTCTAAATGGGAGAATTGAATATTTCCTCCTGGAATTGATTTTTGTTAAGATGATGGCCAAATGGTGTTTTTTCTAATTCCATCATTCCTTCTACACTAATTCCATCATTTGACTATAAGAATTTCCCTTCTTCCCACTTATTTATTCATTATCAGTGTGGATCCATAGATTTTTTTTTCTGAAAACAACATATACTTTATCCATTTAAATCATTTTTAACGTTGACACATAGTACGTACTATTCGCAGAATTTGCAACCATTCCCATAATCTAACTTTAACGTGTTTTCAACCCATCCCCCCCCAATAAAACTCTATACTTAGTAGTAGCCATTCCCTGTTTTAATTTCCTCATTGCTAAAGTAAATATCATGTGATGGGTTGGCTTAAACAGTTGGAAATTATTTACTCACAGTTTTCAGGCTAGGAGAAGTCCAAATCAAATCAAAGTGACGCTTTCTTTCTGAAGACTGGCATTCTGGGCTGGCTGCTGGCGACTATTTGTCTTTGATCTCTCAGTTCCATGGTAAGGCACATGGTGGCCTCTCCTGGCCTCTCCCTTCTCTTCCGGGTTCCATAGACCTTCAGCTTCTGGCTGCTTCTTCTGGTTTTCGTGGCTGACTTTCATTCTGCTGTAAAGGACTCTGGAAATCTTCTTGAAGCCCAGCCTGATTCAGGCTGTACCTGAACTGAAGTAACATCTTGACAAGATCTTCTTTACAACAGGTCCACATGCACAGAAATGGATTAAGATTAAAAACATGTTTTTCTGGAGTGCAGAGCTCAAATCACCATACTCCCCATTCACCCTTTTAACCTTCCTTATGTCTCTATTTATTTCCAAATGTATGGATTCATGGATTCTTACTTTATTGAATAGGTTATTCTCTTTTCCTGTAATTGGCCTGATGTTAAAATTGCCCCAGATCTGGCCCTGAGGTTGTGCTGGTTCTTGTGTCTTTTGTTGTCTCTGTGACCATCTTTGAGCACTTCCTTGCTTTCTGCATGTTGAGATGTTCAGGCTCGTCTTGACTTGTCCTGCCCCAGTCCTGGGAGTAGAAGTTCCTTCTGTGGGCCTTTTTTATTTTAGTGGACAATGATATTTAAAACAAGATCTGGGTATTAGATGTGCTCATTGCTGCGGAGTCTCCTCGCTTCTAAACATATTCAGTTAAGAGACCTGGAAAGTAGATGCAAGAATACACAGGGATGCATGCAAATAAAATGCACTCCACACAGCTATATCCCTTTCTATACCTGTAGAAAGTACAGCCTTTACCTGTAGGTAGTACAGCCTGTGAGTCATACTGATTCCTCCACTGCCAAACCAAACAGCAGGGCTTATTCTACCCACCCCCTTTCCATATTTGTAACTGCCTTTTCCAACGGTGAGAAATCTGGCTCTCATCATCTACAATGGATTTACATAATTGCCCAATCCCAGAACTACAGAAAGTAGTGTCAGAATTGCTAACCCACACCTCTGTGAATTATGTGCCTAATTAGAGTTCGCCATTGGCTGGAAAGCTTTCGTCTGTAGCCTGAAGATACATGATCTAAATAGATGTTCAAACACGTTTGGTGTCGTTCCCCATACCCCACTGGTTATGTAACTCATTGGCAATATAGTTCAGTTCATTTCTTTCTGTTTATATTCAATTTTAGAATTTCTCCCATTGGATTTGTTTCCTCTGGCTACTGCAACTAATTACCACAGGCTTAGTGGTTACAGTACAATTCAGAACAAACAACAATCCAGCCAACAAACCAAACTTCTCTCACAGTGCTGAAGGCCAGAAGTCTGAACTGGCTCTCAGTGGTCTCAAATCAAGATGACAACAGGGCTATGTTCCCACTGGAGGTTCTCAGGGAGAATCTACATCCTTGCCTTTTCCAGCTTCTAGAGGCTCCTGCATACCTTGACTCGTGGTTCTTTTCTCCATTTTTCAAAGCTAGCCTCTGCGCACATCTTCAAATCTTCTCTCACACCCGACTCTGCCTCCCCTGCCTCCCCTGCCTCCCTCATTTGTTTATAAGCTCCTTTGTGAATAAATCGGGTTCACCCAGACAATCCAGGACCAGCTCCCCATCTTAAGCTCCTTAATTTAATCACATCTGTAAAGACCTTTTTTCACTGTAAGGTTCTGTGGAAAGATGTCTGCAGACATCTGTGTCTACCACAACCATCTTTGCTAATTTTGTTTCCTTTTTTTCTTGTTTGGTTTTGTTTCAAATATATGAGACATTAACATAGTTCCATAAATTAGGGTGCTACAAAATGGTATATTCAGAGAAGTATCACCCCCCATTTCCTCATTTCCCACCTATTCCCTGGAAGTAACAAATCTCATGTTTATTTTTGTTCTTCTAGGGGTTATTTGCTCAAATGGGTAGATATGTTTATGTTAAAATGAGTCTCTAAAAGCTCATTCCTGCCGCAAGGTAGAGGATAGCCTGGAAGAGAAGGAGGGAGACAGGAAGAACAGTTAGGAGATCACTGGAATGGCTGGTGGCTTAGAACAAGGGTGTGGCAATGCAAGTGGCTGGATTCTGGGTACGTTTTGAAGGGAAAAGCAAAAGGGATGGCTGAATAATTGGGTGTGCTCAATGAGAGAAGCAAAAGAAATCAAGGGTAACTCTAGGGTTTTACTTGTGCATCTAGTTGAGCAAAGTGCCATTTACTAAGTCAGCAGATACCAAGCTAGAGTACAAAACTTAGAGTTCTGCTTTGGACACCTTAAGTTGAGAATCCTATTAGGCATCCAAGGAGAAGTGGATAAACTAGTGTGTAGTTCAGAGACTTCTGGCCTAAAGACATGAATTTGGAGGTCACCTTTTTATTGCTGATAAAGGAGATCACCAGTGGGATGAGAGCCAGCTGGGAAGAGAGGAGGTCAGAAGGTGGAGAATGTCAACACTAGCAGGTCAGAAAGAGGAGGAGAAACAAGCCAGGGGGACTGGGGAGAATTGGCCTGGGAGACAGGAGAAATCTAAAGAGAGTGGACGTTATGGAGCTGAATGGAAAGAGCTGTTCAAGAGAGAGTGATTTACTGTGTCAAATCATGCTGGGAGGCCAGCCAGGTAGGATGAAACTTTAGCATGGATCACTGGACTTAACAAGGTGGAAAAAATGGCAACCTCAACACGTGTGGTCTCCATGGAGCGGTGTTGAAATCTTAGTTGGAGCGAGTTGAAGGGAGATTGACATCTGAGGAAGTAGAGATACCATTCACAGCCCGTTCAATTTCCATTTTCTATAACAGAAAAGCATAAAAATGGGGTAGGGGCTAGAAAAGAATGTGGGGTCAAGGAAGATATGTATATATTTAATGGTATGCCATGTTTATATTATGAGTGGGATGGTCAGGTAGGCAATGAGAATTTGATCATAAAGAGAGAGAGAGAGAGAGAGAGAGAGAGAGAGAGAGAGAGGACACCATGGAAGCAAGAAGCTGAAAGCAACAAAACCTGGAAGAGAAGGGAGAGTCCAGCAGATACCACCATATGCCTTGCCAGGTAGCAGAGTGGTCAAGGATGGCCAGCAGTCAGACTTTGGGAAGAAAGCATCATCTATTTGATGCCTTGATTTGGACATTTTTCTCACCTCAAAAATGCAAACTAGTAAACTCCCATTGTTAATCCAACCCCATTTCATGGGATTTGCTTTCACCAGCATAGCAAACTGTTCTCGTTTGCCAGCTGCCGGAAACACATCAGAGACAGACTGGCTTTTAATAAAAGGGGATTTATTTTGTTAGTTCTTCAGAGGAAAGGCAGCTAACTTTCCACTGAGGTTCTTTCTTACATGGAAGGCACAGGATGGTCTCTGCTGGTCTTCTCTCCAGGCCCCTGGGTTCCAACAACTTTCCCCGGGGTGATTTCTTTCTGCATCTCCAAAGGCCTGGGCTGAGCTGCTAGTGCTGAGATGAGGAATGCCGAGCTGCTTGGGCTGTGCTACGTTGCGATCTCTCATTTAAGCACCAGCCAATTAAGTCAAACGTCACTCATTGCAGCAGACACGCCTCCTAGCCGACTGCAGATGTAATTAGCAACAGCTGAGGTTCACGTGCCATTGGCTTATGTCCGCAGCAACAGAACTAGGTATGCTCACCTGGCCAAGTTGACAACTGAATCTAACTAACACACAAACTAAAACATACCTTCTTACAGGAAGTAAGGCAGAGCCAGGAAGATACAGGTATATTGGAAGATTTGGTGTGAAACAGACAAAATCGTTTTCTTCTGATTACTTCTAATTTTTAAAGATATAAAATAGGGAGAGTGTGGTCAATAAGATGGCAGCATGAGAAGCTCCAGGGTTCTGTCCCCCTACAGAATTTTTGAATGACAAGCACAGACTGGAAGAACCACCTTTCTCAGAGTTCTGGAAAATAGTTAAAAGGTTGCAAGAGCAGGGTGAGTGCTGAACCAAGAAAAAGCTATTTTAAAATGGTAGAAAAACCTCCTGTCACCCTTCTAGCCCCTCTCCCACCACCCTCATGGCTCAGGGTGGAGCTGGCTCAGGCCCCCAGTGCAGGCCCTGGTCCTTCCTCTTGGAGAGCAGAGTAACCCTAGGCACATTCTAGGGTGCTTGCCTGTCTGTGACAATCTGTCTGGTAGAGCCTGCAGGGCTTGTGCGGAACACTTGTTTCTGTTTAGTGTGTCCCAGCACTTGGATGTAGAAGCAGCTCACAGGGTGACTAAATGCTGCAAGAAAACAATCAAATCACAGCTGCCGAGGCAAAGAATGAATAGCTTTAAAACATACAATACAGTCCCTGAGACTTACAGGAAAGACTGCAAATTTCCTGAGGTAAGAGGGCAATTCAGAGAATATTCATGCAAATGGGGAAATTTCTTAAGCTTGTGCACATGCTCAGAAAAGACAAAAGAGATCCCAACACTTTCATCTTGGGCTGTTCTTTAAGCTCACTGTAAGGAAGGCTAAGTTCTGAAGGAGAGCACTCCCACAGAGCCAACATGCAAAGGTGTTTTCTTCTTTCTCTCTCTCTCCCTCATTCCCTCCCTGCCTCACTCTCCCCCCTTTATTTCCACCTTCTTTTCCTTCCTCTTCCCCTCCTCTTCCTTTTCCTCCCCCCCTCCTCCCACTTCCTCTCTTCTTCTTCTTCTTCCTTTGCAAGTTCCGGGCATGCAAGGAAATCTCTATTTTTTCACTAGTTGGATACAACCATAAAGAACAGACACTTCGGTAATTGAACTCCAGCATTAACACATTAAAATGTTAAAGGGTCTAGAGCGCAACAAAAAATTGCAAGACATACAAAGAAGCAGGAAATGACGGCACGTCAAAGGAACAGAATAATGCACTCGATGGCATCGATGCGGAAGCCCAGGCTTCGGACATACCCGACAAAGACTTCTAAAACAATGGTCTTAAATGTGCTCAGAGAGCTGAGGAAAACACAGGAAAAAACTAGAAGAAATCAGGGATATAATATATGAACAAAATCATAATTTAAATAAAGAAAAATAATAAAACAGTAACCAAACAGAAATACTGCAGGTGAAGAGCACAGTAACAAAACAATTTTTTTTTTAACTCTTTAGAGGTTTTCAACAACAAACTGGAGCAAGCAGAAGAAAGAATCAGCAAACTTGAAAGATATGACCATTGAAACTATCCATTGCGAGGAGCAGAAAGAATAAAAGAATGAAGGAAAATAAACTGAGTAATGTAAACTGAGTAAAGTAAACTGAGTAAAGTAAAAGTAAAAATATCTTTTCTGATTTCTCTTATGATTTCTTCTGTTGACCCACTGGTTGCTTAAGAGTGCATTGTTTAACTTCCACATATTTGTGAATTTTCCAGTTCTCCCTCTCATATTGATTTCTAGTTTCATTCCATAATGGTGAGGAAGTTAGTTTGCATGATTTCAATATTTTAAAATTTGTTGAGAGTTAGTTTGTGACCTAATAATCTGTCTTGGAGAATGATCCATGTGCTCTTGAAAAGAATGTGCATTCTGCTCTGTGGTTGGTTGGTTGGTTTGTTTGGGATAGTCCTGCAATAGAACCCAGGTCTCCCACATGGAAGGTGGGCATTCTACCACTGAACCACCTATACACTCTGCTCTGTGATTTGTGATGAGAATTGGACACTTATTCTTCTTGAGGCTCCTTGTATATGACATATTGCCTCTCTCTTGTGGCTTTCAGGATTCTCTTTGTTTTTAACATCTACAGGTTTGATTATCTGTCTCACTGTGGATCTCTTTGAGCCTTCCTTATGAAATTCCTTGAGCTTCTTGGATATGTATATTCATGTCCTTCTTCAAATTTGGGGCGTTTTTGGCCATTATTTGGCCAAAATATATTTTCTGATTGAAAGATATTTTCTGATTGAAAACAAAAACACAACAAATGAAAACTTATGGGATGCAGCAAAGGCAGTGTTCAGAGGGAAATTTATAGCCTTACATGCTTACATGAAGAAAAAGATCTCAAATCAGTAATCTAACCTCATACCTGGAGGAACTAGAAAAAGAAGAACAGACTAAACCCAAAATGAACAAAGGAAGGAAATGATAAAACTTAGAGTGGAGACGAATTAAATAGAGTATAGAAAACCAATAGAGAAAATCAATGAAACTAAAAGTTGGTTCTTTGAAACAATAAACAAAATGGACAAGCCTTTAACTAAACCGACAACTGAAAAAAGAAAAAGAATGCAAATAATTAAAACTACAAGTAAAAAAGGGGGGAACCACTACCAACCTTACAGAAATAAAAAGGATAATAAGAGGATACTATAAACAACTGTATTGCAACAAATTAGATAATCTAGAAGAAATGGACATATTCCTAGAAACACACAAAGTCCCTAAACTTATTCAAGAAGAAACTAGAAAAATGTAAAGAGATTGAATCAGTAATCTAACAAATTCTGTTTTAGTTTCCTTGGCTGTTCAAGCAAATGCCATGAAATGCATTGGCTTAAATAATGAAAATTTATTAGCTTGTAGTTTGGGGGATAAAAGAAAGTCCAAATCAGGTCATCAAGGTGACGCTTCTTCCCTGAAGGTGATCCTTCTTCCCTGAAGGTGATGCTTCTTCCCTGAAGGTGACACTTCTTTCCTGAAGGTGATGCTTCTTCCCTGAAGGTGATGCTTCTTTCCTGAAGGTGATGCTTCTTCCCTGAAGGTGACTCTTCTTTCCTGAAGGTGATGCTTCTTCCCTGAAGGTGATGCTTCTTTCCTGAAGGTGATGCTTCTTCCCTGAAGGTGATGCTTCTTTCCTGAAGGTGACTCTTCTTTCCTGAAGGTGACGCTTCTTCCCTGAAGGTGACGCTTCTTTCCTGAAGGTGATGCTTCTTTCCTGAAGGTGACGCTTCTTCCCTGAAGGTGACGCTTCTTTCCTGAAGGTGATGCTTCTTCCCTGAAGGTGACGCTTCTTTCCTGAAGGTGATGCTTCTTCCCTGAAGGTGATGCCTCTTCCCTGAAGACTGTGGCATTCTGGGCTTGGCTGCTGGTGATCCTGGGCTTCTCTGCCACATGCCAAGGCACATGGAGGCCTCTCCTGGTCTCTCCCTTCTCTTTCAGGTCCTTTGATATCAGCCCCTTGCTTCCTGCAGCTTCCTCTCTGTTTATAAACAGAATTTCACTCTGTTTATAAGGACTCCAGTAATAGGGTTAAAGCCCAATCTGATTGATTTGGGCCACACTTTAACTGAAGTAGCCCCATCGAAAGGTCCTACTTACAGTGGGTCCACACCCACAGGAGTGGATTAATTTAAGAACAAGTTTTTCTGGAGTATACACCGCTTCAAATCACTACACTTCATCCTCCAGACCCCTCAAAGAATGTTCTTTCTATATACAAAATACATTAATTTCATCTCAATATCCCAAAAGCCTGAAGTTACTTCAGAAGCAATGCTTTGCACAAAAGTTTCATCATGATCTGTTATGGGTGTGGTCTGTCCTGGGGCACAGTTTTCCTCTGCCATGAACCTGTGAAACGTACAGAACAAGTTATCTGCTTATGATATACAAGGAAGGGGCAGGCACAGGATAAACATTTCCACTCCAGAAGAGAGAATTTCCATGTCTACTTCAGCCAGCCAATATATCTTCTGTAGAATTCATCAAAAACCTTCATCGAAGGTCCAAGCTTGTGGCCTGCCCTACAGAATTTAGACCTGCCCATCCCTACCCAGAGTCATGTGAGACAATTCTTATAAATATCTCATAATATTTACTATATGTTTACATATTACATTACTATATATACACATACATATATATATGTATGAATGTATGTAATGTATATTCTATCCGTTTTCTTTCCCTCAAGGACCCTGACTAATAGATTTCCCAACAAAGAAGCGTTCAGGACAAAATGACTTCACTTGTGAATTTGTCAAACATTCAAACATTAAGTTTTCTAACACCAGTATTTCTTAAACTCCTCCAAAAATTGAACGGGCAGGATTATTCCAAGTGCATTTTATGAGGCCAGCATTACCCTAATCTCAAAATCAGAAAAAGACATAAGAAAATGAATTAATGTCATATGGCACATTAATAGAATGAAGGAGAAAAAACACATTATCATCTCAATTGATGAAGAAAAGGCATTTGACAAAGTTCAGCATGATTTCTTTCTTTTTTTAAAAAAAATATTTTTATTGACAAATCTTAACACACATACAACCCATTCATGGTGTACAATATTATGGATATTGGTATACAAGCATCGATTTGTGAGCTGCTTTTCTCTGTCTTTGGGTATAGACCTAGAAGTAGGATTGCCAGGTCATATGGTAATTCTATATTTAGCATTTTGAGAAATGACCATATTGATTTCCACAGAGGTTGCACCATTTTGTACTAGAGTTCCAGTTATTCCACATCTTCTCCAACGTGGCAATGCTTTATTGCTTTCTATGTACAAGTCCTTTACATTTTGGTTAATTTTTTCCTAGACATTCTATTCCCTTGATTGCTATTATAAATGGAATTATTTTCTTTATTTCCATTTGGGATTGTTCATTATTAATGTATAGAAACACAAATGATTTTGGGGGGTTGATCTTATACCACAACATTTTATTGAATTAATTTGTTATCTCTAGTAGCTTTCTTGAAGATTCTTTGGGGTTTTCTATTGTCATCTACAAATAGGGAAAGATTTAATTTTTCCTTTTTAGTTTAGATGCTTTTGTTTTTTTTATCTTGCTTAATTGCTCTGGCTAGCACTTCCAGTACAATGCTGAATAGCAGTAGTGAAAGTAGGCATCCTTGTTTTGTTCCTGATCTTAGAGGGAAAGCTTTCAGTCTTTCACCCTTAAGTATGTTGTTAGCCATGCTTTTCATATATGTTCCTCTACCATGCTGAGGAAGTTCCATTCTAATCCTCATTTTTCTGAGTGTTTTTTATCAAGAAAGCATGCTGGTAACTTGGCACGTGAACTTACTGCCCTCCCCACTACATGGGACTTGACTCCCAGGGTGTAAATCTCCCTGGCAATATGGGACAGAACTTCTGGGATGAGTCAGGACCCAGCATCATGGGATTGAGAGAGCCTTCTTGACCAAAAGGGAAAAGAGAGAAATGAGTCAAAGTAAAGTTTCAGTGGCTGAGAGATTTCAAACAGATTCAAAAGATTATCTTGGAGGTTATTCTTATGCATTACATAGCTATCCTTTTTTAGTTTACTGTGTATTGGAGTGATTGGAGGGAAGTGCCTGAAACTGTTGAGCTGTGTTCCAGTAGCCTTGATTCTTGAAGATGATTGTATAAAGATATAACTTTTACAGTGTGACTGTGTGATTGTGAGAACCTTGTGTCTGATGCTTCTTTTACCCAGGGTATGGTCAGATGAGTTAAAAAATATGAATAAAAATAATAAATAATAGGGGGATAAGCGGTAAAATAAATTGGGTAGATGGAAATACTAGTGATCAATGAGAGGGGGGTAAAGGGTATGGGATGTATGAATTTTTTCTTTTTTCTTTTTATTTCTTTTTTTGGAGTGATGCAAATGTTCTAAAAATGATCATGCTGTTGAATACACAACTATGTGATGACATTGTGAGCCAGTGATTGTAAACCATGTATGGACTGTAAGTGTGTAAAGATTTGTCATTAAAAATATTGAAATTAAAAAAAGAATCAAATCTACTGGAACACAGCACACCAGCCACTCCAATACACAGTAAACTAAAAAGGGATAACTATATAATACATAAGAATAACCTCTAGGATAACCTCTTGATTCTGTTTGAAATCTCAGCCACTGAAATTTTATTTGTCTCATTTCTCTCTTCCCCCTTGGTCAAGAAGTCTTTCTCAATCCCATGATGCCAGGTCCTGGCTCATGCCAGGAGCTCTGTCTCACGTTGTCAGGGAGATTTATACCCCTGGGAGTCATGTCCCATGTGGTAGAGAGAGCAGTGAGATTACCTGCTCAGTTGGCTTAGAGAGAGAGGACTGGGCCACATCTTAACTGAAGTAACCTCAGCAAAAGTTCCTACTTAAAATCAGTTCAGACCCACAGAAATGGATTCGATTTAAGAACATGCTTTTCTGCAGTGCGTTCAGCTTCAAACCACCACATTACCCAAGTCCATCAATAAATGAATAGTTAAAGTATTGTATGAATGAACAATGGAATATCATTCGTCCATAAGAAAAAATGAAGTTATAAGATATGCTACAACATAGAATATCCTCAAAAACATTATGCTATGAAGTAAGCAGACACATAAGGATAAAAATTGTGTGATATCACTTATAAGAGATTACTAGAAATAGCAAATTTGCAGATAGAAGGCAGATTAGAAGTTATGGGGGAAGGAGAGATGGGAGAAGAGGGGAAAGAGGAGTGTTTATTTATAAAAATAAAAATATATATTTTTTGAAGGAATGATATTCATACTTTTTAAACTTATAACCTTCCAATAGTTGCATATTGGAAATGAAGTTATCCATCTCTTAACTATAATGCAGGAAGCCTTAAATCATCTGGTCCCTGCTTCACTTTCCAAAATCGTTCCTTAATATCTCTTTCTCTTTCTCTCTTTCCCCCCAGTCTCTCTGTGATGGTTGGGTTCTGGTGTCAAGTTGGCCAGGTGATGATGCCCAGTTGTCTGGTCAGGCAAGCACTGGTCTGACCATTGGTGCAAGGATATTTCGTGGCAGGTTAGTAAACCAGAAGGCTGGTGTATTAAATCATCAGTCAGTTGATTGCGGCAGTGGTTGATTGCATCTGCAATCAACTAAAGACGTGTCAGCGAGCCTCTCCTGTGGAGTTTGATGAGACCCCTCATCGGAGCTGCCAGCTTCACAGCCTGCCCTACGGATTTTGGACTCTTCCATTCCCACGGTTGCATGAGAAACCTCTGTAAGTCTCATATTTACAGATCTCTCCTGTTGGTTCTGTTTCTCTAGAGAACCCTAACACACTCTCTCTTTCCCCAACCATACCCCCACACTGTTTGTCAGCCACAATAGCTTTTTAAAATTCTCAAACACACCAAGCTTAAAAATAAGATATCCAGAGTGGGCCACGGTGGCTCAGCAGGCAGAATTCTCACCTGCCTTGCCGGAGACCTGGGTTTGATTTCCGGTGCATGCCCATGAGAAATAAATAAATAAAGTGTACAATTCAGTGACTTTCAGCATATTCACAAAGTTGTGCAACCATCCGCACAATCAATTTAGAACATTTCAACACCTCATCCATCATCCCCCCCCCAAAAAAAATCCCATCCCCCCAGCCCTAGGCAACTAACCTTGTTGCTGTCTCTATCGATTTGCCTATTCTGAACATTTCATACAAAAGGAATCATACAATATGCGTCTTTTGTGATTGGCTTCCTTCAATCAACATGTTTTCAAAGTTAATCCATACTGTAGCACTTACTGGAACTTCATTTTTATTGCTGAATAATATTATATTGTATGTGTAGACTACGTTTTATGCATCCATTCATCGGTTGATGAACATTTGGGTTTCCATTTTTTTGCCATCACAAATAAGGCTGCTATGAACACCCACGGACAACTTCTTGTAAGAAGATGTGTCTTCACTTCTCTTGGGTAGATACCTAGGAGTGGGATTGCTGGGTGTGCTGGTTGGAAAGGATGCATGTCTCCTAGAAAAGCCATGTTCTAATCCTAATCCCATTTTGTAAAGGCAGCCGCTTCTTCTAATCTGTATTCAGTACTGTATGTTTGAGACTGTAATTTGATCATCTCCCTGGAGGTGTGATTTAATCAAGAACGGTTGTTAAGCTGGATTAGATGACGACATGTCTCCACCCATTTGGGTCGGTCTTGATAAGTTTCTGGAGTCCTATAAAAGAGGAAACATTTTGGAGAATGAAGGGGATTCAGAGAGAACAGAGAATGCTGTAGCACCATGAAGCAGAAAGTCCATCAGCCAGCAACCTTTGGAAATGAAGAAGGAAAACACCTCCCGGGGAGCTTCATGAAACAGGAAGCCAGGAGGAGGAGCTAACAGATGATGCTGTGTTCGCCGTGTGCCCTTCCAGATAAGAGAGGAACCCTGACTGTGTTCACCATGTGCCTTTCCACTTGAGTGAGAAACCCTGAACTTCATTGGCCTTCTTGAACCAAGGTATCTTTCCCTGGGTGCCTTAGATTGGACATTTCTAGAGACTTGTTTTAATTGGGACATTTTCTCAGCCTTAGAACTCTAAACTAGCAACTCATTAAATTCCCCTATTTAAAAGCCACTCTGTTTCTGGTATATTTCATTCTGACAGCTAGCAAACTAGAACACTAGGTCATGTGGTAACTCTGTGTTTAACATTTTAGGGACTAGCATGGTGCTTCCCACAGCAGCTGCACTATTTTACATTCCTACCTGTAACATATGTGTTCCAATTTGTCCATATCCTCGTCAATACTGGTTATCTGTCTTTTTGACTACAGCCATCCTTGTGGGTATGAAGTGATGTCTTGTGGTTCTGATTGGCATTTCCCTGATGCCTAATGATTTGAGCATCTTTTCATGTGCCCATTGGCCATTTATAAACCTTATTTGGGGAGATGACTACTAAGATCCTTTTCCATGGGGAGATGGGGGGAGGTTCATTTGTCTTTTTATCATTGCGTTTCAATCATTCTTTATATATTCTAGATATAAGTCCCTTATCAGACATTTGATTTCAAAATTTTTTTCTTGCTCTGCGGATGTCTTTTCACCCTCTTGATGGTGTCCTTTGAAGCCCCAGAGTTCTTCATTTTGATGAAGTCCATTTGTCTTTTTTTTCTTGTGCTTTTGATGTCAAATCTAAGAATCCATTGCTTAATCCAAGGTTATGAAGATTTATATCGATGTTTTTCCTAAAAGTTTTATAGTTTTAGCTTTTACAGTTAGACCTGTGGTTCATTTTGAGTTAATGTTTATATACGGTGTTAGTCAAGGGTTCAACTTCATTCTTCTGCCTGTGGAAATCCAATTGTTTGAGCTCCATTTGTTGAAAAGACTATTCTTTCCCCCTTGAATTGTCATGGCACCATGGTTGAAAATTAATTGACCGTAAATGTGATAATTTATTTCTGATCTTTAATTCTATTCCATCATTCTCTAAGTTTATCCTTATCTCAGTACTTCACTGTCTTGATTATGGCAGCTTTGTAGTAAGATTTTACATTGGGAAATGTAAGTGCTCCAACTTTGTTCTTTCTCAAGATTGTTATGGCTATTTTGGGTTCTTTGAAGTTCTGTATGAATTTTGAAATCAGTTTATCAATTTTTGCAAAGAGATCAGCTGTGAGTCTCATAGGGATTGGGTTCACTCTGTTAACCAATCTTGGAAGTAAAAGTGTTCTGATCCATGAATACGGAATATCTTTCCACTTATTTAGGTTTTCTTCACTTTCTTTCAGCAATGTTTTGTGGTTTTCAGAATGTACACTTTGTACTTCAGTGACTCTTTACAATGGTCTCTCACCCCTTGCTTTGTCCCGTGAGCCTCTTCGGGTTCTTTCACACCCCTCCATTTGTCCTCCTCAGCTTCAGCCAATGGCACTATGAGTCCTTGTACCAACTAGTACTACTGAGCACCTGCTAGGTGGCTCAGGCCCTGCTCCGAGTGCTCTGCTTGTGTTAACTCAAGGAGCCTCACAACAGCTCTCCGAGGTCGGCGTTAGTTCGTCACACTCTACAGAAGAGGAAAATGGGCCATTTGTCCAAACTGTGCAGCCAGCAGGCTTTGGAGCGGGCAGTCTGACTCCCAAGGCTCTGCTTTTGACCCTGAACTTTGGTGTGTCTCCTGCAATGACAGTCAACCCAGTCGCGGGAAGCACTAGGTTGAGCCGTATGAAATTGCTGATATTTGGTCATTTTTGACCTACTAAAATGGCAATTTCAACTTATTGCAAAAATAAAAAATAAAAAAGACCTGGGATTTGAACTGGGAGCCTGGATTTATAGGAGGTGGGGATTTCCTGACTCGAGGCTTTTGCTCCATATGGCCAGAACACATTCTCCAGGGAAGCATCTGCCAATAATGAGCCAACCACACATGGAAACGCCTGACATATTCTGAGCAAGCGATTTCTCTTAAGAGTTTGCCCTGAGAGGGAGGGGCCCCCTGGTTTGGAGGTGAGAGTGCTTCCTTACTCTAAGAAGGGATGGAGAGGCTCCCTCTGTGAGAGGAGAAGCACACCATCTACCTGAACCAGCCGTCCAGCTAGAATCCACCGCCAGGATGGGAAGGCTGCGAGTGGCTGACCTTGCTGGGCTGACAGGTCTCCAAATGCAGGATCTTGCCTGAAAGAGCCATGTGGACTTGTGGGGCCCTGCATTCCCCGTTGTGCTGCCCTGGAACAGGTGCAAGGGAAGGCACCACCTGGTGGGTCGTGGGATGGTGCACTTGAGAAGGTTCCAATACCTCAGATATGCTGGAAGCAAGAGACCTTGGACTTTGATTTCTTTGAACTTGAACTAAAGAGAGGAAGGAGATTTCAGCTTTGGAAGTTACCTCTCAGGAAGTTGGCAAAGTGAGGAAAGCCACATTTTCTAAATCCAGGCAGTTTTCAGGTGCAGGCTTCGTTCACACTGAGTTTCTCGCACAAACGGTGGGGAGACTCATGGGCCAATGGGACTGAATACAAGGTGAGATCGACAGTGGAAGCAGCAGTGAGGCTTCACCCTTGGATGAGGTAATTTAGTTATTGCATCGTATTCATTCTTCCCTGCTCCAAATCCTCCCCGGGCAGACGCTAGTCCTCCACCCCCGGCGACAAGGAACAGGGTGAGCTCCTCCCCAGCCCACTCTGCGTGTCCGCAGGCATACAGCCGGTGGGCTAAGAGACAGACACCCAGGAACACCGAGGAGAGTGGGGTGCTCCTTCATCTCCAGCCTGCCTCATTCCCAGGAGCAGAGCCGTCCGTTGTCTGACAGGTGGTAACAAGGCTCTGACACTGACAAGCCCATCCTGCTTGATTGCAGGGGCTGATCTATGTAAAAGGTGCAAACCCCAGGACCTATTCTCTTCTCTGCCACCTTCCCTGACCCCAAGTTGGCGGAAGGCAGCTACCCCTGTGAAAGCCTAAGCTCTGCAGACACAGGCTGACCTTCACGGGAGCCATCCCAAGGTCAAGCCATGGATGGAGGCAGTGTGAACAAGTGCTTTGGGCCTTAAAATCTAAATCCACATCCTCCAATTAGCATTATCAGTAACGAAGCTGATGAAGACAGAGACACCCAAGTTAGAAATCTTGGAGGCATCCTGGAATCCTCTTGCGTTCCACATCTGATGCATGATCCTGGTGGCTCTCCACCCATTCAGAACACATCCTCAGCACAGGAATACACACACGCACATGCACGTACACACACACACTAAATAGAACAGAGGAGAATCCAGAAATGGACCTACTGACATATGAGTACTTCCTCGACTCGCCACAAAGCACCCTGGCAATTCAGCGAGGAAAGGAGCATTACTTTTTTTTCCTGCAATAAATGGTGCTGGAGCAGCTGGTTATCCATGTAGGGGAAAAAATATACCTAATCTCACACCATTCACAGAAAATGACTGGAGATAAATCATGGACCTAAGCATGGAAGGTAAAACCACAAAGCTAATGGCAAAAACATAGAAGCATATCAGTGGATCCTGGGGAGGCCAAACGCAGACAGCACTGAACACAGAGAAAGCCTGGTAAACCGGACTGCATCAAATGTAAGAACATTTGTTCATCAACAGACACCATGAAGAGAGGGAAAAGGCAAACCACAGACTGGGAGAAAATATTCGCAACACACATAATCAATGAGTACATGAACAACTCCTGCAAATAAACAAGAAAAGGCAAACGACTCACTTAAAAAAAAAACAAAACAGGAAAAGGGCAAACGACTTGGCCTGGTGTCCTTAGGACATGTGTGTGGCCAGCAGAGTGGACTGGCCGCTCACCCTGGTCAGCCAGTGGGGCACACGCGGTCAGTCCTCAGTAGCCCACCTGGACGGGAGCTTAAACGGAGAAGCCATGGGGGGCGCTCTACCCAGCCCGCGCCCAGGCCCTGCCCCCCTCCACCCCAATTCCTCTCTCCTCTGTCCTGCACACTGCAGCCAGGTCTTCCTTTGAAAATGTACGTAATGTCCCTGTCTCTGGTTCACCTCCCCCTTCCCTGGTGTCCTGGCCCCTCCCCGCGGCCGGCCGTGCCCTATGCGCCCCGGCGTCCTGGCGGTAGGCCTGCCTGTGTGCACCCTCTCCCGGGACCCTGGTCTGTGCCCCTCCCCCTTACTCCCCGGGAGTGGGTGCTGGGGATCGAATCAGGCCCCATGAAGACGGCTCCTGACCTGTGTTCCTGCGGGTGTGGCCATTGTAAATGGGACACTTGAAGATGGTACATCACTTGTCAAGAGGCTCTTGGCGGGTCCTATTTAAATGAGGCCAAATTGAATCAGACTGGCCTTTTCCCATGTGGCTGACGTCCTTATAAGCAAGCGAAATTGGACCCGAAGTCAGCAGAAACCGGTAAGGCAGACAGGAGAGAGAGAGGTTGCCCTGTGGCCGAGGCCGAGGCAGCCAAGCAGCCCCAAGGATGGCGGCAAGCCAGCGTCTGAACCGCACAGACTTTGGGGTGAGCGGGGGCGGGGGGGGGGGGGGGCCTTGGCTTGGTTTTGGACTTCTAGCCTCCCAGACTGCTGAGCAGCCGGGGTGGGGGCGCCTGTCCTAGCTGCCCCGGCAAACACGGACGGGGGCGGCGGGGCTCGCTTCCACGGAGCCTAGAAGACCAAGCTGGGTCGGCCAGCACAGGGCAGTCCAGGTGGAGGCTGCCCCAGCAGCCTGGTCCCCAGGGGAGACAGACAGCTCCGAGCTTCAGGAAGCCCTCCTGGGACATGGGATGTGCAGGAAAGAAGCTACCAAGGCATCAGCTCATGCATTTCTGCAGCATCATCTCCTTGCTGACCAAGCCTGGAGAGCCCGAGCCTTGAGCCGGCCCCAGGAATCGGCACTTGCGGTTCCCTCTGCCTGGAAGTGCCCTCCTCCTCTTCCTCCTCCTCCCCCTCTTCCTCCTCCTCTTCCTCCTCTTCCTCCTCCTCCTCCTCTTCCTCCTCCTCCCCCTTTTCCTCCTCTTCCTCCTCCTCCCCCTTTTCCTCCTCTTCCTCCTCCTCCTCCCCCCCTCTTCCTCCTCTTCCTCCTCCTCCTCCTCTTCCTCCTTCTCCTCCTCTTCCTCCTCCTCCCCCTCTTCCTCCTCCTCTTCCTCCTCTTCCTCCTCCTCCCCCTCTTCCTCCTCTTCCTCCTCCTCCTCCTCCCCCTCTTCCTCCTCTTCCTCCTCCTGCTCCTCTTCCTCCTTCTCCTCCTCTTCCTCCTCCTCCCCCTCTTCCTCCTCCTCCTCCTCCCCCTCTTCCTCCTCCTCCTCCTCCTGCTCCTCTTCCTCCTTCTCCTCCTCTTCCTCCTCCTCGCCCTCTTCCTCCTCTTCCTCCTCCTCCTCCTCTTCCTCCTCCTCCTCCTCTTCCTCCTCCTCCCCCTCTTCCTCCTCCTCTTCCTTTGTTCAGATTTTTTTTTCTCAAAAATCACCTCAGGGAGATCTTTTCTGACCATGCAATCTAAATTGTTCTAGTTTGTTAATCCGCTGGAATGTGATGTATCAGAACTGGAAAGGCTTTTAAAAGGGGGAATTTAATAAGTTGCAAGTTTACGGTTCTAAGTAAGCTGAAGTGGCAAAATCAAGGCACCAACAAGACGTTGCCTTCACTCGAGAAAGGCCGATGGGTCAGGAGCCCCTCTGTCAGCTGGGGAGGCACGTGGCTGGCACCTGCTGGGCCCCTGCTCCTGGGCTCTGTTGCCTGCAGCCTCTGTTCCTGCGGAGACTCCTCACTTTGCTTCTCCAGGACTGACTTTCATCTCTGGGCTTCCCTTGGCTCTCTCCAGGTTCTGGCTTGCTTAACACCTCATGGTGACGTGTGCTGGGCTCCAGGCATCTCCAAACATCTGTGTCTGCTCTCTCTGTCAGCTTTGAGGCTTCTGTCATTTCTGATTCTCCAAAATGTTTCCTCTTTTAAAGGATTCCAGTAAACTAATCAAGACCCATCTGAGTGGAGTCACATCTCCATGTAATCAAAAGGTTACACCCAACAATTGGGCACGTCACATCGCTGTGGAGATAATCCAATCAGAAGTTTCTGCGGTGCGTTATTGGATTAGGATTAAAAGAAGCGGCTGTTTACAGAAGATAAAACATAGGTTTTCTGGGTACATAATATTTTCAAACTAGCAGAACCCCTTTATCACTTTTTATCCTCTTATCGTGGTTTTTATTTTTATTATCTGACATTGTATCTTCTTACCTAACAACTTGCATAGGTGCTATAAAATGTCAACCAGGATAAGAGAAGGGAGGGGACTTAATTTCATGGGGAGCAGGAGGTTGGCTTGTTTATGTCCATATTCTTAGGACAGTGCCTGGAACATTGTAAATTCTCAATAATTATCCTTTGAATAAATGTTGATCCTTGTGGTGGTTTAAATATACATTCACCAATTCTTTGATAATTCTGCTTTTAAGAAATAGAGCCCAGTTCCCCTCCACTGAGTGTTGCCTGGATGTAGTGACTCATTTCTGATAGCGGGAAACCAAAGTGACATGTGGCCTTCACTGTGGGGGAAGCCGGTGGCCATGTTCTGAGGCCACTCAAGCAGCCCACGTGGGGAGGAGCTGCAGTCTGCAGCCCACAGCCATGGGAGACCATCTCGGAAGTGAACCTTTCAGCTCGGGTCAAGCCCTCAGCTAAACACAGGCCCAGCCAACAAATTGAGTGCTACCTCATGAGATATCCTGAACTGGAATCACCCAGCAAAGCTGCTCCCCAAAATTCATGACTTACAGAAACTGTGAGAGATGGTGGGCATTGTTTAAGCTGCTAAATTTTGAGATAATTTATTGTGCCACAGTAGATAATGGAACACTCCTCTTCTCCATTTCCTCATTATCTGTCTTTTTTTCTGGTTGCTTATTAGTTCAATGCTGTTCTTCTGGAATGGTTCTTTTAAAAATCCTTCTCTACGTTTAACATCTTTTTCTCTTTTCTGTGTTTTGGGGAGTTCCTTAACTTTTGCTTTCTTTTACTTCTATTGAGCTTCTTATTTTAGCATTGACATTATTTTACTTTAAAATATTGTGAAATATGACATAAATACATAAATTTGCATAAAATCTACATGAGCTATTTAACAAATAAAGGGAACAATCATAAAAGAAATTAACGGGTTAAGAAATAAACTATAACTAGCATCTCATATGGCCCCTATGTGCTCCTGGCTAATCATAACACTTCTCCCTACCAACAGTAATGACTATTTTTACTTTTGTGATAATTATTTAATGACCGTGTCTAAACCCCTAGACAATACTATTTAGTTTTGCCAAATTTTGAATTTTATATGCATGGAATCATAAGTGTGTGTGTGGTTTAATATTTTTTTATTAGGTTTCCAGAAAAATCGTGCAGAAAATACCGCATTCCCATATTATTATTATATTATATAATATATAATTATATTATTATATTATATATTATATTATTAACACTCTGCATTAGTGTGGAAACTTTATTACAAATGATGAAAGAATATTATAATTGTACTATTAACTGTAGTCCATACTTTACATTAGGGTGCATTTTTCCAGTATTTTTCTTGTGTTAGTGTGGAACATTTGTTATAATTCTGAAAGAACATTTCTGTAATTGTGCAATTAACTACAGCCCATCGCTTACAGTAGAGTTCATTGCATTGTAGAGTCCTATGTTTGTTCTTTTAATTTTATTGTGTAACATACATGTAATCTAAAATCCCCCCTTTTAGCCACATTCACACGCATAATTCAGTGCCATTAATTACACTCACAATGTGATGCTACCATCACCACCATCTCCAAAACTTTACAAATAGAAATTCAGTATGATTTAAGCACCGACTTCCCCTTCTCTCCCCCAGTCCGGCCCCTGCTAACTCATGTTCTAGTTTCTGACTGTAAGAGTTCGCCTATTCTAATCATCTCACGCAAGTGAGATCAGACAGTATTTGTCCTGTTCTGTCTGGCTTAATTCACTCAACATGATGTCTCCATGGCTCACCCACATGGTCGTAAACATCAGCCCTTCATTCCTTTTAGTTTGCTTATTCTTTGTGTGTGTGTGTGTGTGTGTGTGTCTGTGTATCTTTCATTCCTTTTTAATGCCGAATGATGTTCCATTGTGTGTAAGCACCACATTCGGTTTATCCATTCTTCAGTTGATGGACATTTGTGTGGCTTCCACCTTTTAGCAATTGCAAACAACACTGCCGTGAGCATTGGTGCACATCTCTCTTTGAGTCCCTGCTTTTGGTTCTTTGGGGTATATGCCTAGGTGGGAAACCTAGAAGTATGATTGCCAGGTCATATGGTAGTTCTATATGTGGTTTCCTGAGAAACAGCCAAACTGTCTTCCACATTTTACATTCCTGCCAGCAATGAAGGAGTGTTTCTATTTCTCCACATCCTCTCCAACACTTGGAATTTTCTGTTTTTTTTTTTTTTTTAATTAGTAGCCACTCTAGTGTGTCTGAAGTGATATCTCATTGTGGTTTTGATTTTCATTTTCCTAACACCTAATGATGTTGAGCATCTTTTCATGTACATTTTAGCCATTGTATATATTTTTTGGAGAAATGTTTATTCAAGTCTTTTGCCTATTTAAAAATTGAGCTGTTTGTCTTTTTATTGTTGAATAGTAGGATTTCTTTATATAATCTGAATAGTAAACCTTTTTAAGATATGTGATTTCCAAATTTTTTCTCCCATTGACTAGGTTGTCCTTTTACTTTCATAATAAAATCCTTTGATGCCCCAAAGTTTTTAATTTTGATGAGGTCCCATTTATCTATTTTTTTCTTTTGTTGCTTGTGCTTTGGTGTGAAGTCTAAGAAATTGTTACCTAACATAAGATCCTAAAGATGCTTCCTTATGTTTTCTTCTAGGAGTTTTATAGTCCTGGTTCGTATATTTATGTTTTTTATCCATTTTGAGTTATTTTTTTATATGGTATGAGACAGGGGTCCTCTTTCACTTTTTTTGCATATGGACATCCAGTTCTGCCAGCACCGTTTGTTGAAGCAACTTATTTACCAACTGAGTGGATTTGGTGGCCTTGTCAAAAATTACTTGGCCATCAATGTGATGGTCTACTTCTGAACTCTTTATTTGATTCTCTTGGTCTCTATATATCTCCTTGTGCCTATAACATGCTGCTTTGACCATTGTAACTTTGTAATAACGTTTAAAGTCAGAAAGTGTGAGTCCTCTAACTACATTCTTTTTCAAGGTGCTTTTGTCTATTCAGGGCCTCTTATCCTTCCAAATAAGTTTGATGGTTTGCTTTTCCATTTCTGCAAAGAAGGCTGTTGGAATTTTGATTGAGATCGCACTGAATCTGTAAATCATTTTGAGTAGAATTGACATCATAATGATATTTATTTTTTCAATCCATGAGCACAGAATGCCTTCCCATTTACTTAGGTCTTCTTTTAGCAATGCTTTGTAGCTTTCTGAGTACAAGCCCTTTACATCATTGGTTAGATTTATTCCAGGATATTTGATTCTTCCAGTTGCTATTGTAAATGGAATTTTAATCTTGATTTTCTCCTCAAATTGCTCATTACCCTTGTATAGTAACGCTCCTGATTTTTGCATGTTCTTGTACCTGATCATTTTACTGAATTTATTTATTAGCTCTAATAGCTTTGTTGTAGATTTCGGGGATTTTCTATATATGGGATCATTTGCACATAGTGAAAGTTTTACTTCTTTCTTTTCAGTTTGGATGCTTGTTATTTCTTTCTCCCGTCTAACTGCTCTAGCTAGAACTTCCATACAATGTTGAATAACATGGTGACAGTGACATCCTTGTCTTGTTCCAGATCTTAGGGGGAAAGTTTTCAGTCTTTCCCCACTGAGTAGGATATTAGCAAGGGTTTTTTTACATATGTCATTTATCATGTTGAGGAAGTTTCCTTCTGTTCCTATTTTTCTAAGTATTTTTTTTTATCAGGAAAGGGTGCTGGACCCTGTCAAATGCCTTTTCTGAATTGATTGAAATGATCTTTGTTTTTTCTCCCTTAATTTTTTTTAATGTGGTGTATTGCATAAATTGATTTTCTTATGTTAAACCACCCTTGCATACCTGGGATAAAACCCATCTGATCATGGTACATAATTCTTTTAATGTGCTATTGGATTCAGTTTTCTAATGTTTTGTTGAGGATTTTGTTGTCGTTATTGTTGAGGATTTTTGCATCTGTATTCAAGGAGAGATTGGCTTATAATTTTCTTTTCTTGTATTTTCTTTATCTGGATTTGGCATTAAGGTGATGTTGGCCTCACAGAATGAATTAGGTAGAATTTCTTCCTCTTTAATGGAAGAGTTTGAGCAGGATTGGTATTCGTTCTTGGAATGACTGGTAGAATTCACCCGTGAAGCCATCTGGTCTTGGGCATTTTGTTGTTGTTGGGAGGTTTTTGGTGACTGATTCGATCTCTTTAATTATAATTGGTCTGTTGATATCCTGTAATTCTTTTACAGTCCATGTTTCTGGAATTTGTTCATTTCATCTAGGTTGTCTAATCTGGGGTCATACTCTTGTTCATTATATCCTCTTAGGATCCTTTCCATGTCTGTGATGTCAGCAGTGATGTCTCCCCTCATTTTTTATTCTATTTATTTGCACCTTCTCTCTAGTTACTTCATCAGGTTAGCTAAAGATTTGTTACTTGTATTGATCTTTTCAAAGAACTTTTGGTTTTGTTAATGCTCTCATTGTATTTTTATTTTCTATTTCATTTATTTCTGCTCTAATCTTTGTTATTTCTTTCCTTCTGCTTGCTTTGAGTTTAGTTTGCTATTTTTTTTTTCTAATTCCTCCAGGGGTGCAGTAGGTCTTTGATCTAGTGCTTTCTTCTTTTTTTTTTAAAATGTAAGCCTCTAGGGCTATACATTTCCCTCTCAGTACAGCCTTCACTGCAACCCATAAGTTTTGATATGTCATGTTCTTGTTTTCATTCATCTCAAGATATTTACTGATTTCCCTTATAGTTTCTGCTTTGACCCATTGATTGTTTAAGAGTGTGTTATTTAACTTCCATATATTTGTGGACCTCCCATTTCTCTGCCTATTATTGATTTCCACCTTTATTCCACTGTAGTCAGAGAAGATACTTTGTAGAATTTCAATCTTTTTATGTTTATTGAGACTTGTTTGGTCTCGTGTCTCAATAAATGTTAGACCAACATGTGGTCTAACCTGGAAAATGATCCATATTCACTTGAGAAATTTTATCCTGCTGTTTTAGAGTGCAATGTTTTGTGTATATCTGTTAGGTCTTGTTCATTTATCATATTATTCAATTTCTCTGTTTCCTTGTTGATCATCTGACTAGATGTTCTCTCTATTGGTGAGAATGGTGTATTGAAATCTCCAAAATTATCGTAGAGGGTCTTATTCTCCCTTAGGTTTTGCATCACATGTTTTGGGCACTGGTTAGGTGCATAAGTATTTATGATTGTTATTTCTTCTATGTCTTTCTTTGTCTCTTGTAACAGCTTTTGGCTTAAAGCCTATTTTGTCTGATATTAGTATAACTTTTTTTTATTACTATTTGCATTTAGCATCTTTTTCCATCTTTTCCCTTTCAACCTATTGTGTCTTTGGGTCTAAGGTCTCTTACAAGACTTCTTACAAGGGTCTCTTGTAAACAACATGTAGTTGGATCATGCTTTTTAATCCATTCTACCAATCTGTATCTTTTGATTGTGAAGTTTAAGCTATCAACATTCAATTTTAATACTGTAAAGGTAGTACTTACTCCAGCCATTTTGTTCTTATATCATATATTTTTTGTCTCTCTTTTCTTTTATTGCAGCCTCCTTTTCTGTATAGTTGATTTTTGTGATGTGTCTGACTGTTCCTTTTCTCACTTCTCTTTCTGTATATTTTAAAAATACTTTCTTTGTGGTTACCCTGGGATTTATTATAACTACGTCTATGACCTACTAATTTGAAAAGATACCAAATTAACTTCAATAGTATACATATTTTCTGCTCCATATCCATCTGTTTTCACTCTTTATGTGATTTTTGTCCCATATTACTTCTTTATATTTTGCATGTCCATATCAGGAAACATGACTTTTTCTTATTTCATTGAATTCTGACTCTTAAAGGAACTAAAGAGTAGACTTATACATTCAGGAGACAGTACTACCGGGTTTTGCATTTACCCATTTAGTTACCTTTACTGAATATTTCTTTTCTTTACCCTATTCCAAGCCACTCACTCTTGCCTTCTCCTTTCAGTCTAAATAACTTCCTTCAAAAATACTTGTAGGGGGCTGGCCACCGTGGCTCAGCAGGCAGATTTTTGCACATGCCATGCTGGAGACTTGGGTTCGATTCCTGGTGTCTGCCCATGCAAAAAAAAAAAAGAAATGTAGGGTAGCTCTTTTGCTGATGAACTCTCAATTTCTATTTATCTGTGAACATTTAAGCTCTTCCTCATTAAAAAAATATTTTTATTTATATTATTTATATTTAACAAACAATATAAATAATATATATATTTATATATATTATTTATATAAAACAAACAATACACCAACTACAGGCATATTCAAATAAAGTATCCATATAATCATTGTAAAACCTGTGTTTGTGCAGTAAGTTTCATCAACCAATTTAAAAATTAAGGCAATAAGGAAAAAATCTACAAATTCAGATAGCAAAGTTTTAAAACTCTAAGTATTAAACAGCAATTAAATACCATTTGATCAGCTGTCAAAACTGTGACTGTTTTCAAAATACCAAGTAGAAAGTTCTTACAAATGTCTGCATTGCTGTAGTAATGACCTATGTTACTAAATATTTTCCTGATTTCAGAAAAACAGAAAGATACAAATATTTTTACAATTAACGTGAAAATCTTAACCACCTAAAATGGATATATTAGTTAGCTTAGCCATAGGCATATTTAAATAAAATATCTAGGTAATCATTATATAGCCTGTACAAAATGTTTCATAAACTAATTTAACATTAAAAAAAGGAAGGAAAAAAATCTGTAGATACAGATATCAGAGTTTCTTAGATTCTAAATATTAAACACTATCTTTAAATGTCATTGGATAACTATGAAAACTGTGTGCATTATCAAAATATCAAGTAAAAAGTTATTGCAAGTATCAGCTTTGCTATAGTAGTGAGCTATTTTACTAAACGTTCAGATTTTTTATTTCAGGAATTTATCTTATATCATTATAGCTGCCTATAGTTTTGTTCCTTACTTTTTTATTTTACCATTTTTCTTGTAAAAGATAACATACATATACAAAGAAAAGTAAAAGAAAAAGCAATAATTTTCAAAGCACCATTCAACAAGCAGCCAGAGAACATTTCCCAGAGTTTGTCATGGGCTGCCATGTTCTCATCTCAGGTTTTTCCTTCTAGTTGCTCCAAAACACCAGCGACTTTACCAGAGTTATAATAATGGAATCCTACAGTATCTGTCTTTTTGTGTCTGACTTACTTCACTCAACATTATGTCCTCAAGGTTCATCCATGTTGTCAAATGTTTCGGGATATCATTTTGCATAATATTCCATTATATATATCTATCACATTTTGTTGATCCACTCATCTGTTGATGGGTACGTGGATTGTTTACATCTATTGCCAGTTGTGAATAGTGCCGCTATGAACACTGGTGTGCAAATGTCTGTTCATGTCACTGCCCTCAAGTCTTCTGGGTATATACCGAGTATTGGTATTGCCAGGTCATAGGGCAACTCAATTTTTAGTTTTCTGAGGACTCGCCAAACTGACTTCCACAGCGGCTGCCCCATTATACATTCCCACCAGCAGTGCGTAAGTGTTCCGATTTCTCCACATCCTCTCCAATATTTACAATTTCCTGTTTGTTTTATAGCAGCCATTCTTACAGGTGTGAAGTGATATTTCATTGTCGTCTTAATTTGCACTTCCCTTATAGCCAGTGAAGATGTGCAGCTCTTCCTGTGCTTTTTACCATCTGTATTTGCTCTTCAGAAACGTGCCTATTCATTTCCTCTGCCCATTTTATAACTCGGCTGTTTGTCCTTTTTGTTGTCAAGCTGCACAATTTCTTTATGTACACAGGATATTAAGACTTTACGCAATATGTGGCTTCCAAATATTTTCTCTGAGTTGGCTGCCTCTTCTCCATTTTAACAAAGTCCTCTGAGACACAGAAGCTCTTCATCTTAAGGAGTTCCCATTTGTCTTTTTTCCTTTCACAGCTTGTGGTTTAGGTATAAAGTTTAAGAAGCTACCTCCTATTACTAGCTCTTAAAGATGTTTCCCTACATTTTTTTCTAGCAGTTTAATGGTACTGGATCTTACATTTAGGCCTTTAATTAATTTTGAATTAATTTTTGTATAGGGTGCAAGGGAGGGTCTTCTTTCATTCTTTTGGCTATTGAAATCCAGTTCTCCAATGCCAATTTATTGAAAAGACTATTCTGTCCCAGTTCAGTGGATTTGGGGGCCTTATTGAAGATCAAATGTCCATAAATTTGGTGGTCAGTCTCTGTGCTCTCAATTCTATTCCACTGGTCAGTCCTTTTACCTTTGTGCTGTACCATGCTGTTTTGACCATTGTGGCTTTATAGTAAGCTTTAAAATCAGGAAGTGATAGCCTGCGGTAGTTAGATTCAGTTGTCAACTTGGCCAGGTGAAGGCACAGTTCTGTTACTGTGGACATGAGCCAGTGGTATGTGAACCTCATCTGTTGCTGATTACATCTGCGGTCAGCTAGGAGGCGTGCCCGCTGCAATGGATGATGTTTAACTTAATTGGCTGGTGCTTAAATGAGAGAGCTCAAAGTAGCACAGCCTAGCAGCTTGGCATTCCTCATCTCAGCACAGCTCAGCCCAGGCCTTTGCAGATGCAGAAAGGAATTACCCTGGGGAAAGCTGCTGAAACCCAGAGGCTGGAGAGAAGACCAGCAGAGATCACCCTGTGCCTTCCCACATAAGGAAGAACCTCATTTGAAAGTTAGCTGCCTTTCCTCTGAAGACCTAATGAAATAAATCCTTTATTAAAAACCAATCCATCTCTGGTGTGTTGCATTCCGGCAGCTAGCAAACTAGAACATAGCCCTTCTGTTTTTAGGATATCTTTAGTTATTTGGGGTTTCTTTCCCTTCCATATAAATTTGATAACTAGCTTTTCAAAGTCTTCAAAATAGGTTGCTAGGATTTTTATTGGCATTTCATTGCATCTGTAGATCAGTGTGGGTAGAATTGTGATCTTGATGCTATTCAACCTTCCTATCCATGAGCATGGAATATCTTTCCATCTATTTAGGTCATTTTACAATTTTTAAAAAGATTTTTAAAAATTTTTCTTGTATAAGTCCTAGATACCCGATTCTTCTGGTTGCTATTCTGAATGGAATTTCATCCTTAGTTGTCACCTCTGATAGGTCATTGCTTGTGTATAGAAACATTACTGATTTTTAAAATACATTAATCTTTCATATCCTACCACTTTGCTGAATTTGTTTTTTTAGGTCAAGTATGTTTGCTCTAGATTTTGCAGGGTTTTCTAGGTATAGGATTATGTCATCTGCAAATAATGAAAGTTTACTTTTTCCTTTCCTATTTGGATGCCTTTTATTTCTTTCTCCTGACTAATCACTCCAGCTAGTACTTCTAATACAATGTTGAATAATAGTGGTGACAATGGGCATCCTTATCACATTCCCAATCTTAAGGGGAATGTTTTCAATTTCTCAGCAATAAGTATGAAGCTGGCTATGGGTTTTTCATATATGCTTTTTCTGTTACCAAGAAAATTTCCTTTGATTCCTGACTTTTGAAGTGTTTTTATCAGGAAAGGATGCTGGATTTTGTCTAATGTTTTTTCAGCATCAGTCGATATGATCATGTGATTTTTCCTTTTGGATTTGTTAATGTGCTGTTTTATGTTGATTGATTTCCTTATGTTGACCCACCCTTGCATTCCTGGTATGAATCCCACTTGGTCATGATGTATAATTCTTTCAATGTGGCATTGGATATAATTTGCTAAAATTTCATTAAGAATCTTTGCATCTATGTTCATTAGGGAGATTGGTCTGTAGTTTTCTTTTCTTGTACTGTCTTTATTTGATTTTGGTATTAGAGTGATGTTAGCTTCATAAAATGAGTTAAGTAAAGTTCTTTATTCCTCAATTTTTTGGAAGAGTTTGGCCAGGATTGGCATTAGTTCTTTTTGAAATGTTTGATAAAATTCTCCTGTGAAGCCATCTGGTCCTGGGCTTTTTTTGTGGGGGAAGACTTTTGATGACTGATTGGATCTCTTTACTTGAATTGGTTTGTAGAGATCCTCTATTTCTTCTTGAGTCAGTATAGGTAATTTGTGTGCTTCTAGGAATTTGTCCATTTCATCTAAGTTGTCTAGTTTGTTAGCATATAGCTGTTCGTAATATTCTCATGATTTTTAAAATTTCTTCATGATCTGTGGTAACGACCCCCCTCTCATTTCTGATTTTGTCTATTTGTGTCCTCTCTCTTTTTTTCTTTGTTAGTGTAGTTAAGGGACCATCAATTTTATTGATTTTCTCTAAGAACCAACTTTTAATTTTGTTGATTCTTTCTATTGTTTTATAGTTCTCCAGTATGTTTATTTCTGCTTTATTCTTTATTATTTCTCTTCTTTTATTTGCTTTGGGGTTAGTTTGCTGTTCATTCTCTAAATTCTCCAGGTAAGCATTTAAATCCTCAAGTTTTTCTCATTCTTGTTTTTTTTTTTAACATGGGCAGGCACCGGGAATTGAACCCGGGTCCTCAGGCATGGCAGGCAAGCATTCTTACCTGCTGAGCCACCGTGGCCCGCCCTCTTTCTTGTTTTTTACCATAGGCATTTAGGGCAGTAAATTTCCCTTTCAGCACTGCCTTTGCCACATCCCATAAGTTTTGATATGTTGTATTCCCATTATCATTCATCTCCAGATATTTACCAATTTCTCTAGCAATTTCTTCCTTGACCCACTGGTTATTTAAGAGTGTGTTGTTTAATCTCTATATATTTGTGAAAGCTCTTGTTCTTTGGTGATTATTAATTTCCAATTTTATTCTGTTTTGATCAGAGAAAGTGCTTTGGATAATTTCAATCTTATTAAATTTATAAAGATTCAATTTCTGTCATCATATGATCTATCCTAGAGAATGTTCCATCTGAGCTAGAGAAGACTGTATATCCTGGTATTCTGAGGTGTAACGGTCTATATATGTCTATTAGATCTAATTCATTTATCCCATTATTTAGGTTCTCTATTTCCTTTGTTGATCCTCTGTCTTGTTGTTCTACCTATAGCGAGAGTGGTGTACTGAAGTCTCCTACTGTTATGGTTGATATGTCTATAGCTCCCTTCAGGTTTTCCAATATATGCCTCTTGTATTTTGGAACTCCTTGATTGGGAGCATACACATTTATGATTGTTGTTTCTTCCTGGTGAATTGTCACTTTTATTAATATGTAGTGTCCTTCTTTGTCTCTTTAGATGTCTCTACATTTAAAGTCTATTTTGTCTGATACTAGTATAGCTACTCCTGCTTCCTTTTGGTTACAGTTTGCATAGGAGTTTTTTCTATCCTTTCAGTTTCAACCTAACTGTGTCTTTGAGTCTAAGATGCATCTCTTGTAAACAAGAGATTTTTCTTTTTTGGCATGGGCTGGCTCCAGGAATTGAACCTGGGTCTCTGGCATGGCAGGTGAGAACTCTGCCTGCTGAGCCACCATGGCCCATCCCAGTCTATATCTTTTAATTGGTGAATTTAGTCCATTAACATTCAAAGTAATTATTGTAAAAGCAGTTCTTGACTCTACCATATTGTCCTTTAGTTTTTATTTTTCAGGTCTCTCTCTCTATATTCTTTCTCTCTCTCTTTTTTTTTCCCTATATATTACTTTTACTCATATTTTTCAATTCTGTGCCTTCTTCCAGACCTCCCTCTCCTGTCTTTTTATCAGCTGACAGGGCTCCCTTTAGTATTTCTTTTAGGGCTGGTCTCTTGCTAACTAGTCCTGTCAATCTTTCTTTGTCTTTGAAGATTTTAATCTCTCCCTCAATTTTGAAGGATAAACTTGGCTAGATAAAGAATTCTTGGTTGAAAGCCTTTCTCATTCAGGATCTTAAATATATCATGCCACTGCCTTCCTGCTTCCATGGTGCCTGTTGAGTAGTCTGAAGTCAGTCTTAAGTGTTTTCCCTTGTATGCACTAGATTGCTTTTCTTGTGCTGCTTTCAGGGCTTTCTCTTTCTCTTCAACATGTAACGGTCTGATTAGTGTGTGTCTTGGAGTCCTGTTTGGATTTATTCTGTTTGGAGTTCACTGGGCCTCTTTGACTTACATAGTCATGTCTTTCATAAGGGCTGAAAAGTTTTCACCGATTATATCTTCAACTAACTTTCCCAAGACTTTACTCTTCTTTTCTCTTTCTGGGACACAAATGATTCTTATATTATTGCGCCTCTTGTGTCCATCATTTCCCTAAGATCCAGTTGTATTTTTTCCATCTTTCTTGCCATTTGTTCTTTCATGCACTTTAGTTCAATTGTTCTGTCTTCTAGCTCACTTATTCTTCCTTCTGCTTCTTAGAATCTGCCATCATGTGTCTCCAGTGTATTTTTAATTTGGTCTACTGTATTTCTCATTTCTGTGAGATCTGTCATTTTTCTATTTAACCTCCTGAATTATACTTAAGCTCTTTTAGTGTCCCCTGATATCCTTTATTTCTTTATAAATATCCATGAGTAGTTGTTCCATATTCTGTTTCCCCTCTAGAATTTTTATTTTGTCATTAAGTTGGGCCATTTCTGCATGGATCTTCATGTACTTTGTGATTTTCTGCTGTGTTTGGGGCATTTGATTATCCTGATGTGGTTATTTTGCAAGTTGGTTTCCTTCATTCTTCTAAAGTTTTACTTGTTTATTTGCTGAATGTTTCCTTTTGCACTTTGTCAGATATTCTCCACCATATCAAGGTCCAGATCTCGTGTAGGGGATACAGTTGAACTTAAGGGTACTTTAGAAGCTTTTCTGGGTGTATGGGTAGTTCACGCCACCATGGACACCCAGGCTTAACTCCCAGCCTAGGCACAAAAAAGGGAAGAAGTAAAAAGAGATAATAATAATAAAATAAAATAATAATATAATAAAAATATGAAATACAAAAACAAGAACACAACAAAAAACACCTCAACAGTAGTGGGCCATTATTTCCTCAAATATTCTTTCTGCCCCTTTTCTTTTCTCTTTTCTTTCTGGAACACTCATGATGTGTGTATTTGTGTGATTTATGCTGTCACTCAAGCCTCTGAGAAACTGCTCATTTTTTTCTGTTCTTATCTCTATCTGTTCTTCTGACTGTATAATTTCTATTGTCCTGTCTCCCAGTTCACTCTTCTTTCTTCTGCTTGCTCAAATATGCTCTTGTATACCTCTAGTATATTTTAAATCTCCATTATTGTGCCTTTCATCCTCATTTTTGTTATGTTTGTTTTTAAACTTTCAAATTCTTCTTTATGCTCACACATTGTCTTCTTTTTTTGAACTTTTTTATTAATTAAAAAAATTACAGAAAGAAACACATTCTCAGTATGTGATCATTCGATTCTACATATATAATCAGTAATTCACAGTATCATCACATAGCTGCAGATTCATCATCCTGATCATTTCTTAGAACATTTGCATCATTCAGAAAAAGAAACAAAAAGACAACAGAAAAATAAACGAAACAGAAAAAAAAAACCATACACACCATACCCCTTACTCCTCCCCTTCATTGATCACTAACATTTCAAACTAAATTTATTTTAACATTTGTTCCCCCTATCATCTATCCCTATTCCACATGTTCTACTCATCTGTTGACAAGGTAGATAAAAGGAGCAAAAGACACAAGGTTTTCACAATCACACAGTCACACTGTGAAAGCTAGACCATTATACAATCATCATCAAGAAACATGGCTACTGGAACACAGCTCTACATTTTCAGGCAGTTCCCTCCAGCCTCTCCATTTCCTCTTAGATAACAAGGTGATATCTATTTAATGCATAAGAATAACCTCTAGGATAACCTCTCGACTCTGTTTGGAATCTCTCAGCCATTGACACTTTATTTTGTCTCATTTCACTCTTTCCCCTTTTGGTCGAGAAGGTTTTCTCAATCCCTTGATGCTCAGCTCATTCTAGGATTTCTGTCCCATGTTGCTAGGTAGGTCCACACCCCTCAGAGTCATGTCCCACGCCAACAGGGGGAGGGTGGTGAGTTTGCTTGTTGTGTTGGCTGGAGAGAGAGGATACATCAAGCAAAAAAGAGGTTCTCTTGGGGTGACTCTTAGGCCTAACCTTTGTGGGGTTAAGTTTCATGTGAACAAACCCCAAGATTGGGGGCTCATCCTATAGCTTTCCTGTCCACACTGCTTGTGAGAATATCAAGAATTCAACTTGGGGAAGTTGAACTTTCCCCCTTCCTCACCATTTCCCGAAGCAGACTTTGCAAATACTTTTTTATCACTGTTCAGTCACTCTGGGATTTATCGGGGCATCACTCTGGACAAACCAACAAAATCTCATGTCCTACTCAAGGTTCCATGTACTTACGGTGTTCAATTAAGCTGTTGACATAAGTCATATTAGGAAATGCACTAGTCAAAATACAAATTTTGTACCAAATAAACATTTTTTTTGCTTTAGTCTCACACATAAGTTGAAATTTTAAATATTAATTACCATCTGTTTTCAGCACCATGCAGTAATGACATTCCTCTGTTCCTCCTTGTGCAAAAACATTTTTTAAATTTGTGCATTTAGTCACTGTCATTATACACTCTAGGCAATCCTAAATTATACCATCTCAATCTTTGTCATCTATCTTTCTTTCAGATTTCATTTGTGCCCCCAGCCCTCCTCCCTCTATCATTCTCACATTCAGCTTCATTCAGTGTTTTAACATAATTGTATTACAGTTTGGTAGCATTGTGCTGTTCATTTCCGAGTTTTTACATTCAGTCCTGTTGCACAATCTGTATCCCTTCAACTCCAATTACCCAATATCTTACCCTATTTCTATCTCCTGATGGTCTCTGTTACCAATGAAATTCTCCAAGTTTATTTACTAACGTCAGTTCATATCAGTGAGACCATACAGTATTTGTCCTTTGTTTCTGGCTTATCTCACTCAGCACAATGTCCTTAAGGTCCATCCATGTTGTTACATACTTCATAACTGTATTCTGTCTTACAGCTGCATAATACTCTATCGTATGTATACACCACAGTTTGTTTAGCCACCCGTCTGTTGATGGACATTTTGGCTGTTTCCATCTCTTGGTATTTGTAAATAATGCTGCTATAAACATTGGTGTGCAAATGTCCATTTGTGTCCTTGCCCTCACGTCCTTTGAGTAGAGACAGCATATAGATGGGTCCCATTCCCTAATCCATTCTGCCAATCCATGTCCCCCAGTTGGGAAGCTTAATCCATCAACATCAGTGTTCTTACTGCCCAGGCTTTTTGCCTTTTGGCTTTTATATGTCCTTCTAATTTTCCTTCTTTTTACCTTTACTCCTGGTCTTCCTTTCTACACTCTTCTCCACACCTCTCTCTTCTGCCTTCATATCTGTCTCTAGTGCTCCCTTTAGTATTTCTTGCAGAGCTGGTCTCTTGGTCACAAATTCTCTCAGTGATTTTTTGTCTGAAAATGTTTTAATTTCTCCCTCATTTTTGAAGGACAATTTTGCTGGATATAGAATCTTTGGTTGGCAGTTTTTCTCTTTTAATAATTTAAATATATCATCCCACTGTCTTCTCGCCGCCATGGTTTCTTTTGAGAAATCAACACATAGTCTTATGGGCTCCCTTTGTATGTGATTGATTGCTTTTCTTTTGCTGCTTTCAAGATTCTCTCTTTCTCTTTGACCTCTGACATTCTGATTAGTAAATGTATTGGAGTATATCTATTTGGATCTATTCTCTTTGGGGTACGCTGCACTTCTTGGATCTGAAATTTTATGTCCTTCATAAGAGTTGGGAAATTTTCAGTGATAATTTCCTCCATTAGTTTTTCTCCTCCTTTTCCCTTCTCTTCTCCTTCTGGGACACCCACAACATATATATTCGTGTGCTTCATATTGTCCTTCAATTCTCTGAGTTGCTGCTCATATTTTTCCATTTTTTCCCTATATTTTCTTTTTCTTGCCGGATTTCAGATGTTCCATCCTCCCGTTCAGAAATCCTATGCTCTGTCTCTCGAAATCTACCATTATAGGTTTCCATTGTTTTTTTCATCTCTTCTACCATGCCTTTCATTCCCATAAGTTCTGTGATTTGTTTTTTCAGACTTTCGATTTCTTCTTTTTGCTCATTCCTTGCCTTCTTTATATCCTCCCTCAATTCATTGATTTGGTTTTTGATGAGGTTTTCCATGTCTGTTCATATATTCTGAATTAATTGTTTCAGCTCCTGTATCTCATTTGAATTGTTGGTTTGTTCCTCTGACTGGGCCATATCTTCAATTTTCCTAGTGTGATTTGTTATTTTTGGCTGGTGTCTAGGCATTTAATTATCTTAGTTAGTTTATTCTGGAGATTGCTTTCATTTCTTTTACCTAGGGTTTTCTTGCTGGGTGAATTTGTTGTCTCTCTGATCTTTGACATTCAGTTCAGCTTTTTCTGGACCTCTAGCTTAGGTTTTGTTTAACAGAGGAGAATTTTTCAGTTCTTGTTTTCTTATTTCTTGCCCTGATTGTATGGTGCCCCCCCCCCCAGGAGGGTCTACTTAGGAATCATAGACCCCAGCTGGATTTTCCCAGACCAAACTGGCCTCCTCTCAGGAGGAAAGAGTCACCTGCATCAGTTTTCCCTGAGGGTGAGACCCAGCAGGTTGAGAGACTTTCCTGCGAAGTCTCTAGGCTCTGTTTTTCTTATCCTTCCCAGTATGTGGTGCTTGTCTGCCTGCAGGTCCCACCAGCATAAGATGATGCAGTACCTTTAACTTTGGCTGGGGGCGTGGTGGAGAGGAAGAGAGGTTGTAGGCTGGTTTTAATGGCTTCAAATTACCAAGCCCTGGTGTCTGAATTCCTTGAGAGAGGGATTCCACCTGAGTTGGGCTTCACCCCTCCCCTGGGGAAGGCACAGGTTCCAGACAAGCCCTCAAAATGAGTTTGTTTCTACCTATGCCTGGGGCAGTTGCAGCCTGAGGAGCCCTGCCACTGAATCCAAAGGCAGTTAAGCCTTTGTAGAAACACAGCCACAAAACCCTCTGTTTCCTTCTCTTTTTTTCCTTTTTCCATCAGCCCTGCCCCCTTGGCGCCAGGGCAAAAATGAGCACCCTCTTCTTTGACCAGGTTCACCTGAGCTGGGGGCCTATTTTTAGTAGTCATAATTTGTTAATTAATTCCAAAATTGGTATTTGGTCGGGCTCAGCCCCTGCTGCTGGTAAAGTCTCTTTCCTTTCCCCTCTGGGAAGTGGCCATGGGGGAGGGGCGCCGGCCGCTGTGGCTTGGGGAACTCACGTTTCTGGGGTGGTTCACGGGTGGTTCACAGCTGGTCCAGCTGGTCCAGACTAGGGTACGCTGTGTGTCCTGGTCACTGATGTGGCCCCAGGAGCTGTTCTGTATTGTTTCTGGTTATTTACTAGTTGTTCTGGAGGACGAACTAAAACGTGCACATTGCTAAGCCCCCAAGTTGGCCCAGACACATTGTCTTCTTAATATTCTTTAGCTCTATATTCACCCTTAACTTGTGTCTGTCCACATTTTTCTTCATGCCCTTTGAACTGATTTAGAAGAATCGTTTGAACTCCCTTGATTAGTTGTTCTAAGTCCTGCATCTGCTGTGACATTTTAATTTGTTCCCTTTTCTGAGCCATATCTTCCTGTGTCTTGAAAGAGTTTGTAACTTTTTGCTGATGTCTGAGCATCTGATTATTTTGATGTGTTAACTCTCAAGGCAAGTTTTTTCCTTTTGCTTTGGGTTTTATTGTTTGTTTGCTTTTTGTTAAGACTCTTCTTTGACACTTGGTTCAACTTATTTTGGACCTTTAGAGTAGCCCATGTTTAACTGTTCTGGTTTTCTCAGCTCTTCTGTACTTAAATCTTGCCCAGTATATGTGGTATAATTTTTACATGTACAAACCATTTTGTGTGTTGGGAGATATATTCCCTTGTTCTGTTTCTTCTTGATCTGTTCTTGTTTTTATGCAGAATTTTCTCCCCAGTGCCTATGATTTGTTTAAATTCTTTCTCGCACTCAGTGCCCCCTTTTCATTATACTTTTCAGTTCTGGAACCTGTCCCATTTAACAGCAATTCAGTTGACCCCACCTCTTTTTTTTTTTTTTTTTTTTTTGTGAAGCTTTTCTGCTTCTGGTTTCTTCCCTATTAGGGTATCCTGCCCCAGTGAGCCAAGATAGGGTCAATCCAGAAAGGTACATCATGTATTTAGGTGGTCCAGTAAACAGATACTGGATTGGGTATGTGCACCCTTTGCCAACAGTTCTGTTGTGGTCTCTTTTCTCCCCTGGAGCTACTTTTGTATTTGGCACTCCTCAGCTGCTTGTGCTCTGCACTGGGTTTTTGAGGTCTTGGGTCACTGTGCATGGATATATGTGGGGTTCTAGCTCACCATGAGTGGCTCTATGGTCTGCATCCATGGCAGGAGGGATGTCATTGACAATCTGTTTCCATATCCCACCATCCATCTCATGCATCTCTTATCCTTGGCTAGCACCTCACTCTTCTGGAGTCATGCAAACTTTCTTTCCTGAAAGGTCTGGGTCTGCAGTGTGCCTACGTTCACTGGGTCACTGTGGTCTTCCATTGACCTTTAACAGTGGGCATGGAAGTGTTAAAAGGTGATCAGTGAATTTTCTGGATCCCAGATGTAGTCCTCTCTGCTTCCATTTTGTAGCAGCAACCTAATTTTCCCTTGGTGATGAGTATAAAACATTTTAGCTAGCATAATAATCTCCTTCCTTGACACATGGTCCAGTGGAATGATGGTAGCAGTCTCAACTTCCAGTTTAGGGACTATTGTAGGGCTCCCTAGTGGAAGGATTTTCCCTTGGATCTAAGCAGAGCCCTAGATTATGGAAAGCAAAAACTCTGTGAATGGATTATTAGGTGTAAGATTAGAGAAGCCACTCTCATTCCTCCATTTGGTACCTGGACTCATATATTCTGGCTACAGAAACAAGTTGGCTGCTGGCCCAAGGCATATACAGCATGCTTTAAGACAGCCCTTCAATATTAGGGAGTTGTGCTACAATCAAGTCTTTATTAGGCCATTCCATCACTTTATCAGGACAACTGCTTCTAGATGATGGTGTATTGAGGTGGACAAGATGATCCATCTGTGGATGTCAGTCAGCTTCTTTCCTCTGGCAGCCCCATGCTTGATCAATAGGCTCAAGTTAGCACATATAAAAATCAGCAACACAGATTTCCTCTCACCAACTCTGATCTAGCTCCATCTCTGCTGAGTATTCACTCTGCCAAAGGCAAAGACCATTTATGAGTCCTACCACAGCATTCCCCAGAGAATCTGTCAGCCACCTAGTGGCAAGTTAATTACTGGATGGCTGTTTCACCATCAAGGGGTCAGTAACTTGACCCTGCCTGCAACACCATCAGCATACTTAAGGGGTTCACCATCTTGGTATTGCACACAACACTGCTTCCAACCAAGGCACACATCTTCATGGAAGAGAAGAGTAGTAATGGATCATGCCTATGGCATTCATTGGTCTTATTGGTTTATGATGCTGGCTGGGTCCACAGCCATTTGAAAGCTGGAGGATCTGTTTCCAAGATGGCTCACATGTGAATGGCTGTTGACAAAAGGCTTTGGTTTCTTAACATGCATATTTTTTATAGGACTATTTGAGTGTTCCTTTGTCAGTTTGCTTATTCCAGTGTGAGTGATCCAAGAGAGAGTAAGGCAAGAGCTATGTTTTTGTGACCATGCCTTAGAAATCTTCATTCCCACAATATCCTATGGGTGACATGTCAGCCAATTCAGTGAGGGAGGAGATGACACAGGGGTGTGAATACCAGAAAGTGGAGGTTAATGGGGGCCATCTTGGTAGCTGGCTATAAGAGGTACTCTGCCTACCTGATCGCTAATAATAATGTGCTGAACCCATCTGCTTCCCCAAACCTGCCATTTCTATTGAAATCAGGGAGTCCATTGCATTGGGGTATCTCCCACCATTGTTTCTGGGCTATGGAGGACAGTTCCCAATAATCTTAAGTGTGCATTCCCCACACTAATGCAGGGGGCCATAGTCCAGAGGAGGCTGAATGAGTGGCACCTAACCTAACAAACTCACTCCAATGTTTCCATTCCCTGCTAAGCCTTTGGATTCTTTCTTCCACAATATGCCAGGGAAGTTCTGGAATATCAACCTTATTGAATATAGACCCCTGTAGATTCCAACTTTAGCCAGTTAATCAAGGAAACTGTTAGAGATGTCCCTAACTGCATGTGCTAGTATATCAAATTTTGTTCAATTGAACATTACATTGTAATCTCTTTAGTGTAATACAGTTAGAATCCTTTCCATCCATGCTGCTGCTTCCCAATCAATACCAGATAGTAAGAGCTTACAGTTCCTTTGGGGTACACTTATCTCCTCTGCTCCAAGCTGGGGTTTAACTCTTGTTATAGGTCTGCTGGTAATGAGGAGCAGGGTGGTCTCGGGAAGACTAGGAGTCCCCTGAAAGGCAGAGGCCTCACATGAGGTCACTCCAGTCTTGCCGCAAAAGGAAGGTTCATTTCCTTAAGATAGGGAATGAAGGGCTGTTTCTGCTGGGAAAGGCATGTTGGAGGAATTTGGGGACTCAAGGTTAGCTTTGTTCAAGTTTACTCAAATACTTTCAAGTTTCAGGATTCCACTCCTTTCCTCATTAATCTTAACAAAAAAGACTGGGTGAGGATACGTGCTCAAATCATACTGTAATTATGCACCTGCACGGATCCTGAGTCTGATCCTCATGTTCTCCCTGGGCCTCGGTAGATAAAAGACTATTTAAAAGCCACCACAGAAGCTTTCTCATTTTCTACCCATACCTTGGTCCGACAGTTAAAACCCCTGACTTATTATTATTTTTTTTTTGGTAGACTCTCCATCTTAGCCAGCCCATTTCCCCATCTCCATATTCATCATGGCTGCCTCACAGGTTGAATACAATAGCCACTTTGCTTCCCAAAGCCTTACCTTTCCCCAGCACTTTATCCCAAACTTCCATGGGTGATGACTTCATATAATCCCAATTCTTCTAGATACCATGTGTGATGGTTGGGTTCTGGTGTCGACTTGGCCAAAACGATGACGCCCAGTGGTCTGGTCAGGCAGACACTGGCCTGACCATTGCTGCAAGCATATGTCATGGCTGGGTGATAAACCGGAAGGCTGGGGTATTGAGTCATCAGTCAGTTGGCTGCATCTGTGGCTGATTACTTCTGAGATCAACTAAGACAAGCCCCCCACGCCCCCACAATGAGATAATCCTATCAGCTGGAGGTTTTTGAGGAAGAAGAGCGACTCTTTCACTGCTTCTTCAGCCAGTGAGCCTCTTCTGCGGAGTTCATCCAGACTCTTCATTGGAGCCGCTGCCTCACAGCTTGCCCTATGGATTTTGGACTCTTCCAGTCTGACAGTTGTGTGAGACACTTTTATAAATCTCATATTTACAGATCCCTCCTGTTGGTTCTGTAAGAGAATCCTGACTAACACACCATGGATGATGAGTATTTCATTTTCCACCTGCAAAGATGTCTTCATTGGATTTATGCTATAACAGGTAAGCAACTAAATCCCAGAATCCCATCTTGAAGACCCATTTCTTTGTACCACGTAATGCAATGGTCAGGGTCTAACTAGGAGACTAGGAAGCAGCTCAAGTAGTGAGAACAGAGGGCTGAATGCAGGGAACTAAGTACACAGGTTCCAAGAGCTGTGGAAGAGCTGAGTTCCAAATGGGAGAATGAGCTGACCCAGACCAGCCCAGGAGGAAACATATACATCTAAGATAGAGAGACAAAAGGAGCCCAGGGCTAGAGTTGCCCGAAGAAGCTGGAGCCACAGGGGAGATGCTGCCACTGTTGAAAGAGAGAGAGGAAGATAAATCCTGGTTCCCCCTTTCCCAGCCCTGGTCACCCCAGTGCTTCACACTGGCCAACTCTAGCTGGAAGTTACTTGACGTGGGAGTCTGGGAATCAGACTGCAGAGGTGACAAGAGGAAGGGTAAGGAATGGATGTGAGCTCAAATAGGCTTGGAATAGGCACCAAAGATGATCTGACATAAAAATACCAAAGTGATTTACTATATTTAAAGGGAAAATATGTGAATTCAGCAACCGATACAAAAGAATTTGATACAATGTGAACACATCCCTCAATCACTCAATAAAAACTGACCTAGCTTCTGCTCTCATGAAATTGTTCAATCTACTGTGATATGGAAATTAAACAAATCAACCCACATGTACCTAGTGATACACTCCCAGAGGTACCATAGAGAGAAGGCCGGGGATGGACAAGGGTGGAGGCAGCGGAGGCCTCTCTGATGAATGATGTTCAGAGGGATGAAGATTTGTGAGGGAGGGAAAGGAGATATAATGTTCAAAACCCTCAGGGGAGCAAAGAGATGGGCGCACTTGAGGAATGGGTTAGAACCTGAGGGCAGGAGAGTGATAAAAGATGAAATTGGAAGGCAGCAAGGGACTGTGAAGGCCACGTTAAGGAAAGTGGAGTTCACTTGTCATATTATACCAATTTAAAAGATTTGACCTAGTCAACTGTCTTCATTTTCTTTTAGAACCTTGGGTTCTTGCCTTGACTCATAAGATCTACTCCCCTGCTATGGTACATGAGCCTTCTAGGATTTCTATTATTTTCATATTCATTTAATCCCATCAGGAGCTTATATCTGTACCTGGTGGATATTGGGGTTCAATTTTATACTTTTCCAGCCAGTCAGTTGAGCCAGCACCATTTATTGCTCCCTTCCTCTCTTCTTCCTTTTAATTAGATATATTCTAGGTTTTCAGAAAAATCATGCATAAAATGCAGGCTTCCCATATACCATCCTATAATTAATGTCTTGATTTAGTGTGGTACACTTGTTACAATAGAAGAAAGCACATTTTTTTAACTGTACTATTAACTATTGTCTGTCGTTTTCCCCAGGGCTCACTGTGTTACACAGTTCTAGGGACTTTTTTTTTAATGACCAGTATTTATTTATTTTCTACATGCAATACATATTTCCCTATTCATCAAGAAGTTATCCTAAAAATCTCAGTTGTATACTGTTCTAGTTTGCTAGCTGCCGGAATGCAACACACCAGACATGGATTGGCTTTTAATAAAAGGGGATTTATTTTGTTGGTTCTCCAGAGGAAAGGCAGCTAACTTTCCACTGAGGTTCTTTCTTACGTGGAAGGCACAGGATGGTCTCTGCTGGTCTTCTCTCCAGGCCCCTGGGTTCCAACAACTTTCCCCGGGGTGACTTCTTTCTGCATCTCCAAAGGCCTGGGCTGAGCTGCGAGTGCTGAGATGAGGAATGCCGAGCTGCTTAGGCTGTGCTACGTTGTATTCTCTCATTTAAGCAAAAGCCAATTAAGTCAAATGTCACTCATTGCATCAGACACACCTTCTAGCCAACTGCAGATGTAATTAGCAACAGATGAGGTTCAGGTACCATTGGCTTATGTCCACAGCAACAAGACTAGGTATGCTCACCTGGCCAAGTTGACAACTGAATCTAACCAACACATATACCAATATTCATAATACCCACAAGGTGGAAACAGTTGAAGTGCCCACAAACAGACGAGTGCACGGTCAAAATATGGTACACACATACAACGGAACACCACTCAGCTGTAAAAAGAAATAAAGTTCAGACATGTGCTACAACACAGGGAATCTTGAAGACTTCATGCTGTGTGAAATGAGCCAGACGCAATGAACAAATACTATGATTCCGCTTATATGAAATATCTATAGCAGGCAAATTCATAGACAAAGTTGATTAGAGGTTACCAGGGGTACAGGGAGGTACAATGGGGAGTTACAATAAAAATAATAACCCATTTCTGATCCTAAAACCCTGAACTACAGGTCAGTTAATCAAGGTACTGCCTGCTAGCAATCAGATTTCACTGTCACCAGATTTACTGCTTGTTACTTCTCTGGCTAGTCCTGCCTCGGAAAGCACAGACGCATCTTAACCAGGCGGCCCTAAGCACCAATGCTCCCTTGGCCACCACTCCCCTCGTGGTCTGAGCACTGGATGTACGGTCTGATCGGGCCATGTGCCTTTATAACAACTTGTATTAACGGTCTTTATAAAGCAATACCAGGTTCCACTCCAGCTGCCAAGGAAGCTGTGCAGTAGGGGCCGGCTGGACCGCGGCAGGCGGCTGTGGCTTCCCACCCGTCTGCTCCGCGATGGGAGGGGCGGGCAGGATCTCATCTTTGGGCTCCATGATGCTCACACCGCCAGGCAGGGGCTTCTTAGGACCAATCTGACCACTGGAGCCCAGGGAGCATGATCTTCTTGGATGCCTGGCGCACCCTGTCTGAGCAGCATATGTGCATGGCTGAATCAGCGTAGTAAACAGGGTCCCCACTGTGGATCATTAGGCCATCCACAAACTTCACAGATTTAGCCCTCTGTCCTCAGAGTTTCCTAGCCCTTGGCCCCCCTCTCCATGATGAGGCGCAGCTCACCGTGGCAGCCTCCGTCCAGCAAGCCCTCCTAGGGGGTTGCAATGCAGAGCCTCTGCCTGGGCAGCAGCACAGAGACTTCTGTGGCCACCCTTTCAGCATAAAGCTCTACACTGCCCTCAGGGAAGCCGCACCTCTTCTGATCTATAGCAGTCAACTCCCAGGTCCACCGGGCTTTCTCACCGAGAGCATTCTGCGTCCTGTGGCCAGAAGATGAGCTCTGCACTGGTTGGTGCAACTCGAACCTCAACTCTAGTGTACCATCTTCAGCTGCTCCTGAGGGAGAAGCTCATTCAGCTCAGCTCTGAAGATGCCGTCAGCAACAAACTTCCTTCTCTTGGAAATGTGCACTGCAGCTTGCTGCTGCGCGCTGCCGAAAGGAAAGGACATTTAAAAAATATTTATTCTGGGGTGGTGCGACAGTGGCTCAGTGGCAGAATTCTCGCCTGCCATGCCAGAGACCTGGGTTCAATTCCTGATGCCTGCCTATGCAAAAAAAAAAAAAAGTATTTATTCTAGTAACCTATATATAACCCCAAAATTTCCCTTTTAACCAAAGGCAAATGCATATCTCAGTGCTGTTAATTATGTTCACAGTGTTGCACTGCCATCATCACCATCTATTACCAAAATCTTTCCATCATCCCAAATAGAAACTCCATACAATTAAAGCATTTCCTATCCCTACGCCATCCCTTGGTAACTAATATTCTAGTTTCTGACACTGAGTTTGCTTATTTTAATTATTTCATGTCAGTGAAATCATTGATTTGTCCTTTTGTGTTTGGCTTATTTCACTCAACATCATGTCTTCAAGATTCACCCAGGTTGCTACAGGTATCATAACTTCGCTCCTTTTTAATATTCCATTGTATGTATACACTACATTTTGTTTATCCATTCATTGGCTGATGGACACTTAAGTAGTTTCTATCTTTTGGCAATTGTGAATAATGCCGCTATGAACATTGGTGTGCAATTATCTGTTGAATTCCCTGCTTTCGGTTCTTTTGGGTATATAGCTAGAGTGGGATTGCTGGGTCATTTGGTAGTTCTATACTGATATATCTCATTTTGTCATGCTTCATTTTATTGTGCTTTGCAGACATTACATATTCTACAAATTGAACTGTTTGTTCAATTGTTGAGCAAGTTTTCAGCACCATTTTTCCGAAAGCATGTGTTAGTTTTGTCTGTGTCACATTTTTTTTTTAAAAATTCAGGTAATGACTTCATTTTTTTCAGTTAATACAACCAGCCCACGGTCTTCTGTCTGGTTGTTCTATCTACAGAGCAGAGTGGTGTATTGAAGTTTCCTATTATTGTTGAACATCTATCGCTCCCTTCAGTTTTGCCAATGTCTGTCTCATGCAGTTTGGAGCTCCTTGATTGGGAACATAAACCTTTATGATTGTTATATCTTCTTGGTGAATTGACTCTTTAATTAGTATACAGTGTCCTTCTTTGTCTCTTATGATGTCTTTACATTTGAAGTCTATTTTGTCCAATATTAGTACAGCTACTCCTGCTTTCTTTTGGTTACAACTTGCATAGAAAATCTTTTCCCATCCTTTCACTTTTAATAAATTTGTATCCTTATGTCTAAGACGAGTCTCTTGTAAGCAGCATATAGCTGGATTATGTTTCTTAATCCATTCTGCCAATCTACATCTTTTAATTGGTAAATTTAGTCCGTTAACAGAAAAAGTTATTACTGAAAAGGCATTTCTTGAATCCACCATCTTATCTTCTTAGTTTTACTTGTCAGATCTATATATTCTTTTCCCTCTTTCTCTTTGTATTCTTTAAATTACCCTTAGTGGTACTCTTCAATTCTGTGCCCTCCTCCAGACCTCCCTCTCCTGTCTTCTTTTTTCAGCCGGCAGAACTCCTTTTAGTATTTCTTGTAGAGCCGGTCTCTTGTTGAAAAATTTTTTCAGGACTTCTTTGTCTCTCCCTCAGTTTCGAAGGATGTGTCACATTTTAATTAAAGTATGTGCATTGCTTTTTAGACAAAATACTATTGCACACTTAATAGACTATAATATGCGGGAGACCCATGTTCAATTACCGACCTATGAACTCCCACCCCTCACCCCCAGTAGATTACAGTAAGTGTAAACATAACTTTTATATGCACTGGGAAACCAAAACATTTGTGTGTTGACTTGCTTTATTGCGATATTTGCTCTATGTGGTAGTCTGAAACCAAACCTGCAATACCTCTGCGGTATGCCTGTACTTAACTTTCTGAGGAACAACCAAATTGTTTTCCCTAGTGGCTGCAGCATTTACGTTCCTACCAGCAAGGAATGAGCGTTCCTCTTCTCCATATCCTCTCTACCACTTGTAATTTTCCGCTTTTTTTTCCCAGTAGCCATGCTAGTGGGTGTGAAATGGTATGTCACTGTGGTTTCAATTTGTATTTTCCTAATGGCTAATGATGTTGAACATCTTTTCATGTATGTCTGTGTGTGCGTGCTGGCCATTTATTTCTTTGGAGAAATGTATGTCTTTTGTCCATTTTAAATTGGATTGCCTTTTGGTTGTTGAATAGAATTTCTTTATATATTCTGAATATCAAATCTTTACTGGATATGTGGTTTTTTCAAAAATTCCCTCCCCCTTTGTGTACATTGTCATTTTACTTTCATGACAAAGTCCTCTGATGCTGAAAAATTTTTAATTTTGATGAAGTCCCATTTATCTACTTTTTCTTTTGTTGCCTGTGCTTTGAGTAATCAGTCTAAGAAACTATCGCCTAATACAAGGTCTGGAGATGCTTCCCTACATTTTATTTAATTTCATAGTTCTGATTCTTATATTTAAGCTTTTGATCCATTTTGAGTTGATTTATATAAATGGTATGATGTAGGAGTCCACCTTCATTCTTTTGCAAATGGAGACCCAGTTTTTCCAGCACCATTTGTTGAATGGACTATTCTTTCCTCACTGCGTGGACTGGGACTTAACACCTTTGTCAAAAATCAATTCAACGGCAGGCCACAGTGGCTGAGCAGGCAGAGTTCTCACCTGCCATGCTGGAGACCGGGGTTTGAGTCCCGGTGCCTGCCCATGCAAACAACAACAATAAAATCAATTCATTGTATATGTAAGGACTGACTTCTGAACTCTCAATTCAATTCCATTGGTCTATATGAATATCCTTGTGCCAGTACCATACTGTTTAGATTACCATGGCTTTGTAATACGTTTTAAGATTGGGAAATTTGAGTTCTCTAACTTCTTTCTTTTTCAAGATGGTCTTGGTTATTCAGGGCCTCTATTCCTTTCATACTAAATTATTATACCTAATGTGGAAATTTCAAGTCATTTATGACCAACAAAAACTGAGCTGAGCAAAAAAAACAAGCTGAGCAAAAGCATGACCAAATAATATGATTCCATTTATATAAAGACAGGCAGAATTATATTTAATGAAGTATATCTGCATGGTAAAATAATAAAAACAAAATACTTTTATCACAAATGTGAAAATAATTGTCTCCTCTAGGAAGAAGGGTTTTCACAGTCAGGGAGGGCTGTTCTGATATGCTGGCACTATACTACTTCTTGACTTGAGTTGTACTTAGTAGAATGTTCACTTTATAACTTTTAAGACAGACATGCTCTAAGTACATGATGTTATATGCATCATGTATGTAATTAACAATATGACAAGGATCGAAGACACCTAAAGAAAATACAAAAACACAAATGTGAGTATCCTAAGAAAATTGAAATGGAAATTAAAATACTTGATATACTTTGTCCTTGAATCCCTAGAATTTCACTTAATTGTGGTATAATATTTTAATATGTTGCTAGATTGTTTGCTATCATTTTACTTAGCGTTTTGGCATTCAGATTCTTAACTGAGATTCCCTATATTCTTTTCTAATGTCATTTTTTTGTTAGATTTTATGAATATCATACTCATTTCATATAATTCGGAAGCTGTCCTTTTTTCTGACTGGAAAGTACCATTAATTTGGGCAATGGAGATTTGAGATGCAATTTGAGATCTGGCAGAGGGAGAAATGTTCTTTTTCTTAAGAGAAAACAGAAGGATCCTCTGTTCTTTCTTTGCAAGTAGCCTGAAGTGGTAACCGTCAGGTCTAGAGACGCTGCAGCCAGCTTGCTATTAGCCTGAGGTTGTTAAAACCCATGCAGACCAGCTCCAGAGCAGAGCAGGGAACTGCAAATGGAGCCTGATTCAGGCCAGCCCTATCATGGTGTCCTCTCTGGTCGGCAGTTTGAGTTATCCACCCAATACATGACTGTATTATTGTGGAGTCTGGTGTGTTGTATTGTCTATTATTTGAGTTTTTAAGTTTATGGTGTATTGGAGTGGCTGGAAGGAAGTACCTGAAACTGCTGAACTGTGTTCTGGTAGCTTTGATTCTTGAAGACGATTGTTTAACGATACAGCATTTACAATGTGACTCCATGATTGTGAAAGCCTCGTGTCTGATGCTCCTTTTATCCAGGGTATGGACAGATGAGTAAAGAATATGGATACAAAATAAATAGGGGGGTAACGGATAAATTCTATTAGGCAGATTGAAATACTAGTAGTCAATAAGAGGGAGGGGTAAGGGATATGGAATGTATGAGGTTTTTTTCTTTTTCTTTTTCTGGAGTGACGCAAATGTTCTAAAAACGGTCATGGTGATGAATAAATACACAACTAGGTGATAATATTGTGAGCCACTGATTGTACACTGTGTATGGACTATATGTGTGTGAAGATCTGGCTGTAAAAATATTTTTTCTTAAAAAAGGGACACCTTGACCAATTTGGGTAACATCTCTAAAAGCTGGATTCTCTTTTGTAAAGCAAGGCACTATCCCTGAAAGGGTTGTAATCCATTTAAAAGGTCTGGTCCAAAACTGGGCCCTTTTCTTCCTGCTCTATCCCATGTCACCTAAAAATCTCTCCCCAGTGCCTTATCTGGCAGGGAATTCGACCTCCATGGGCCCAGCTCCTTTTGCTACTTCTGGAGACTTCTGAGATCCTTCTCACTATGCTCCTCAACTGACACCTCTCACATCTTCCTGCAATGCTTTTCAGAGCAGTAGGTCCGGAAACACTGCTTCTTCTACTTGAGCAGTTTTCAAGGGTGTAGGTCCTTGCTCTGTTTTGTACTGAAATGTCAGTCGGAAGACCCTAGTGCTAACCAGGTATTTATGACATTTTGCTCATGCCTTCCAGCATGCATATTGCTCTGATGGTGCTTTCCAAACCTGAACTCAAGGAAATAGGAAAACCTAGACACAACAGAGGAGTTGCATAAAGCTATACTTATTCAAGGGCTGGCCTTCTCTCAGAGATTGTAATGTGAGAGCAAGTCCTTATTTGTGATGCAAATCTAAGTACTTGTGCTTAAAGTATAGGGGGCAGCATTTTAATCTACCTTTGCATGTCTGAGAATTTCCACAATAAAACTAAAATGCTTTCTTTCATGAAATGAAGGTGAAATTTGATCAGAGCCAAGTCTGAAAAAGCCCCATTCACCAAAAAGTTGGGAATCCCATGTAGTCATGGTTATCTGGAAATTTATATGGCCTGTAAAATCCACAAGTCTAGGAAACACTGGAATAAACAAAGGAAAGCTTTATTATTATGGCCAGCCATAATGAAGTCCTGTATGGCATTTTCATGTACAAAAACCCAAAGCCTCACTTTCCATTTCAAAAGCTCAAGAATGTCATTGTAATACTATAGTTTTCTGCACTTTGAATTGAGCCTCTACTTTTCCTTTTTTTTTTTTTTTTAATAAATAACATGTAATTTTATTCCCTGTTGGTAAATAAGCAATCCTGAATCAAGAAAGGTGAGGAAGTGATAATTAGCCACTGAGTTTAGATACCAGGGTTACTTTATCACTAATCCCTTTGTCCATTCAAAAAGAATTCTTCATTCAAAAGCAAATTTTCTCCAATTAGCAAGGTTTTGGTGACCTCAATAATCAATGTTTGAGCAATATTTAAAATGACTGTGTAAATATTATATACCCATGCATAAACTTATTTGATATGCTTATTGCTGCAAAACAACAAAAAAATGCCCCAAAGTAGCCAAAAATAATTCAACAGAAAGTTGAATTAAATGTGCTGACAACTTATTTAAAAGTTTATTTCAACAGGTGTTCTCCACTTGGTTTTACAGTTTTAACATATATAATATTCTAGGACAAGAAACGTTTTACAGTACTATTTGGACCTGAATTAATTACATATCAAAATTATTTCGTGACCTTTCCCCTTCCTTTTTACAAAAATCTGCTTGGACCTAAGACCTATGTAAACGTTAGCAATTTGTTTCCCATCAGTAAATGGGCAAATTTTATTAGGCTGCTCTTTATCAACTGAGACCCCCAAAAAACAAAACAGCACCACAGCAGGGGGACATTTTTGGAACAAAATGAACCCACCTTTTCTTCCACACTTGCAATGGGGACCCAGATGGAGGGAGGTGGTGAGGGGGATTCTGATCCCTGTTTTACTTTGTAAACTCTTCTTTCTTTGGTGACATTTTTGATGGGATTTTCATTTATTTTTCAATAGATATTGACTTTCACAGGAAAAGCTGTTTCTAATCAAAGTCAAGAAACACAAAGTAAAACGCTTGCTACTGTTCTTCCTTCAGACTCATTGGAAATGACTCAACAATCTCCACAATCTTGACCACACTTAAGGTAGAAAAAATAAAATATTTATACTTTTTTTTGAGGTGGGTGAGTTATAGAGCAAATAAGGATGTAAACGATATTACCCAGATCACCAACTGAGAACCACTGCAAATTCACCCCAAATCTTTGCCCACTAGAGCAAGACCATATATAAAACGTAATCAAAGCCCAAACCTGGACAAAACCAATGTTCAACCCACAGAGTCAGGTTTCAGAATTTTCACATATACTGGTCAAGCGGGACTTCCTTCCAGCTAGCCATTAGGCCCAGAGTTATCCTACACTAAGAACAGGCTTTTTGGCTCAATCTACTGAGCAGCCAAAGATGCTTTGAGGTGGCAACATTGAGTCCTGTTTTTGGTTTGCCTTCTGTGCACCTTCATCTTAGGTATGAGGAAAGTCTTCCTCTTGAGAAACTGCTCCCAGCACTGAGACGTGGCATTAAGACTGAACAAGTAGACTTGATTTGAACACTTGATTTGACTTTCAAGTGTTCAACTACCAGTTAGCTCTTACCAGTATAGACTACCCACAGGATCACCACAAAGAGCGTTTCAAGGAGGAAAAACCAGAAAGAAAGATTCTAAAGAAAGGCAGGTCTGCTTACAGGGACATGGGGCGAGCATCAGTTCGAGTTTAGCAAAGCAGCGCTCAGCTGCAACGAACCACTGCCTGAGAGTGGAGGCTCTCAGGACGGACTGGGCACATCTCAGTCTTCTGGGCTTTTCCCCTTCAGGGACGCGAGGCCTGGTCTCTCTCTTGAAGAACCAGAAAACTCATGGAGAGTTAAGAAGAAAGTAACAGACAGGTCCACTGACAGAATTTCTTCCACAAATCGGTTCTCCTCTAAATGCCAGTGAGGAGCTGGGAGGAGCCAAGGCGCAGCATCGAGTACATAAATGGGCCCAGCCTGTCCACGCCACCTGCCCCGGAGCATCATGGAGAAATTCTACATAACTTGTTAATATGTGAATAATGAAAAATAGATTTCACTTTCTTCTATGTGAATTTCTTTTCAACTTTACTTTATATCCTAAGCTTAAAAATACAGTTTCATTTATATCCAAAGTGATCAATGAATATCATAATCTCCACCTCAAGGACTGACAGTTGGGTAGTTTGTAACGGAAAACAAATTAAAAAAGAAATGTTACACCAAGAATACTGTATCACTACAAATTTTATTCAGAAACCCATCTTTGTGTGTTTTTTTTTGTTGTTTTTTAAAAAAATTCCCATTATGAACTGGTTTGGTCAATCAACTACAACACTTTCTAGCAGACATACGTAAAAATGGCTCAGAATCGCCCAGATCTTTCCCGATCTCTCGATCGCCTCCTGTCGCGCTCCCGTCCCCCACCGCCGCCGCCGCCGCCGCCACCACCACCTCCACCACGTCCACGGTCTCTTGATCGAGACCTACGTTCACGAGATCGGGAACGAGACCTATGCCTGCAGGCCGAGGAACAGAAACAAGGGTATGTGCATCAAGCCAATATAGAACATAATTATGACAGCAATTACTGCCTAACACATTTAAATGATATCCCTCGAAAATGCCAACACTAATAAAGATAAAATATGCTGTCTGTAAGACCTAACTGCAAGTTGTACCCTGATTTCAGATGTTAACATGCCAGGCGAAAAAAAAAACCAAAACCACATCTCAGAATTAAACCAGTATGAAACTCTCCTTCTTCTACATTTTCTTCTGTAGGGCTAAATCAAGAGACCATGGGAAATCATAATAGTGAAAAAAAGATACACTTGACATATACCATCTAAGGTAACAGATTTTGGAGCAGGGAGAGAGCAGCGTTCTTTCTTCTTATGCTTTTTTTGGTTGACAATAAAATGTAATCACTAATAATGTTTGCATTTCCTAAGATATGTCAAACAGGAGAAGCCCTGGGAACAGGACTCAATCTTAAGAAGCGTGACTCATAGAGGCAGTGACCTGTGTCCTGTGTTTCCTCTCCACTGTCACCCGACTGTCCATTCTCTGACGGGTAGTCTGCAGCACAGATGCCATCAGCATCTGTATTACCCCCACCCCTGAAGCAGAGGAAAACTAAAGGGCTGCCAAGATCCCAAATCCCCAGAGGAAGTCTGCAGCATTTAAAGGAAGGTATATCATCTAACTGGGAGAATAAAATACTGTGTACCCAAATACCTCATAAGAATATATATATTATTTCAAGGATTGTCCACTTAACGATGCCTTTCTTTCATCACCCAGGGTCTGAACTCTACTTGAGAAGCTGGATGATCAACTAGTTACATGTGAGCATCTGAATATTCTTATTCAAAGTGTAAGTTTTTTATATTTTAAAATATGTACTAGGGTGGGCCATAGCGGCTCAGCAGGGAGAGTTCTCGCCTGACATGCCAGAGACCTGGGTTCGATTCCTGGTGCCTGCCCATGTGTGTGTGGGGGGGAGTACTATGTTCTAGGCAGTATCTTTTAAAGAAAATGATGACCAAAAAAAAGCGCCATGCCAACTTTATAATGGATGCATGTCAACACTCACTTCTTACGGCGACGACCATACAACTCCCGCCGCAGTTCTCTAGAAATGGGCTTCAGGTGCATGAAGTTACAGAAGCCGCCCCGTGTACACTCTCTGTGGATCAGAACCGGGAGTTATCACAGTGTGTCTACACAATGTTTCACTAGGCTTGCTTCATTACAGTCTTAACTGAAAAAGTAATCCTAGGCCCCTGGACTTACCCCATTTCATACTGACGACAACAAGCTTCTCTGAAGTCGGTCACAGGTGAAAGCTCAGCATGAATTGGCTGCCCATTAAACCAGCGGTTATTTAAGTCAATCACAGCCTTTTCTGCATCTTCCTCACGGCGAAACTGAAAAAAAGAAAAAAATGAGACAACCCAAAAATGCTTGCCATTCACACTTTGATTTCAAGTATTTCCAATTACTGACCTAAGTATTACTTGTTCACTTAGGTAAAATAAGTAAGGTGGAATAGGGTTATAGAGCAATTTAAAAGTCCAAAAATCCTACATTTACAATTAGATTACTTAATTTTGTGCTATTCCAAGATCATGCCAAATGTCACCCTGGTCTTCAAATTCAACTGGCTGAAAAAGTAAATGGAATGATTGTGTAGGCAATGAAAGTTTTATTAAAAAAACAAGCAAACCAAACACATAAATAAATTAACTTCTCCACAATCTAAACAGCCTCTAACCAATAGCTAAAATATCCTTTGCAAAAATAGCTTCAAATCCCGCTGTCAGGGTACCCCAGGCAGGCTGGTCCCCAACCTGGGAGCTGTACCTGATAAACTGCTAAGTCAACGCAGCAAGCTCCTAAACACAGACCATGCAGAAGCCCAAGACTTCGCCAGCACCCAACGCCCCCCTCGCTGCCTCACGCCTACCTTGACGTAGACATTTCCAACTAGGTGGTCTCCAAGGTTATCACAGACGTTCATCTCCTCCACTTCGCCATACTTCTCCTCCATCTCTGTAAAAACCTCCTGAAGCGGGAAAAACAGTGGTGTAAGGATCAACACACGTTAAGAAAAGAGCAACAGCACTTCACTTTCTAATCTACATTCAGGGATTTTTATTTATTGAGAAAAGGTTTCAACTCCTCCCAGCTACAGAAGGTGATGGTCTATCGGTCTCAAACAGCGCCTCACCTCAAAGAACTCATCGTAGTGCTCCTGCATCTCCACATCGCTCACGGCGCCTGAAAAGCAAGAGAGCTCGCTGGTTAGAGCCGGAGGGGAGCGAGAGGCAAGGCTCGTCCTAATCACACTGCTATACAACACACACCAGACTACTAAAGAGAAAACACAACAAAGTCGCGCTCTACTGGAGCACTGAAGGTACTGCGTGACACAACTAACTTAACATTTTGAAGTGTGGTGCGATTTTAAAATGCCCCTTTGACAGTGTCAGTTCTGGCTAGTAAAATAATTAAATCACAACAAATTTTAATCAGCATCAATGGGCCATGTTTTCAAAATGTGTGAGGAAAAAAGACTCTTTAATTAAGAAAAATTTAAATGAAAATGTCCTTCCTTTTAAGACTAAAAACTGAAGCCAAGTGATGGCAGGATTTCTCCCCCTCCCTTTATCAGGTTAAAACGAAGGCTGAAGTCAGGGCGAGTGATAAAGAGCGTATGTTCCTAACTAGTTTCTTTTACAGACTATCAGTCACACTGAATGCTATGAAATTCTCTCTGATGCAATTAAAACCCAAACCACCATGAAGACTCTTGATGAATACCAGGTACCATTATGGGATTTTGGTGACTCCCTGAGTAAAGGGAGAGATATAATGCTTTGTTAAAGAAAGCATTCTTAGTTTATATTCCAAACTTATTTTCATCAAGTCTCTTCTTCTTCACAACCCATGTGCACTGAATGGAATCACGTCCACTGCTTGGGGAGATTGTGAAATTTACTTTCTATCTGCATTAGCATTTTCTCAAATTTTACTGTTCAAATTCTAGAGTTTTCTTAACTGCAATCTAAGAAATCACAAAGCTTGTGGTCAAGAAACTGATGTTATAAATAATGGATTAGGGAATCTGCAAGGGGCTGCCTGGCTTCAAGGCTGGGTCAGCTCAGTCCTCCAGTCTTGACTCCCACAGGCCAGGTTCTGGGGTGGGGTCTCTTCTGGGTCACCTTGCCAAGGGTATGTCACCATTGTGCATCACGCACTGTCTAGACTACACTACCCTCGAGCTACTGCCCATTTCTCTTGAAAACCTCTTTTGTTCTGAGAATGAGCTATGTCACCTCATCTACAGGAAACAGGGGATGCTCTCTATGTTTTAGTTATTTTTTAATTTCCAAGATTCAGCTTGCTTGAAAAACCAGAACTTACTGAGTGTATTAGGCAACAACTACCATTCTTACCAGCCACCAGATGCTATCACATTATATCCAGATTTAAAAGCTATCGTCAACCGACCTCCTTCCCTCAGGAGAAATTAAGTTAACAACAGAAAAGCTAGCCAAGAGAAGCAGATTCCCAAGGACAGATTTTCATGCTTAAAATTCACTTCCTTCTCTACCCAGAAAGGGTGTGAGGAGGAAAAAAAATATTCACATGCTCAAATTTTTAACAGTCATGAGAAAATTCTGGTGTGGTTATTTTTAAACTACTGTATGTATTTATGCTATTTCTATTCTGCTACTATATAACAAACAACTTTCAGAATGTTTTTTAAAAATGCTTGATAATAGGCATTTTACCTTGTAAATTCTGCTTGAAATTTCTGAATTAGAATGACTTGAAAGGCAGAGACAAGTACAAACCAACTAATATATTTTAAATAGAACTTAAATACTCAATATATTTTATATAGAACTTAAAAAAATACCCAGTTATCTTACAGAAACATTTATTCTTCAACTGGGATTCACTTACACTGAAGTCTAATTCAAGCACACAAAACTGCGTATTTCTATATATGAAAGGGCATGTTTAAAAAAAACAAGGAGCAGGTAATTTTTAGGGAATTGAACCTAGTTGACTGAAACTTTAATGTAAAGGTTTGTTGCCAAATATTTCAGGTTCATCACCTTAAACCAGTATTCTTCCTAAACTGTAGAATTAGAACTTCATTTACTCTGTGTAAGCTGGACCCCCGAATCTGAATATTTAGTAACAACTAAATTTTAATTTTGGAGCATATGCAAAGCAAGAACACTGTGAATTGCAAATAACACGGAAAAAAACTAATACAGTATTCTACTGTCAATAACACACACGGTCCCCAAGGAAACGATTTAAGGGCAAAGAACTATTAATTACTGTTACTCAGTTGTCTACTTTTCATTTACTTCTGCCCAGAGGGAGAGCAGGGTTGTTACAAAATTTTAATAAGTCCATATGTAAATATTTCCCTGTACCTATTGATCTCTTTCTTAAAAAAAAGAAAGAAAGAAAGAAAGAAAGAAACAGAACAAAACAAAAAAACAGGTAATTTAAACCAAGGGTTACCAAGTAAATCCTGTTGTCATCAGTTTTGGGGAAAGAAGGGAATTCTCTGCTAACAGGTCAATATCAGCACTGAACCACGTCATGTATCCCAGGAGAAAAAATGAACAAGATGACCCACCCCCACAGGGAAATGGGGGTACCGTGTGCATGGGACAGAACCCCAGGGCCTCACCACTGGTGGGCCAGCTTGAGTGTGGTGATGGCCACTGGGTTAATTCACAGCGCGAGTCATCCTATAAACAAATGGGCTCAGAATGCAGGGTATACCTGAGTAAGACTTATCCAGGGGTGCGTTTAAAAGCGCCTTCTATTAATTTTCACTGCTTTAAAGCAAACTGGTGAAGAAGTATCAATACTTCCTTTTGTACCTCTGGATTTTTAAAGTCCAGGTTACCTCAATTTTAATTTATCCACACAGGACTAAATCCCAATGATTCTACAGCTGGATAGTTAAAAAATTTAAACTTTAGCTTTCTGCACTTTCCAGGAATACTAATCCGTATCCTGTTCTCCAAAACCTACCACTCTGTAATGAAGACACTCAGAGTGTAAATTTAGTATTTGCCAGCACAGCAATAAACCAGTAATGCCTACCAATTTAGATCTTAGTTCCCTGCCAAGTTCCCTTTATTTTTCAAATGTAATAAACCAAATCCTCAATCTGGAGCTTAAATCTATGCAAAGTATTGTGATAAAAACTACCCATTTTTCTGCCAACCCAGCAGGATCAGGGTGGCAGGCTGGTGGTGAGGCAAACCCGGGGCCCATGCAACCGGTAAACCCTCATTTGGGACACTCTTAGAACAATGCTTTCCCCACAGCATGGCCTCCAAAGTGGTGGTCAAAGAAAAAAAGGCTTAACAGGAAATTAAATCTGACAAATGATTTCAAAATAACATATCTTTTAAAGTACTTGAAAAGTGAGGTAAACTTTCAGATACTGTTACCCTGAAGAGGGAAAACTATAACCCAACATTTTAAACTCCAAGTGTATCTCCCCAAAGTAATGACGGTCCAAGGAAAAGAAGAGCAGCAGCAGCTCCCAACTATGGGAAGGGGCACTATTTTCCAGTCATTTATTTCTTTTTTAAGTGGGTGGGCAGGGGTCCAAACATCAAATAGCAGTTTTTTTTGGGGGGGTGGAGGGGAGCCCTTGGACAAAGCTTTGCGACACTTTTAAGGAAATGCGGTCTTTTACACTACAATGGCAGACCAGATTGAGTCAACACTGAGCTCTGGCACGCAAGCCCAGGGAACCAGTGAAGGAACTTGTATGAACTTACAGCGCAAACCGTCAGCAGACTGGGAAGAGTTTTGAGGGTTACGGTAAATGTTCAAGAGGGCAATGGTCTGAAATACAAAACGCAACAACTTTATATTACGGAAAATTAAATGTAAACACTTAACCGGTTTCCTTTGGCGATCGCTTCAGATGAGACTCAGTGCTGAAAAAAGAGCAAGTTATTTTCTTCAGAAGCAGGGGTGTTTTCTTAGTTGATGGCTGTCTCGAAACACCCTAACACTGCAGTGCAACGGAGATCTCATGATATGCTAATACTGTATTTCTATGTAATGCAAAAATACCCACTTTGCAATTCTAATCCAATTTAGAGCACAAATAATTTGCCAAGCCATTACACAAAAAAATATTCTTAGGTGTTGTTTTAGAAATACAAGTCTGATGTCTTAGAAATACAATAATTACATATCATGAAATCTCTACTTCCTAGGGAAAAAAATTATAATAGTGAAATAAAACCCACACTTATTGGGCAACTTACCTTGTTGATTCCTAAACATTCCTAAGATTCTGAATTTCACAGAAAGAACTTAATAAATGCCAGAGGTTCAGTCACTGTGAAGACCAGTGATAGGCTAACAATGCTGAAACGTTTCACGGGGCCGGACCACTTCTCACTGAGCAACGCTCACCAGTGCAAGAGGCCCAGCCAGCGAGCCTCCCTGGAAAAGCCTCCTGACCACAGGCAAGTGTCAAGTTCTTGCTGGGCACAAGGAGGTCCACCACCTTGTCCTGTTTGCAACAGCTCTATGTCAGCAGCTCAAGAACTACCAGGATGTGTCTCAACTAAGAGTGGGCTCTTTAACACCATTCTTTTAAAAAAATTTCTCCAACTGTGGGACTTACAGTGTGAGCCGTCAGCCGTCTGTGCACTGTTTTGGGGATTACGATAGATGTTTTGAATCAAGATGGTCTGCGGGGAAAAAAAAAATAAAAAGGGGAATTCTACTGGCTGCTGTGCATATATTAGACAATTGCAAAGAGACAACTTGTTTGCAAATGGCTAAACGTTGTGTTTTTTTTTTCCCGCAAGTCAGGCACTTGTGTTTTGACGAGTCCACCAAAACCATCATATTATGAAAACAGAGTCTGAGCAAGGTCAAGTCAGCCAGCAACCAAGAAGAAACTAACAACTGTTATTCTGAGTAGTCCCACACTATTAATAAAGTGTCTTAATACAGGTAACTCACAGAACACAAACATTTTCTGGTACTTCATACTAGCAAGCACTAAGACGTCTAAAAATTCACATTATAATAATATTCCCCACACAAAACTATTTTTTGAAAACCAAATGCATAACTCAACTGTATGCAATACATTCAAGTTCTCTAGTCTCTTAGCAAGAGGCACATCAGACAGGCTTCTTAACTCAACTGGATACCGTAGTGTCTTATTTACATTTTCTTGGTGGGATCTCTGTTTACATAATACAATAGCTTAAAAGATTTGCTTTTTCCGATCCTTTTAGGAAAAAAATCCTTTTAGCCTTTGTGCTTTAAACTGGATCAGGCAGACTTGAAACCTTACATTGTACCGTTCTTCTTAAAACCAAGTTGTCTGAAAAAACAAACCATGTTTAAGTTAGTAGACTAATATATTACATGAATCTTAATGTCCATATCACTGTAAGAAGCTTAAAAAGAAACCCATTTTGAATTTTGCTAGAAATTAATAAATTGCTTGATCTATAAAATAAAATGTTCAGGCTCAACTGCAGAGCAGTTTTGTAAGTGGCTTTGCAAAACCAGCCAGTTCAATTTCTAGCTTGCGGGAGGGGTAGGTAGCTTCAGTCCCAGGTCTGCAGACTACAACCCACCTGGGTGGAATCATCTAGAGGTGAGACTGTACACACAGAACCCATTTTTTACTCTAACAGGCCAACTTTCTAATCTAACCACTTCCACCCAGGGCTGAACATCTATCAGACCCTTACCACCAAGAACTGCCCCTGAATCAATTTCTCCCAGGTTCAAATGGTGGGAAACATGGCTGACTTTATCCAGGTAGTTTCCTACCAGATTCACCAGAGTGTTAACTCTAATGAAAAGCATACTGGGCCCAGTTATCCAACAGTAAAATTTACTTTAGGTCTCACTCAGATAATGAAGCAATGGATATTTAAACAAAAGAAATGCTGCTTGAAGGGGCAACATGGCTCCATTAAAATCAGGGGTGGCTAATTACCTAATGCCAAGCAACCAAAGCAGCAATTCAAAATAAGCCACTTAAGCTAATACACAAAACTACCCCCTAACTTTAATGGGATCACCAAATCATTTTGGTTTACAGCATTCAAATCAAACTTCACGAATAACATTGTGAACAGATGATTTAGGAAAAATAATAAACCAACTTCCTCAGCTAGTTCAGAGAAAAATTTTAGGGGACCTTATGTCTTTCTTAGTCCAACACTGGGTATGCCTGTAAGCAACCTAAACACACACACACACACACACACACACACACACACACACACACAGAATTGGGTGGACACTTAAGGTGCTTGGTTATTGTCCAATCTATGGCCACTGGCTAAGTTGGGGAGGTTTATTTCATAAATCAAAGCACTATCTTTTTTTTTAAATTATAACAAAAGAAAACTTAAAGCAAGTTGTCTGGTAATTTGAAACTCACAAAAAGAAAAATGAAAGACATATTCAAACTGCCAAAAGACCGATTCCTGCTGCAGTAACCACTAGCTAAAGAGTAACAGGGACAAAACGCCACTTCCCCACCCCCAATCCAAAAGCACAACACTTCATGGGAGTTTTTATGGACTTGGACAAGACTAATGTCTTTCACTTGAACCAACTGGCTGGCTTTTCTAATATAGAAGAACATATAAATATCTATTCTATAAGAAAAAACAAACATGGACAGAAAAACATGGACTCAAAAGCAGGGCCAGGAAGCTCCGAGGGACTGCACAAAGTGATGACTCCAATGGTCTGAGGTGGCACATTCAGACTCCAAGGATAGGTTAGAAGGAGCTCAACAAAAACTCAAGCACAAAATTTTCAAATTTCACATGTTCTAGTGAACTTGGGCAGAAATTTTCTGTTCCTGTAGGAGGTGCTTTCTCCAATTACTCCACCAGAGGCCACATGCAGGGTGTGAACGTGTGCCTTCTCCCATTTAACCAAAAATAAATGTTTTTTTGACTGGACTGAACTCATGGTAGAGTTCAAGATCGCAGGCATCTCTCAATCAACCAGAGCTGCTATGAAAGTTTAGGGTAATGACCCATCTTTTAATGTTAGGCTTTATTTTAAATGTTTTCATACAACGTACAATTTTCTCAACCAGGGGCCTAAAAGAGGGGCACACACCCTGGAGTACTAGAGAAAGCTCTGAGCAGTACAGTAGGAGTACAGTAGCAGTACAGAAGCTGCTTCACCTCTACTGTCAGGAGATAGCAAAGAGCAAGGGCCACGCAGCAGTTCCCGTGCTGGGAAACGAGCCCCAGGAAGTCCACTTCCGCATCGTTACCCCTCTGGATTCATGTCTTAAGGGGAGGAAGGAGAATGGCAGGGGGATTAGTATCAGCTACAGCCAACATACAAAGTTAAAAACTGTGCCACCTAAAGTTTAGTTTCTCCAACAGGGAGTAGTGCTCTCAAACCTTCCACTGGGGGGTAGTCCACCTATCTCATTCGCAAAAAAGAACACTCTCACTTATGAACACAAATGGAAAACTACAGGGGAAAAAATTACTTGCCTAATATAGGGAAATCATTAACTGCCTCTGAAAAGCACACAAAGTTTTGACTATTACATGAAAATGGGGGGAAAAAAAGGAAAAAAACAAACAAACCTGGCTAAAGGTCGGTTTATTGTGCAACCGAGAGCATCTGTCTCCATGACGACATGCTCCAATTTTGAAATAAAATGAACAGTTGACTCTGTAAAGAAAAAATAAGAAACATTATTCTGCTGAGAAAATATGAAATGGATAGAAACAAGTCATTAACACAATATACACTATCAAACTACTTTCTTTTTATGGCACAAAAACATAGCAGTTTTATTTAACAAGATTAAGTTGACTGGCAGTGAGTACCTTATTCCTTGCAATATTTCAGGACTATATAACTTCAATATCCCCTACTCTTCCCATGAAAAGAGCACTGCCATTTTGGATTCCCACTAGGAACTTCTCTCTTGAGGACTGAGGGCTCAGATCCTGACCTTAGCACTAACTGCCTGGGCTTGATCAAGCTACTCTCTTCACCCCTGGACTCTGATGCCATCTATAAAATGAGGAAAATGCCAACCTGGGACTGTTTCAAGCATCAGGTATAATATACGTGTGCTTCATACATAATGTTCATTAAATGTTACCACAAATAGAAAAAAAAGTTCAGGTTCTCGTGCCCATGATATCAGACCAAGAGGAAATTCCCCAAATTAGCCTGAAGTAGTTCTCTTGGATACAACATATGGGCTACTAAGAAAATCAACCTGCCTTTACAAACACACAAAGACACCTTCTGCCTCCGCCACAAAGTCCTCCCTAAAAACTCTCCAAATACTGTGACTATGCAGTTCAAACCAAAACCAGCAAGCAAGTTACCAGGACAGCAATGCCAGCTGATTGACCAGGTCTGTGAGGAACTATGAAATCCTACTAGGTGGGCCCCATTCAAAATTAAACTGTGGAGGTGGGAAAGCTATGACGTAGATTAAATACATTAGTAAGTGCCACATGTTTAAACAGGTAGCCCAGGGTTAAGACCGAAGGGCTTCAAATGCAACCAAAATTTGAGTGACAATGAAGACCAACCAGCCGCTGATTCATTAAGCAGCAATAAAGATGAGCAAGCCTAAATTTATCAAGAGAAGAAATGACTACTATATATTTGCAAATATATCTTATAGGGCTTACTTTAGATTATCTAACTTGATCACACAATAGTATTATATCTTCAGGGAATCACCTAAAATGAAGAGCTTAATTTACAAGTTATCTCAGAATGAACAAAAGTCCTGTTTGACCAACTAATACCTAACTGATCCACATGATTAAAACAATCCTTGCTCTTGTACTTCCAGAGATGGTTTTCATTTCACCATGCTACAAGAGTTCACTATTAAAACTACTCTAACAAAGTTCAGTGATCAGCTCATTAAACTACTGAATTCAAGTGAAAACAGTGTGATTTTCAAACACATACAAGATATTAGAAAGGCTAATCCATGCCTGGGTCTATAAAATGACCATAATTTCAAATTTATTATTAAGCAAATATTTTTAATTGGTAGGGTCTACATTTTACTTCTAGCTTAATTAAAATAATAAAAAAAGGTAAAGATGCCATCATTTTTTAGGAGTTGATCTTAATCCAGTTCTAGTTTCCTAAACTACCTCCTCTGTGGCCCTGCAGCATTCAGGAACACACCCCTTCCATTCAAAACACTGAACCTGTTCTGCTTCAATTATCTTTATTGGATGATTTCCCTGAAGAAGAAAATTTGAATCTTTCTTTGTATGCTGTATGGTGGGGGTCACATTTCATTATTTTTCCATGTGAGTATCCCTTTATTGCAGCACCATTTGTTGAATTTTTGTTCTGTTTGCTCGCTTGCTTGCTTTTTTGGGGGGAAGCGCATGGAGGAGGAATCGAAGCTGGGTCTCCTGCACGGCAGGTGAGAAGTCTATCACTGAACTACCCTTGTACCCCTTTAATCTATTTCTGAGTCCCCACAAATTGGCATATGGCTGACATCTAATAAAATGTTTCTGGAGCAACTAGATTGATGATTTTGGCATATGATTTTGCTAGGGAAAAATGTATAACTCCTCTCTTCCAAATAACACAGGTGATTCTACCATATAGTGAGACATTTTATAAGACAGACTCCACCCTGGAAAAAAGAAACATTTTGAACAGTGCTTGAAAAGAGTGGAATAAAAAACAGTATCTATGACAAATTTAGAAATTTATCAATAAAAACATATATTTGCACAAACTTTTTACGGCCTGAAAAACTCCAACATGGTAGTTACATACTCAAAGAGTAGGTTAAGTCAAGTACTTAGATTTTAGGATTTCAAAGAATTATCCTTCAAACTGTCCTAAGACATCATCCAGCTCACTACCAAGTGGTACGCGGCAAGCTGACAAGATTAAATTGCTTAGTTTAACCTAAGGATTAGGAAAGGTATAAACCTAAAAAACCGTATTATTCCTTACATTGGAATGGCATATTCAATTACTTTTAAAGCAAACGTGTCCTTTACAACTCACTAACTCAGAAGTCTCCAGTGATACTTTCTCACGTCAAAAATCCTATCGCGGGTCCAATCACCGCGTAAACGCCAACAATTTGGATCGTAAATGATCTGGCGACTTAATAGTGCCAGAATTGTACTACGGCTCACCCAAGGCGTAAAAACCGAAAAGTTATGGGGAAACGGGTTAGAACTTAAGAGGTTAAGAGCCGCCAAAGACAACTTAAGCCCAACTCGAAAGGGCTTTCGAGAGCTGGTGAGCGCGGGGCACCGAGGCCGGGTTCGCGAAGTGCCCGACCCGCCGAGGACCCAAAGGGCGGGAGAGGCAGCACAGGATGGAGAAGCGAGCCCCGAGTCCGCGGCCCACGCGGCGCGCTCCACTGATCCACCAAGCGGCCCAACCGGGCGGCGGCGCGCTGCTCCCCGAGAAGCGCGCGCGGGGCCGGAAGGGTCGCCGCTTCCCGCCGCCCGCTCCGCTCCCCTCCCCTCCCCCTCCCGGCGCCGGCCCGCCCGGGCCTCCCGCCGCCGCCCGCCCCGCGGCCCTGGGGACCCCGCCCGCTCGGGCCTCCCGCCAGGCCGCTCCGCGCCCGCGCCCGCGCCCCGCGCCCCGCGCCTCAGCTTCCTCCCCAGCCCCGGGACGCCGGCGGCCCCCACTCACTTGTCTTTCTCAGTACCGAAGATGGAGGCCAAGTACTCCGCCATTTCCCACCCGCCGCCGCCGCCACCGCTGCCGACGCCGCCGCCACCGTCGCCCGCTCGCGGGAAACGTCACCCGAACGCGACGACGCTCTCCCCGCCCCCGACGGCGAGGCGAAGCCACCCAATCGGGAGAGGCGCTACCTGCGCGTGGGCGGGACTTCGGACACGCGAGAGGCCCCGCCCCCCGGGCCCCGCTTCCGCTCGCTCCTCTAGCTCGGCCGGGCGTGCGGGAAGAAGCGGCGAAGCCGGCGGGGCTTGCACTGGCCCGGGTCCGGACGGGCCTGGTTCCTAGGCGCCGAGCTCGCCCCGTGGGCTCCGAGGGCGCACGTGGCCCGGGAAAGGAGCGGGGCCCACGTGGGCGGCTTCCGGGCGGGGCGCACGCGGAAATCTCCGGGTCCGCCCTCCTTCGCTCTCTGAGTGTCGGCACCCCCACCCCTCTTCTTTGCACCGCACCTCCGAACCCCTTAACCTCCCTTCCATTGGCCCAGGGGCGTGGAGAACCAAGCACTGGCTGCCCCTCAAGTCTGGGACTGGGAAAACCTTGTTCTTTGCAGAAAGTCTTAATTACAGGACAGGGATCGCGAGAAGTCTCTTAGGGCCCGGTGCTCACAGATCTAGTTGGGCCCCTGGATCCTTCAGCTTTGTCTGCGTTCCCTGGGCACGTGTGCCTGACCCGACCTATTGATGGGGGCCTCTGCTGGGGTGGCTGCTGGAGGGCAGCAGATAGGCGGATTGGGTCAGTTTAGGGACGGCAAGCCACAGTCAGCACACGATGAGCTGAAGTCTTAGATGTTAGCAGAAATGATGGAACACCTTGGGGATGTGGGCAGCAAGCGGTGCCATTTCATTACCTGAGCACAGTTGGGTGGGTGTGGCACCTAAGGACAGTGGTGAGGACATTTTCAGGCTTAGGGGACATTTAACAACAGCCTAGAGGAAAGAAGAGAAGCGGAGCCGGAATCATTGTGCTGGAGAGGCACAACTAAGTACAGTGGGAAGCCGGTGGACAGAGCCCATGGCTGCTTTGAAGGAACGGTCTGGTGAGCAGTCCTAAATCTATAGATGGATCAGGGAAAATTCCAATTCATGCGGTAATTAAAGGGCAAGGGTGGAGCATTTATTTCCCCTTCCTGGAGGAACCGCCAAACCAGATGGCCCAGTAGAGGCAGAAGCTGTACTTTTCATAAAGTTGCATAACTTTATGAAGTTGAAAAGAAACTTTATGAAGTACAGTTTCATAAAGATGAAGTTGAAAGAAATCCTGCCACTGGAATTGAGATTGTTGGTTTACCCCAGGATTTTTAACAAGTATTAACACTCTTTGCAGCAAATGGTTGCTGGAGGACTGGGCGTTGGTGATGAACCCAGGTGAGCCCATCAGTTTGCATTTTGGTCACAACAGGAAAAAACTGTGCAGTAGAGGCACCTTGCCATCTCCACATGAGTTTGGTCCCAGTTGCAGCACCACTGGTGACAATCACTTCTTGCTGTATGATGTCTTCTCTCAAAAACTGTGATTTAATTGGCAGGTTATAGGATTATGAGATGGGAGAGCCACTACATGAACTCTAGAGAAAACAATCAGGCAAAGCAGGAGCATGGGCCATTCCATAGACTGCCGAGTTTGGCTCCTCCACAAGTCAGAATCGTCAGAAAATGGACCTGGAGAATGGAGAGTGGGTCAAAGGACATCACAGGCGCCTGTAACCAGTGCTCCTGGAATGGATTTTGGCTTGGACAGACCAACTTGCTGGACATAGGATAACTTTAAAAATAGGCTGGATATTAATTGCTGGTAAGAAATTAATGTTCATTTTAGGTGAGACAGTGTTACATTGTCTATGTGAAAAATGTTTATCTTTTTAGCGAACATTTGTTATGGTGGAATATCACCTTGTTTTCAGTGGCATGTAGTTGCTTGTAGTAGCTTGAGGGAACCCACTGTTAAATTTTCATGAGATGTGTAAAATGATGAATTATATTAATACCATGGAAATTGGCAAATGCTTCAAATCACGCCCTTCACACCCCATCTGATTGTAAAACATCAGCCACTGTTTGTAATGTGTTTTGCCATGCTTCCATTAGACAGGCAAGGTGTGTGCTGCATGGTCCACCACGGGAGTCATGGGACACGTGGCGGAGAGGCCGGACTCATTGGGCATTTAATTGAAGGACAATACCAGAGGTAGCTTGCTCTTAGTGCTTCCGTAGCTGCCTCTGATGCTTAGTGTAATGGACTCTTGTGTACCACCACCCAGACCCAAGGATCACTCATCCATTCTTGCCCAATCTTGTTTCTGTCCTCCCACCTCCTGGGCCTTACTGGAATGTTCTCATGCAAGTCTTGATCATTGTGTCATATTGTATTGTAGTAGTCAGTGTTCTCTAGAGAAACAGAACCAACAGGCGATATCTGTAAATATGAGATTTATAAAGGTGTCTCACACAACCGTGAAATGGAAGAGTCCAAAATCTATAGGGCAGGCTGTAAAGCTGGCAGCTCCAATGAATGATCTCAGCAAACTCCGAGAAGAGGCTTGCTGGCTTAAGAAGCAGTGAAAAAGTTTCTCTTTAGAGGTCTCAAACTGATTAGATTATCTTGTTTGTGGGAGACTTGCCCTTAGTTGAGCACAGATGTAATCAGCCACAGCTGCAATCAACTGACTGATGATTTAATACATCAGCTCTCCGGTTTATCAACCAGCCACAAAATATTCCAGCAGCAATGGTCAGGCCAGTGCTTGCTTGGCCAGACGACTGGGCACCATCACCTGGCCAAGTTGACACCAGAACCTGACATCAAAGTCCACCCGTTGTCAACTTGGCAGCTGTACACATCAGTTTGAAATGTGCTTAATTTCCAAACAGAACACAATAATGGGCATATGTTTCACATAAAAATACTCAACTGTCCTGTGTACAACTAGAAATGTACTAAATGTTCTCCAGAATAGGGTGCAAATCCTTAGGTAACATTCAGTCTTTTTTTTTTTTTTTTTTTTTTGCCTGAGTAGGCACCGGAAATTGAACCCAGGTCTCCAGCATAGCAGGCAAAAATTCTGCCACTAAGCCACTGTCACACTGCCAACATTCACTTAAACGTTATATCCTATAACTTAAATACTACAGTGTGAACAATACAACTGTCATATAGTAAGAGGAAAATGATATTTGCTCATGTGCAAATACAAACACATACCAAAAGAAAGAGGAAATAGTCATACCATCACAGTCCTTGTTCCTATAACTGGTCACATAGTTGTAGTTCATATTTATTCTTCCTTCTTCCACTACCCATTCCATCTCCCCTTTACCCTCAGCAAGCACTTCAGCTGGCCGCGGTTCTTTGCCTGGTGGGGCGACCCAAACCTTATTCCTGAAGTTTCTAAGCCATCGGTAGTCCTGCCTGGATTAGACTGTTGCAGTTTTCCATTGACTTTAATCACAGGGCATGGTAGTACTATGAGACACCCTAGGGGTTCTCTTGTATTCCTGGAAAACTCTTCTTTACCTCCATTGTGTAGTTGCAGTCCTATTTTTCCTTGATAGTCAGGATCATTCACCCCAGCCAGTACAGTAATCCCCTTCCTTGCCTCTTGATTCAGTGGCATGAGAAACCCAAAGTGGCCAGGTGGCAGTCTTAACATCCTATTCAGTGGAATCATTGTATCTTCTGGTAAGAGCACTCTTCCTTCTGGGACTAAGATCTGTAGACCAGCAGAGCTCAAGTTTGCAGAAACAGAAAGCAACATTTTTTTCTTGTGGATCTGAAGGAGTGATAGTGGTGCCACTCCCACCTACACCCCTTGATTCCTGGACCCGTGAATCCTGGCTCTGGGTGAAATATAGAATGGATGCTGATTCAGAGCATACACAACCTCCTGGGGAACATTGCCCCAGGCCTGCAAGGTACTGTCACCTAGTTGGCACCATGATTGGGTCTTCAAAAGGCCATTCCACTGTTCAACCCAGCTGCCTCTGAATGATGGGAACATGGAAGGACCAGAGAATTCTGTGTGCATGTGCCCATTCTTACACTTCATTTGCTGTGAAGTGGTTTCCTTGATTAGAAGCAATGCTATGTGAAATGCCATGAAGGTGGATAAGCCATTCCATAAGTCCACGGAGAGTAGTTTTTGTGGAAGCATTGCGTTCAGGGAAGGCAAACCCATACCTGGGGTATGTGTCTGTTCCAGTTTGCTAGCTGCCAGAATGTGATATACCAGAAATGGAACGGCTTTTAAAAGGAGGAATTTATTAAGTTGCAAGTTTACAGTTCTAAGGCTGTGAAATTGTCCAAATTAAAGCAAGGCTATAGAAATGTCCAAATTGAGGCACCAATAAGAGATTTTACTTAAGAAAGGCTGATGAAGTTTAGGATTTCTCTCTCAACTGGAAAGGCATATGGTGAACACGGTGAGGTCTGCTAGCTGTCTCTCCAGGCTTCTTGTTTCATGATGCTCTCCCGGGGACGTTTTCCTTCTTCATCTCCAAAGGTCTCTGGCTGGTAGACTCTCAGCCTCGTGGCTCTGCTGTAGTTCTGCAGCTCTCTCCTCATTCTCAAACTTTCTCCAAAATGCTTCCTCTTTTAAAGGGTTCCAGTAAACTAAACAAGACCCATCTGGAATGGGTGGAGTCACATTTCTGGAGGTAATCTAATCAAGTTATACCATTCAGTGCTGAAGAGTTTAAGGGAATGGAGGCCTCCATAAGATTGAATTAGAATTATCTAGGGTACATAATTCCTTTCAAACCAGCACAGTGTCTATTCCAGCTAGAACAACTCACTGCCCCTTCCATGATGGAAGTGGTCCAATGTAATCAACCTGTCACCAGGTAGCAGGCTGATCACCTTAGGGAATGGTGCCATATTGGGGCCTGAATGTGGGTCTCTGCTGCTGGAGATTGGGCACTCAGCAGTGGCTGTAGTTAGGTCAGCCTTCTTGAGTAGAAGTCCATGTTGCTTAGCCAATGCATAACTTCCATCGCTACCACCATGACCACTTTGTTCATGAGCCCATTGGGCAATGGCATGAGTAGCTGGGGAAAGAGGATGACATACCAAGAAGTGGGGTGCTGTTGTTTGCAAATAGTAAACATGTTGAAATGGCTTTTTAAATGATTAAGGGGAAGAATCTGGAAAAGTTATGAGGAGCTTGATAGAGAAGACCTAGAATGCTTTGAAGAGACTGTTGGTAGAAATGTGGACTCTAAAGAAAACTCTGATGAGGCTTTAGAAAAATGATGCATTTATTATTGCAAACTGGAAGCAAGTTGGTCCTTGTTTTAAAGTGGCAGAAAATTTAGCAAAAATGACTTCTGGTTTTGAAAGAAAGGCAGATTTTAAAAGCCATGAACTTGGATATTTAGCAGAAGGGATTTCTAAGTTAAAATATGGAAAGTGTGGCCTGGTTTCTCCTTGTAGCTAATAGTGAAATGAGACAGGAAAGAGATAAGTTGAGAACTGAACTCATGGGTATAAAGAAAACAGAAATTGATAGTCTGGAAAATTCTAGGCTTCTAGAAAGTGAGACCCCAGAGAATAGTGACCAACGTGAGGATTTATCCAAACATGGAAGCAGTAAGCCATTACAGGACAAGTGAGGATTGGAAATGGAGTTATCCAGAGAGGGTCTGTAGAAAGTCCTGTTGTCTGATAGCTTTGATCCTTGTGTACTACATGGAAAATCAACAAATTTTTCTGCGAGATCTATATGCTGCAAGTCTGCACTAAAAGGAACAGAAAAGGGACAAACTGAGGGAAAGCTGAATTCAGAAGCAGAACCATGGAAGCTAAATTCTGTTCGGGAGTTATAAGTAGAGCAGGCTTTGTGCAGGACGCACTCCAACTCCCAACTAACTGTATGCAAGAGCTTTCCCTAGGAGGAAGTTTTGGGGATTTGGAGTTCATTGAGACCAGATCCCATGTGGTGGACTGAACCATGTACTGCCACACAGACGTGTTCTTATCTTAATCCGCATCCCCAGGGCATGAACCCATTGTACATCAGACCTCTTAGAGGTGTTATTTTTCATAGACAACTCCCCCGGCCTAAATTATGAGCCAAATAAAGGGTTGTGGTTTTATGCCACTAGGTTTTGGGCCAGTTTGTTACATGGCATTAATGGTGGCAAGAGACCACTGAAACAAGGTCTTTGCCACGTGTGGCTCTTCAAGCTAAACTAAAGATGAGCTGCACTTTTGTAATGACCGATTTATTGGGTGACAGTGTCTAGTTGACCTCTGTCCTCTCGACAGCCATCCCCTTCAGCTGTTAGGGAGGAAACACCGCAGCGTGAGGCATGCAGGCAGAGCTGCTGGTGGAACACCAGGAGGCAGAGCGGGAAAGCCGGGACCAGGTGCTAAAACCTACAGACAGGCGGGAGCTGGCACTGCAGGTTCCTGAGCTGGGTGGTCGGCTGGAATTTGCCTAGTGTCCTCACCTGGGCAGGCACGATGCCCGGTGGGCCCAAAAGACTGCTTTGTGCTTTCACTGTTTGTGTTGGAGCTGCTTTTCATCCCACAGCAGGCATGGCAGGTCTATCCTTTCTCATTTTATATTTAAAGGAGAAGAAAGGATAATGAGCCCACGCTGGAAGCACTCATGCCCTGAAGGTGGAGGAATTTTTCATCATCTGCCAAAGGATGGATGTGCCAGGATAATGTAGGGGTAAAAAAAAAACCTATACCAATGCCAAATGAGCAAAAAGGCCCTACAAACACACAGCAGGTGGACTAACAAACAGCCAGGGTTTTGTAAAGATTAGAGCTTCCTGAAATGAAATCCACTGTGCTGGGGTTCAGGGAACCCATACTCTGGCCCTGGCTGAGCCTCCAGCTTCCCGTCTTTATTTATCCAACACAGATTCATCAAGTGCCTGTTCAGAACCAGACATTGCTCTGGGCCCTGGGAGAACCTATGAAAGAGCAAGTTGAGGGGGAAAGAAAACAATCGGGCGGGCTGAGGGCTTAACCAGCTCAGAGGTGGGGAGAGGCCACTCCATGGTAAGGAGATCTGAACTGAGATTTAAATGCTGCTGAGCTGTGTGACCCAGGCAGTGGGAAGGGACCGCCAAGGCCTGGGGGCATAAGCAGCTGGAGCTGGAGCAGTGAGCAGGAAAGAGTGACTGTAGGCAGGAAGGTGGAAGCACGGCAGGCTGGCGGAGTGTGCAGGGATGGGGGGGCCAGCCAGGGTTGCAGGCTGCCACCCCAAGATGGGATGGCATTCTGAGAGTAGTGGGCACCACTGGGGATTTTATTGAAAAAAGATAAAATCCAATTCATGGTTTGTTTTTTTTTTCTTTTTTGCACATGTAGGCACCGGGAACTGAACCCAAGTCTCCATCATGGCAGGCGAGAACTCTGCCTGCTGAGCCACCTTGGCCCACCCCCAATTCATGTTTTTAAAGTCTTAAAAGTAGAGCACGCAATGGAATATTCTTCAGCTGTAAAAGAAATGGCATTCTGATCCCTGTTACAATGTGGATGAACCTTGAAAACAAGATGCCCAGTGAGAGAAGGCAGAAACAAAAGGTCATGGTATTGTCTGAGTCCATTTACAGGAAATGTCCAGAATGAATAGATCCATAGAGACAGAGAGCAGGGCTGGGGGAGTGGGGAGTGGGGAGTGGGGAGTAACTGCAGGTGGGCGTGGGTTCCTTGTGGGTGATGAGAAAGGTATGGAAGTAGGGACTGGTGGTGCCCAGTGCGCACACCCCAGCCCAGCCCACCCCACCATCACTGCTGTTCCCCATCGCCCTTCCTTTGGAGCCCTAGCAGCCACTGATCTTTTCCTGGTGTCTGCAGTCTGGCCTTATCCAGGATGCCACGCGTTGTGTCATGCCGCGCGTGCTAACCCTCTGGCTTTGTTCACTTAGCAATGTGCACTTAATTCTGCCCTGTCTTTTCATGGCTTTAGAGCCCATTTCTTTTTCTGATTTTTAATTTTTTATTGTATAGTGTAAAATATTTACAAAGCAAAGAAATAAAAAAGCAATAGTTTTGAAAGCATTCTTCAACAAATAGTTGCAGAATAGATCCCAGAGTTTGTCATGGGCTACCATACAATCCTCTCATATTCTTCCTTTTAGCTGCTCCAAAATATAGGAGGCTAGAGTGCATTTCTTTTTACTGCTGAATAATGTTCCTTTGCATAGATGCACCACAGTTTGTTGATCCATTTACCTACTGAAGGATGTCTTGGTGGCTTTCAAGCTTTGGAGGTTATGAATAAAACTGCTATAAACACTTCTGTGCAGCTTGTGTGGACCTCAGTTTTCAACTCATTGGGGTATATACCCAGAACAGGACTGCCGGGTCATACAGCAAGCTTTCTCTGCGCTTTTACTTTAATTACTAATTATTTTATGTGTAGGTAAACCCTTCTCATGGGTTGAAATTCCTAAGCAAGAGGTCCCCGCTAGCTTGTGCCTACCCCCCACTGTCCTCGCCACTGAGCATCCAAAGGGACCAGTTTCCCACGTGTGTCCCTCCAGAAGTATTTCATGCAATTACAGAAAAATACATGTGTATACCCCCTCTCTTACCCCAGTTTTGACACAAATGTTAGCATAGATAAACAGTCTTCTCTACCTGATGCTTTTCCTATAATAACTTGGAGATATTCCATCGCAACACAAGACTTTCCTCATCTGTAACCACTACAGGAGAGTCCATGCAGGCAGCTGAGCGCCCCACCCCTCCTGGTGGCTCCGTTTCCTTTTTGTGGTTTGCAGGAGACCTGTGTGGACATACCTGTAGAATACGTTTCTGAACGGGGGACCGCCGCGTCCAGTGGAACGGGCGCGTGTGTCTCTGTACTCCCGTGTCTTCCGCTCATTTCAGTTTGCCGCAGCTGGAAGCTGCTCTCAGACATGCGGGCCTGGGGCGTGGGGTGCGGAGCCTGGGGCTTGGCGGCGCGGGGTCGGGGGCATGGCGGCGCGGGGCCCGAGGCTTGGTGGCGCGGGGTCGAGGGCGTGGCGGCGCGGGGTCAGGGGCGTGGCAGCGCGGGGCAGGGGCTTGGTGGCGCGGGGTCGAGGGCGTGGCGGCGCGGGGTCAGGGGCGTGGCAGCGCGGGTCAGGGGCTTGGTGGTGCGGGGGCCGGGGGCGTGGCTGTGCGGGTCGGAGGCGTGGCGGGTCGGGGCCTCAGCGTGACAGTGGGAGTAGGGGCGTGGCGGTGCAGATGTGGCCTGGGGCTGCTCCTGAGCGCTCGCACCGGCCGGCCTGGGCTGCTGGCGGCTTTTGCCTTGGGCGGCGCAGACCCCCCGTGCGATTCTCCAGATTCCTGTCCTGCGAAGTAACTGTTAGGAGCTACTGGATAGAAAAAAACAAATCAGTGTCTCTAAAGAGGCGCAAAATGGGATTTGTTTTTAAGATTTTAAGTGGAGAACAAATGCTGACGACCCCCAGGCCCAGCCCAGCGCCCTGCCCTTCAGCGGCGCTCTCACCTGGGACGCCCGGTGAAATGGCTCCCACGGAAACAGGGCCCAAGGGCTGGGACGTTTTGTTTTTTGAAACAGAAAATGGCCTGTTTCCTTATTTGTCTAATTGCATTCCATGGCGAGGGGGCTGCCAGCCGGGACTCGCTGGTGCAGAGCCGGGCCAAAGCTGGCTGTCCCCTCACAGAGCTGCCAGCCACTCGGGTCCAGGGAGGGCAAGGGTGCGTGCGCCCCCAGGTGTCGTGGGGCAGAGATGGTCCTGGGGACGGCGGGCTGAATGTGAGCTGGCAGGGCACACAGACATGGTGCCTGGGGTGCCAGGGCTTGTTTCCAGTGCGACCCTTTGTAGGTTTCCTGACTCACAGTCTCAGCAGGGTTAGGAGGTGCCCAGGGGCCTGGCCTGCTGAGTAGGAGGCGGCCTGTGCATCCGTGAGCACAGGAGTCTTCCCCCTAGCCACTCCACGCTTCCGTGCCCTGTCTGCCTGTCTCAGAGGCTGTGGGGAGGCCTGGGCGAGTTGTTGCTACTTCCGTGTCCATTTCATGTTGGGGGAAATTGAGGCTCCAAGGAATTAAAAGCCTGTGTGGGATACCAGAAAGGACAGAGAACAGTGTTGGGGGGGAACCCGTCCTTGCAGTGTCCCGCTGTGAGCCAGCTGCTTGCCATCTGGGAAACAAGGACAGGACGGAAAGCTCCGGCTTCCCAACCCTGGGGTCCGTCCTGGAGTGGGGTCACCTGGAAGGCTTTGAATTCAGAAAGAAAGAGATGCTCAAGGTTGGGGCTATGGCTCGGCAGATCTGAGGGTCTGGGGGACCCTGAGGGGGTGCTGCAGGCACAGGCAGGGTGGGGGGTAAATGGGAAGGACATGCCCTGGTTAGCAGGGTAGCCAAGCGGATGGCCTAAGGGTGTCTGTCTGGCTGGGGCTTCCTCTTTCTCTTTGCTTTAGTTAGGGTTCTCTAGAGAAACAGAATCAACAGGGAACACTTGCAAATATAAAATTTATGAAAGTGCCTCATGTGACCGTGGGAACGCAGAATCCAGAATCCGCAGGGCAGGCTGTGAAGCTGACGATTCCAATGGAGGGTCTGGATGAACTCCACAGGAGAGGCTCGCCAGCCAAGATAGGAAGAGCCTGTCTCTTCTGAATCCTCCTTATAAGGTTTTCAGTGACTAGATTAAGCATCACTCATTGCAGAAGACACTCCCCTTTGGCTGATTACAAATGGAATCAGCTGTGGATGCAGCTAACATGATCATGATTTAATTCTATGAAATATTCTCATTGCAACAGACAAGCCAGCACTTGCCCAACCAAACAGGTACCACCACGTGGCCAAGTTGACACATGAACCTGACCATGACAGTCCACCCCTTATCAACTTAGCAGCTATACATACCACCTTAAACCATACCAAATTTCTAAATAAAAAAACAATAAAACACACATTTTTTCTTTCACTTAACAATACTCAACTGTCCTGCGTATAACTGGAAACACATTAAATCTCTCCAGAATAGGGTGCAAATCCTTAGGTAATATTCATTCTTAAACTTGATATCTTACAACTTAAATAGTATAACATGAACAAAACAGCATCACAGTCCTCGTTTCTGTAACTGATCACGTGGTTGTAGTTCATATTTATCACCACCTTCTTCCACTACCCATTCCATGTTCCCTTTACCTTCAGCAAGCACTTCAGCTGGCCGTGGTTCTTTGCCTGGTGGGGTGACCCAAACCTTCATTCCTGAAGTTTCAGAGCCATTGGTAGTCCTGCCTGGATTGGGTTGTTGCAGTTTTCCATTGATTTTAATCACGGGGCATGGTAGTACTTAAGACACCCTAGGGGATCTCCTATATTCCAAGAAAACTCTTCTTTACCCCCATTATGTAGTTGCAGTCCTATTTCCCCCTGATAGTCAGAGTCAATCACCCCAGACAATAATGCAGTCCCCTTCTTGGCTTGTTGATCCAGGGGCATAAGTAGCCCAAAGTGACCAGGTGGCAGTCTTAGATTCCAGTTCAATGGAATCATTGTTGTTTCTTCTGGAGGAAGCACTCCCCATTTTGGAACTAAAACCTGCAGACCAGCAGAGCTCAGGGTCGCAGGGACAGGAAGCAAAAATTTTCCTAGTGGATCACTAGGGGTAATAGTGAGTGGTACCACTCCCATTTCCACCCCTTGGTTCCTGGACCCATGGATCCTGGCTATTGGAGAAACAGCACCATACAGTGGACACTGATTCAGAGCATATACAGCTTCCTGGAGAACATCACTCCAGCCTTTCAAGGTATTGCCACCTAGTTGGCACTGTAATTGAGTTTTCAAAAGGCCATTCCACTGTTCTGTCAATCCAGCTGCTTCTGGATGATGGGGAACATGGTAAGACCAAAGAATTCCATGAGCATGTAACCATTCCCACACTTCATTTACTGTGAAGTGTGTTCCTTGATCAAAAGCAATGCTATGTGGAATACCATGACGATGGATAAGGCATTCTGTAAAGCCCACGGATGGTAGTTTGGGCAGAAGCATTGCGTTCAGGGAAAGCAAACCCATACCCAGAGAATTGTGTCTATTCCAGTTAGAAAAAATTGCTGCCCCTTCCATGAAGGGAGTGGTCCAATGTAATTAACCTGCCACCATGTAGCTGGCTGGTCACCTCGGGGAATGGTGCCATATTGGGGGCTGAGAGTGGGTGTCTGCTGCTGGCAGATTGGGCACTCAGCAGTGGCTGTAGCCAGGTCAGCCTTGGTGAGTGGAAGTCCATGTTGCTGAGCCCATGCATAACCTCCATCCCTACCACCATGACCACTTTGTTCATGAGCCCATTGGGCAATAACAGGAGTTGCTGGGGAAAGAGGCTGACTGGCAGCCACAGAATGGGTCATCTTATCCACTTGATTATTAAAACCTTCCTCTGCTGAAGTCACCCTCTGGTGCACATTCACATGGGACACAAATATGTTCATGTTTTTAGCCCACTCAGAAAGAACTATCCACATACTTCTTCCCCAGACCTCTTTGTCACCAATTTTCTAATTATGGTCTTTCCAAGTCCCTGACCATTCAGCCAAACCATTAGCAACAGCCCATGAATCAGTATACAAATGCACCTCTGGCCAGTTTTCTTTCCAAGCAAAATGAACAGCCAGGTGCACTGCTCAAAGTTCTGCCCACCAGGAGGATTTCCCCTCACCACTGTCCTTCAAGGACACCCCAGAAAAAGGTTGTAGTGTTGCAGCTGCCCAATTTCAGATGGTGCCTGCATATCATGCTGAACCATCTGTAAACCAGGGCCGAGTTTTCTCTTCCTCAGTCAATTCACTGTAAGGAACTCCCCAAGAGGCCATAGCTCTGGTCTGGGAAAGAGAAGATAATGTGGCAGGAGTGGAGACCATGGGCATTTGGGCCACTTCTTCATGTAACTTACTTGTGCCTTCAGGACCTGCTCTGGCCCTATCTCATATATACCATTTCCATTTTATGATAGAGTGCTGCTGTGCACGCCCAACTTTATGGCTTGGTGGGTCAGACAACACCCAACTCATGATAGGCAACTCAGGTCTCATGGTAACTTCTTGGCCCATGGTTAATTGTTCAGTCTCTACTAAGGCCCAGTAGCAGGCCAAAAGCTGTTTCTCAGAAGGAGAGTAGTTATCTGCAGCAGATGGTAAGGCTTTACTCCAAAATCCTACGGGTCTGCGTTGTGATTCTCCTATAGGGGCCTGCCGAAGGCTCCACACAGCATCTGTATTTGCCACTGACATTTCCAGCACCATTGGATCTGCTGGATCATATGGCCCAAGTAGCAGAGCAGCTAGTAAAGCAGCCTGGACCTGTCACAGAGACTCCTCTTAGTTCAGGTCCCCACTCAAAAGTAGCAGCTTTTCTGGTCACTCGATAAATGGGCTGTAGTAGCACACCCAAATGAGGAATATGTTGTTGCCCAAATCCAAAAAGACCAACTAGGCATTGTGCTCTTTTTTGGTCGTAGGAGGGGCCAGATGCAGCAACTTATCCTTCACTTTAGAAGGGATTTCTTGACATGCCCCCACACTGCTGGACACCTAGAAATTTCACTGAGGTGGAAAGCCCCTATATTTTTGTTGGATTTATCTCCCATCTTCAGACACACAAATGCCTTACCAATAAGTCTAGAATAGTTGCTACTTCTTGCTCACTAGGTCCAATTAACATGATATCATCAATATAATGGATGGTTAGGTTACACTGTTGGTGTAAATGGAACCACTGCCAATCTGAACAAAGGGGGAAACAAGGGGACAAATTGGAGTTTGCAGAGTGAGAACCATGGAAGTTCAGGTCTGAAGCCAAGAAACTTCACCCAGCAGAGTGGACACACCCATACACATGGAGAGGGTGAGTTTGCTCTGAGGGCAGAGGATGAGTCTCCCCTCTCATTGCAGTGGAAGAGTTGTGCAGCCTCAGGCCTTGGAAAAGGTACAGCACGCTCCTTGGGGACTGGGGAAAGCGTGGCTGCTGCCACATGGAGGGGTTGAGCGTGTGCCCCGGAGATGGCAGAGAGTCCAGCCCATGGCCCCGATGCCTGGAGAGAGTGGAGCCGAGGAAAAGGTGGTCTCCTCAGTGTTCCCCAAGGTTGATTTGGAAAGAGGCGGGCCACTGCATAGGCCCTTGGGAGGGATGGGACTGCCACTTTCTGAAGCCGAAGGATAAATGACTTTCAGACTTTGAAATCCAATGGTGTTTGCCCTGCAGGTTTTACATCTGTGTTTCTTCCAATTTCTCCCTTTGGAAATGAAAACCTGTATCCTGTGAATATTCTCCTTTGCATATTGGCACCAGATAATTTGTTTCAAGATTCATAGGTCCACAGCTAGAAGAGAATTTTTTGCACTTTAATATTGTTTAAGGTGATGCGTGTAGTTGCCAAGTTGACAAGGGGTGGACATGTGGTTGTTAGATTCAGTTGTCAACTTGGCCAGGTGAAGGCACCTAGTTCTGTTGCTGTGGACATGAACCAATGGTACGTGAACCTCATCTGTTGCTGATTACATCTGCGGTCGGCTAGGAGGCATGCCTGCTGCAATGAATGACGTTTGACTTAATTGTCCGTGCTTAAATGAGAGACTCAACGTAGCACAGCCCAAGCAGCTCAGCATACCTCATCTCAGCACTTGCAGCTCAGCCCAGGCCTTTGGAGATGCAGAAAGGAATCACCCTGGGGAAAGCTGTTGGAACCCAGAGGCCTGGAGAGAAGGCCAACAGAGACTATCCTGTGCCTTCCCTCCGTAAGAAAGAAACTCAGATGAAAGTTAGCTGCCTTTCCTCTGAAGAACTAACAAAATAAATCCCCTTTTATTAAAAGCCAATCTGTCTCTGGTGTGTTCCATTCCGGCAGCTAGCAAACTAGAACACTCTTCCTTGCTGCCACGTCAGGTGGGGGGTGGGGAGCTCTTGTGAGTGTGGGCTCGGAACGGGCGAGTCACACCCCATGCGTTCATTCTCCAGGAATGAATTTATAAGCACCCACCATGTGCTGGTCCTGAGGGAGTAAGTTGGGGTGTGGCATCTCTCTGTGCAAATTCCTCAAAAAGCACAAATAGCGATATGAGAGGCGTGGGGTGATTGTGGCTTCAGGCAGCTGAAGATGAGGTTAGTAGGGTGAGCCCTTAATCCAGTAGGGCTGGCGTCCTTATAGGAAGGGGCGAGAGCCACCAGGAGAGGGGGAGAAGATGGCAGTGGAGTGACAGGTTGGCCCCCCACAGCCGGGAGCTGGGGCGAGGCACAGAGTAGCCACACACCCCTGCACCCGGGCTTCAGAGGGAGCCCTGCCCACACGGGCTGCAGACCTGCGAGGCAATCCACACCTGTGCTGAAAGACCCCAGTGCAGGCCACTTTGTTATGGCGGCCCCAGGAAGCAGAGGTACGGGTCCCCTGCTCGCAGGCTGCATGGGCAGGGAAGACTGTCCCTCCGGGGAAGCCCCCTGGGGCTCACCCACCTAGGTGGAGGGACTTGGTCTTTGGGAGCAGCCCCTGTTGGCCCACGGACCCTGCACGGTGCCTTGAGGGTCGACAGCAAGGGTGCGCCCTCCCTGCCACTGGGCCCTGTCTCAGGGCTACCTGCTTGAGTGACCCCGCGGTCCAAGTGCTGTGCTGTGCCCCGGGGCCAGGGAGGAAGGGACGGCTCTACAAACCTGCAAAAGACCTGGAGAGGATCGCACCTCCTCGGCAGGTCAAAGACTCCGTGCACTTCTCTGAGTGGATTTAGAGAAATTCTCTTGTACCATTTTCCCAAGAGGAACAAGTGGGTGTAAACAGTACCCATGTCCATTTTATGTCCACTTTTATAATGTGTAAGAAGAGTTAGGAAGGAGGTGTAGTTCTCGTTTCAACTGGGATTTGCTTATTTGATGTAACAGTTTCACTCCTGGACTTGAGCTGCAGACGTCCTCCCATGGAGATGTGTGTGCAGGGTTGTCACGGTGGCATCATTTATAATAACCCCGACCGGGCCCCCCATCTTTGGGCACCAGCCCTGCATGGCCACGTGAGACGTGCTGTTGAGTCTTGGGCAGCTATCGGAGGAGCCAGGGAGACCCAGGGTCTCTGATGTGGACATGGCAGAGAAGCCACTTGCAAGATTGTCATTATGAGCAAACGGAATAAAGAGCCCCAGATGCCCATGTGCGCACTGAACAATTATCAGAGAGGCCATGGAGGGGCTGGTGGGTGCTGCCCTGTGGGCCAGGCCAAGCCAACGCATGCTCTTCCCTTCCACGGTCACAGCCGGCGCGGGTGGCCGTCTCGCCCCGTCCATGGGGGCAGGCAGGGTCCGGTCTGTGGGGAGCCAACCCACCTGGCCCTGTGGCCAGCCCCTGGGCTGTGCTCAGCTGCTGTCAGTGGGGCCCTGGGACGTGCGTCCTGTATGCGTGTTTCCTTCCTGCTGCTGGGCACCCAGCACAGCCCGGCAGCCTCATCCCCTCCACCACTTCCATCCAGGTTGGGTTAGAAGTGAGAATCACCCCTGCAGCAGCTAAGCAGGCCAGGGGTGGGTGCGGGGTCCGGAGAGGAGGTGGTGACGGCTGGCAACACGGGGTGATTGTGCCCAGAAAAGTCAAGGAAGAAACTTTAGGCGGAGGCAGTGAGAGGCAGAAAAGCAGTGTGTGCGCGTGTGTTGGGGACCAGCCCTGGCCCTGCCTCTCGGGGCCCCCTGAGCTGTCTTCTGGCCACCCTGTGTCCTGGCAGCTTCTTCTGCAGGATGGTGCTCACAGTCCCGACGTCGTAGGAAAAGGGAGTCATTTGTGTAAAACTTAGAACACTACCTGGCAGGGTGACGGCCCTCAGCCTGTTGGTGAGGTGCATGTATTAGTTTTTTAAAGCTGCTGGAATATAATATACCAGAAATGGGTTGGCTTTTTAAAGGGGAATTTATTAAGTTACAAGTTTACAGTTCTAAGGCCATAAAAATATCCAAACTAAGGCATGCAAAGAAAAATATCTTGACTCAAGAAAGTCCAGTGTCTGTCACCTGGGAAGGCATGTGACTGGCATCCGCTGGCCCTTGTTCCCAGTTCTGTTGCTTCCAGCTTCTGATGCCAGTGGCTTCCTCTCTAAGCACATGTGGACCCTGACGTAGCTCCTCTGGGACACAGCTCTGGGTTCTGGCTTGCTCGGCATCTCATGGGAAGCACATGGTGTCATCTGCCAGGATCTGCCTGTGTCCAGGCATCTGCTCCCTCTGCCGGCACTCCAAGCTTCTCCAAACAGCCGTGTCAGTCAGATCTGAAGCAACTGTTCTCCGAGCATCTGCAGCTCAGGTTTCTCCAAATATCTCCCCTTTTAAAGGACCCCAGTAAATGAATCAAGACCCACCTCGAATGGGTGGAGTCACATCTCCATCAAATCAAAAGGCCACACCCATAAGTGGGAGTGTCACATCTCCATGGAGGTGATCTAATAAAAATTTTTGCCCAACAACACTGAATCAGTGAGAAATGATAAGAGGAACGACTGCTCCCACAAGATTAAATCAGGATTAAAACATAGCCTTTCTGGGGCACATAATAGCTTCAAACCGGCGCAGTGCGCAAGTGTGCTTTTCACAGCTTGAACCCCACCCACCGCCAGGTGTTGGTGAGTTTACCTTTACATGTGGTCTGTGACATGGCTCGCACCTTCACTTTAGCTTTCCCCCCTGGAATTCTTGTTTCCTTTGGGCCTACCCCGATGCCCAGGGCTGAGGCCCCTGTTACCTGCCTCCAGCAGCTTTACATCAACGAGGGATAAAGACAAACGCATAAAAGAGCATCCAGTCCCACCTGGGTCACGTCTGGAGCTGGAATTACCTGTGGGGCTTTGCTCAGTGCAGCTTGTGAGTTCTGCATGTGGTCTGTGGGGCGCCGCGAGCCTGGCCGGGGGCCACTGCCCCGCTGCTCCCCCTCGCCCCCTGTCCCCCACTGCCCTTCCTCCCCCCGTTTCTCCCCGAGAAGCCAGAGCTCAGCGGCCCCAACATGCCACATGCGGCCTGGCCAGTCACGCTTACGCTGGAGATGAGGGCGAGGGAACGACGTACAAGCTGAGGAGCCCCTTAGAAGTTAAGGAACTTATACCAGAATGGCTCCAGAGAACACGGAAGGAAGACAAGAACAGATACGGCAGAAATTATGAAATAGAAAACAACTGCATAAAAAGGCTCAACCAAGCCAAAGACTGTTTCTTGAAAAATCTAATCAAATTGGTAAGCCTCTCCAGACTGATTAAGAAAAAAGGTGAAGAGCTATAAGCAACAATAATGAGAATGAAAAAGACAACATAGCTACATGCTCAGCAGAGATTAAAAAGGTCAGGTCGTAGGATGAGCTGGGACTTGGCATCAAGGGATTGAGAAAATCTTCTCGACCAGAAGGGGGAAGAGAGAAATGAGACAAAATAAAGTGTCAGTGGCTGAGAGATTTCAGAGTCAAGAAGTTATCCTGGAAGTTATTCTTACACATTATATAGATATCCCTTTCTTAGTTTAAGGTGTATTAGAGAGGCTGGAGGGAGCTGCCGGAAACTGTAGAGCTGTGTTCCAGTAGCCATGTTTCTTGAAAATGATTGTGTAATGATACAGCTTTCACAATGTGACTGTGTGATTGTGAAAACCTTGTGTCTGATGCTCCTTTTATTTAAGGTATGGACAGATGAATAAAAAATATGGATTAAAAATAAATAAATAATAGGGGAACAAATGCTAAAAGAGTAGATTGAAATACTAGTGAACAATGAAAGGGAGTGGTAAGGGGTATAAAAAAAATAGGGGAAACAAAGGTTAAAATATATCGAGTAGATGGAAATACTAGTGGTCAATGAGCAGGAGGGGTAAGGGGTATGGTATGTGTGAGTTTTTTGTTTTTATTTCTTTTTCTGGAGTGATGCAAATGTTCTAAAAAATGATCATGGTGCTGAATATACTATGTGATGATATTGTGGGCCATTGACTGTACACCATACATGGAATGATTGTATGTTAAGAATGTTCATGTTTGCATGTTGTTTTGGTTTGATAATACAAAAAAAATTCAAAAAAAAAAAGGTCAGGCCAATACATTTAAATACTGGTCTAAAGTGGTGCATTGGAAGGAAAAAGGTAAAACTGCAACTTGCCGATATTAACTCAGGAAAAAAATTAGAAAATCAGAAGTCCTCAGTTATTTTTAAGAAATTGAATCAGTATTAAAAAATACCCCCAAGTAGAAAATGTTAGACCTTGTTGTTGACAGTTAAGTTCTACACTATTTAAGGAAGAAGAGCTCATTTCAATTCATACAAATTCTTCTAGAGAATAGAAAAATAGGACAAGTGCACCCTCCCCTTCGTTTTATGAAGCAGTCATAGCCGGTCGATGCGAAAACCATATAAGAACAGAGCAAGAAATAAAAATTGCAGTCCAGTTGCACACATAAACATGGATGCAAAATCCTAATGGAAATGAGCAAACAGAATCCATTGCCACCACCTAATACGCCCCGGGAGGCCGGGCTGGGCTCACCTGCTCCCGCCCAACTTGGGGAACCTCCCAGGCTGACCCCAGGGGCTGTCCGAAGGGGCTCAGGTCAGTTGGACCCGAAATGCAGGGTGGGTGGGCACGTCTGGCTAAGGAGGACAGAAATGGGAAACAGCAGCAGGTGAGTCACCTGCCCTGCCCTCCCTGGAGGCCACTGTGGGGTGACTGGTTCTGGCCCACAAAGCACCCCCTTGAACTCTCTCCCTGCCTCAGCTTACCTTTACCTCGCCTGTCCTTTCACCCTCCCTGCGACACAGGATCTGCTTTCTGGGGGGCCTGGGCTGAGGCGATGGCCAGTCTGTACTCATCTCAGTAAAGGCAGGATTGGTTTCACAGTGGACAATTAACTAATACCATTCACCATTTTAAAGATCAAAAGAGAAAAAGCACATACGACCTTTCTGATAATGCAGACATAGCTTTAGAGAAACTCACCTACATAACAACCAAAGCAATGAGTGGGCTTCATTTGGATCTTGATTCAAAGGAGTCAACTGTAAAAATCACATCTGTGAGACAATTGGGAAATTACTGGGTTTTACAGAATACCAAGAAATTATGATTAATGGTTTTGGATATGAAATGGAATTGTGGTTATTTAAGAAAATGTCCATATTTTTAAAAGGCGCACTCTCAGTGTGTAGGGGTGAAAGTGTGTGAGGCCTGGGTTTTGCTTTAAAATATGTCAGGAAAAATAAAAAGGGGGAAGAAAAGAATATGAGACAAAAATCTTCATAATTGATTCATCTGGCTGATGAATATATGGTGTTCATTGTGCTATTTGTTTTTTTTACTTTTGAGAATGTATGGAAATTTTTATAATAGAAATAAGTTCAACATTCATGTCATAAAAAAAGCCTCTTGGAAAATTAGGACTTCATTAACCCTATAATATTTATGAGGATTAGAGAATAATTTTTAAAACTATTATTACCTGAAAATTATGTTTGTCTCGAATGTATCAAAAATCTATAGGTAGATTATTAGAATTAAAAAAGATTTGCAAGGTTGATGCATATAAATTAATATACAGAAAACAATCGCATATTTGTACACCAGTAATAATGAGTTAGTAAATGATATGTAAAAATTTACTTCGTAAATACCAATAAAAATGCAAAGAACCTAGGAACAAATCTGACAAAATATGTACAAGCCCTCTGTGGAGGGAATTACAGAACTTTTTGAAACTATTGTGGAAGACGTGAGTGGGGAACCACACCATGCCTGAGCAGGGAGATCAAATAACATGAAGATGTCACTTCTCCCCAGATGAACTAAAGATTTAAAGCAATTCCAATAAAAATTCCAAAAGGGTTTTTAATAGAATCTGACACATTCATTCTAAAATTTATAAGAAAGGAAAAAGCACTAAGAATAGCCAAGAAACTCTTGAGGAAGAACCAGGCAGAAGGAGTTGCCGATCAGATAACTGGTATTTAAGACCTTGTGTTTGGCTTAGGGATAGAGGTGAGAGAACAGCAGGGTAGAGAACACAGAAACAGACCCACGCACATGCGGAGGTTTAATTCAGGCAGGGCCGGCGTGGGGAAAGGCTCAAAGTGTACCCCATCGGGCCGCGACAATTGGATGCTCCTACGACAACAACGTTGGATTCTCGACATCTCATCGCACGTAGAAATCTAATTCCAGGTGAACATAAAAAGCACAAACCATAAAGGAAAAAACAAAAGGATAAATTTGATGTTATTCAAATGGAAAACTGTATTTTAAAAGGTGCACAAAGAAAGTAAAAAGACAAGACACACATTTGCCACACGGATCATTGATGACAGACTGGTATTGAGAATAATGTCTATGAAGCAATAAGAAAAAAGATTAAAAAAATCTTTTTTAAAAGGCAAAAACCTAACAGGCGTCTTGCATCCAAACACATTTACAGCAGCACGGCTTAGAATAGCGAAAAACAGCACCAACAAACACACCCTCAAAGCCAAACCTCCAAAACCGAAAAACCAAAACCCAAAATGAAAAACTAAAGCTGGCACCAACCCAAGGGGCCATCAAAGGTGGAGGGATAAAAGTCCCATGGTATAGCATACAACGCACCATAAGTGCAAACATAGTGTGGACCAATCTCAAAATCAATTTGAGTGAAAACAAAGCCACAGAATAATTTATTCTGTACGATTCCAGTTGCATAAAATACAGACAGAGGCAAAAACTGAGATGTGCTGTTTTGGGGTGCAGACATGTGGGAAAGCCACAGCTAGGCAGGGGCCCGAGAACTCGTCCTTCCAGAGTGTGCACTGGGGAAGGGCATACGGGCCCTCAGGTGCCAGTGGAGGTGGCCCAAGCCGGGTGGGGTGGCATTGTTGTGTCTGTGGCTGTTAGCTTTAAATGGCACATGGACGTTTTTCTTTTTTTTATCCGCATGGGCAGGCACCGGGAATTGAACCTGGGTCTCCCTCCGGCACGGCAGGTGAGAACTCTGCCACTGAGCTACTGTCGCATCGCCTGGCACAGAAACTTTAAAACCTCTTCTGCATGCAGGCCCTATTGCACAAGGTAAAAAGACCGTCACAAGGGCTGAGGCCCATGGATTGAACGTGCCCATGAGGTCAGGGGAATGTTGCAGGGGGCAGCAGTTTGAGTGGAGGGGGCAGCAGGAAGGTGGGAGTTACAGTAGGGGATGTTAGGAACTGAGGTTCCAGAGGTGATAAGTCCAAGGTGTGACTGTGGAGGTGGGGAGGGGAGGCTGAAGTGGTTGGACTAAAATCTGGATGTGAGAAGTTGTTAGGTAATCATACTGCATGTGGTGTTTCACTTAGCATTGAGATGACCAGTGTTTCCATCCATTCACCCACCTATCCATCCATCCGTCCATCCATCCACCCACTCATCCACCCATCCATCCACCCACCCACCCATCCATCCATCCGTCCACCCACCCACCCACCCACTCATCCATCCACCCACCCACCCATCCACCCACCCATCCATCCACCCACCCACCCATCCACCCATCCATCCATCCACACACCCATCCACCCATCCATCCACCCACCCATCCACCCATCCATCCATCCACACACCCATCCACCCATCCATCCACCCACCCACCCATCCATCCATCCATCCATCCACCCACCCACCCATCCATCCTTCCATCCATCCACCCATCCATCCATCCGTCCATCCATCCGTCCATCCATCCACCCACCCACCCATCCATCCGTCCATCCATCCGTCCATCCATCCACCCACTCATCCATCCATCCGTCCATTCACCCACCCATCCACCCATCCATCCACCCATCCACCCACCCATCCACCCATCCATCCATCCACCCATCCATCCATCCTTCCACCCACCTATCCACCCATCCATCCATCCACCCGTCCATCCATCCGTCCATCCATCCACCCACTCATCCACCCATCCACCCACCCATCCATCCACCCACCCACCCATCCACCCATCCATCCACCCACCCACCCATCCATCCATCCGTCCATCCACCCACCCACCCATCCATCCTTCCATCCATCCACCCATCCATCCATCCGTCCATCCATCCGTCCATCCATCCACCCACCCACCCATCCATCCATCCTTCCACCCACCTATCCACCCATCCATCCATCCTTCCACCCACCTATCCACCCATCCATCCATCCTTACATCCATCCATCCACCCGTCCATCCATCCGTCCATCCATCCACCCACCCACCCATCCATCCATCCATTTTCTATCGTCTCCTTGAACACCTAATTGGAAATGGCTGCACAGTATTCTTCTTTTTTTTAAATGTGGCTCTACATATATGCTGTGCTGATTTGAAAGGATGTATGTCCCCTAGAAAAGCCATGTTTTAATCTAAATTCCATTTCATAAAGGCAGAATAATCCTTATTCAATTCTGTATGTTTGAGACTGTAATCAGATCATCTCCCTGGAGATGTGATTTAATCAAGAGTGGTTGTTAAACTGGATTAGGGGACGACATGTCTCCACCTATTTGGGTGGGTCTTGGTAAGTTTCTGGAGTCCTATAAAAGAGGAAACATTTTGGAGAATGAAAGAGATTCAGAGAGAGCAGAGCAGAACGACATAGCCTCGAGAAGCAGAGTCCACCAGCCAGCGACTTTTGGAGATGAAGAAAGAAAATGCCTCCCAGGGAGCTTCATGAAACAGGAAGCCAGGAGAAGAAGCTAACAGATGATGCCGTGTTCACCATGTGCCCTTCCACTTGAGAGAGAAACCCTGAACTTCATTGGCCTTCTTGGACCAAGTCTCTTTCCCTGGATGGGTGCCTTTGTTTGGCCATTTCTATAGACTTGTTGTAATTGGGACATTTTCTCGGTCTTAGAACTGTAAACCAGCAACTTACTAAATTCCCCTTCTTAAAAAGCCGTTCTGTTTCTGGTATATTGCATTCTGGCAGCTTGCACACTAGAACACATGTGTATCTACACCTACACACACACACACCGAGGCATATATGATACGAATATCACAGGGGATTCTGCTCACTCTCTTTGGGGGGGTGCACGGCCCAGAAAGCGGTATCTTTCCAAGGGGTTTGTTGAGCGGCGGCAGGCTCCCCTGACCGGGTCTGCGTAGCTGGAGCAGGGCGCCGGCATGCGGCTTAGGCAATGCCGCCCCCTAGAGGTCTTCACGTGTCCTTGGCCGACAACCTTCAACCCTCGGCTGGCCGCACCTCTCCAGGGACCCTGAACCCAGATCCCGGCTGCCGCCTGGCTTTGCCTGGGGCCGGGAGCCCTGGGGACGTGCTTGGCTGCAGATCGCACAAAAGCTCAGGTGTGTACGTCAGCCTGGTGGACGGGGTCCCCAGCGGAAGCAGGTGGGCAGGGGCAGGGAGGAGACCACAATCTGCCGAGCCCTGGATGTTGTGTAGCTGGGGGGATTCCTGGGATGTTTGGGTGGGAGTGGCCCAGTGGAGAGACTGCACCTTCCACCAGGAAGGGAGGGGCTGGGGCCGGGCACAGAGGGGTCATCTCCAACATGACCTTACTATGTAAAACCTGAAGTTCTGAAGAATACAGTAAACCATCCATTCTCTCGGTGCAGACACATATTCCTGGACCACCTGCATCATGGCTGCTGGGGTGGGGAGGGCTTAGAACAGATGTACATTTTTGGGCCCTGCCCAGATTGACTGAATCAGGATTTCTGAAGAGGGCCAAGGGATATAATTTTTTCTATCAACCCAGATAATCCAAATGAATTTTAATTTCATGTTATGCTGTTGGTTTTCATTTTATCAAAGGTCAACATGAGACAAAGATATCTACCTTCTAAAAAAATGTTATTAAGAACACTTTTACTATTCTATGTTCTTTGTTCTAGTTTGTTAGCTGCTGGAATGCAGTATACCTGAAATGGAATGGCTTTTAAAAAGGGGAATTTATTAAGTTGCTAGTTCACAGTTCAAAAGCTGAGATAATATCCCAGTTAAGGCAAGTCTATAGAAACGTCCAATCAAAGGCATCCAGGGAAAGATTCCTTTGTTCAAGAAGGCCGATGAAGTTCAGGGTTCCTCTCTCATCTGGAAGGGCACATGGCGAACACGGCATCATCTGCTAGCTTCTTCTCCTGGCTTCCTGTGTCATGAAGCTCCCCGGGAGGCATTTTCCTTCTTTATCTCCAAAGGCTGCTGGCTGGTAGACTCTCTGCTTCTCATGGCTATGTCATTCTCTGCTCTCTCAGAATCTCTCTCTTTCTCCAAAATTTTCCTCTTTTATAGGGTTTCCAGTAAACAAATCAAGACTCACCCAAATGGGTGGAGACATGCCTCCACTTAATCCAGTTTAACAACAGCTCTTAATTAAATCACACCCCCAGGGAGATGATCTAATTACAGTTTCAGGCATACAGTATTGAATAGGGATTAGGAGAATCGGCTGCCTTTACAAAATAGGATTAAGATTAAAACATGGCTTTTCGAGGGTACATACATCCTTTCAAAGCAGCACATTCCACCCTGTGGACCCTAAAAAAGACATGTTTTTCCCATATACAAAATGCATTAATTTCATAGTAATATCAGAAAACTTTAAAGCATTTCAGTAGCAATCAAATGCAATACAAAGTTAAAACCAGTACAGACGCTCACAAAGTTAGTTACAAGCATGGTCTGTGCTCCGGCAAATTCTCCTCCGTCTTTGGACCTTTCAAAACTCATAAGTTATTTGCTGCCAACATACAAAGGAGGAACATTCATAGAATACATAGACCCATTTTCATAGGGAGGAAGGAACACAAGGGTCACTGGACCCATACAGTTTCAAAAATCCACAGGGAAAAAATCATTAGATTTCAAAGTCTGAGAATCATTTATCTTCGGGACTGTAGAAAGCAGCAGTTCCACTGTTTCCAAGGGCCTACGCAGAGGCCTGCCTCTCTCTGAATGAAACCTTGGGGGACATTGGAGAGACCACCTTTTTCTTGGCTCCACCCTCTCCAAGGATCCTGGCTGTACCTGGGCTCTCTGCTATCTCTGAGGCACGCGCTCAACCCCTCCATGTGGTGGCAGCCAGGCTCTCGCCAAACCCCAAGGAATGTGCTTCACCCTTTCCAAGGCCTGAAGCGGCATGACTCTTCCACTGCAACCATGTGGAAGGCCCATCATCTGCTTTTGGGGCAAACTCACCCTCTCCACGGGCTTGGGTGGGTCCGCTCTCCTGGCCCGAGGCTTCTCGACTTCACACCTCAGCCTCCAGGTTTTGCCTCTGAAGTTATTTTTCCTCCGATGTGTCCTTTCTCTGAACGCCCAGTCCAGGCTGGCAGCGGCTCTGTTTATACAGGTCCCACAGCACTCTCGTTGGCTTTCTATGCAATAACTTTGGGTCATGCCCATCAGACATATGAGGTTTCAACAAATCCTTTCTGCATAACTCCATGTCCAATCCTGGCTTTCTCTGAAATGGCTGACTGGTTCCACATTTGGCCAAGACCTCAGTGGGGCACTGTTCTCTGGGGTCTCCCTTCCTGGAACCCAGAGTTTTCCAGAATATTAATTTGTAGCTTCTTTGTACCCACGAGTTCAATTCTCAGCTTATTTCTTTCCTGTTGCATTTCACTATTAGCTGTGAGAAGAAACCTGGCTGCACTATTGATATTTAATTTGGAGATCTCTTCTGCTAAATATCCAAGTTCATGGCTTTTAAAATCAGCCTTCTAGCCAAAGCTACTCATCAATTTTGCCAACTTATCTGTCATTTTAAAACAAGGCTCATTTTCCTTCCAGCCTATAATAACACGTACCTCATTTCTGTTTCAAGCTTTATCAGAAGTATCTTTAGAATCCATATTTCTATCAACAGTCTCTTAAAAACATTCTAGGCCTTCTCTATCAAGCTTCTCACAGCTCTTCCAGAATCTTCCCCTTATCCATTTAAAAAACTGTTCCAACATGTTTGTTATTTGCAAGCTGCAACAGCACCCCACTCCTGGTACCAAAATCTGTTCTAGTTTGCTAGCTGCTGGAATGCAATATACCAGAAACAAAATGGCTTTTAAAAAGGGTAATTTAATAAGTTGCTAGTTTACAGTTCTAAGGCTGAGATAATGTCCCAATTAAAGCAAGTCTATAGAAATGTCCAATCTAAGGCATCCATGAAAAGAAACCTTGGTTCAAGAAGGCTGCTGAAGTTCAGGTTCTCTCTCTCAAGTGAGAAGGCACATGGCGAACACAGTCAGAGTTTCTCTCTCATCTGGAAGGGCACATGGTGAACATGGCATCATCTGCAAGCTTTCTCTCCTGGCTTCCTGTTTCATGAGGCTCCCCAGGAGACATTTTCCTTCTTCAGCTCTAAAGGCTGCTGGCTGGTAGACTCTCTGCTTCTCATGGTTATGTCATTCTCTGTTCTCTCAGAATCTCTCTCTTTCTCCAAAATATTTTCTCTTTTATAGGATTCCAGTATACTAATCAAGACCCACCCAAATGGGTGGAGACATGTCTCCACTTAATCCAGCTTAACAACCACTCTTGATTAAATCACATCTCCAGAGGGATGATCTAATTACAGTTTCAAACACACAATAGTGAATAGGGATTAGAACAAATGGCTACTTTTACAAAATGGGATTAGGATTAAAACATGGTTTTTCTAGGGTACATACATCCTTTCAAGCCAGCACATTCTTCAATCAATGAAAACAGTTTTTCACTCCTGTGAACAGGTATGTCCCCTTTTATTAGACCAGCGCTTTCCAAATATGACTAATTATCATAATCACCTGTGGACTTTTGATTTAAAAAGTAGTTTTCTACATAGCTCCCAGACCCTAAGCAAGGCCTATTCACTGGATTCTCTGGCTGTATTAGTTAGGGTTCTCTAGAGAAACAGAATCAACAGGGAACACTTGCAAATATAACATTTATAAAAGTGTCTCACGTGACCGTAGGAACGCAGAGTCCAAAATCCACAGGGCAGACTGCGAAGCCGATGACTCCAATGGATGGCCTGGATGAACTCCACAGGAGAGGCTCACCAGCCAAAGCAGGAATGCAACCTGTCTCCTCTGAGTCCTCCTCAAAAGGCTTCCCATGATTGGATTTAGCATCACTAATTGCAGAAGACACTCCCCTTTGGCTGATTACAAATGGAATCAGCTGTGGATGTAGCTAATGTGATCATGACCTAATCCTATGAAATGTCCTCATTGCAACAGACAGGCCAGTGCTTGCCCAATCACATAAACAGGTACCACAACTTGGCCAAGTTGACACCTGTCCCTAACCACGACACCGGGGAAGCGAGGGCCGCTGTGATTCTGACAGTGAACCATGCTTCAAAACCTCTGCCTGGGACAATGTCTGGTAATTCACCGTGTTCGCTTTTTTGCCTTCACTTCCTGGAAACTAGTTTTACAGCAACTTTTCTGGGAATATAGTTCTTTAGTATAATTATTTTCCTTTTCTTTCCCCATTTTATTATTTGGCTCTTTTGGTATGCTTTTAATGAATTTCAGCTTCAGAGGAAATGACTTATAATAATACTGTCTTTTGGACCAACACATTTCTCGCAATAGCATCTAAACCTAAAATAAATAACATATTAGCAGTAGAGTGAAAGACTATTGTGGGCGTTTAAAAGTTTCATCATGCAGATTTTATGGAGACTTTGTGAGAAGTTATTGTTTGAAAAGCAGTGGCGACGCACTGCTCATTTAGCCCACTTCTGCGTTGGACACCCCAGCTTTCTGCAGGGGATTGGCCGTATAAAGTCATCATCCTTGTACTTAACTCTCCGTTTTCCTGGGCTAAATTCCGGTGTCAGTGTGAATTTAGGGAACTGACCCTAGATACCAGGCAGCCCGTTGAAAGACTAATCAAAGTTGAGTTTGCAGACGACAGCATTTTGTTCCGACGCCAGAGATTTGCTGCAGAAGGGCGCCAGATTTCTTGCAAGATTAGAAGTAGCTCCAGGCGCTTAGGGGAAATTCAGGCAAACGATTTTTATAGACAAAAAAGGAAGTTAGCTGGGCTCCAAATAAGTGGACAGGAGTTTGTCCATCCTGATAGGGATGAGTTTAGGGCAGTTGGGCTTTATTCTGTGTTGAGTCAGACGTAATGAGCTTGGGGCTTCTGGGGCAGCTGCCTGGGTGGGGATTTCAAATTTCAAAAGTTAAAGAGAAAACTTGAAAGGAGTCCCAAGAAGAGGTAGGGCCCAGGATTTTGGCTCTGAGGGTGTCCCTGGGACATTGTCTATATAATTTTTTGCCTTCCCTAGGGTGTGGCCTGGGGAGGGAGGCAGCGGCTGGGGGCGCTGAGAGCCTGGGCCGGGCTGGCAGCTGTTAGGAGGTGCCAAGCCCCCCAGCAGCTGTCTCTAAGAGGTTGGGCATCAACACACCCCTCATGAGACTTGGGGGGCCTGCTGGCCTGGAATTACTATGGCAACCCTGCTTTTACCACCAAATAGTCCTGGTGGTACAATTAGTTCTTTGGGTGCCCTAAGCCTGTGGAAACCTAAGGGCTGCTCTGGGGTTTGTGTGGGGTGGGTCTCTGCAGAGTGTTCTGAGTGTAGACCCTGGGAGACCCCATCCTACCCCCAGGGAACTTCCTGCTATTTTTATCCCCATCCCTGCAATTCTGAAATTCTAGGAAACACCAAGACAGAGTTGCCCCTTGGGCAGAGCCAGGTGGCCCGGCATAGGGAGAGCCTGCAGGCTCCTGGACCAAAGTGGGGCTCAGCCTTCCGAGACTGGCTGGAGGTGGGCCCTGCCTAACACGGGGCAGCTGGGGGACTGGGCTCCTTTCCGGGGTCCCGGGTCAGTGGAGGCCCCTGGGGGACACGGGAAGCCTCCTCTCCGGCTTGGCCCTGACTCCACTGCCCTTGTCCCCAGCTGGAAACCCTGGGAACGGTGAGTGTGCAGAGAGAGCCAGGCATCCCCCTGGGGAGAGAAGGTGCAGACCCCACTCCAGGGCAGGCCTTTGGAATCCCTGATGCTGCAGTTTAAGCCTGAGCACCCCTTCTTCTTTGCCCTGAGTCCCCCTCATCCCACAGCCGCTGGCCCCCCTCCCCCCATGGCCACCATCCTGCCTCGCCCAGGGCCCAGCAGGGGTAGGTGGGAGACCCCGGCCCCCCTCCTCCCGGTCGCCTGTTTAAACAGGGCAGCGCCTAGCAAACTACACAAGTAATTTCTACACAACCTCTGAGAAGGTCATTCCAGCCACCCAAAACTGTCCCTATAGCTTTGGTAGTTTTTATGAACATGTATCTACAAATACAAAAATTAATAAACTTGGGGTCCTGCTCTCACGTGCTTCTGTAGCTTGTTTTTAGCTCTGGGCACCAGCTCTCCACTCTGTCCCTTCCATCCTCACGCCATGGCCCCTGCCCTTACCTGGGGCTTCTGCCCCAGCTGTGCCACCTCTGCCCACACCACCCGGGCCCCTGCCTGGTGGCTGGGATGGACGGCTCCCTTCGGCAGGTGAAACCCACTTTGAGGATTCAGTGTCCTCCGAGGCCACAGGCCAGGGACGCTACGCCAGGGGTTCGAGCCCAGCTCTGAGCCTGCCTGGGCCCTCACTCCCAGGCCCCCTCTTCTTGCCCCGTGCTGCCTCGTCCCTCTGTCCTCCGTCCTGGGCCTGCCACTGCCCTCACTCACGGGATTTGCATGTGGGTCTCTTGCCTGCCTCTGGGTTCCCGGGTGTGGGGTGTGGGGTGACCTCCCCAATCCTGTTAGTGACCTCCCCACTCGACTCGACCTACCCTCCAGGCCCTGCATGAGCTGACAGATGCCAGACCAGGAACGGGTATTTGCAACCTGCACAAACGGCTGCAGGCTAGTGTGTAGACACGCGAGGAGCTGGTACAAATCAACACAAGCCCAAACCAGGAAGACCCCATGGGAAAATGGGTGACGGAGATGGACAGGGCTCACTGAAGGAAAACCAGACTGGGAAGGGAGGCTCAACTTCCCAGGCGCCCAGAGGAATGCAAAACATTTCACACACATCCCCTCCATGACACACTAACACACACACACACGGCCAGTGAGATAGCACTTTGCTCCTGTTGCAAAAATGATTGTTAATACTAAGTGTTGGTGAGCAAGAGATCCTGAGCTTTGTATCCTTCACCCATGATCTAATGTGCCCTGACAGGTAATGAGTTCCCCGTCTGTGTGCGTGGGACAGATCTATCAATTCCTAAAGGAGAATCACCACTCAAACGTCACTGTGCAACCTTTAAATGGGGTTCGAAGGGCCTCTGTGGGGTCTTCCATGGCCTTGCTTTGTCCTGGAAAGGGCTGGCCAAGCGTGAATGACCTCCTACCCACACATCCCCTTCCGAGGGCAGGGAGTGGAGACCTACAGTAAGCGGAGTCTGTCTAACTTGCTGACCCCGCCAAACCGGGGCGAGGGCTTAAAATTAAGCCAGGCACATTCCTGGTGGATTCCACAACAATGAGCCGTCAGCCCTAAATGCTGCCGGGTTTAGGGTGAGCCAACAGGGCCCAGAGCGGGTGAGTGGGGCGGACAGGCCCTCCGTCAGCCAGAGGCCGCACATTGCGTACATTCTTTAGATAAGATCTCCGCTGGCCTTTGTGTGGGAAGGGCTGTGCGCGGCTGCAGACTCAGGGCCCGTCCCCAGGGCAGGCTCAGGCTGCTGCTGAGAACAATGGCGCGCTTGGGGCCCGGCTTCCTGCCTGCGGAAGGGCTTTCTGAAAAAAACGTCCTTGCAGGTCCCAGTGTGTTTAGTTATTAGGGAAAGGTGACCTCAGAGTTTGCTGCTCATACGCCCTGCCCCAGTCAGGGGTCCCTGACACCCACACCTCTGCCACACTTCCACTTCCTGCCCCTTCCAGGTCCTCACCCTGCTCTGCATCCTCAAGCCCTGCTCCCTCAAACCCTGCACCCCAAACCTCCTGCACCCTCAAACCCTGCACCCTGACCCTCCTGCACCCTCAAACCCTGCACCCCGACCCTCCTGCACCCTCAAACCCTGCACCCCGACCCTCCTACACCCTCAAACCCTGCGCCCCGACCCTCCTACACCCTCAAACCCTGCGCCCCGACCCTCCTGCACCCTCAAACCCTGCTCCCCGACCCTCCTGCACCCTCAAACCCTGCTCCCTGACTCTCCTGCACCCTCAAACCCTGCTCCTCGACTCTCCTGCACCCTCAAACCCTGCACCCGACCGTTCTGCACCCTCAAACCCTGCGCCCCGACCTTCCTGCACCCTCAAACCCTACACCCCATCCCTCCTACAACCTCAAACCCTGCCCCCTGCCCCCTCTTGCACCCTTAACCCTCAAATCCTGCCCCCTGCCCCCTCCTACACCTCCAAACCCTGCATGCCTGATCCACACACAAGGCCAGACTGAACGACTTCCCTGGGCCTCTCTGGCTCCTGGCTGTCCTGGAAGGAGCCCCTTCTCTCTGCACATTCCTTACGGGTCTGTCTGTCAGTGTAAGGCAGAGGGGAGGGTGATGGGACTCCCCAGAAAGTCGGGGCTCGCGGGGTGTAAAAACAGAGCCCTTTCCAGCCGCCATGGCCAGTCCCGAGTGATGGCAGAGGACCAGCTGACCTGTGGCCCAGCGTCTGCAGTGCTCACCCAGCCTTCGGGGAGGCAGCTGTGCTGTGATCGCACCTCACAAGGAAGCACAGGGGGTGGTTCTCAACAGTGAGCACCCGTCCCCCTCATGGGGGCTGCAGGGTGCTGGTTCTCGTACCCCCACCCCCAATTCCCTCTCTCCCAGCTCCAGTCTTGGTCTGGGCCAAGGGTCCTGCCCCTTCTCCAGGTGGGGAGCCTCGGGGTCCTGTCCCTGCTGTCCCTTCTCAGACCAGGTCCGAAAGCCAAAGACACACGTGCACATTCGGCTAGGAGGGGACTCCCGCGGGTGCCTGGAGGTGGCCTTGCAGGTCCGAGGGGCGGCTGCTCTCGACGGCCCCCTCTCACAGCGACGTCATGCGCCCAGCATGGACAAATCTTCCACAGCAGCTCTGCGGCCCTCAGGCTGTGGCTGGGGTCTCGGTGGGGTCCTCCAGAAACAGCCAGTGAGTTCTGGTCCCTTCCAGGTCCCTGGGGACTCCACAGAGCAGAGAGTGGGGGCAGCAGGGCCTGGGACGGGATCACTTCCCAGAGCCGGGGTCTCTGCGCCATTTTGAGGTTGGGGGACTTGGTCCCGGAGGTGCCCAGACCTGCCCCCACTGTCCGGTGGGTGCTGTCCCGAGGGCTGGTGCCAGGCCCCCGCGGCCCCGCCCACCCCAGGATGCTGCTGCAGCTTTTCTCGAGGACACCCCTTGGGTTAGCTCCTAAAGTGCCAACAAACAGGTCAATAAGCAAACTGAGGGTGACTCGCCTTCTCTTTCGAGTCGGCTTTAGTAAATACCCAGGATTTGGCCAGTTTATGGGGATCCTTCCCTTACTTCTCATTTTGGTTGCATTATCCGAATTCTGAGCCATGACAATGTCTTATGTTTAAATTTTAAGTTAATTTTTTGGAAATTTGAACATTTATTAGATACCTGATGATATTAAGGAACTAGTGCTAAGTTTTTTTAAGTGCGACACATCCTGAGGTCACATTTTAAAGAGTCCTCTTGGAGAGATGCATTGTGACGTATTCCCAGGAGAAATGAAATGATGCCCGAGACCCTTCAAAATCATGCAGGGTTTGCAGTGGGTGGAGGTGGGAGGAGTGAGGGCGGAAGAGGGGACTGCGGCGTTTACACGGGCGACCGAGCGGCCGCAGGAAGGAATGAAGTGAGGCCGGCAACCAGGTGAATGAAACTTGAGGTCTGCATGTTGAATGAAATGTCAGAAACAAAGAGACAAATATTATTACGCCTCACTCACATGGACTAACTATAGAATAAAAGCTCGGTTAACTGGAGTCGAGAGCATGCGTATCAGCCTGGGGCTTATGGCAAAGGGTCCTGCAGTGTGCGCTCTTACAGCAGTCACATCTATTCGGGAGGTGCAACTGCTCCTTCTAAATTCTGAGACGCTGAGCTGTTTCTGTATAACCTGGCTGTTCCCAGAAACTTCAGGCATTTATGTGACACCTGAGTGATAGAGTTAGAGCTGTGAAGCTATGAAAGCCAGCAGTACCCCATGCAGGAACTGCTTAAAAAGTTGAAAAAGGGATCTGACTTTGAGTAGAGACATGAATGAAGCTGATCTGGACAGAACTTGGGTAGATCAGAAAACTGGGTAAAGGATGACATGGTTCATATTTTAAAACTTCAACTTCTGTGTGAGACCAAAGGGAGAGGTGTCTATTTGATCAAAATCTGTATTTTGGGTAGCGCATTCCCTAATTTAACTTGTGTGGTCAGTTCAGTTGAACACCAGTTCGGTCTTGCAGAGCTGCAGGAAGCTTCTGGGATGCCACGTAACTTGGAGAACCCAAGGCCAGTGGCATGCCTAGCACAGTGACACCCAGAGCAGGTCAGTTTCTTCGCCCCCCGCCTCTAGGCGACCAGATTATTGTCAGCAAATGATTCCATGTAATAATGAATAATTATTTTCCTGATGTGCTGTCTTTTAAAAACTCTTTTTTGTTCTAACATACATACAATTCAAAATTTCCCTTTTTAACCACTTTAAAATGTGCAATTCGGTGACCTTAATTACACTCACAATAGTGTACTACCATCAGCTGCATTGTCACCCAGACTTTTTTCCCACCTCAAACAGAAGGTATGCACCTGGCAGCCTTGCCTTCTCCTTCCCTGGTAACCTGCCTGCTGCCTGTGAATGTGCTTTTTCCAGGTATTCATATAAGTGAGGTCGTGCAATAGCTGTCGTTTCAGATGCGGCTTCTGTCAGTCAATGTGGTGTCTTCAAGGTTCTTTTATGTTTAGCTGCATCAGAACCTTGTTCCTTCTTTAGGGCTGAATAGTATTCCCTGGCATGGCTGGACCACATTGTGTTCACCTCTTATCCTTTGATGGAACCTTGGGTTGTTTCTAGCCTTTGGCGATTGTGAATTACGCTGCTATGAACACTGGAGGACAGCCTCATCCCAAGTTCCTGCTTTCAATTTTTTGAGGTAAACACCACGTAAAAATTTTGGGAGGTAGATACTAGTGGCCAGGATATAGGGTAATTTTATTTTCAGCTTCCTGAGAAGCCACCAAACTGATTTCCACGACAGCTGCACCAGTTTATGTTCTCACCAACAATATATAGGGATTCCTTATATATTTCTTCACTTCATTGTCACACTTGTTATTTTCAATTAAAAAAAATACTACTAATCATCCTAGTGGGTATGAAGTTGTATCTCGTTGCAGTTTGATTTGCATTTCCTTGATGGCTAAAGACATCGAGCACCCTTCCCACATGTATCGCCGTTTGTCTGTCTTCTTTGGAACAATGTCCATTCAAGTCTCTTGTGCATTTTTAACTGGGTTGTTGTTGTTCCTGATTTGTTTTTTCTTTTGGCATTTTAAAATTTTTTACTGCTTATTTTTTATTTCCTGACTTGTTCTTTAGTTTTAAGGCAAGCAATCAAAAATGAGAAGAATACATTTCGATTTTAAAAGTATTTAGATTCAGTGAAATACATAACATACAGACTAGCAATGGCCTTGAATAATGTCACGCCTGGTGGTTTGTGCCTGGCTTCACAGTTTTTAATTTTAAACACAACCAAGAACTCCCAGATGTCACAGAGAATGAGACCCTTGAAATGACCGTGGTTCAGCTTCTCCCTGCGTGCTGTCATTGCTTGTTTGAAGTCTCCCATTTAAGCTCAGGAATATGTTGTCCCGTGGAGGTTGGCCATGCTGTGAAGTGAGCTGGCCCCGTTCCCCACAGTTAAAACGTACATCTTCTCCAAACTCGAAACTGAGGCGTGTAGCGAGCCCGCCTGTGCCAAGGCGCCCATTTCAGTGGGAGGCCTCTGGGTGATTCAGTACAGGTTTATAAAAGGATAAGAAAGACAACTCTGCTAAATTGAACATTACACAAATATTACTTATGGAGCAATTGCTTAGGAGGCAAACCTACAAAAGATGCCACCCTCCCAGATGCCCCCAGGGAGGAGTGTTTTGTCACTGACAGTATTTAAGCTTGACCGTGTATGGGGTAAGGAGCACACGGAGTTTTAGTGGGCCTTATTTTTGTTTGGGAACTCTGCGGACTCTGAGCCCTGCATGCCGGGAACAGCTCCTTCCTTCCTCCCTTGGTGCACTGCCGGTGAAGGCGCGAGGAGCCCAGCCCAACCGCAAAAGGGGCTTGTTCCCCAGGAAATCCAGGGTACGAGGGGGGAGCCGCGCCAAGGCTGGGGCCCTGGGGGACATGCACGCCCGCCCGTGGGAAATCGGACGTTCCCCCTCGCTATCTGCCCCCACATCCAGCTCTGTTTTCTGCGGTGCTCTCAGGGCCACATAAAGCGGCACATGTTTGCTTGTTTGGCTGCGCGTCTCTGCTCCTCAGAATCTTGGCTGCGCAAAAGCTGGGACTTGGCTTCAAAGGGTGTGAGCCCAGCAGCTGGGCCCACCTGCTGTGTGTCAGCTGAAGAAGACTCTGCTGCGTTATTAGCAAAGCAGGCCAGAGGGCCCCGAGTCAGCTGAGCTGGAAGTGACATGGGAGCGCCCCAGCCAACTGGTCAGAGATTTAGGGTGAATTAGTCTGTAGATGTGCATAACGCGCGTCGGCATTGGCAGGTACTGGCCGCACTTCCTGTGGGCCGGGGGTTTTACTGAGACCTCCTGGCAGGTGAGCACATGCGGGGGGCTTGTGCTCTGCTTGGGGACCAGTGGGGGCCGCAGTGCTGCTCCCCATCGCAGCTGGCTGAGTGAGGCCCCTGAAGGCGTCCAGGTCTGAATCCCTAGAATCCACGCACGTGTCCCTTACGGGGCAAAGGGGAAGTAGGGCTGCAGATGGGGTCAAGGTTCCTATCCGCTGACCTCAAAGCAGGGAGATTGTCCTGGGCTTGTTCTGCTTATCTGGGGGTCCTCAGGTCATCTTGGGGCTCTCTGAGGGGGAAGGGAAGGCAGAGGTCAGGGCCAGGGTGATGCGATGGAGAAAGACTCGGCGGCTGTGGCTGGCTTTGAAGATGGAGGGTGGGGCCACGGGCTAAGGGACGTGGGGGCCTCCGGAAGCCTGAAGAGGCCAGGAACGGATTCTCCCTTGGCACCTCCAGTGGGAGCCAGCCCTGCCCACACCTGGATTTTAGTCCGTGAGCCCCATGCAGCATCCACTCAACCCTGTAACAACTCACGTTGTTTTAAGCTACCGATTTGCATTAACTTGTGTTGATTTGTTACAGGAGCCTCAGGAAACAAATACTAAGCTGGAGTCTGAGGTGCTCCGATTTTGCAAGGCCTTTGTGGCTGGGTGGGACAGACGTGCGTGCCTGCTCAAGGCCAGTCCCCGCAGGCTCATCCAGTCCCACCGTGCAGAGGGCATGCAGGGTCCCTCACTGCCCGAAGGGTGCCCTTGCCTATGGCACAAAAAGCAAGGAGTTGCCAAAAAACTCAATATTTCCATGCAATATTTAAAACATCAAAATTAATGCAAAGACCTGTGATGAACAAAGCATCGACGTTTTAAAGAAAGGCGGGATCAATTTTCCTGGGTCTTCCTTTTGCCTCGGGGTCCAGGGCGGCTCCACTGGGCACTGGTCCCCCTACGCAGGGCCTGGCTCCCACCTGCTCTTGTGCCCCCAGACGGGGCAGCCCTTCCTGGGCCACCCACCACCCTGCCCATACCCCTGCCACTGCTGGGTTGCTGACTGTCAGCCTGGACGGGGGGCCTGGAGGTGTCCCAGGAGGCCGAAGCACGCCCCCTTCTTGTGGCTGCCCTTGGTGTGTCTATGCTGCCGCCTTTGGCAGACTGGCTTGTGCAGTGCAGCTCGGACATGGTCTTGGACTGGGCTACCCCCACCATGGCGGGCAGGGTAAATAGGGCCTCTTCAGGAAGGTTCTTGGGCTCTGCTGCGGCCCCGTGGGATCAGAGTGGACTTTAGTCTAGATTACTGTGGCCGGAAAGCCAGAGGGAGAGAAGGGCCACAGGCAGCAGCCAGAAGCCGAACACCAACAGTACCCCGAGAGGAGGCTGAAACCACATGCAGTGCCGTGCGACTGAAAAGCTGAGGGACAAGGATCGCCAGTTACAGGCGCCTTGATTTTGGGCTTCTCCTAGCCACAAAACCATGAGCCGATAAATTCCTGATGTTTAAGCCCACCCACCGTAGGGTATTTGTTTTAGCAGCCGGGATGTTTGGTGCAGCCTTCCAAAATCCTGCTTTCCTCGTCTAGAAAGTTGGGTGGCCTTGGGACCTGCCTTAATGGGTGGCCATCAGGTCCCCGGGAATAAGCACAGGTACCTGGCCCAGGGCGGGGTGAAAAAGTCCTCCACCCTGCAGCCTGGACAGCCCCACCCAGATTTGGGCACACACTGCTCAACATCCTGGAAGTGCCTTCTTTCCTTTGTGTGTCTCGTCCACCCTGTGAAATTGCAAACTTGCCAAGCAAAGATGGCAGCACAAGGACCGCCCAGGGCTCTCGCCCACTGGCTGATGCGGTGCACAAAGCAGCTGCTAAGCAACGCAGCCAGGATGGTTTGAGCAATGCTAGTTCCGCAGGAGCTGAGGGAGGGGAGATTTGTGGGGCCGTCCTCAAGGCTCACGCAGGTCTGATGGGTAGAGGTACATCCCGCTTTAATTCCAGAGGCTTCTCCTTCTCCAAAGTCTTCTCTTCTGGAGTCATCTTTCCTTCTACATCCATGGGTCTAAGACAAAATTGTCAAAGGTGGCCGCATTTTTGAGCGGGTGTTGTTTCCATAAACATGGATTGGACCCTGTCTGGAGTCTCGAAAGACTTAAAAACTGGGAGTAGTCTGCATGTCGGAGAGCCCCCCAGGGATAGCCTGCAAACCGGGGAGTCCCCCAGAAGTAGTCTGAGAGTCGGGGAGCCCCCAGGAGTAGCCTGAGAGTTGGGGGGCTCCCTCCGGGAGTTTCTCCTGAGGAAATAGCTGGGACGGGGCAGAGAGAGGCAAGTGGTCCAAGCCCCACCCCCGACACAAGCACAGGGGCTGAGGGCCCTGAAGTCTGGCCGCCGGGGACGCAGTGGGGCTCCGCGGGGGACGACGGAGGGCTGTGTCTGAGGTTGGGGCCTATGTGCATGGTCGGCCGCTCCTGTCTCAGCAGACCAGTCCCCAGGCCCCTGTGCACACGGCCTTGGCCGAGGGGGCTGCAAGGTGGGCGGGAAACCCAGACTGACCCCAGGAGAGTTCGGTTGTTCCTCTGCAGCTTCTTTGCTAGGGTTTTTGTGATGAGTCTGTGTCGTTTTGTAGTCACTAGTGAGTAGGAGAGGTAATCTCTCTGAAGAACAGGGCACTCGCTCAGTAGCTCTGGGGCTCGGGGGACCAGATGCCTCAGTTTCCTCATCTGTGAACCTAGGGTTGAGCCCCACTGCCCAAGGCAGTGGGGGCTGGAGGGAGAGTCAGACTCGCCCAGGCCTTGGCACACGGTAACGGGGCACTGGGGTCTTTGCCGTCGCCCGAGGGGAGGGTGGGACGGGGGGCACAGCCACACGGCGCAAGCCTCTTGGGGACGGATGTGCCCCGAGGTCCCGAGCTGCCGGTCAGGGCCAGGGCTGTGTCCTCCCGCCCGTTCCGCCCGGCCCTGGGTCCTGCTGACTGGGCAGCTTCTCCATGAGCTCATGTCTTTCCAGAGAAATCCCCCTAATGCCTCCTTTCTCTCAGAGGTGGATATAAGGGGGCTGCAGCCGCTGCTCCCCACCGCACTGCCCAAGCTGCCTGCCCTCCGGGTCCCTGCAGAGCCGCAGCCAACATGGACGTCACCATCCAGCACCCCTGGTTCAAACGCGCCCTGGGGCCCTTCTACCCCAGCCGGCTCTTCGACCAGTTTTTCGGTGAGGGCCTCTTTGAGTACGACCTGCTGCCCTTCCTCTCCTCCACCATCAGCCCCTACTACCGGCAGTCCCTGTTCCGGACCGCGCTGGACTCCGGCATCTCCGAGGTGAGGCCCGGCTCCCAGCTGCTGCCAGAGGGAGGGCGGCCCAGAGTGGGGGGAGGCCCGCCCAGAGAGGGGGGAGGGCTGCCCAGAGAGGGGGGAGGACTGCCCAGAGTGGGGGGAGGGCTGCCCAGAGAGCAGAGAGGTCTGCCCAGAGTGGGGGGAGGGCCACCCAGAGAGGGGGGAGGGCTGTCCAGAGTCGGGGGAGGTCCGCACAGAGGGGAGAACCAGCAGTCTGCGTCGCAGCCCTGCTGTGGGGGGGCCGTGCCCCTGCAGCCCCGAGGGGCTCTGTCCTGGAAAGGTGAGGCTGCGGCCCCGCCTCCCTGCCTGGCACCCCTCCTTGCCTCGCAGCCCAGGGGTTCCCTGCAAACCCTCCTGCCCCCTGCCCCAGCCTATCTCCTCCCTGTGCCTCGGGGCGGAGCCCGGAAGAGGGAGCAGCCTGAGCCCAGCGTTCTCTTTTCCTCCCATCAGCTCATGACCCATTTGTGGTTTGTAATGCACCAACCCCATGCTGGAACCCCCAAGAACAACCCCGTCAAGGCAAGTTGCGGCGCAAACCCACACTCTCTGTTAGCTGCTTTCCGCACTCTGCCTTCTGAGCCGAGGGAGCCCCGGTGCGGGTGGGGGTGCATTGCCTCCAGACCCAGGTCGGGGCTTCCCCCACCCCCACGGCGTGCAGCAGAGCTGCCTCCCTTCCCCAGCCAACAGGGCTGCAGACACGGGCTCTTCCCAAGGCTGGCCAGGAGTCCAGGGCCAAGGTCAGAGGACGCCCCTCCTCCCTGTCCCCCACCCCGTGGGGTGACTGATTCTCGGGTGACAGTCCTGGAGGAGCTGAGTCTCACCCGCTGCTTAAAACCAGAGGCTCCCAGAGCTGGAGTGCAGCAGCAACACGTTTCGGGGGCCAAAAGGAATGTTCTGAGCCGGCAAATTGAGAGAAAGTGCTTCAGGCATGGCGAAGCCCTAGGAGTGGGGGCTGTCAGGGGCCACCATGGCCAAGTGAAGGGCAGGCCCCTGGGCTCTTTACATAGAGGCAAGCTGAAGCCAGGGCGACCGCTTATCGTAAATGCCCAGTCCAGCCCACCAGACAACCCATAACCAGCCAGGTGGGTTGTACCCAAACCGCAAGTCAGCTCATAACCAGCCAATTAAGCTAGACCTAACCAGCAAGCTGACCCATAACCAATCTATAACCAGCCAGCCGAGCTAAACCCAGCTGGCCAGCTGGCGGTCATCAGCCCTTTCCTGGCCAGGCAGCCGGCTCCCTCCTTTGGGCGGACAGCAAATGCACATCACCCTTCCCTGAACCTCTGCGCCACTGCCAGGGTCACCTGCCGCTGGAACCTCACTCCCCTCTGTGTGGCCAGAGACAGGGCGCCATGACCCCTTGCTTCTGGTCAGTAGCAGGATCCGGAGTTGTGGGGCCACCAGTGCCCCCAGGCAGCCCGCAGAGACCCCGTCCGGCACCCTCCGGCCAGCCGGTGGCTCTGGGCAATTGGACATGAGGCCTTTGGATTTCAGGTCCGGTCTGACCGGGACAGGTTCGTCATCCTCCTGGACGTGAAGCACTTCTCCCCGGAGGACCTGACGGTGAAGGTGCTGGACGACTTCGTGGAGATCCACGGCAAGCACAACGAGAGGCAGGTGGGCAGCGGCGAGCCCGCCCGCGGCCTGCGAGGGTCCGGCGGGGGAGGCAGACAGGACCCGGCAGCCCCTCCTGAGCATTTCGGGCGGGGTGGGGGAGGGAGGCGAACGGCCAGGGTCGGGGTGGGCTGGGACCTGGCGTCCAGTTGGAGCCCCGGCCCTGCTCTCCGAGGAGGGGGCGGCAATGGAAGCGCCCCGGGCGGGCCCAGCCGCCTCGTGAGCGCCGAGCCCAAGTGCTCTTGCTTGTGTCTGAGTCGAGGCGCGTTTTCAGGCCGGCGCGCCCGTGGCCGGAGCAGCTGGCATTTAGTGACATGGCCCGTGCTTTGTGCACTGACCCGTCCGCTCTCCCAGCTGCCCCTTCTCGGTGGCCCCAGGGGCCTCGGAGCTGCCAGGCGGCAGAGCAGAGGCCGGACAGGCCCTGCGGTCGCCCCAGGCCCCCTGCTCGGCCAGGACCCAGCGGGCTGTCGCCTGTTGCCACGTCCTTCTCTGGACCACCCCTCCTGCCCATCCCCAGCTCCTGCGTTTTTGGAGACCCCCATGATCCACGCTCTGGGGTCCAATTTGGTTTGGGGAGGATGGAGGGTGCTGAGGTGCCCTGTGAGGAGCTGGGGTGAGACCTCCAGGGGGAGGGGAGAGCGCCGGGGGGGAGCGGCGGGCGGAGAGTGGCAGGGCCCCCATGCCCAAGGGCTGGCAGGGGCTCGGGCTCCGGGTCGGACTAGGATTTCTTCAGACTGTTGACGAGATTGTGGCTGCTGGGGCCGGGGTGCTGCCTCTCTCACGTTCTGGGTCCCCTGGGGTCCAAGACCTGCTCTGGACACGCCCCCTCACCCCAACGCCCTCTCGGCGGGGGGCTTTCCCACCCAGAGGAGGTGGGGGCAGGGGTCCTCCTATGCGCCGCAGCCTCTGACCCTGCCCCTGGCAGTCTTTTCAGGTCAGGGCAGAGCCAGGCCGGGGCAGGCCCTTCTGCAGTGAAAGGGGTCCCTTGGTGGGGGTTGTGGGGGCTCCTGACTGTGAGTGGCCCGAGGCAGCTGGGCGCCTGTCCCCCGCTGAGCGCCCCCCCCCGGCCCTGCAGGACGACCACGGCTACATTTCCCGCGAGTTCCACCGCCGCTACCGCCTGCCCACAGCCGTGGACCAGTCCGCGCTGTCCTGCTCCCTGTCGGCCGACGGCATGCTGACCTTCTCGGGCCCCAAGCTCGTGGACCCCAGCCACGGCGAGCGGACCATCCCCGTGTCCCGGGAGGAGAAGCCCAGCTCGGCGCCGTCATCCTGAGCGCGGGTGGGGTCTGGCTGCCCGCCTGTGCCCGGCCCCCGGCACCCATAGAAAAGGCAGGGCATCTGTCTCCTGTTTTCCTCTCTTCTGTTTCCTTTTCATCTTCTCAAGACAGGACGAGGGTTTGAGAGAGCAGCCGATGGAACTTGGATCCCTGGTGCTGGGGGCTGCAGCTCCGGTGACCCCAGCCGTGGAGGTGGCCACCCCGCCACACTCCCTTAGACAGCACTGGGCCCCAGGGAGCAGCCTCTGCCCTGCTGGGCGGTCAGGACAAGCGGCGCTGCTGGCCTCTGGGCAGGGACCCAGCCCCTGGGCTGGGGACGACACCCGGCTGGGGTCTCCAGGTGACTCCACCAGGTGCATCTCGACACCCCAAGGGACACTTCCCGCACCTGCGTGCAGGCCCAGGTGTGAGCCCTGCCCGGCCTTGGGCTTGTCCTGGTGGCCCCCGCCGTCCAGCCCCGGGGTCCCGCCTCTCTCACACCCTCCTCCAAACCTTCCTTTCTGTAGTACTAACCTGGGGGGCATTTGGTTACCCCAAGAACAAGCCTGTGGCAGTCAATAAAGAGCAGGTGGCATAAGCACTCGTGGTCTGGTGATGGTGTTGCCCCGTCACAGAAGCCTGGGGACGAGGGCGTGGGGGGCGGGTGACTCAGAGGGGAGGGGGTGGATGGGGGTGCAGAGGGACGGAGGCCCAGCTCCTGGTCAGCCAGCATCTCCCCATGTCCCTTCCTCTCTCCCAACCTGAGGTGCCTCCCTGGACACCCAACTTTGCAGGGAAGGGGAGGGCTTTCAGGATGAAGCATCTGAAGGGTCAAGAGGGGAGGACTCGAGGGTGGGGGAAGGGGCAGGCATGGCAGCTTTGGCTGTCGGTGTGGTCCGAGATGCTGGGAGCAGAGACACCCCCTCATCTGCGCCCGCCCCAGCCTGGAGGGGTCTCTCACTGGCCCGACTGGCTGGGGTGTGTTGCCCTTGTCTCCCTCCTGGATCCACCAGCCTCCAAGGTGGAGGTGGCCAGGCTCGTGCTTCCATCAGGAGACGTCCCAGACTCACTGGGTTGGGGGCGGGCCGGAGCTTGCACTGCTTCTCTCCTTCCTGCGGTCATGGTGGGGCCTGTAGGGCTTCAGGGGGCTTCCCGGAGCTGCACCCCCAGCCCAGAGTGGGGTCTCTGCTCCTGCCATTGGCCCAGAGCCCCTGCAACAGGGGGCGAGGCTCAGACCATTGCCTGAGGGACCCCAGCTTAGAGGACACAGGGGTGGGTCCCCTCGGGCCCCCAACATCTCGCCCTGCAGATGGGTGGAGAGGGCGGGTGGGTAGTGTGACGGGGCACAGGAAGGGACGGCCGAGGTAGCCGAGGCGGCATCTCCCCGGGGCAGGGACCTGGTGCAGCCAGCAGGGTGGGCTCCCGGGCAAGAGGTCAGCACTGCCGTCCTGGAATCATGATGGGGTGGGGGCTGAAAACTCCAGGAGGGGAACTCATGGGAGAAGGCTTCCAGCAAATGATGCCTGCTCAACATACAATGAAATAGTACATATTGTTTGCATTTCAAGTAAGAAGCAACACGCGCACACACATGCAGGCACGCACACACCCACATGAAGGTGCAACTCACATCTCTTTCTATTGCTCTGGGTTTGGCAGATTCCTGGCAGCTGTGGGAGCTCCCTGGGGCACCCCCGCCACTCACCACAGGACGCCCTGCAGTGGCTGTTCCATCCTTTGGTCCACATCCATGAAGAAAGGGGTACCCCGTGTTGATGGTCAAAAAGGCTACTGTACTTTGGGACTGGGACAGGATGTTTTGGGAAATCTGAATCACTGAGACCCCAGACTCCTCCTTGGTCCACATCAGCCCAGCAACTTTAGCAGACTTTAGCAGATTTTGGAGGAGTTGTGAGGAGCTTGATAGGGAAGGTCTAGAATGCTTTGAAGAGACTGTTGGTAGAAACGTGGACTCTAAAGATACCTCTGACCAGGCTCTACACAGAAATGAGGTGTGCATTATTGCAGTGTGTATGGAAGGCAATCCGTGTTTTAAAATGGTAGATAATCTGGCAAAATTGACGAGTGTCTTTGGCTGGAAAGCAGATTTTAAAAGCCATGAACTTGGATATTTAGCAAATCAAACGTAGAAGGCATAACCTGGTTTCTCCTCACAGTTTATAGTGAAATGTAACAAGAAAGGGATGAGCTGAGAATTGAACTCTTGGGTACACAGAAACCAGAAATTGAACTTCTGGGCCTCCAAAAAGGGAGATCCCAGAGAACAGTGCCCTACATGAGGACTTGACCAAATGTGGAACCAATCAGCCATGTCAGAGAAAGCCAGGATTGGACATGGAGTTATCCAGAAAGGATTTGTGGAAACTCCTTATGTCTGATGGGCATGATCTGAGGGTACTGCATAGAAAGCCAACAAGAGTGTTGCAAGATCTGTATAAAGAGAACCACTGCCAGTCAAGACTGAGAGGGACAAAGGGATATATTGGAGGAAAGATATCTCCAGAGGCAAAACCATGGAAACCAGGATCTGAAGTCAAGAAGCCTCAGGCCAAGAGAGCAGACCTCCCCAAGACTGTGGAGAGGGTGAGTTTGCCCCAAAGACAGAGCATGGGCCTTCCACCTCATTGCAGTGGAAGAGTCATGCCACCTCAGGCCTTGGAGAGTGTCATGGTCAGGTTCATGTGTCATCTTGGCCAAGTGGTGGTACCTGTTTGTCTGGTTGGGCAAGTGCTGGCCTGTCTGGTGCTATGAGGACATTTCACAGAATTAGATCATGAGCACGTCATCTGTATCCACAGGTGATTCCATTTGTAATTAGCCAAGGGGTGTGTCTTCTGCAATCAGTGATGCTTAATCTAATCACTAGAAGCCTTTTAAGGAAGATTCAGAAGAGACAGGTTCTCTTCCTGCTTCGGCCGGCGAGCCTCTCCTGTGGAGTTCATCCAGACCCTCCATCAGAATTGCTGGTTTCACAGCCTGCCCTGCAGATTTTGGACTCTGTGTTCCCATGGTCATGTTAGACACTTTTATAAATTTTATATTTGCGAGTGTTCCTTATTGATTCTGTTTCTCTAGAGAACCCTAACTAATACAACTTGGTACCAGGAGTGGTTCTTAAGAAACAAAATCTTAAAATGGGTTTTTATGAATGGTTTTCTACTCTGACTGGACTCAAAGGCTCTAAAGACTCTGATTCCCATAATCAGAATGACACTCCCAATCCATGGAGTGAGTTGGCAAAAGAGATAGTCAAAATATCACCCTTCGATTCCCCTAATGCTTCGCTTGCATGAAGCCAGGCTCTGGGGGACAATGTTTTTGACATTTTTACAGAGTTTTGTGGAAATAAAAGGTCTAGAGATGTTGGCTGGTTGTTGTTAGATACACTGGATACATTAAGGAGTGAAAGGGATGGGCTTAAGACTTCAAATGAGAAGCTTAAGTGCCATCTGACAGATGCAGATGTTTCTATGAGTATCCTGAAGGAAAATCTTATTTCCTGTAGCTGTAGACTTGAGATTTCTGAAAATCAGACTCAGAATCTTATTATTAGAGTAGCAACCTTACAACATAAACTGAAATCTCAATGTTACATAGTGTCTGCCATTAAAGTGAAGGCATTGATTGGAAAGGAGTGGGACCCTGAAAAATGGGATGGTGACATATGGATTGATAATGATGTCAGAGGTGAGGTTGAAACCCTAGGTCATGCTGAGTCTTCTCTAGATAACCCTGTAATAGTCTACCCTGAGGACACAGCTGCCCCACCTCCAGCCTGCCTTCTGGTGTTGGCCACCCAACCTCCTCTTGCAGGGATTAGCCCTAGAGTGATTAATCCTGTTTCACCAGATGAAATTGCAAATGAATGCCTTGAAGCAAATGGCTTGGAAGACATTTTGAATTCTTTTCATGACCAACCCCTACCACCCCTCATTTCTTCCAGACCTATAACTAGACTAAAGTCCCAACAGACCCCTAAAAGTGAGGTACAAAGTGTCAGACATGAGGAAGTATGTTATAATCCAAAAGAACTGTGTGAGTTTCCCAATTTATATAGACAGAAATCAGGGGAATATGACAATGGATTTTAAGGGGGCGGGATACTGGCGGGAGGAATATAAGGCTGGATTCAGTGGAATTTATTGATTTCGGCCCACTAAGCAGAGATTCTGCATTCAATGTTATAGCTCAAAGGGTTAGAAAAGGTATTAACAGTTTGTTTGCATGGTTGATTGAAACATGGATCAAAAGGTGGCTGACATTACCTGAGGTTGAAATGCCAGAACTGCCCTGGCATAATGTAGATGAGGGGATTCAGAGGCTTAGAGAGATTGGAATGTTAGAGTGGATCTATCATGCAAAACCTGCTCTTACACCCCAGGAATGTCCAGAGGTTGCACCTTTTACCAGAACAGTGAGAAATAAATTTGAGACTGGCACCATCATCTCTGAAGAGCTCTGTAGCTGCACTTCTCTGTAGGTCAGATATTACTGTGGGAATTGCTGTCACTGAGCTGGAATCCTTAAACACAAAGGGGAATGCGGGCTCCTGAGTTGGCAGAAGCCAGGTGGCAGCACTTAATTGCCAAAGACAGGGTAGACGTGGCTATTATAATAGACAGCAAACTCAAAGCAGGAGTCAAAATAACCTGACTCGCAGAGATTTGTGGCATTGGATAGTAAATCACGGGGTACCTAGACACACAATAGAAGGGGAGTCTGCTAAATTTTGTTCGAGCTGTATAAACAAAAGAGTTCTAGGTCAAGTGAACAGAAGTCTAACTTGAATTACAAAAATACAGAGTCATGACCCTTTAATCAATTTCCAGACTTGAAACAGTTTCAGACCTAGAGCCCCTTGAATGAAGGAGAGGCCAGGTCCCTTTGTGGAAGAACCCTGTTACCCTGCCACAAATTTATACTGTTAATCTTCCTCCAAGCCTTCCCCAAGGAGACCAATGGCCTTTTACCAGGGTAACTGTGCATTGGGGAAAAGAAAGTGATCAGATATTTCGGGGATTATTAGACACTGGTTCAGAAGTGACATCAATTCCAAAACATCACTCTGGTCAACCAGTCAGAGAGGGGCTTATGGATGCCAGGTGATCAATGGAGTTTCAGCTCAGCTCATTCTGTAGTTGTTTCCCCAGTTCCAGAGTGTATAATTGGTATAGACATACTGAGCAACTGGCAGAATCCCCACATTGGCTCTCTAACTCATGCAGTGAGGGATATTATGGTGGGAAAGGCCAAGTGGAAGCCACTAGAACTGCCCCTATACAGCAAAATAGTAAATCAGAAGCAATACTGGATTACTGGAGGTATTGCAGAGATTACTGCCACTCTTGAGGACTTGAAGGATGCAAGGGTGGTGATCCCCACCACATCCCCATTCAACTCTCCTATTTGACCTGTGCAGAAAACAGATGGGTTTTGGAGGATGACACTGGATTATTGTAATCTCAACCAGGTGGTAACTCCAATTGCAGCTACTGTTCCAGATGTGGTATCATTGCTTGAGCAAATCAATACATCCCCTGGTACCTGCTATGCAGCCATTGATCTGACAAATGTTTTTTGATCAATAGCTATTAGTAAGGCCACCAGAAACAGTTTGCTTTCAGCTGGCAAGGTCAGCAATATACTTTCACTGTCCTACCTCAGGGGTATATCAACTCTGCAGCCCTATATCATAACCTTGTCTGCAGAGAACTTGATTATTTCTCCCTCCCACAAGACATCACACTGGTCCATTATATTGATGATATCATGTTGATTGGACCTAGTGAGCAAGAAGTAGCAACTACTCTAGACTTACCGGTAAGGCATTTGTGTGTCAGAGGATGTGAGATAAATCCAACAAAAATACAGGGGCCTTCCTCCTCAGTGAAATTTCTAGGTGTCCAGTGGTGTGGGGCATGTCGAGATATCCCTTCTAAGGTGAAGGATAAGTTGCTGCATCTGCCCCTCCTATAACCAAAAAAGAAACACAATGCCTAGTTGATCTCTTTGGATTTTGGCAACAGCATATTCCTCATTTGGGTGTGCTACTCCAGCCCATTTATCGAGTGACCAGAAAAGCTGCTAATTTTGAGTGGGAACCTGAACAAGAGGAGGCTCTGTGACAGGTCCAGGCTGCTGTACAAGCTGCTCGGCCACTTGGGCTGTATGATCCAGCAGATCCAATGGTGCAGGAAGTGTCAGTGGCAAACAGAGATGCTGTCTGGAGCCTCTGGCAGGCCCCTATAGGAGAATCACAATGCAGACCCTTAGGATTTTGGAGCAAAGCCTTACCATCTGCTGCAGATAACTACTCTTCTTTTAAGAAACAGCTTTTGGCCTGCTACTGGGCCTTCGTAGAGACTGAACACTGAACCATGGGCCACCAAGTTACCACGAGACCTGAGTTGCCTATCATGAGCTGGATGTTGTCTGACCCACCAAGCCATAAAGTTGGGCATGCACAGTAGCACTCTATCATAAAATGGAAATGGTATATATGAGATAGGGCCAGAGCAGGTCCTAAAGGCACAGGTAAGTTACGTGAAGAAGTGGCCCAAATGCCCATGGTCTCCACTACTGCCACATTATCTTCTCTTTCCCAGACCAGAGCTATGGCCTCTTGGGGAGTTCCTTACAATGAATTGACTGAGGAAGAGAAAACTCGGCCCTGGTTTACAGATGGTTCAGCACGATATGCAGGGACCACCCGAAAGTGGACAGCTGCAGCACTACAACCCCTCTCTGGGGTGTCCTTGAAAGACAGTGGTGAGGGGAAATCCTCCTGGTGGGCAGAACTTTGAGCAGTGCACCTGGTTGTTCATTTTGCTTGGAAGGAGAACTGGCCAGAGGTGCATTTGTATACTGACTCATGGGCTGTTGCTAATGGTTTGGCTGGATGATCAGAGACTTGGAAACATAATTGGAAAATTGGTAACAGAGAAGTCTGGGGAAGTATGTGGATAGACCTTTCTGAGTGGGCTAAAAACATGAAGATATTTGTGTCCCATGTGAATGCACACCAGAGGGTGACTTCAGCAGAGGAAGGTTTTAATAATCAAGTGGATAAGATGACCCGTTCTGTGGATACCAGTCAGCCTCTTTCCCCAGCAACTCCCATCATTGCCCAATGGGCTCATGAACAAAGTGGTCATGGTGGTAGGGATGGAGGTTACGCATGGGCTCAGCAACATGGACTTCCACTCACCAAGGCTGACTTGGCTATAGCCACTGCTGAGTGCCCATTCTGCAAGCAGTAGAGACCCACACTCAGCCCCCAGTATGGCACCATTCCCCGAGGTGACCAGCCAGCTCCATGGTGGCTGGTTGATTACATTGGACCACTCCCTTCATGGAAGGGGCAGCGATTTGTTCTAACTGGAATAAACACATACTCTGGATATGGGTTTGCTTTCCTTGCATGCAATGCTTCTACCAAAACTACCCTCTGTGGGCTTACAGAATGCCTTATCCATCGTCATGGTATTCCACACAGCATTGCTTCTGATCAAGGAACACACTTCACAGCAAATGAATTGCAGGAATGGGCACATGCTCATGGAATTTTCTGGTCTTATCATGTTCCCCATCATCCAGAAGCAGCTGGATTGACAGAACTGTGAAATGGCCTTTTGAAAACTCAATTACGGTGCCAACTAGGCGGCAATACCTTGAAGTGGTTGCTGAGGGTAAAGGGAACATGGAATGGGTAGTGGAAGAAGGTAGTGATAAATATGAACTACGACCACGTGATCAGCTACAGAAATGAGGACTGTGATACTGTTTTGTTCCTGTTATACTATTTAAGTTGTAAGATATCAAGTTTAAGAATGAATATTACCCAAAGACTAGCACCCTATTCTGGAGAGAGTTACAGTGTTTCCAGTTATATGCAGGACAGTTGAGTATTGCTAGGTGAAAGAAAATAAATGTGTGTTTTAACGTTTTTTATTTAGAAATTAGGTATGGTTTAAGGTGATATATATATGGCTGCCAAGTTAACAAGGGGTGGAGTATCATGGTCAGGTTCATGTGTCAACTTGGCCAGGTGGTGGTACCTGTTTGTCTGGTTGGGCAAGTGCTGGCCTGTCTGTTGCGATGAGGACATTTCATAGAACTAAATCATGATCACATCAGCTGCATCCACAGCTAATTTCATTTGTAATCAGCCAAGGGGAGTGTCTTCTGCAATCAGTGATGCTCAATCTAATCACTGAAAGCCTTTTAAGGAGGATTCAGAAGAGACAGGCTCTCTTCCTGTCTCGGCTGGTGAGCCTCTCCTGTGGAGTTCATCCAGACCCTCCATCGGAATCGTCAGCTTCACAGCCTGCCCTGTGGATTTTGGACTCTGCATTCCCACGGTCACGTGAGATACTTTTATTAATTTTATATTTGTGCATGTTCCCTGTTGATTCTGTTTCTCTAGAGAATCCTAACTAATATATAGAGAGTGAAGCACATTCCCTGGGGGTTGGGGAGAGACTGGCTGCCACCACATGGAGGGGTTGAATGCGTGACCCAGAGATGGCAGAGAGCCTGGGTGCTGTCCCGATGCTTGGAGAGGGTGGAGCTGAGAAGAGTGGTCTCCCCAATGTTCCCCAAGGTTGCATTTGGAGAGATGCAAGCCACCGTGTAAGCCCTTGGAAAGGGTGGAACTTCTGCTTTCTAAAGCCCCAAAGATAAATGACTCTCAGACTTTGAAATCTAATGGACTCTGTCTTGTGGGTTTTTGAAACTGTGTGGGTTCCAGTGACTCCTGTTTTCCTTCCTCCCAATGGAAATAAGTATATGTGTCCTATGAATGCTCCTCCTTTGTATGTTGGCAGCAAATAACTTGTTTTGAGTTTCACAGGTCCAGAGACAGAGAAGAAATTTGCCTTAGAGCAGACCATGCCTGTAACTAACTTTGATAGGAGTCTGTACTGTTTCTAACTTTGTATTTCATTGTATTGCTACTGAACTGGTTAAGGATTTCTGATATTGTGATGGAATAAATGTATTTTGTATATGGGAAAAACATGTCTTTTTTAGGGTCCAGAGAGTGGGATGCACCAGGTTGAAAGGATGCATGTACCCTAGAAAAGCCATGTTTTAATCCTAATCCCATTTTGTAAAAGCAGCTGTTTCTTCTAATCCTTATTCAGTATCATATGTTTGAATCTGTAATTAGATCATCTCCCTGGAGATGTGACTCAGTCCAGAGTGGTTGTTAAACTGGAGTAGGTGGAGACATGTCAGGTGGGTCTTGATTAGTTTATTGGAATCCTATAGAAGAGGAAACATTTTGGAGATTCAGAGAAGAATCCGAAGAACAACAGAGCCACAGAAAGCCACAGCAGAGATGCCGCAGAACCACAAAGCAGAGACTCTACCAGCCAGCGACTTTGGGACATGAAGGAGGAGCACGCCTCCCAGGGAGCTGGAGAGGGAGCTAGCAGATGGCATCACGTTCGCCATGCGCCCTTCTAGCCGAGAGAGAAACCCTGCCCGTGTTCGCCCTATGCCTTCTCATTTGAGAGAGAGACCCTGAAGTTCATCAGCCTTCTTGAAATCAAGGTATCTTTCCCTGGATGCCTTAGATTGGACATTTCTATAGACTTTAATTGGTACATTTCCATGGCCTAAAAACTGTTAATTTGCAACTTATTAAATTCCCCTTTGTAAAACCCGTTCCATTTCTGGTATATTGCTTTTCGCAGTTAGCAAACTCGAACACTGTCCAAGCAACCTCCTTCTCCATCTACCCTCTTCCCACTCAAGGTGGTCGCCAGGGGCTGCCTTGTGACTCCAGTGCCCACCTGGCTCTGGGGGTAGGGCTGTGCCCTGAGGAGGTGCTTGCGGGGGGGCTGGTGACCCAAGGGCTGGTGGGGTGCGGAGAGCCGGCTCCGGCGCCCCTGGCTGCGATTGCCTGTCTACTGCTGGTTGTGGCAGTATCTCTGGGAAGCACAGTGGGCAGCCTGCTGTCCCCTCAGCCCAGGGCTCACATCCAGGGACCCTCCCTCCCTCCCCCATGGCTACTGTGGGGCCAGCATCACCCTTCACTGGCCAACAGCCTTGTGGTATAGCAAGCCCAGGGTTGGCACGACCGTCCTTGTCCAGAGAAGACAGGGGCCCAGCAGGGGAATTGCTCGAGCCACCCAGCCAGTGGACGTCAAGGCCCGGAACCTCCCGGCTCCCCGTCTGGGTTCGGCTTTGCCTCGATGGGCTGCAGGCTCCGAGCTGCCGTTGCTCCGGCAGGTCCCTCTTGACCGCTACAGAGGCGAAGGCGAGTCTGCCCATGCAGGGGGAAGCTCAAAGGACAGAGGGCCCGGCTTAGGCCACGGCGATGGCTATCCTCCCAGAGCACCCGCATCCCAGCCTCCCTGACTGTGCTCAGCTTATGTTCCCCAGTGCCAGCCCCGCAGGCTGTTTTGGGGAGAACTTTGGCATCAGGAGGGTCATCTGCCTCTGCCCCCTCCTTTCCGCACTCACATCCATCAACCGGGCTCAGGATTGGACCCTGTTCCTTGCACAACTGCATGGCGTCCTCTGGACCAGGCCACCAGGGTCTCCGCGGCCACCCTCTCTCACCAGTGTCCCACCCTCACCGCCCAGCTGAGGCCTTGAGCCCTGGGGGTGCCTCGCCCGTACCCGCCTTTCTGGCCTGCTTCCCCACTGCTGCCTGGTTGGATTCAGGGCAAAGGCACTCCCCAGTCGAAAGATGGGATGGGCAGGTGCCCCCCCACGCTGGCCAGCCCTTGAGTCCTCTCCAGCCATAAACACACAGATCCCGGGACTCTGCCTAGGCCCGCTGGGTTGGCCCTGCTGAGTCAGCCTGAAGAGTGAGCCAGGAATCTGCTCTCCATGAGCGCTCCCGGGGACCAGGGGGCCAGAACGGCTCTGCTGGCCGCAGCCACTGCCTCCCTTGGCTGGAAGCCGCCTCGCCACTCCACGGCATCTGGACCCCCATCTCATCCCACCCAACGTGGGACATGCGGGTACTCGTGGGGTTCGGAGCAAGAAGCCACACTCCCCTTCCTGGAATCTTGTTTGTGCCGTGGGGAGCAGCCTTGCCAACATCATCATCATCATCGTAACCACTACCGTCACCACCGCCTCCACATGGCGGGCTGCGCGACCATGGGCGGACGTCCCTGCCCCGCCCAGCACTGGACATCCCGTCTGTCCTCACCAGCTCCCCCGAGGCCTGGGACTGCTGCCTTCTGACCCGCCGCCAGCGATCCCAAGACGCACCGCCAGGTGGCAGCAGAGGCCCAGCGCGGCAGCCAGGACCTCGGCTGCGGAGGACGCGAAACCCCGTCTTGAAGGTCACCTTCACTCGCCCAGATGGCTGGGGGCAGCCGCAGCCAGCATCTGCAGGGGCCTGGAGCTCCAGAGCCCACCGCGGGGGGTGCCTGGCTCCAGCGGACCCACCCGACCCTCTGGGAGCCTGCGTGCACAGGAAGATGCAAAACCGGGGCGAGGGGCTCCGGGTGCAGGTGTTTACGACAGACGCTGTTGTCTCACGTGCCGTCTGCAACATGACTGGGCAGAGGGAGATCCCCTGCCCATGCCACCTGTGCTGGGGCCCTGCGGCTGCGGCCGGGCTGCTCCCTTATAGAGTTGGCCTCCCGTGAGGGCCATGGCCCTGGCCACCCCCACTCTGAGGCCGGTTCAGCTCAGTCCCCCTTCCCAAGTGAGAGGGGACATGTCACTGGCCTGTAGCCCTGAGGCCCCAGGCAGATGGTGGGGTCACTGCATCTATGGTCCTGCCAGCGAGTTGCCACCTGTGTGCACCTTGAGACGGGCCTGAGGCCCAGAGAACACAGCGCCCGGCCAGCTCGGGGTCTGAGAACAGGGGAGGGTGCAGATGCTTTGCGGGCGGCAGAGGTGAGGGTGAGGGGCGGATCCCTGTCTGCTCCCTACGACAGGGCAGCCCACCTCTGCAGGGGCTGCTGCCACCTCCCTGCACCCACCTCGGATAGGAGGGGGCTGGGAAAGGCGGGGCCCGACCACTGGAAACAACAAACTGAGCTGCCAGGCCACAGAGACGTTTGTTTAGGGTCCTAGAACTGCCATTTGGGGAGCACAGGCTCGGAGCAGCCCAGACTGTGCCCCGGGATGGCACCTCCAGGCAAGGGTAATGAAGGGGAAGGAACTTACACAAGTTGTTTGTGGTAGGTGGCTATTTGGGGCGCTCTGATTGTCCTTCAGGTTAATAGTTAACTGGGCTCTTTATCTCGGGGTCTGGTGTCCGGCTGCCCTGGGGGTCTGAGGAGCACGTGTGGGGCTGTGCACACCAGGGCAGTGTGTGAGCTTCCCTGACACCGGCCCAGAGTCACCGCCAGTGTGACCTCCACCTCCTTGTAAATCTCTTAGCCACAGGAACTCTATTTTGTTTCTTTTATACCGTGTTCGGGGCTGGCCTGAGGGACGCGAGACCTGGCTAAAGGCCCTGCTGTCAGCTCCAGGCTGCTGGGTGGCCGGCGACGGCCGCTGCAAGGTCTGGCCCGAGACTGTCTGCAAGGCAGGCCCGTGTGTGCAGGCAGCTGCTACAAAAGAGACCAGAACACACACACGCAAATACATACAGTGTGTGCGCACATGCACGCATGTGAATACACACGTGTGCACACAAACACATGCATACACGCACACACTCGCCTGGAAAGGTCACAGCGCAGCTCTGGCTCGCTTCCCTGCCCTCCCACTGCACTGGCTTCTCTCTGCATTGATTTGCACTTAACTGAGAAAACCGGTAGCTGCCCCCAGGGCGCCTGCCCTGGAGGAGAGTCCTGGGCCTGCAGGGAGATCAGCAGCATTAGGGAGACCAGCCCTCCTCCATGCTGCCCACAGCTCTGAGTTCACCTCCGCCGGCTACAAACTGCAGGAGCAGGAGCAAGGCGGCACACTCAAGGGCACTCCAAGGTTGCAGGGAAGGAGAGGCAGCTTGTCACTGCTGGGGCTCCCTGCTGCCCACCTCCGCCCCCCACGGAAGCACGACAGTAACAGGGAAAATCATGTGGCTCGCAACACAGCTTTGCAAAGCCAGTGCTGGCCCCTGGTGGCACCGAGGGGCGCGGGAGAGGGTTGATGGTGGGGGCCGGGTGGGGGGGATGTTGTCACGGGAAGGCGAGACCTGGAAGGCCAAGGAGTCGGACTCTGAAAGAAGATGGGGCCGAGACCTGCGCTTCTGCAGGGCTGCGGGCCCCCACAGGAGGCGGTGGCAGGTGTTGGTCCTGGACGAGCAGGTGTGCGAGGGGGCTCCACGGCCCGTCCCCCTTCCGGGCCCACGGTGGCTGCTGTCCCCCTGCCATCTTGCAAGGCAGGGCTGGACCCCAGGGCGTGGCCCCCGGTTCCAGCCACCCCCTCCCGCCCGCCCCTCGCTCTCACGGCTGCTCGAGGGGCGAAGCCGCTGCGGCCACAGCGTGCGGTGTGGTGAGGGTGGGGGCGCGGGGCTGGGGGCTGCAACTGAGCCCGGCCACCCAGCCCTCCTCCAAGGACGTGACGGACCTTCTGTGCCAGAACATTCTGTGATGTCTCGAGAAGTAACTGGAATGAGTGGTTTGTGATGCATTTGATCAAAACAAACAAAAAACGGCCACAAAACCCCAGAGCTCACTTCCCCCACCCTGTGGGCCTTTGCCCGGTGGCGCCTTCTCTCTAGGGGCGGGGCTGGGACAAATCCATTTGAAGGGGTCAGGCAGAGGGCGCCCTGCCTCCCTCCGGAGAGCGGGTGGGTGAACACCCCAGAGCCCCTTGCTTTTCCCGCCATGCCTGCGGGCTCCTTGGTCGCGCCCCCAATGACCTGGTGTTGGCCTCCGTCGCTGACTCACCTGCCAGCAGCATGCGGGGTGGCGGCCACCGGGGCTGGACTGGAACCAGGAGGCGCCGGGAGGAGAGGCACCTCCGGAGGGCTCAGGCCCCATTCCGCCCGACACCTGCCCCAGACCTGGGGGGACAGGACAGAGGGGACGCTTGAAGGAAAGGTGTGGGGGTGGAGGTGAGAGGCCTGGGCCGGCTAGGGCATCTCTGGGTGCTCACTAACCCAGGGCCTGGCCCACCCAGCCAGCCTCTGCAAACACTGTCAACCCCCAGCCTCTGCACCACACTCAGCACGAGGGTGCCGTGCACCGCGCTGGATGCTCCCCGTGCGCCCTGGCCCCTGGGGCCCGGCTGGCTGGTTTCCCTGCAGCTCACTTCTGTCTGCTGCACCAGCCTTTCCCAGGGCAGAGAGAGCTCAGACAGGTGAGCGGGGGGCCTGCATCCCTACAGGAGCTGGCAGCCAGCATCACCCCCACGGCCCTGTCCAGGGCAGATCCTGGGTCCCCGCCTGCCCCGGCTGCCCTGGTGGGAGGTGGGCAGGATCTTGGCTGTGGAAGCTGAACCAGGTTCCAGAGGCAGCGCCTGGGGCCCCTAGGGGAGGGTCTGTAAACCTGGCTCAGGGCAGAAGTCCCGGCCCAGGAGGGAACAGCATTTGTGCCCAGAGGGAGGGGCTTTTCCAGATTCAAGGAGGCTTTGGAAAGTGACACCTGGGCCGGGATTTCCAGGTTGGGTGGGGCTCTGGCACATGGAGATGGAGGCAGGAGGTTCCCCGGGTGGCTGGGAGGAAGGTGTGACCTCAGAGGGGCCGTTGACAGGGCATAGGAGGTCGTTTTGTCAGAAGGTCAGGTCAAGCGGATCTGGGGCTGCTGGGGAAGGGTCTGGGCTGGCCCCTCTCCTAGGGGGGATTGCCTCTGCAGCCGCACAGCTGCACCTGGGCGGCAGGTGGCTGCGGGAGGGGCCCACGGAGCGGCACCTGGAGCTGTACTGGACCGTGTTGGCTCTGGGTGGGGCCCACGTACCTGGAGCTGTACCTGGAGCTGTACCTGGATGGTGGGTGGCATGGAGCTGTCCCTGGCTCTGGGACCTCACTGCCACAGCTGGCTCGGCTGTGAGCACAGGGAGGGTGGCTGGTGGTGGCTCTGCCCGCCGAAGAGAAGAAACCCCCCTGAGGGTGCCCCCAGCCCGTTTGGTGAGGGTTTTTTTTTTTTTGGCATACTTCCATTCTCCACCCCCTTCTCCAAGCTTCCCCTGGGCTCTGTCCAACTCAGCCCTCCCCTCCTCTGGCCGCACACTGGCACCCTCTGGGGAGCTTCCAGAAGGCCCAGCCTGAGTCCCTACAGGGACGCTGGCTCGTTGCTCTAGGCACGGCCATGCCCCGGGGCTGGTAAAAGCTCCCACAGGGTGAGAACCCTAGTTGTCTGTGTGTGGGGAGGGGCACTGGCCACAGCCTGGCCTCCCTTGGCAGACTTCTTCTGAGTGGTCCCCAGGAGTAGGGGGTCCTATCCTCTGGAAGGCCCGGAACCCCCACGCCCACCCCAGGCACTACCCCCCACCTCAGCTGTCCAACCCAGAGCCTCCGTCTCCTTTCGGTCCGGCTTCTCCCCAACTCCAGACGCTTTTTCTGTCCTGCCCTCCAAGGAAACTCTAGAAGGAAGCTGGCGGGTGGAGCGGTTTCTTGAGTCCTTGCGACCAGGGAGGCAGGCCGGCCACACTGTGTAGCCACAACGAGTGGGTGTCTTTGTTTCCTGCCTGGGCCACTGTGATCCCCGCGTCCCCCCACTCCCACTCCCAGCCCTCTAGTGAGCTCTGTCGGGGGCAGGGGGTTGGGAGGGGAAAGGGGGGAAGCAGGGCTCTGTGGGAACCTATCCTGGTCTCACCTGTGCCTTGTCACTTGGGGGACTGCAGGTAGTGAATAGCCGGCTTGGTCTGTGCTGTGGGCCGTGTGTGTATGTGTGTGTGTGTGGGGGGGGGTGGGTAGGTTGGGAGGGGGCAGGGGCACCTGCAGTGAGGACATGGGGGAGGTGGGGCGAGCAAGGGCTTTGGGGGCGGGGGGCGCTGCGGGTGTGGGTGAAGCCTCGGCTGGAGGCCCTGGGCTGAGGCTCAGGGTTGGCCTCGGTAGAGGGGGACACTACTGACTGTGAAGAGCCCCTCGTCCATGCTCCGCCAGTGGGTGGAGCCACATCTCAGTGCCAGTGAGGGTCCCTCCGTGTCCACACGCTAAAAATGCCATGACCCATACGCACCGAAATCCCGAGGTCAGGAGGAGCCGCCTTGCAAGCCCTCGGGTCAGAACTCGGGGGCGGGACAGAGAGACAGGGGCACCTCCAAGACCCAGGGGCACAGTCAAGCGCTTAGGAGGGTCCTGGAGAGGGGCAGACATGGTGTTTGTCCGAGGAATCCTACTGTCCTGCTGATGAGTCGAGTACGTGCTCCTCCGCCTGCTCCTCCCAGCGCCCTGTGTGACTCCAGGAGAAGGAAGGCCTGGGCTCAGGCCGATGAGGCCCACCACGACCTGGCCCCACTTCCCCACCCCCCGCCCCAGGCACTCTGCCCCAGCCCTCTTGGCCGCCTGCCTCAGGGCCTTTGCACTGGCTATTCCGTCTGCCTGGGAGGGCCTTCTGCAACAGCTCTCCCCTGCCTCAGCCTTGAGGGCCTCAAACCCTTCGCTGCTGCTCCTCTAGGGCCTGGAATGGGGCCTGCCCGGGAGGAGCTCCGCAAATGCTGTGGAATGAATGAACCAGGTGATGGTTAGTGATAGCGTGAGAGCGTAAGCATCACTGAAGACAATCTCCCCCAAATCTCCCAGTCTCCTCCCTTGCACTGACATTTCCCTGGGACTCAGTGGATCTAATAGGCAGGAGGGGTGGGGGACCAGGGTGAGAAGCATGGTTTAGCTCCATCGCCCATTTCAATTCTCCACTACTCACAGGGGTGTTAAAGTTGATGGGCAGTTCTGGCAAATTCCATCACCCATTCACTTTTGAGTATGAATTAGTGGAGGTGCTTGCTTTCTCCCCCTAATGCCTTGCTGGATCAGGCTGGACTGAGGGAGTAGAACATTCTCTGGGTGGTGGGAAGAGCAAAGAGTAGGTAATCTAGGGAAAAGTAGCTCCTGGGGGGCGTGTCTGCGCGGTGGAGGATAGTGTGAGGACTTGGAGGTAAGAAAAGGGAGGCACCCGGCCCTCTCCTGGTGCAGCTGGGCCTGGGGGCTGCCCCGTGTAGGAGGAGGCCTGGCTCGGAGCTCCCAGAGCCCTCAGTCTTCACTGGACTTCCAAAAGAACCTTCCACCTGTCAGCAGAACCTTGGAGACGGTTCCGCCGAGTGTACTCCTGGGCAGGACTTTGAGGCAGAGACATAAGGCTCTGGATTCTTCCTGGACTTGGTCTCCTGGGGCTGGGGGTGACCAGGCCAGTGCACACAAAGGCGGGGCTGCGCTCAGAAACACTGGGGTGCCCGCGGTGGGGGCAGAGGCGGGGTTCCTGGGATGGGTGTGGGTGCAGTCGGAGGCGGCTGGCTGGGGCGGGTTAGGTCCCGGCCTGGAGAAGGCGCGGAGCCGGCGGGGGAGTAAAACTCGTAGCTGATGGAGCCAAGTCTTCACGGACGCCCGGGCCTTCTGGGAGAAGCGGGGCTGACGGCTCCAGGCTCCAGGCTCCAGGCTCCAGCCCAGGACACGGAGGTGCGGCGAGCGACAAGGCGCCGGGGGCCGCGAGGTGGGGGCTGGAGCCGCCCAGGTCTGCCCACCGGCTCCCCCTCGCCCTCCCCCAGCTTCCACCGAGCCCACCCCGGGGGAAGGTGACAGGGCGCGGGCGGTGGCCCGGGACCTTGCGGCGCTAGGAGCCCAGCCCCCCCGTCAGGCCGCCGCCGCCCGATTTCGCGCGCCGCAAAGGTGGGGCGTAGGCTGCCCTCCCCCGCGCCCCCATTCCCCACCCCCCCGCCCGCTCCCTCCCGCGCTCCCGCCTTACGCACGTCCGGGCCCCGCCAGGCCGCCGGGCGCCCCGAGCCCGCCCTGCGCAGTTCCGGCCCCTCCTCCCCCGGCGGGCGGTGGCCACCCAGGGCGGGGGCGCGGACACCTGTTCAGCCCCGTGCCAGCTCGGAGGCTCCCGGTCCCCGTGTTCCCGGGCCTCCCCCGCGCACTCCCACCCTCCCCACGTCTCCCTCCCAGCTCGCGGCTCCTCCCCCGGACTTCCCCTCCGCCGGCCACCGCGCCTGGTTGCGGAGTCGATGGGCCGGCCGGAAGCAGCCCCTTCCTGGTCAGTTCTGGGTGCCAACCACCGGGTTAAGGACGCGCCCCTGCCTGGAGGAAGGGGCCTCCCTCCGCGCCCCGCCCTTCCCCCCTTGCCCCGTGACCCAGGCACAGGCCCTTGAATGTCACCGCCTGTGATCTCCAGCCAGTGCCGAGAGGCAGGCCAAGTGCTGGGGTTCTCTGGGACCCCGGGTTCTTCCTCTGATGGGTTCTACCTAGTCTAGGGTTGTTGGGGACCAATAGGAACTGCGGGCAGAAAGTGATCAATTATGATGGGGGGAGGGTCCTACAGTCAGGAAGAGGGTGGGGTGGGGAGTGGTCCAGAGGGGGCGTGTGGTCCCAGGTAATAGGAAGTTCTGTGGACCAGGTGGGGGTCTCCTGGGCTCGCCTGTGCCCTCCCCTGCCTGCCTCTCCCGTGCACCCCGGGCCCTGCCTGTGGTTACAGTATAATAGGTCCCAGACCAGAGGTGACAGCTTCGTCTTTCCCACCAGCTACTACCCATCCTTTCCCACCCTGTCCTTGCTGCTGCCCACATAACCTAGACTTCAGTCCTGCAGCCACACGGCCACACAGGTGTGAACACGAAGGGAGGGGCTCCTGCAGAAAGGGTGGCCCCCCCCCCCCCCCGACACTGCCGCGCGAGCTGCAGGCTCAGCAGGATGGGCCCAGATCTGCCATCCGTTCAACTGAGCCAGGACTCGAACGCCACCGATGCATGCAGCACTGAGTAGGAAGAGGCTGCGTCCTACCCTCACGACTGCTGAGGGGCAGGCCTTGGTGGCTGGGACCCTGCGGTTGTGCAGGCTTCCGTGATGTACGTGCATGTGTGTGCATGCACTTTTGCATCCATTGCATGTGTGTGTACCTGCATGTATGCACATGTGTGCAAGGGTACACAGATTCATGTACACACATGCATGTACCAGTATGTGCATATTTCTGCATGTGTGCATGCATACATGTGCATGTTTGTGTGAGTGTGTGCACGCGTTCCCTGAAGGTGACACGGAATGCCTTCAGAGCTCCGTGTTGAGTGTGGCTGCAACCCGGTTTTTGTTTGGAGTGTCCGAAGCCAGTGGCATCACTTGGAAGTGCAGCCGTGTGGCTGTGCGTGCACTGTCAGCCCGTGTGCAGAGGGTTTGTGGGGGCTGTGGCGTGTTGGTCACGTGACGCAGCTTCCCTGTGAATCACGTGGCCTCCCTAAGGCCAGGGGAGGGGCTTTCCCCCCCAGCCCCTCCTCGTTCACTCACCAAGGGTCTGTGGAACGGTGGCCAGTTTTGGGAGACAGGGAGACTCTGCAGGGGAAGGGGAGGGGAGGGGGAGAAGAAGGTGGATGGAGAGAGACGGCTGTCATCATTGGAAATTGGACGCCTACCCAGACCTCGGGGGCCGAGGTGACGCTGTGGGTTGCTCAGAGTCCATTCCTGTGTCGGCCAGGATCATCGGTTTGTGCTGCGGAACAAACAGGCCCTGAATCTTGGTGGCCTGTCACAGCCTTGTCACTGACACTGGGACCAAGCTGTCTGGTTTCTCGCTGTGGCATTACGTAAGGCCCTTCGTTTTTAGTGTCCCTTTGGGGGAAAGGGTGAGGCTGTTTGGGCTGCCCCTGCCCCTGTGTGAGCGCAGGCGGAGGGCCGTGAGTGAGCTCATCCCCAGGCAGCGAGGGGTGAGGGCCCGGGAGCGTGGTCTCCTCTACTGAGCACACTGCCCGGAAGGGGCATGACCGTCGCGTGGGGAGGAGAGAGCAGGGCCATTTCTGGAGGGCTTCACTGTAGGGAAGGTGCAGCGGGACGCCCCTGCCTTTAATTCCACGGTGAGCGTGGGCTACGGGGCCGCCTCTGCCTCAGACCCCCACCCCCGGGCCTTCTCCGCCTGGGGCGCCCCCCTGTGCTCTCCTCTGTAGGGAACTAAAGAGCGGAAGGCTGGGGCATGAGGCCCCACAGCAGGTGGCCAGCGCCAGGCAGGAGGGTTCAGAGGTGCCAGGAGGGCTGGGGGCTGGCTAGGGTGTGGGGCAGTTGTCCTGCCGGGGAGAGACGGACAGAGCCTTGCAGAGCCAGAGGCCCCCCGCACCTCACAGCCCATCAACGGGCCGCGTGCAGGGCGGAACAGGGGCAGCGAGCCGGATGCAGCGCACAGGACTCAGGGAGGCGCCTCCCCCCCATGATGGAGACACTCGGTGGGCCATGGAGAGGACCGTGGAGGGGCGGCACCCACCGCTGACAGGCTGTGCACCCGCCTCTGCGTCACCCCTGCCCGTGCTCACGTCCCCGCCCCCAGCCCTCCACACAGATAACGCGGGTCAGAGCCACTTTCTGAGACCCCCCACACCTGCGTGCACATACACACACATGCTCTCACACATGTTCACACACGTGCAAACATGCCCAAAGTGTTCAAATGCTCCAGCACACACTCTCAGGTGCTCACTGCCTTCCGGGACACCCACGAGCTCCTGTGCACGCTCCCAGTTTGCCTGCCCCACGCTCACAGCATCATGGATGTGCACACACACTCACACGTGCTGGCATGCGCACTCAGACGTGTCCATGTGCACATGGTGACACATCCCCATGCAATCTCTCCTTATATGCAGGCACACACGCTCATGCACACTCAGGCACTCACACCCCTGCACACACACGGTGGCGATCCGTGTAGCCCGGCACCTGCCTGGGAAGCCTGGGTCAGCCACACCACGGCCTCGGCTGGAAGGGGCCCCTCTGTGTGCGGGTCACCTGCGCTCTTCCTCACCACTGAGGAAGGGGACCTTGAAAGCTGGGTCGAGCTGCACCCTGAGCGAGGGGGCCCAGGGGTGGAGAAACCTCAGGGGTTCCCACAGTTACAAGGAATGAAGCAAGATGGAGCCGCTGTGGCTGAGTCTTAAAAGGAGGCAGAGGTCACGCTGGGGTAACTGGGCAGGTCTCAGCGAAGCTCACACACGGCTCCGGTGTGCACAGCCCACCCAGCCCACTCCTCAGACCCCCAGGGAGAGGCCAACCCCAGATAGAGAGCCCAGTTCGCCGTCTAATCGAAGGGCGATCGGCGGGCCCAAGTCCCCAAGCTGCAGGCAGCTGAGCCGCTGGTCGCTCATCGGCTTCTCCTTGTGCTCCCCAGTGGCAATTCTAGGACCCCAAGTTCATGTTTTTGTGGGCCTGCAGCTCAGCAGCACGGGTGGGCGGGGCTGGGGCACCTGTCCTGGCACCCCTCGGTGCTGCCCATGTCCCCTGGGGCAGCACCCAGGCCGCCAGAGCCAGAGCCCGCCTCTTCGCACCCCCCACCTGCTCTTCTCTCTCTGGCAAGGTGGCAGCTGCATGCCGAGCTCGGCCCTCCTGCTGCTGCCCCTGCCTGGACCGTCCCTCCTTCTCCTTCCCTGGCCCCACTCTGCTCTGGGTGGGCCACCCTCAGGGTGCTTACGCACCTGCCCCCTGCCCGTCCCTGCCCATCCCTGCCCTTCTGTGACCCCGCCTCTCCACTCCTGGGCAGAGGCCAGGCCTGGGGGTGCAGGGCAGGCCACAGAGCTCACCCTGCACTCTTGGGGGGTCAGCAAACTGCCAGCGGCTCTATCAGCCCCAGGCCGGCAGCTGCCCCCCGAGACCTCTGGTCTCCACTCTGCACAAAGGTGGGCTCCAGGAGGGACAGCAGGAACACCCCAGGGGGTCCTCGTGCGTCAGGATGGGCTGGGGATTCCTGTGCAAGGTGGCACCTCCCACTCTCCAAGGCTGTGGGCCTCCCTCCCCTCCTCCTCTTTCCCCCTCCCTCCCCTCCCCCCTCCCTTCCCCTCCTCTTTCCTTTCCTTCCCCCCCACTCCCCTTCACACAGACACTGCGGGAAGGTGGCCGGGCTACAGGAGGGAGGATGCACAGCCCGTGGAGGGCATCAGCGAGGGTGCAGGCTATGAGCCTCGAGTGTCCCTGGCCACCTGCGCTGTGCTATGGGCTTTGGGATGGTGGGTCGGGAGGCTCAGAAAACATAAGCCCTCAGCTTGGCCCTTGAGGAGCAAGAGGATGCAGAAGCACCTGGGCTCAGGACCCACTGTGGTCGGGTGGGTGGGCTCCTGGCTGGGGGGCTGCGTGTGTGCACCGGCCAGGGCCATCCTGCCCCCAGACAGGCCCCCATGGGGACTGGGTCACAACCCCCACCAAGGGGGCATGTTGGGTCCCAACCCCCGTCCTGTGGGGTGAGCCTGCGGTGGACAGGACCTTAGAAGATGTTATTAGGTAGGGTGCCCAGACTGAATGAGTGGGGCCTTAGTCCAGCGAGGCCGAGGTCGCTTTAAGCCAAGGGACCTGCGTGCAACTGGGGGAAGCCAGAGAAGCAGGGAGAGAGAGAGAGAGGGAGGGAGGGAGGGTGCCTGTGAAGGAGGCACAGGTGCTAGGCAAGGACCCCAGGGACTGTGGTAAGCCAGAGCCAGAGGGCTGCAGAATTTGGGGAGACAGGGGACCTGTTGAGACCTGGGTTTTGGGCACCTCGCCCCCCCAAACCTTGAGACCATAAACCCTGCTTGTCAAAGTCAGCCCATGTGTGGGATGAACAGAAGCCACCCCGACAGGCCGAGATGCCACCGCTGAGTGTGGCCGCGAGTTCCACACACTGAGGTCACAGCTCGCCCTGGCTCTCCCCTGGGCTTGGCTGCGCTGACATCGGTGTCTTCTTGAGCATGTCCGGGGTGGGGGCCAGCTTCCCCGGCGCTGGCCCTGCAGCTGCTTTGGAGCTGCGCCAGGCTCTGCCTTGGGAGTCCTGAGACCGGGCAGCAGCCCCAGGACCCTGGCATGGGCTCTGATCCCTTTGCATGGGCTTGTGGCCAACAGCGGCATCCGGGGCCCCAGCCAACTCTCGGAGGGCGGGAGGCGGCCCCCTGGGTACCCTCGTGGCTCTGGGAAGCGGGGGTGATGGGGGGCGCTGTGCCAGCGTGTTTTCTCCTCCTCGCTTCCGTGCGTGGGAAACGGGCCTGCAGTACAATTAGTGCGAACCGCAGTCAGGAAAAAGCCTTTAAATGGATTCCTGCGCGTCCGCTGCGGGACCTGGCTGATTGCTGGCGTCGCCTGCTGGAGCCGCACCTGCTCTAAATTGTGATCAGGCTAAATTAGACGGAAAACATGCAAATGCAGTTGGAGCTTTTTGGCACATTGACATGCAGACCGGTGGAGGTGAGATTGCTTGGAAAGGGAGGCACTCACAACCTTTGACTAATTATTGAAGCAGTCAAATTAAGTCGGCGGGTGCTTGGTGAGTGTGTTTCTTAAAGGAAGAATTATTTCAGCTACATTTTCTAGTTCTCTTAGGTTGCCTAAGAAAGCCAAGAAAGGATACTTCCCTGCTGCTCTCCCCCCCACCAAATGGGTAAATGTGGAAACGCTTTATCATACTTACAATTTGGAGATTTTCCCTGGTCAGACTTTGCTGGCTCACATTGCATAGAAGCCCTGACTTTTTGAAGTGGGACAGGTGGGCCATTTTGGTCAAATCTGCTGAAGCTGGAGGATTCCATGGCCTGTGTTCATGGTCACCCAGCTTAGGAATGATGTCAGCTCCGTTTGCGCGTGGCCCCGGGCTCGGTGGAGCGTGGAAGACAAAAGTTGTGCCTAGGGGGTTAAGGCGGGCGTCCCTGAGGCGTGCCACACGGTCAGACAGAGCCAGCTGCTCGGTGTGTGGGTGCCCCATGGCTGCCATAAGGAACTGGGGAGCATAAAACGGCAAACACTTGTTTTCTTGCAGCTCTGGAGGCCAGAAGGCTCAAACCGGGTGTGGGCAGGGCAGCGTGCCCTCTGAGGTTCTTGGAGTCTGCTGGTGAAGGCTGAGACCTGTGCCCCAGAGGAAATGTATTCCTAGTCTGAGGCCCATTCCTGAATGGTCGGCCTACTGTAGTAGGACCTTTGGAAGGTGGTATTTTCAGTTAAAACCCGGCACCCTGAACTGGGATGGGTCTTAAGCCTATTCCTGCAGACCTTACACGGAGAGAGCCCCGGGAAGGGGGCGGAGGCTGGAACAGAACTTGGAAGAGGAGGAGACGACATCACCATGGGATGGGAGGCCCAGGAACCCCAAGATTGGTGGAGCCAGATGCTACCAGCCCTGGAGAAAGCCAGCCTTCCTGCTTGTGCTGGTTTGAAAGGCTGTATGTCCCCTAGAAAAGCCATGTTTTAATCAAAATCTCATTTTGTAAAGGCAGAATAATCCCTCTTCAGTACTGTGTGTAATGAGATCATCTCCCTGGAGATGTTATTAAATCAAGAGTAGTTGTTAAGCTGGATTAGGTGATGACATGTCTCCACCCATTTAGGTGGGTCTTGATAAGTTTCTGGAGTCCTATAAAAGAGGAAACATTTTGGAGAAAAAGAGATTTAGAGAGAGCAGAGCAGAACGACATAGCCACGAGAAGCAGAGTGCACCAGCCAGCGACCTATGGAGATGAAGAAGGAAAATGCCTCCTGGGGAGCTTCATGAAACAGGAAGCCAGGAGAGAAAGTAGCAGATGATGCCTTGCTCACCATGTGCCCTTCCAGCTGAGAGAGAAACTGTGACTGTGTTCACCATGTGCCTTTCCAGATGGGAGAGAAACCCTGAATGTCATCGGCCTTCTTGAACCAAGGTATCTTTCCCTGGATACCTCTGATTGGACATTTCTATAGACTTGTTTTATAGAAGTCTCGGAATTTTCTTGACTTTAAAACTGTAAACTAGCAACTCATTAAATTTTCCCTTTTAAAAGCCACTCTGTTTCTGGTATATTGCATTCCGGCAGCTAGCAAACTAGAACACTGCTTCTGAACCCGTGAGCCAGAAAATTCCCAGTGTTTACACAGACTCATCATATGGATTTGTCATGGCTTTGTGGAAACTGAGACACTGTTCCAAGCCTGTCTTCTGCTTCTGGTGTTGCTGGGAACCCTTGGCTGGTAGACGCAGCGTGCCAATCTTTGCGTGGCCTTCACACGGGCTGCCTTCTGTGTCTGTCTCTGTATCCAGATGTTCCCTTCTTGGAGACACCAGTCACACGGCGTCAGGGCCTGTGCTGTCCTCATTGGCTTCATCTTAACTAATCAAGTCTGCAAAGACCCTACTTCCAGATAAAGGTGCATTCACAAGACCGGGGTTAGAGCTTGAACACGTTTTTTGGGGGGACACAATTCAGCCCATAACCCAGGGTATTATGACCTTGTATTAGTTTGTAAACTGCTGGATTGCAATATACCAGAACTGGACTGGCTTTTAAATAGGGGAATTTAATAAGTTACCAGTTTACAGTTCTAAAGAAGTGAATGTATCCAAAGTAAGGCACCAACAAGAGGTTACCTTCATTTAAGGAAGGCCGATGGGTCAGGAGCCCCTCTGTCAGCTGGGAAGTCACGTGGCTGGCATCTGCTGGGCCCCTGCTCCTAGGCTCCGTTGCCTTCAGCCACTGTTCCTGTGGAGAATCCTCACTTTGCTTCTCCAGGGCTGGCTTTCATTTCTTGGCTTCCCTTGGCTCTCTCCAGGTTCTGGCTTGCTTAACATCTCATGGCGATGTCTGCTGGGCTGCAAGCATCTCTAAATATCTGTGTCTCTCTTCTCTAAGTGTCGGCGTCTGTGTCAGCTCTGCTCTGAGGTCTCTGTTGGCTCTGTCATTTCTATTGCTTCTGTCATTTCTGGCTCTCTCCTAAACGTTTCCTCTTTCAAAGGATTCCAGTAAACCAATCAACTCACACCTGGAACGGTGGAGTCACGTGTCCATCTTATCAAAAAGTCACTCCCACAACTGGGCGTGTCACATCTCCATGGAGATAATCTGATCAAATTTTCCACCTACATTATTAAATCAGAATTAAAAGAAATGGCTGCACCCCACAAGATTGAATCAGGATTAAAACATGACTTTTCTAGAGTATATAATAGTTTCAAACCAGTACAGACCCCAAGTGGCAGCCAGGGCCAAAGGCACATCTGGGGTGCCAGTGAGAACGAAGGACATGGCAGTGGCAGGTGAGGGACCTCCCACTTCCCTCCCAGCTCTGCACCCCAGCCCACATTCCCCACGCTCTCATGCCTTCCTCTGATCGCCAGGGCACGCATTCGCTTTCCTGATGTGGCCTCTCATTGCCTCGTCTGGTAGTTTTTGGTGCGTTCTTGGAGCTGCCATCAGACGGGGGGATTTTGTTTGACGTCCTCCTGTGTTTGGCCTTTCTCTGTCCCCCTCTGTCCCCCGATGCAGAAGCCAGGGCCCTGTCTGCACCCAGCAGGAGCTGGAGGGATGGACTCGCACTCTTCCGTCCAGGGAGGTGTCCTGGCTAGGGTGGCAGGAGGGTGCCCTTGGCACTGCCCGTTGGGAGAGGCGTGGGATCTGAGGCCAGGCTGAACAGCGGGCAGCTTCCCTGGGCTGTGTTCAGATCTCCTTGCCCCTGAGCCCAGAACCAAGTAAGATCAGTGGCTCAGACTTGTTCCCAGCGATGCCCAGAGCTGCCGTCACCTGAGCCTTGGGGATGCACACACTGGGACTGCAGGGATGGCCAGTGCAGGGATCTGGGGGATGGAACTGCCCTCCGGTGGCCCTCTCCCATGGCTGCCTGCACCTGTGCACACCTGTTGCAAGCCGGGCCGCGGGGCGTGGCAACATTGTCCGTCTTGCTGGTGGAGGGTGGGATGAAATCCAAGGAGCTTTTCTCTCCCTCCTAGCTGGAATTAGGGGACAGAAAATACCGTGTAAAAATAGTTGATGTAGCTAATTAACAAGCGTACATTGAACACTTGCCATAATTTTCTGGCTGTATCGTCTTCAGGTAGATAAGTGGGAGCTAAAATGACCATAGTAGGCATAAGCCCTGCTGCAATAGATGCTCTGTCTTTGGGCACTTGACATTTTTGTGTTGTCGGGGTCACAGCCGCCTGTGGTTAGAGAGGTCACTGTGCTTTCTGTACAGCTGAGATGGCCAAACTGGGAAACAAGGCATTGGGGACTGAATTGTGTCCCCATTACAGACAAGTCCTAACCCCCAGCCCTGCAGGTGAGACCCATGTGCAAGGAGGACCTAAGACGTTATCAGGCAAGGTGCCCACATGGAATGAGATGGAGAAGTAGAAGCCAGAAAGGAGAGGGCATTGTCATGTGATGGAGGAAACCATGAGTCTACAAGCCTTGGAACCCCAAGGGTTTACAGTAAACTGGCACTGAGGGCTCCAGGAGAACTCTTAGACTCCAGGAGAAGGCCTGGAGATGCCATGATGTTGGACTTCTAGCTTCCAAAACCATGAGACAATAAATTCCTGTTATTCGAGCCAACCCATTGAGTGGTACTTGTCACAGTAGCTCTGGAAAACTGAGTCCCAGGATCCTGGCGGAAACTGGACCCAAAACTTCTTGGATCCTTGATGAAGAGAGACAAGAAAAGTTGCATTCAAAGCTATTGGCAGTTTCTGCCTTCTGAGTGGAACAGACTTAGGTTTGCTGGAGGACAGCTGTCCCCTTGCTTGGGGACGCTTCCTGTTCCCAAGTGTGCAGCCAAGAGTCCTGCTTTTGTCCTTGGAAGACCTGGAAGCTCAGAAGTGTGATCTGGGGAATTGTTTTAGATGTTTTACCTGTTTATAGTTTCTTTATGTAGGGTATCCCTCACTCCTCATTTCCTGGGAGATACGGCCTTTCTTTCTAAGCATTTGCCCGTGAGTGGCAATGGGATGGTGAGAAGACCTGGGGGATGTCAGTCTTGCAGAGGTTCTGTCACGGGCACTCCCCAGAGATCACCAAATCTGCCCACGCTGCTGTGTGGAGTTGCTGCACACGAGAGCTGCCAGCTCCATGCACCTGACCAAGGGCCTCCGGCTCCCGGAGACGTTGATTTGTGTTAGCCTCCTGCTGACCGTAAGCTCAGGGCAGAACACAGAAACCCCTGGAGGGCATCTGTCACCTAAGAGAAGGGAGCTGAGTATCCAGGTTTCTCTGGAGGGCATTTTCCGAGACTCCACAGAGGACAGGGGGTGCCCTCCTGGACCCCGCAGAGGGGTAGAGCCCACGCCTAAAGCAGCAGTTTTTTGGGGCCGGGAGGTCAGAGGCTGGAGTTCAGGGATGCCAGAAAGTCTGGAAATTAAGGAAGAAATCCAAGAATAGAGGGAGCCACAGAGGGGAGCCCCTAAATCTCATAAAACTCCCCCCCAAGTCCTTGGCTGAGCTCTGAAATGTGCTGGGCAAGACTCCAGACGGCCCAGGAAAAAGCAACAGCTGGAAAGCTGGAAGGCTGAGCAGAGGTTTCAGAAGGTGGCTTTGCTGGGCAGCCCCGTTTGGAGTTCATGTCCTGCCCACTTGGAGGAACTTGGGGAAACCTTGGGTTTTCCAACAAACCCCTGACATGAAATGAACTGAAATCTATGTGCTGAAAGGAAATTATTGTTAAACCAGAATTATACAACCAAAAAGACGGAAGAATGTCTTCAAAGTGCTAAGAGGAAAAAACAACAACAAAACTCTTAACCTAAAATGATTGTGGTAGTTAGATTCAGGTGTCAACTTGGCCAGGTGAAGGCACCTAGTTCTATTGCTGTGGACATGAGCCAATGGCATGTGAACCTCATCTGTTGCTGATTACATCTGCAGTCGGCTAGGAGGCGTGCCTGCTGCAATAAATGATGTTTGACTTAATTGGCTGGTGCTTAAATGAGAGACGCAATGTAGCACAGCCCAAGCAGCTCAGCATTTCTCATCTCAGCACTCACAGCTCAGCCCAGGCCTTTGGAGATGCAGAAAGGAATCACCCCGGGGAAAGTTGTTGGAACCCAGAGGCCTGGGGAGAAGGCCAGCAGAGATCACCCTGTGCCTTCCCACATAAGAAAGAACCTCAGTGGAAAGTTAGCTGCCTTTCCTCTGAAGAACTAATGAAATAAATCCCCTTTTATTAAAAGCCAATCCGTCTCTGGTGTGTTGCATTCCGGCAGCTAGCAAGCTAGAACACTCTTCAATGAGAGGGAGGGATAATGGTATGGGACAAATGAGTTCTTTTTTTCTTCTTTCTGTTTCTTTTTCTGGAGTGATGCAAATGTTCTGAAAATGATCATGATGAAGAATACACAACCATGTGATGATATTGTGAGCCACTGATTGTATAATATGGTTGAACTGTAACTGTGTGAATATTTTTCAGTAAAATAATAAAAACAAACAAACAACAAAGAATGCTAGCCAAATGAAGACATTCCAGATAAATAGGAACAAAAGTTTACCAACAAGCCACTCTCCCCAGAAGACTTTTATTTGATGGTTTTATAAAAATAGAGCTAAAACATTGGTCAAACGGGAGAGGGTGATTGGATGTCGTGTTACTCAGGACAGGGGAGAGATGTCTAGACTTTAAGTTAGGGGTGCACACTGAGATGAAAAGTAGTGGGTGATTCTTTTGGTCTCCAGTGTTTTGGAGGAGCTAGAAGAAGAAACAAAAAATCAAGGAAACGTAACCCCCATACCAAACTTTAAAATCTGTCCTATAGCTCCTTGTTAAAATATACTTGGAAATTTATTGCTTTTTTGTATATATATTATATTTCACAATAAAAAATCATTTAAAAAGTAGTAGATGAAATAAAGGACTTTTAGAAAACTTTTAAACACCTTAAAATGACATAAGAGAGGAGAATAAAAGCACAGAAAAAGGGCCAGTTGGGAAATCAGACCTTGGGAAAGTTACTAAGGTTGGAGATTTCATTCTTGGGGCGCTGCAGGTGGGATGAGGGCTCTCAGATGGGGACGGACATTTATGCAACCAATCATTCTTTGAAGAGGCAAGTTTGGGACAGGCGTGAGGATTTTAGACAGCACGGGGGAAATGTGCTCCAGGCCTCTCACTGGGGCGGCGAGGTGCCAGCTGGGTGGGGGGGGAGGGCAGGCTGAGGCTCGCAGGAGGTGCGCGGGCAGCAGAGGTGGCCCACGTAAATGTGCTGGCTTTGGGGGTGCATGGAGAACCCGCGCCTTCCGTGAGGGCCTGCTGAATGTTCCAGACCGGCTTCGGCCCTGCCCGAGGCAGGGGAGGTCCATGCCCAGGGCTGGGGCAGGGTGGTGCAGGAGAGAAGCTGAGAAGAAATTGCCAAAGAAGACAACAGCAGGCTGAGGGGCAAGCCGCCCTGGCCGTTCCGTGGAGTGAGTGAGAGTCTCCCGGGGGCTGGAAGCAGCTCCATAAATGATGGGGGTGGGGATGGGGGTTTCCAGCTGTCAGGGGAGATGGAGCTCAGATGGTTGAGACCCCGACATTAGCAGAAAGAAGTTCCGTGCAGGCCAGTGATGGCTGCGGCCCTTGGGCTACGGCAGTGTGGCCGAGGCCACCCTTTGGTCCGGGCTACTATGCACAATGTCCCAGTAGCCCTCGCCCCCCCTCTCCCTGTGCCCCCACTGCAAGGCAGCCACCTGCTCTGACCACGGGCCCAGGGTGGGCCTCCTGAGCCGGGTGGCCCTGGCGATGCCCTGCACAGGAGTTCGGCCAGGCCCTGCGGACCAGTGCAGACCAGGGAGCTGCTGAAGTGTGCTGGGGTTTCTGGGAGGAGGTTCCCTCCCTCGGAAGAGCCTCCCCCCCTCGCTCTGACACTGTCATGGATGAAGGAGCCTGGGCTGTGTCAGCTCGAGGCCAGAGCCCACCCTCGGAGGAGGGAGAGCTGAGAGATTCTTAGAGAGGCAGGGGCAGGCCTGGGGCCACCCATGCCAGCCACTGCCCTCCGGGGGGCTCCTCTGGTGGTAAACAAGCCAGCTGGGGTTCTGCTTGTAGCTGAATGCCTCCTGCCTGGATGTGGTGTTACAGCAAAGTGACAGCCTGTGCCACCCAAGGGTGGCTGATTTGGCACTTGTGACGGCCAGACCATAGGTTTACGAAGGAAGTCCAATTTTGTGATCCAGTCATTTTGATAGAAATAGTAAACCAGGTCAGCTATATCGCAGCTCAATACCTCCTTGGCACAGGAACCTTCTGGTAACCCTATCTGTCCTGTTGCATGGCTCCGGGGTCCTGGCAGGGGAGGTGGGGCACAGGGAGAGGCAGCTGCAGGAGGCCGAGAGGAGACCGCAGGGGGCCCGGGCTCAGACAGGCCAAGGCCGCCAGGCCAGTGCAGAGGGAGTGCAAACTTGGAGATTCTGGTTCCACCTGGGAGCCTGAGGTGCTTTCGGGACTCACGTCCCTTTGGCCTCTGTATGCTCATCATTCGTTGGGTTCCCCAGCAGCCTGCTTCCCAGGAAGACCCACTAAACCTTTAGGGTCCTGCTGACTCCTGTGTGCCAGGGGCTTGCTTTCACAGTATGGCCTGCGGCACAGACGGCGGTGTCCACCCCACTCCTCGCAGCCATTGTGCAGTCCTCCGTGCGGGCCCAGGGCTTTGTATATTGATCTGTCGGCTCCATCATTCCATGTCCCTGCCCTGCCCTCACCCACAGCTTCTCTGACCGGTGGTTCTGTTTCTGTTGCTCCTGTGATGTGTAAAACATGCACCATTGCTCAGTGAGCAGCAAAATAACGTGGAGGGTGTTGGGCCTGGATTTCTGCTTCTCACCCTTTCACACTCACCTCCCGGTAAGGTGCCTGCATGGTCTGTGGTCTGCACGAGCTGTTACCTGCTGATGCTCAGGATGCCCCAATTCAGGGACTGTTGGAGGCGCCACTGGGGTGAGCGAGCTCCTCAGAGGGCCCTGAAGTGTGGGGCTGTGTGTGCAGGAGATGGGACTTCAGCATTGGCCTGGCCCCTGAGTCACAGTGGGCTTCCCAGACCCTTGGTATCTTCCTCTATGTCCTAATTGACCTACACTGATTCAGAGGATTGAGGATGCCTCTGAAAATGTGACTGTAAGACTTGGACTCGTTTCCAGGAAAAGCACACACACATACACATATGCACACATGCATGTGTGCATGCATAAACATGCACTCACACATGTACACACACACATGCACACTCACTCATTCCAGGGGCTCCTGGGCTCTGGGAAGATCATCCGAGGTTGAAAACCTTTAGACGAGCTGATGATTTTCAAACTGCCATTGCAGTGGACCTCCCAGCACCTCTTTCAGAAAAGGATTAGAATGTGTGGGTCTTGTCCCATGCCCTTCTCATTTCAGTGGCACCCGTGCCTGGGCCACGCAAACGACAGCCTTTGGGTCTTGACGTGAAGTGTCCCTCTCACGGAGGGCCACGACCAGGGTGTTTGAGGACCATCGACTGTGTGCCAGGCCTGTCGTGGAGCTTGCTGGGTGCAGACACAGGGCGGCCATCCGCTGGGGCCCTGAGCCCAGGCCCCAGGACAGCTGCTCTCCTCCCCCGACATTTTGAAGGCATGGTCTTTCTTTGTTCCTTTTTAAGTTTTTTCCTAATGAGGCTGCTTTTGAGGGTGGTGAGAGTAGCTTTCCTCCCCTCCACCCTCCACTTTTCCTTTTCCTTTGCTGCAGGCAACAACGCCCGCCAGAGGCGCCTTCCCTTCCTCTCAGGGGAGCCTGCTGCTGGAGCAAACTGCTTCCGCGCCCCTGGGAGCTGCTGCAGCTGCAGGCCTGTGTCCTGGCGGAGCTGCCCCCTCCCGCCGCCCCATCTGGGGACAGCTCACACTTTACACGGCGCGCGCCACCCCTGCACCCCCCCCACCCGCGGCCTGCCTTGTGCCACAGTTGCTAAGAGATGGGGAAAATCCAGGGTTCTTCAGCTCTTGGGACTCAGGAAAGAAAAGAAAAAACCCCAATGTTTCCATGTTCTTTTCCAGAACTTTCTGTACTGATTGTTTGCTTCTCATAGACTTCTCTATTTTTACACTAAAACCAGAATGCTTTAGTCATTTATAGTGTGAACACAAGTTCTTCCCTCACTATTGTTTTTTCCCAGTATGTAGTGATTGAAATCAATTCTACATCTGTATCAAGCAATACTAGTGTCTCTGTGCATTCTACAGAGCGGATGCCTCGGCCTGGTTAAGTGGAAGGTGAACTAGAGCTTCAGAAGTTTCCTGTGTGCCCTCCCCGCTCACAGCTCATTCATTCATTCATTCATTCATTCTGCAGCAAATCTTCAGGCAGCCCTTGTGCTGTGCTGGCATTGAACCCCCCACCCAGGGCAGCGTGGACGTTGTCCCTGCTGGGAAATGGCCTTCGGACCCCAGGGCTGAGCGCTCCTCTGTGTTCCTTCCCTCTGCCACTGACGCACCCACACCCCTCCACAACGGGTGGCTGAGCTTTACCGGCCTCTGACCTCGTGGGGGGGTGCCCCGCGGGCCCCTCCCGCCCCCCCGCTCCCCCTGCCACGCGAGCGGCTGCAGGCTCCCATCCTGTCTGTCCGCTCTGCGGCCTGTGGGGTTTGGCTGTCCCAAGCGGGTCTCCTCCAGAAGACACCCCAGGGTGGCCGCGTCTACGCCCAGCAAGCCGGAAGGCCCCACTTCCCCACGGGGCCACTGCGACCTCCGCTCCCGTCCCCAGGGCCTGAGACCATGGGCCATCTCGTGGGTGGCCCTTCCCTGACGTGATGAGACCGAATATCTTTTCATGTGTCCAGTGTCCTCCTGCCCTTTGCATTCCCTCTTTTACGAAGCTTTTGCCATGTCTTTAATTCTAGGGTCCTTTTTTTTTTCTTGGTTTCTAGGCATTCTTTGTATCAGCGGCTCTCGGTGGCATGTGCGTCCTCCCGGGGGGACATTTTGGCAGTGTCGCCCCAGGGCACAGCTCTTGGACTGCCTACCCACACGCCCCACCGCCCCGAACTCTCCTCCTGCCCCACCCCCCCACCTCCAGGCCCCAGGTGGCCACTGCCTGGGCCCCGCCCCCTCGCAGAGGACCTGGGCTCGGGAGTCGCTCAGCTGACCCTGGCCGCGGGGCTTCCCCCAGGGTCACTGTGCCTGTCGCCTGACCCTCCTCCTCGGGACAGCGGGTGCTGCCCGGGTCACCCTGGCTCTGCCCCCAGTGCCCAGGGAGGCCCCTGCCCCCCCCAAGAGGAGCTCCCGTGTGACGCCCACCTGCCTTCCTGGAGCTTCGAGCCCCAGGGAACCTCCCAGAGCCTGGCACAGAGGCGCAGGGGGCTGTCGCCCAGCCCCGCCCTGGGGGGACGCTCCGAACATCCTGCCGTAGACTTTTCAGTAAACGGAAGTTTTCTTTGACACATGGATTTTCTGATGTCATTTTGCTTAAAATAGAGTTTCCTTGCTAATGGTCAATGAAGGGTGGCGAAGGGAAGGGGGAGGGACCGGGGCAGGGAAATCAATTGCAGGTCCAATGCGTGTCATGCTGCCTGGAGTGGGATGGGCCAGGGGGTGGTGGTGGGGTATCCCGGGCCTGGGGAGGTGCCCCCGTCTCCATCACAGGGCGCCCCTACTTTCACCACGCAGGGAGGCTGCCGTGGGCTGAGGCGGTGCGCTTAGGAGAATGGCAGCAGAGCCCTCGATGTTTCCCTTCACACGTTTGAGTCATGAGCTGTACATGTCTTCCCAGCAGCGATTCCTTCTATGCTAGTGTAGGATGTGATGACTTCTGTTCCAGGGAAACTGCTGCTCACTGCGGTTCTGTGCACCCGAGTGAAAGGTGACACCTCCCCCGAGCCGTGGCTGGCAGGGGACCCCTCCCTCTGGACCCACCTTTTCCGGGTCCCCCCTGCGTCAGCCCTGCTGCAGGGGACCCCGCAGGGGGCAGGCAACTCGGGCACCTCTGCGCCAGCCCCGTGAGAGATGGGTCCATCTTCACTGTCTGCGGTGCCTGCAGGAAAGGCGTGGGAGCCCTGGCTGCTCCGGCCCCTTCTGACCCAGCTCTGCTGGCCACTTGTCTCGGGGACAGACCTTTGGTGAGTCCCTGAGGCCAGTGTCCACTCTAGCCAGTGGTCCTGAGAGCCGGCCACTAAGGAAAACTCTCCAAAGACAGGAACAGGATAACCCAGCAGCTGGGCCCCCCCCCACGCCCCCGTAGCAGTGCATCCCAGAATGATTCAGCTCCCAAGGAAGTTCCAACCACATGGACAGGCTCCTCAAATTGTGTAACCTGCTCACCTAGGCCCTCAGCACCCACTTTCCACAGCCTACGACCTGTTCTTTCTTGTCTTTTTATGTTTCTTTACAAAAGGAAAGTTCCTTTCTGCCTAACCTTGCAGCCATTTGCAGATCTCGTGGTCAGAGTGGACCCCCTGCTGCAATAGTCGCCTCTCCTCTTGCAACTATTCTTTTGCAGAAGGTCTCCTTACCTAAGCCTGGATTTGTGTTTTATTTGACACCGTCCAAGGGCTCCACCTGTCCCTGGGTTCCATGTGCAAGGCAATGCAGGTGACCTTCTCACCTGAAGGAGCCAGGGAATTTATGTGCTGCCTTGTGCATTTAGAAACTGGAAGGAGGGACAAACTTAGTGTTTCCCAAGAAAATGAGTTTGTAATGGTGGGATTTTTTTATGGCAATTGGGACAATACTTGAGGACAAGAAAGAGGGGCTCAAGGGATATTCCTAGGGGAACTGACCTCCAAGCAGACAGCTGAGGCCCTAGAGGCGAGATTGAGTCTCCTGCATCCCCCAGCCGTCCCTGCCTCTTCAGCCTGGGTGGCCACTAGTGACATCTCTAGGCTGCATGGTCTGCACGGTGACGCTCAGGCCTTGGCACGTGCTCAGCTGATGTCCCGTGGGTAGCTCTGCTGGTGTGCTCACCTGATGAAGGTGACAAGAGCATGCCCGGGGCACCTGGCAAAGAGGTCTGTCCCTTTGCAAGGGACCAGAGGCAGAGCTTAGCAGTACGACAGCTGGCTGGACAGGCTGCAGGCAAGGGGACAGTTCCTAGGGCCTTGGGTTTCTGCTTTGATCCCCTCCACGCTGAAGATGTGCCAGCTGAGAGGTTGGTGTTTCCACTGTACCTGGGCGTCCTCGCCCAGCCTCTCTGATTCGGTCCCGGTTATTTATTTAAATTACCTTCCCTCCGGCTCAGGGCTGCTGAGATTTGGTTTCTCTATTCCTCCCGCCCAGGCTGACAGCTGTGTCATTTTGGGGAGAAGATAGCTTGCGGCCCCCAAGGGGGTGCCCTCTTGCTTTCCTGAAGGAGGCCTTTTGGGGGTATGGTGCTGAAAGTCAGATGCCGACAAAATCTCCTGCGATGGGGCTCTCTGCTTCGCCCATTTTTCCTGGGGTGAGTCGGGTTTCCTGGTGGAGAGTGTCTCTGGGGAGATGGCTCAGAACCGCTCTCTGCAGGATTTGCAGAGGACCGAGCCTTGTTCAGCCTTAGTGCAGGAAGGACAGAGGGGTGGAGCACTCAAGGCCCAGGCATCTCCCCGAGGAAGGGTGGGGGGCTCCCCTCACGGCTGGCAGACTTGGAAAATGGGGCATCTGGGCCCAGCCAGGCGGGGAGTCCGGGCCTTGGAGAAGGGAGGAGGAGGAGGAGGAGGAGGAGGAAGAGGCTGTGGTAACCAGGGTGAAGTAGGGCAGGGAACCCCTAGAAGTTCCTCTGCATCCCCTTGGGCAGGGGGCCTAGGGACAGAGAAGCCCTTGGACAGGTGTCAGATAAAAAAGATGTCTGGACTTAGGTAAGGAGAGATGGCGTGCCAAAGGATTATTGCGGGGGACAAGGGGCAGCCACAGGGTGCAGCTGCCTTGGGGATCCTCTTTTTGCTGCGAGGAGTACACAGGGCCAGCCGAGAGTGGGCTGGGGAGGTGGGATGCAGGGGTGGGGGGAGGGTGCAGTACATGAGGGGGTCTCACTCTGAGACACTATTCTCGGGGTGGGGGGGGCCTGAAGGAGGGGCTGTGACTTGCTCAGGCTGAGGGTGAGCTGAAGCCCAGGGGCCTGGGGGGAAGGAGAGAAGCTTCACCAAAGTTTGGATAGTAAGCGCTTCACTCCGATTCATCTGTGGGGACCAAGAGTTCAGCTAACCACTTATGAAGCAAAGAAGGGGCTGCTTCCAGCCTTGTCCTGGTGAGCGAAGGGGCACCCAGGAGGCTTTTCTAAGACCTGTGGGGAAGGCGCTACCTGGAACACAAAGCGTGGGGGGATTTCTTTAACCCTGTTCTCCAGGATTCCAAGGCTAAGGTCAAACTCGACACCGTTGAGGTCCTGGTACTTTGAGGACACTTCCCAGAAAACAGGCTGCGGCAGCATAGAACATTCTCAAACTGTTCTCTGGCCAGGCTGCCCTTCCCTCCCTCGTCCCCGTACCGAGCTCTTTTCCTTCCTTTCTGCCTAACTCTTGAGATGTCTACAGCCCTTATCATCGAGGGGGGGGGGGGTCCCACCATTGCAGTACTTCTCCCCTCCTCTGCAATAGCCTCTTCCCCTACAATAGTCCTTTCAAATAAAGTCTATGCTTTTTAGATTTCACATGTGGAATGCAAAACCAATTTCATGCATCTTTTGATTTTTCAAGAGAAACCAGTTTCCAGAATTTTTTGGGTAAAATCCCCCACCCCTTACTTTTAAATACTAGCTTAGATGGAAAAATAAACAAGTTGTATACATCAAACTAAACATGCCTGTGAGACAGGCACAGGTCTTTTGGTCACCGGTTTGAGACTTCTGCCAAAACTTCCTGGTCCTGCACTTTGCAAATAGTCAACAGTTAATTTGTACTTTGCTAGCCCACTAAGCTTCAGCCTCAGCGTTCCTCCAACTGAGGGGAATCATTTTGCTATGTTGATCACATAAAGAATGATTTTGGAGGTAAGTAATGGAGACTAACATTGGCTCAAGGAATGGGGGTATTATTTGAGAGCCAAGGTAGAGGAATAAAGGTGACAGGGTCTGCTGGGATCCAAGGAGTGGACTGGGAGCATCCTCGAAGACTGGCACTGGCTCTAGGTCAGCAAGGGGCCTCGAGAGTAAGACTCTGCCACAGCCGTGGCCCAGGGAGCCTGTGTGCATCTCACCATCTCCACTTCCCACCACCGGGTGAGTCCTTCCTCACCTCTCCGTAGCATAGCAGTCACTCTCATCTGTGACTTCAGTCACGGCCACTCGTAGCTGTCCCTGCCAGGGTCCTAAATTTACCTAGTGGCTCATCTCTTCAAATATTTTTTGTTTCAGCTCTCACTACTAAATGTCCTGTGCCCCTGGTATTTATTAGTTCATCTGTTTAAGCAAATGAATTTTTCCTGATAGCTCACTCTACAGGTCACTGGAAGGCAGGCGGACCCTCTTGCCAATCCATTGGGCTGAGGTCAGGGGTACAGCAGACCTCCTAGGGTCTGCCCACCTGGCAGGGTCAGGTGCCTTTCCTTAGAAAGGGCTGTAGCAGAATTATCTTTAGATCGCATCACACTTTCCTGAAATTTGGTTTTATGAGGACCTATTAACTCAGAAAAAAGTTCTTTAGCCCTAGAAACATGAAGCACTGGAATGGGTCTTTGGCTGGCAACAGCCCCTGCTCACTCTACTTAGAAATGTGGCTTCCTCAGGAATGTCATCAGTTGGAAACCCCAATTCATCCCACTTTGAGTAGAGTAATGTGGTTGCAAATTCTGCATTTTGCTTTCTTGTACCATTGAAACAGAGAATAAATCAGTCAATATGATGAAACCACAGATGGTCAGGATTAGAAGAAACTTTGCCCTTACTCCTTCCTGTTCTCTCCTTTGGAAACAACATGGCCTCTATCCCTGGAGGACCACACCCACGTGTCCACCTTCCCCGGACCCTCTTTTCCCAGGGTCTAAAACTGGTAGGTGTAAATCAATTCAATCATCTGTTTGAATGTTTTCCAGTTATATTTCTAAGGAGTCCCAAGGAAGTGAATTGGTTTAAAGAAATACAAAAAACAGTTTCCAGAATTAATGCAGCCATCCAGTAAAAGGAATAAGTGGTATAGAACTTGCACTAGCATTTTTTTGGTCAAAAGAACTAGAAAACGACAAAATATATGAAAAGTTGGATCTGACTATCAGGACAACAGGCTATGTAGTCCTGTGATCCTTGAGAAAAGGGGAATGACTGATGTGAGTTGTCTTTCTGGAGACAGTTTTCAGAGGCCAGGCAGGGAAGGGAAACCCAAGTAGAGTGTTGTGAGCCAACTGAATTGAGTAGAAAAAGACGGGACTCAAGGGAGCCTGAAGTGAGACCGAATGCTGGAGAGGAGAAGTACTTAACAAAGAACTTCAAACATTTGCATAAGGTACCCTTGAATCTTTGACTTGAGTAGGGTGAAAATTCTACGAGGAAGGAAAAGAATTGTGAGACGTAAACTGAACAATTCTCAGAGTTCACAAAAGGCTGAAAAATGTTTGAATTCTATCCAACCAGTTAGTGACCCTCACAGAGTTCTTAGAGAAATCAATAGAGAGCACAACAGGCCATTCCTTAGTAGGGGGTCTAAATTAGACCTAGAGTAAAGAGTACGCTAAATCCACCCATAAAAAACCTTTAAAACATGTCTCAAAAGGAACAACCCATCTGCAATTAACTTTACTGCTTGCCAAAACAAATGTCAACTCTCTTCAAAAGAAGGCCAAAACAAATCTGAACACTTGACAATACAGCGTTCACAATGCCTTGCATCCAATAAAAAATCACTAGCCATGGGAAGTAGCACAGATTGCGATCCATACCAGGAGAAACACTAGTCAGTAAAAAACAGATGCAGAAATGACAGAGCTGATGATAATAGCCAACACGGGCTTTGAAATGACTACCATAAATATTGTAAATCTGCTCGAGGACGTAAAGGAAGACACAAACAGAAAAGAACAATATTTAAAAAACAAATAGAATGTATAGAAATGAGAAAAACAATATCTGAAATGAAAAATTCACTGGATTGTTTAACAGCAGACTGAAGACTGCAGAAGAAAAGGTTTGTAAAATTGAAGATACGGTAGAATTTATTTAAGTAGAAATATATAGAGAAAAAATACTGAAAAATGGCAGAATATTAGGGACCTTCTTGCTAACATAAATATACTTAGAACTCAAGAGAGATTGAAGAACGGAAAAATATTTGGAAATAAAAGTAACAGTTCCCAATTTTTCAAATTTGATAAAATTATAAACCCACAGATCAAAGAAGAGGAACATACACCAAGCAGGATAAACACAAATTGAAGGACATGAAAGCACATTGTAACCAAATTGCAGAAACCTGGCGATAAAAAGAAAACTTTAAAAGCAGCCTGAGTTTGGGAGATTGGGAAAGACTGACTGCAGAATTCTCATTGGAAAAATGCAAGCCAAAAGACAGTGGAAGGACATCTTTAAAATGCTGAAAGGGATAAAAAACCCTGTCAATCTAGAATTTTATATCAAGGAAAAATATTTTGCAAAAATGAAGGTGAAATAAAAACTTTCTTCAGACCAAAAACAAAAACAAACAATAACTACCACTCCCCAAGGAGAAAAAAAAAGAAGAAAAAAAAAAGCAAAAAGAATTTGTCTCAAGTGTACTAGCACACCTACATTTAAGAAATGTTTAAGGAATTTCTTCAGGCTGAAGGATAATGATACTAGAAATTACTTCAGAAAGCAATAAAGAGCACCAGAAATGGTAAATATGTTGGTAAATTTTAAGTTTCTTTTTCATTTTAAAATATTTTAAAAATGCAGTAGATTGTTTAAAGCAAAATGACAACATGGTATATGTTTATAACACACATAGAAGAAAAATGCGCAGAAACAATAGCACCGAGGATGGAAGTCCAAACCTGTTATAAGGTTCTTACACTTTATCTGGAATGGCATAACGTTATAGGATGGTAGGTCTGTGGTAACTTAAAGATTCATATTTTAAACCTAAGTGCGACCTCTAAGAAAGTACAAAAGGCATAGTTAATAAGCCAATAGTGGAGATAAAATGGAGTCTTTAAAAGCACAATCCAAAATGAGGCAGGATGGGAAAAAAAGGAGGAACAAAGAACATACAGGGCAAATAGAATAGCAAAATGGTAGACTTAAACCCAATGATATCAATAATTACATCACATCTAAACACTCTAAGAAAAAGATAGACTGTCAGGATGGATTAAAAAAGTATGACCCAACTAGGGTGCACGGGTGCTTCAGCGGTAGAATGCTCGCCTTTCATGCACGAGACATGGGTTCAATTCCTAGACCATGTACCCTGCCCCTTCCCCCCGAAAAAATAAGACCCAACTGTATGCTGTCTACAGGAAATGCTCTTTAAATACAAAGACACAGATAAATTAAAAGTGAAAGGATGGAAAAAGATACACCGTGAGTGGTGGTTTGGCATTGTATGAACCCCAGAAAAACGTTCTTGAACTTAATCTATTCCTGTAGGTGTGAACCCACTGTAAGTAGGACCTCTTGATGAGGTTATTCACTTAAGGTGTGACCCACCGCATTTGGGATGGGTTTTAATCCTGGAGTCTTTAGAAGCAGAATGACATTCAGAGAGAGAGAGAGCCCCAGGAAGCAAGAAGCCAGTAGAGGACAGAGAATCCGGGAGAGGCCACCACGTGTGTGGCCAGGACAGGGATTACCAGCATGGCCCCAGAACACTGCAGTCTTCAGGAAAAATTGTCGTTTCAATGAGGCCTTGATTTGGAATTTCTTTTAGCCTTCAAACCGTGAGTGAATATGTTCCCATCGTTTAAGCCAACCTCCTGCGTGGTATTTGCTTGAACAGCCAATGAAACTACACGCCATGCAGATACTAATCCTAAGAAAGCAGGAGTGAACATCCACTATCAGACAGAATAGACAGGGGGTCAAGCAGCGTCTCCGGAGATAAAAAGGTTGTTTCAGATGATGGAAGAAATAACAACCTTACATTTGTAAGTACCAAATAATCAAGCTTCTAAATTCATGAAGAAAATAATGACAGAACTGAAAGGAGAAATAGACAAATCTGTACTTAGAATTGGAGATTTCAACACTTCTTTCTCAATAATTAATAGAACATGTGAACAGAGAATCAGTAAAGAATAGAAAAGATTTGAATGATGCCATCAAAACATTTGATGTAATTGACATTTATAATACATTCCACTCAACAGCAAAATAGTCATTCTGTTCAGAGCACATAGAGCATTTGCCAAAGTGGACCGTATTTGAGCCATCAAACATGTCTTATACTTGAAATGATTGAAATCATACAGAGTGTATTCCCTAACCCAAAGGGAATTAAATTAGAACTCAATCCAGCTTGTAAGGAGTGTTTCAGCGCTAGAGAGCCACACTATTCAGGAATACTGGTAACTGGTGTCCATGGCAATGATCTGAAGTATGGAGACAAACGTGCCATGCCTTCTGAATCGCCAAAGAATTAAATGTAAGAGGAGTAAAATACTAACATTTAAGATTGTTTCACAAAGTTTGCAAACATCCACAAAAGTTGACAGTAGTTCAGTGAAACCTATACACCATCACTGAGATGCAATAATTATCAGGAATTTGGCATATTTTCTTTTGCAATTGAACAAATTCCAAACATCATATGATTTTACTCCTACATATTTAGTTTATCCTTCTTAAAAAACTAGACATTTTCTCACAAAACCCAATTTTATTATTATAGCTAATATAATTCACAATAATTATTTGGGATCATCAGATACCTAGTCTATGATCAAATTTCCCCAAATAACCTGAAATTTTTTTTCAGAATTTTCTCCAAATCAAGATTCAAGCAACATTGATGCATTATGTTTGATTGTTAACTTTTTCTAGTTACTTTTATTTTATGGCAGTCTCCATTTCCCTTATTATTATCATTAAGGGAACAAGGCAGTTGCCTATGGAATTTCCCATTTCGGAACTTGGCTGTCTTCTTTCTTGTAGCATCATTTAATGTGTTCCTTATCTCTTGTATTTCTTGAAAATGGGAGTGAAATCTAGAGGTTGGCTTAGATTCAGGTTCAATATTTTGGAGAAGAAGGCACGAAGGCCCCACCAATTGGTGTGCATCACACTTCATCCCACTGTAGACTCCGATGCTGGAACCTTCTTTGATGCTAGCTTTTGATGGGTGCATTCAGGGGTCACAATCTGACCCTTCAGCCTCTCATGTAATCATTTCATTAGTGAGAATGGTCGCCCAAATCAGTTATTTCATGAGAGATAATAGTTAAATCTTAACTATAAATCAAGCATGCATAAGTTTCTAAAATAGGAAAATTTTGGAAGAAAAAATTACTTGCAGTTCCACCACTCAGATATCTCCTCTGCTGCCATTCTGGGTTGCTCCTCTCCGTCTTTCTGCCAAGGAACAGGTGCATTTAGTTCACAGCACTGGAGTCTTAATGCATGTGGAACATTATTTCTTTTTTTACTTAACACATCTCGTTTCTCTAACATCCTCAAGAACGTCCTTTTAATAAAATCCTAGTTAGTGGATAAATAAAGTTCCTCAACAATGTGCTTTGGTAGTGTCAAAGAAGAAAATTTCACTGGAAAAATATTAAACAGCAAGAATGACTTTACTCAAAGCTGTATGCAGTAGGAAAGAGAGAGACACCAGAAAGTTATTGTGATAAAAAGAGGGACCAGAAATCTATTGTGAAAAAGTGAGGGGCTAGGAGGCTACTGTGAGAGACCAGAAGGCTACTGAGAGAGAGAGACAGAGAGACAGAGAGAGAGAGAGAAAGAGAGAGAGAGAGAGAGAAGCAGTCTATGGTAATAGAGAGAGACCAGAAGGTGATTGCATAGACAAGAGAGAGGGCTCAGCTGCACTGGGGAAGAGTGCAGGAGAGCGTTCAAGGACGGAGTGAGCCCGTGGGGAAGTGCCAGACAGGGAATTCAGGCAATGGCGACACAGTATACTGATGCCTGGACTTGACTTCTGAGTCTATGTCAGGGCAGACTGGACAAGTTCTGTGCAGATACTGTAATGGCCAAGACAAGGGGGGTCAGGGGCCGGGAGACTCGGAGAAGCCTGTCCAAGACCTAGTCCAGCCAAGGGGAAGTCGAGGCCATCTTGGTCAGTGACACAGCGGGCAGGGCCTTGCTTAACTTAGGCTGTTTGCCTGGGTCCCAGGGGTCAGCTGAAAGTCAACACGATCAACACGTCAATTAGGTTATCATTCTTCCACAATGCAAGTAATACTGATGCGCAGATTGTGCCTAAAATTTCCTTATTTTGTAAGTGAAATTGCTGCATCAGAAGGGCAAAGATCTTAAATGTTGTCAAATTTCTCTCAAAACATTTGTACCAATGAACTCTGCCCCCTAGCCTCACCTCACTTCCCCATCCTTGCATATTAGATATGTTTTTCATTTTTAATTATTAAAAGGATTAAAGAATTTTAAATGATTTCCTTGACTTTTTTGCTTGTGAGTGAATTATCTACTCAAGTTGTTCACTCATTTATAAATTGAGGTCTCAGGGTTCTCTTATAAATTGATAACGACAGTTCATAAATCAGAGCTATAAGACACCCTTTTGCTATCTACCCAGGACGTTCCCTTTCACCTTTGCTGGGCAGGAGATTGATTTTTTTCTGGGTGGCAATGTGCCCTATGTCAAGGATGAATTAGGTTAAAATTACATCAGTAATTTTAATTGCATTTCCCTTCACCAGCTACTTGTTTTCCCCACCTCATTTGCAGCTAAGGTGCTGTGTAACCCAGCCTGGGGTTACAAAATGAAAGAAGAAACTGGCTGTACCACTGCTGGTACAGACTGATTGTCATATGAAAGGAGGGAAGCCTGAAGGGAGTGTTATTTTTGCTGCCACTACTTTACTTCCTGCCTGGGACTCCGATGTGTAGGAATGTGAAGCTTGAAGCTGTGGCAGCCTATTTGGGACTATAAGGTAACCAGTTGGAGGCTAAAAGCCAAGAGAATTTCAGAGATAATGACCCAATCCTTTGACATTGTTGAACTGTTGAACCAACCAAGGAACAAGTTACCTAGAGGTGAACTATAAACATCCTTTTGGTTTGAGTCACTTCAAGTTGTCTCTGTTATGAGGGGTCAAAAGTATCTCATCTGATACTAATGCTAACCATTTTGGATTATTTTTATTGGAAATATTTTTCAATAGGTATTTTACAGTTGTTTGTACAATAGTTTGATATATGGAATGATTAAAACATGTCATTAAATTGAGTGCAAAAATATCATTTCCAGGGCTGCAGCTCCTTGGACCACATGCAAGGCCAGCCTCAGTTAAACTCAGCATGTCCTTTCTTTCACCTTGGATGACTAAGGGGAGGAGCTATTTGTATTTTTAATTTCTTCAGTATCAAATGTGTGTAGTAATTAGACAGCAAGCTGGCCCTTTCCCCTGGGAGACGCTTCCCAGTGCATATTTGAATTTTTACACACTCTAAATCTCTGTGATAAGATTTTCTTGATAGAATCAGCAGCAGGACACTGTGGCCTCTGTCTGCCCAGAACGCTTTCCTCCTTTCTTCAGGTTGGATTCCCTTCTTTTTCTTATGAAATGACTCTCTTAGCAATTCCGGGCAATGCAATGAGCCAGGCGTCCCTTCTCCTGTCCCCAGCATCGTCCAGTGATTCAATTCTGACCGATGGCAGCACTTCACCCGATCTAGAGCCGCGACCTTGTCCTTCTCCTGAGCAAAGTGCCTCAAAAATCAGCACCCAGAATTTTCTTTCCTGTAGCCATTCCATTTCTGCAGTCATGAGGGCAGAGCCTGCGGTACTTTCTGCAGGTTTTCATTTCACCCCCCTATTCAGGGCCCCGTGCCGTGTCTTCCCTCCCCTGCAGGGTGGGCCTGGGTCAGCAGGCTGGTTTTCCTGTGGGGAGATGCTGGCTGCAGGGGTTCCATGCTCCCACCGGGTCCCCCACTTCAGCTCACTATTTCACACCCCGCCCCCACCCCAAGGCACCTGGGCCATCAAATCCCCGAGCCATTCCAGGTTCTGAGGTATGTCCTTGACCCTTCCACTGAGCCTCCATTTAAGGCAAACTCTGCTTATCTTTGTTTTTTTTTCTGAAATGATGTTAGTCCATTCTGGCTTGTGAAGAATGCTGCGGTTGGGTTTAAAATGCCAGGATGACAGTGGCTTTTCCTCAGAATTGTGTAGAGATACCAGTTCAAGGTCTTTTGCACAGGCTGTTGCTTATGCGACGTCTGGGGGCAGTTTAACTGTTTTCCTTCAGGGGAAATCTGTCTTTTTCCCTAGTTGCTTTTAAGACTTTCTTGTTTTGTTTTTCATTGTAACTAATGTTCTAAAGTTTCACTACAAATAGATAGAATTTATTTGTTTGGCCCTTGATGTGTCCTGTCTGTTTTGGTGCCCATCCCTTTAGTTCTGAAGAATTCTTAGCGTCACCCCTTCTCAGAGCTTCACTATTACTCCCTCTGTTTCCACAATTAGAACTTCTGATAGACTGTGTCAAAGTTTCTTTATTTGGCTTCCATATCTTTTAACTTTTCTTTTACATTTTCCCTATCTTCACCTTTCTTTATTATTCCGTGGTTCAATTCCTCACTATATTACCTTCCAATTTACTAATTGTCTTCTGTATAGCCTTAATTCTACTCATTCAGTTAAAAAAAAAAGACCATATTTTTTCATTTCTAGTATTTTGATTAGTTCTTCCCTTCTGTTATTGATTGGCACCCTTCTTGTTTTTTTTAAAATAATATCTGAGGATTTTAAATATTTATATTATCATAATGTCTCTTTTGATTGTTTTATTTCCATGTCCTTAGAAGTAAATTCACCCATGTGTTGAGTTAATTGGTTGGTTTCCATAGCATTCGTTTTCCTTGTGTATTTTGAAAATTTAGTGTCAAGTTCATCTTGAGAGGGTGTTTTCTGTTTTATATCGCTTTTGCCCCTCTCCCGGGCAGACCCCTTCGGGTGGGAAACCTCCATCCGTCCCGCTTCAGAGCCAGATATTCCCTCGGCAGCTGGTCTGTTCCCCCTGGTGATGCTGCAGCCCCAGGGTGGCTGGGGGTGGCTGCTGGGCCCCCTGGTCCCAGAAGGGGCAGCTTCTACCCGCCCCCACTTACAGTGGAGACGCCCGGCCTGGGCCTCTGCTGAGCAGCAGAGCTCCGATGTCTGGTACACTGAGGAGGGAACCCCCAGCTGCTTCTGCTTTTCTGAAGTCAGGTCTGTGGCTTCAATTTCTAATTCCCACAGCGAGTTTTTGTTCCATTTCAGGATTACTGGGATGTTTTAAACCTGAAAGAAGGCACGAAGGGAATGAGTGGCATGTGGTGACTCCAGCATGGAGCCACGCTTAGGAGAAGTTCCACATAGAATCCTTCACATCTGATGGAGTCTCTGGTTTTATATTCCAGCCTCTGGACTCTTCTCATCTCTCTTTAGCTTCAGCTAAAGAAGCCTCTTATCTAAACTGGAATGTCATGCACTCCTTAAAAAAATGTGTGAAGGCTCTTGACTGCCTTTGGGATAAATCCCTAACTCCACAGAGGCCGGCAGCACTCCTCGGGCCCAGCCTGCACCTCCAGACGATGACCCCACCATCCCCAATGTTTTCTCTGCCCTGCTTTTTCTTCCCAACCCCTTCTTGTGCTCCATGTCCAGGTTTAGGTGTTCTGGGTGTTCCTGCTGGGAGTTTTCCACGCTGAGCTGAGCTGCAGGGTCATACATCTTGGTGGAAATTGTGTCTAGAGCCCCGTGAGCATGGCGGGACAGAGACCTTGTCTACGCTCTCCTGTCCCCAGGGCCCAAAGTAGATGCTCAGCAAGCACTGATTTAACTCACATAAAGACATGTTCGTCTTTGGGCTGGCCCCGCCCTGGAGGCAGTGGCTTGTGGGTCCAGCAGGAAGCCGGGCAGACCTGGGCAGGGCTGGGGTGGGAATGGGCCTTGCATCGGGAGCATGAGCTCAGCTCTCTACACCTCGGTTCAGCCGAGAGGAAAAAGCAGTGACCTCCGCAAGGGGGAGAGTGATAGAGGGGACCAAGTGTATTGACAGAAAAGCCATCTCGGTGAGAACGCAGAGGCTGAATTTCTCGCGTCATCATAAGAAGAAAACAAAAGTCAATATCCACCGAGAGTAAGTCAAACGTTGTGCAACCTCCTGAGATTTTCCAATCAATGCAAACCCCTTCACTGTTAATATTCCTCCCAGAAAAAGAGCTTTCACTCCACAGGACTCCTTACTCACCAATCTAGCCGTCTGGGTACGCTGCATTCCCTGTTGTTTGCAAAGCACACAGCGTTCGGAAGGAGGAAAATCCATTATTCATCCAGAATGCGCCTTCCTGGTGTCCCTGAATGAGAAGAAAAACAATTTCCACTGCAAAATAAGGACAAGTAAACTGCAGGATAAAGTCTATTGGACTCAGGCGAACTTACGGTGGGGGCAGGTGAGGTGGTGGGGGGCACTTTCCTTGCTCAGATGAAACCACATCAGTAGGGATGGCGGGAAGACGTGGCGAGAACTCCCGGCTCTGACGTTGGCGGGACCCTGGTGCGGTCCCTCTCGGCGTCTCCCACTCACAGCCCCGGAGCAGGGCCTGGCAGGGTGGGGGCCACACTGAGGCCACGAGGGGCTTTTGTGTGTGAGTGATCGAATCGAAGGGTACAATGCACCTCACGTGGCAGGGTAAGAGCCGCTACTCGTGCAGGAGATTGCAAGCTGTTTCTCGGCTCTGAAACACGGGTTGAGTTTGCTGAGTCTTCTGGAGCAGAAAGCTTTTATTCCCGTGCGCACGTAGGAGTAGTGCACTGCCCCTGGGTTTTCGAGACCACCCTTGAAAGGAAGGTTGGCAGTGAGTGGGAAGGCAGCGCACTGCTTTTATTTAAATCTGCTTTGCAGGGCTCGACAAAGGCTCTTCTAAAGCACTCGATGTCCTGGGAACTAGTGGATTTCCTGTTGACCTGGGATTTGAAGTGGCTGGAGAGCAGGTGGCCGAGGGGGGCTCAGTCCCCAGAGCCCCATGCCCAGCCCCTCCTCCTCCTACGCTCGGGAAAAGAGAAGGCCAAAGCCCAGAGAACAGGCCCACACGTCCCCAGCAACCCAACCCCAATCAAGAGAAATCAAAGCTCAAATGGGGGAGTCCCAGGCTTCAGCTAGGCCCCCGAGTTGGGGGGAATGTGATTTTGGGGGACAGACACTTCTGGGCCTCCTGCGACCACCTGAACTCCAGCCATGCACAGGCGTTTGCCTTCATCGTCCACTTCCTCCAAGGTTGTAAATGTCACACGTGTGGGATCCTAAGGGACCCAGAGCCAGCAGCCTGTGGGCTGGGTCCCCATGAGCTCTGCTGCCCCAGTCAGGGGGAGCTCCCCAGCGGGCAGAACCAGCCCCCCCAGTGGGCCATGGGGGCTTTGTGGGGCATTGCGTTAAGTGACCCAGCCGAGAGCCCCGTTCACTTCTCCTTACAGCCTCGGACGCGGGTGCCTGCCTTTCCCGGGGAGGACTGGGTGGCACCCTAGGAGCCGATGCCCAGAGGTCTGAGGAGAGGCATGCCTATTCGGGGTGGCTACCCTTGCAAGGCACCGACGCCCGGCTGTCTTATAAAAGCACCCCTCACCTTCCCTGACGGCGGTCACCACACGGGGGTTTCCAAGCTCTCTTGGCAAGCAGGCTGAGACCAGGCGGGGTGGCAACTGGGAGAGCGAGCTGGGGCAGGATGCGGCGTGGCAGAGCCCAGTGCTCATGCCTGGTGCCAGCTGTTTAGCAAAAAGAAGGTTCTGGTAAATGAAAGGAAGGAACATAGTTGTCCATTTCAGAAAGTGTGTCACAGTTGTCTTCTCCCCTTGCTTATGTTAATTTGTTGGAGTCTTGCATGCTGCTAGAGCCCTGAGAGACACAGCTCATGTCTGCCTAAGTGGAGACGACGTCACTGTCCCAGGCCCCGCGAGCGGTTGCACAACTGGAAATAAAGCACTCCGGCCCCTGGCTCAGAGCCGGCGTCCTCCTGGTGGTGCTGACAGTGGGCCAGTTGTCCTCTTCTGAGCGCCGTCTCCTGCTGCAGGGGGACCGTGAGGCTGCGGAACCTCCTGGGGTTCCTGGTTCTCCCCAGAACGGGCTGTATCACTTCTTCAGCCAAGCGTTCCCCTCCCCTCTTGTGCAGATGATGGGTCTCCTGGTTTCCTTAGATGAGGAAGACAGACCCCTGGACCTTTGGACTCAGTCTTGAAAGTTCAGGTAGTTTGAATGACTCTGGAAGATTCTGGAAATTTTGTACCTGCTGCAGTTGTGTTAGCATTGTCATCTCTTTGCGTTCCCTGTATACATGACCTGGTCTGTCCAGATGACTCACCCCGATTTGGGTCCATCTGCTCAGGGCCGGGGGGCAGCACCCCCTCCCAGCTCTCGGGGTGGAACCCACCTCTGTGTTGACCCTCGCAAGCCGCCTCCCCTGGCCTCTGTTAGTGCCGTTGCGCCCTTCTGTGCCTTTCCAAGGTCGCCAGCCCGGCAGCTTGAAGGACATTTTGTTTAGTTTGGGATTCTAATCGATCTTGTGAGTTAAGCGGGTAAGCACCGTTTCACCCACTTTACGGGCCAAGAAACTGCTGGGAAACAAGGAGCGACATTTCCAGTTGGTGGGCAGGCGAGGGCATGAGCTCAGGGCTCTGGAGTCCCCCCAGCCTGCCGCCGCCCGGCACAGGCTCGCTTACATTTGTAACGACGCGCCTGCAGAGGTGGCGGTGGACGGTGTCTGAAACAAGAGGAAGTTGTGCGGGCTGTGCACAACAGCTGCCAGTCTCTGCTCTGCCTCTCCCTGGGGCGGTCTCTGCCCGGGGGCCATGCAGGCCAGAGCACCCTCGGCCCCACGGCCGCCGCACTTGTGGCTTGCGTGCTGGACTCTGCGCAGCGGGCGCTATACCTGCACCCAGTGAGTCCCAGCAGGGGCTGACTCCAGGAGCCCACGGCAGTCAGAGTCTATGGAGAAAAAGCTCCAACAGGATATCTGTAGACAAATATTAAGAGATTTGTGTTAAGGGATTGGCTTAGGAAACTGTGGGGGCTGGCAAGTCTGAAGTCAGTAGGGCAGCCAGCAGTGGGAGACTGGGCAGAAGTTAATGCTGCAGTCTTGAGGCAGTGTTTCTTCTCCAGGAAACCTCAGTTTTGGCTCTTCAGGCTTCACCTGAATGGATGAGGTGGCCCCACGTTAATGAGAGTGATCAATCTCCTTAACCACATCTATAACATACCTCCTCAGCAGCTCCCAGATTAGAGTTTGATTCAATAGTTGGTATGTGACCTGGCCAAGAGGACACATAGAGGGACGTCACACCCCCTCCCTGTGCCAGGCCCCGCTCCTCTGTCACGTGACCTGGAATCACTACTCATGCAAGTGTTTCATCCTCACCTCCTTGTCCCTGGCCTGCTTCAGGCAAGATCCACACTAGGCAGCAATACCTTCAATGCCTCTGCATGTGTGTGTGTGGTGGGGAGGATGTGTGGCACAAAGAGTCATTAGCACCCCTCACACCAGCTTCATTTTATGTCAGAGGTGGCAGATAATGGTGAGAGAAGGTTCTGGGCAGTGCTCTGCTTTGCACCCACCTGCTGTTTGACTCAGGACCAGGCACCCACAACCCTGGCCTCCAGTTTCCAAAATGATGGTGGTGATGGTGATGGCGATGGTGACAGTGATGATGGTAGTGGCAGAAATGATAAGGGTGGTAATGGTGATGGGTGGTAGTGAGGGAACTGATGGTGTTGATGATGGTGATGCTGGTGGGATGGTGGTGATGGTCATGGTGATGGTGTTGGTGGTAATGACGGTGGTGATGGTGATGGTGGTGATGGTGATGGTGGTGGTGATGGTGATGGTGGTGGTGGTGGTGGTGGTGGTGGTGGTGATGGTGGTAGTGGTGGTGATGGTGGTGGTGGTGGTGGTGGTGATGGTGGTGGTGGTGGTGGTGGTGGTGATGGTGATGGTGGTGGTGGTGGTGGTCATGGTGGTGGTGGTGGTGGTGGTGATGGTGGCAGTGATGGTGATGGTGGCGGTGGTGGTGATGATGGTGGTGGTGGTGATGGTGGTGGTGGTGGTGGTGGTGGTGATGGTGGTGGTGGTGGTGGTGGTGGTGGTGGTGGTGGTGGTGGTGATGGTGGTGGTGGTGGTGATGGTGGTGGTGGTGGTGGTGATGGTGGCAGTGGTGGTGATGGTGGCGGTGGTGGTGGTGATGGTGGTGATGATGGTGGTGGTGGTGGTGGTGGTGGTGATGATGGTGGTGGTGGTGGTGGTGGTGGTGATGGTGACGGTGGTGATGATGGTGATAGTGGTGGTGATGGTGATGATGGCTGTGGTGATGGTGGTGGTGGTGATGGTGGTGATGGTGGTGGTGGTGGTGGTATAGTTGGTAGTGATTGCGTTGGTATTAATGTTGATGATCATGATGGTGAGTGGATGGTGATAGTAATGGTGGTACAGTTGATGATGATGATGATTGTGATATTGGTGATGGTGATGATGGTAGTGGTAGAAATGATAAGGGTGGTAATGGTGATGGGTGGTAGTGAGGGAACTGATGGTGTTATTGGTGGGATGGTGGTGATGGTCATGGTGATGGTGTTGGTGGTGATCATGGTGGTGATCATGGTGGTGTTGGTGTTGGTAGAGATGGATATGATGGTGGTAGTTTTGGTGCTGGGGTAGTAGTGGTGAAAAGCCAAATTAAAGTGGATAGAAGGAGTTGTGGTAAATTACACTCAACACTGTTTAACTGAATGCTGGCTGTGCATGAAGTCCTTGAATGAACTTCTAATATACCATTAATGAATCAGGTTAGCTTAGAAGTTAAGAACTTGGGCTCTGGAGTTCAAATTTTGTTTCTAGCTCTTATTAACTGGGGGATCTTAGGAAAGCTATTTCACTTCTTTGAGAGTGAACATCACCGTCTGTTGGCAGGGGCACTAGTGTTATTCATGGAATTGTCGGGCAGATTGCGTTTGGCAGGGTGCCTGACTGCCACACATGGGCTTAGGCCATGGTAACTGCTATGATCATGCTGCAACTCTGGAGCCAAGTCTGCACGTGCAAGCAGTTCCGTCCAGTGGGACTTGCCAATGCTGTCACTATGATGACTCCCTTGGGGACCCCAACCTTGTTTGTCACCCTTAGTCATAGCCAGACTGCAGTGCTCTTGGCTTACTCTGTGCTGGCACACGCAGGGAAGTCAGTGGAAGCATTGGGCTTGTCTCTCTGAGATCCACACTCTCATCCCAGACATGCAGTTGGCCACTGCGCCATCTAAGATGGGCATAATTAGCATTTCAGTGCCTCAGTTTCCTTATCTGTCACACGGGATGGGGGCTGAGTCCTGAATACTCTGAGGGTTATATGAGGATGAAAGGATGATGGGTTGTGATGGTTTGGAGCATTATGTACCAGAAAGACACGTTTTTCAACTTAATCCATTCCTGTAGGTGTGGTATGACCTTTGGATGAGATAAGGTGTGACCCACCTCAATCAGGATGAGTCGTAATCCTATTACCTGAGTGCTTTATAAGAGAATGAAATGCAGACAGAGAAAAGGCCAGGGAAACGAGGTCGGCAGAAGAAACAAGGTCTGGAAGAGAACAGAGTCCATTAGAAGCCGCCCTGTGCCTTGTCATGTGAGAGAGGAGCCCAGGGCCAGGGGTTATGGACAACCAGCCTTGGAGCACTTGTCTCTGGGGAGAAAGCACCATGTGGCCACCTGCCTTATTTTCTGTCTTCTGAGTTTTGGCTTCTACTGACTAACTGTGTCCGAGTTTCCTTTGCTGACAAGTCTCCTCCAGTCTCAATTCAATTTGGCTTCGTCTAAACAGGATGAAAGATTCGATTCACAAATGAACACAACTTAACTGAAAAATAACATCTTCACATTTTAGGTTGTATGTCTGTTATTAGAATAAAGATAAAAAAAACTCCACAGGACTGTGCAACACAAACAACGAACTCTACTGTAATCATAATACAATTATAAAAATATTCTTTCATGAGTTGTAACAAATCTACCACACTAATGCAAGGAGCGAATGTATGGGAACCCTGTATGTTATGGATGATTTTTCTGTAAACTTCCAACTTCTCTAATTAAAAAAATAATCTTCAAGTTCCTATTTACAAATGGGTTCCCACCCAGAGGAATGCAGATTGAGACTTGAATGTGTCTTGAAGAGGGACATGATTCAATTCCTGGCAGCCCCCTTCCCAAAAGGGTCTTGAAGACCCAGTGTTTGGGTGCCTGATGCAGGTGGCCGTTGTGTGGGCATTTTAGATACATTGTTTCATACATTGTTAGGAACTCTCTCCACAACCTTACTGGGTGGTGACTGTAACAACGTACCCATCTTACAGATGAGGAAACTGAGGCTCAGAAAAAGGATTCAGACCTAAACTCAGGACTCCGAGCGCACGGGCCTTCTCCTACCTTCTGCCCAGTTATGCATTAGTCTCCGAAGGCTGAGCAGCACCCCCCACACCTGGGGCTTCAAACAACAGCCTCTCCTCTCTCATAGTTCTGGAGGCCCAACGCGTGAAGTCCCCGTGTGGGCAGGGCTGCGTTCCTTTGGCCACCTCGCAGGGGGCCTTCCGCTCCTCCTCCAGCTCCTGGCAGCTCCCGGCCAACCTTGGTGCTTCGGGGCTCTCGGCGGCTTCACCGCAGCCTCTGCCTCGTCGGCACTGGGCCTTCTCTTCTCTGTGTCCAGTTTCTCCTCGTCTTAGATGGGCCCCGTCATGGGATTCAGCCCTGCTCCAGGAGGACCGCATCTTAACTTGATTACTTCTGCAAAGACTGTTTCCAAGTATGGCCTCCTGCACAGGTCTGGGGTTCAGGTATGGAGGGCGCAGGCCCAAGACTCAGATCCAGGACTCAGGTCCGGGGAACAGGTCCGGGGGCTCAGGTCCGGGGTTCAGGAGTGGAGCAGATCTTCTTGAGGGAGCCAATTCCACCGAACAGCACGTAAAAGGGCTTTCTAAAGTGTAAGCACGATGGACAAGTACTCCTGCTTCTCATGCGCTTAAGCCAAGTTCAGAGTCAGTTTCTCGAATTTGTTGTGTTCAAGTCCAAGATGGGATCAGAGGGGAACGGCAGTGAGTGGACATGGCAGAGAGGTCCCCTAGCCGGCTCTCTCCTTGCTCAGTGCCCCTCCCTGACCCCAGGTTCCTTGGGAGCACCCGGGTCCCATTGGGGGGTGGGGGCAGGTCTGGGTGGGCCCCCTCTCCACCAGAGCAACCTGGGAGAGTGTGGCTGCTGCTCTGCCACGCCCCTCGGTCTTCAGGACTGTTTCCTCTCCCAGGAGACCCCTCCCCACGGGCACTGTTGCTGGCCATCCCTCTGGGCACGCTCATTTTAGCCAGGCTGCTGCTCTTTAAACTGCCGAATTTCAGGGTCCTCTGGCAGCTTGGGGACACCTCGGGCCACCCTGGGCTCCAGAAGTCCCAGCCAGCTGCCTACAGGGAGCTCCCCAGTCCCGGGAAGCAGCCTGTGCTCCCCTCCTCAAAGATGAGGGGGCTGTTTGCGTTTCCCTCGGTTACCCCGGAAGGCCTGGCCCACTCTGCCTGGGGTTCCTTCCATGCCGTGATGGGCCCTGTGCTGGGCGGGCGGCGCGAGGCGCGAGGCTGAGCCCCGAGTCCGTCTAGACGGAGCGTCTCAGAGGCACCTTGAAGCAGCTTCGTGGTGGCATTGAACTGTCTGCGACTTTCTAAACTGAACTTCAGCCCCTGAGGAAAAGTGAACGTCCGGACCTGGGCGGAGGTTGGAGACGAGAAATAGAGGTAGGAGAGACCCAACACCGGCAGTGGGGAAAGAAGGTTGATTAGCAGAGGGGCAGCAGGGAGAGTTGACTCAATAAATCAACTCTCACTCCCCTGAATCCAAGTAGGGTTTTAAAAGGGGGGCTGGAGGTAACTTTAGGCGGGTTTCTCATAGGTAGGTTTTTGAGAGTTGGCCGTTTTCCATTGGTGAGGTTAGAAGTTAAAATACTGCTTTTGTTCTGTAAGGCTGCAGCTGTTCTGGGGAGGGCATCGGGCACGGGGAGTGCTCGCACACGCGAGGCCGTTCCGCCCGAGGGTGGGTGTTTCTACAGGGGGCCGCAGCGCTGGGATGCAGCTGCTGGAGGGGCCGGAGAGCCCCAGGAGGTTTCCTCTCTGTGGTGACACTTTCCATTTTGCCTGTTGTCCTGGCTCAGCTCTCACAGTAAGTTCCTGCACCAGCTGGGGTGGGGTGGGGCTGGGAGGGGTGGGCTGCCGTCTTCCCAGGAAAGCCATGAATTTCTTCCCAGCTCTCCCAGTTGGATGGCCCCTGTGGTCGGCTTTTCCCTGGTCAGGAGCTGTCTGGGCCACAGGGCACCAGGAGGTGGGTTCCCAAAACTAGCCTAGCACCTCCTCCGAACACCCCACGGGGAAACGATGGGGAGATGATGGGTTCAGGATGGGGGGCTGGGGGGGTGGAAAGCCCACCAGAGAGTGTCTATTGTCCCTGCAGAAAGGCCTCCAGGGTCAATTAAAATGCCAAGTTTCTTTGCTTTTGGTTGAAATTTGGTCTACTTAGCAATGTAACCCTATCTCATGGAAAGTTAAAAGTTGATTGGCAACCAATTTTGGTTAATGAAGTGAGGAGGAAGGAAATTAATTACTATTTGATAAATACAGTGTGCTTGGGCGTAAGCGAGGCACAATTGGACAGCTGTCTCTCAGGCACACAGAGGGTTTAGATGCCCACAGCTCCAGCCACGAGGCAGAGCTGCCAGCGACTTCTCTTCACCCTTGATGCCACCCTCTGTTCGTCTCTGCTGAGGATGCCCAGTGGACCGAGGTGACAGATGGGGCACAGGGGAGAGAGTGGGGGTTGTTAGATGTCAGATGGCCAGGGCTGGACATTTGCCAATGGACAGAGCCCTCCCATCTCCAGCCCCTCGCCACCCCTCCCACGGCCCTTCCTCCTGCATCTGCATGTCCTTTGCATCAGGTGCTTTCAGGGCAGCCAACTGGACACAGTGAACCCAACAGCCGAAAGCCCTGACTGCTCTGATCCCACCTCACCCCTTCCCTCCTCTTCCACCACCCCCCACCCCTCGCATCCACGACTTCCCCAAAGGGACACAGGTTTCTGAGGAAGGCATGGGATGCATTAGAAAGAGGCCGAGCTGGGAATCCTGGGCTGTCCCAGTTAGCAGCGGGACCTCCAGCTATGGAGGCATCAGGTATGTTCCGTTTTTGTTGAGAAAATCAGCACTGGCTGGAGACTTGAGAATCAGAAATTTCATGTGTCATTGTCTCTACTTTGTTTTATGTACTTAAAAAAGAGGAAACTTTAGAGACCTATGACCTGCTGTTTTCCCTTTTAGCATTTTGTCTCCAGGCTTAGTTTAATCAAATTCACTTTTAAAGTCAATGTATATTCCTGACCATAAACTCATCTCCCACTGTATTCCTGTTTTACCAGTTTCCTGCTGAGTAGAACAACCTTACCTTTTTCCAAAAACAAGTGAAGGCAACGGAAAAGGAAAAAGGGACTCAGTCATGCCGGGCAAAATCACATCATCATTTGGGATACATCTTAGCACTGCAGTGGTTTCTCTCCATATTTCATTGTACTCTGATGTGTGACGCAAGCTTCCCTTCAGACCAAGCCTTCAGGCAGAGCAGCCCGGCAAAGGCCAAGGGTGGGCTGGCAGCTCAGCTGAATTGTCAGCCCCTGCAGGAGGGGCCTCACCCCACCCTGGGCTGGAAGTGGGACTGGCTTCTGCTTGGCCTCCCACCGTGCCTGTCTCCCTTCACCCAGGCTGGTGCTCTCCCCACAGGTGCTTCCAACGACGAGGGAGGGGTCAGGTAGAGGAGAGGAAATTGTCACAACACATGGCAACCTCTGTAGGCGACCCCCTCACTGCTGGCAAATCTGGAAGCTGAGAAGTCTGCATAGCAGGTGGCCCTTGGGACCCGGATAGGATTGGCTGGAGCGTCCTCCCTCTGGGAGGTGACCTGGGGCTCCGGACTACAGACTGGCTCTCTCCCAGCTCTCTGCGGGTCCAAGAGAGAGGTTGGAAAGGCTACAGGTGCCTCTTTGTAAATGTGGCAGTCTCTTTCATGTCCCCCCTGGAGAGCTGGTGATGGTTTGGATTAGAGAGAAGCTGCAGCTTTACTGAGACCCAGCCCTAAGAGCCTGTCCCTGAAAAGGGAGCGATGGGAAGAGTGCGGGCTCCAGGGGCCCAAGAGTTGTCACTGTCTACATGGTAGCCGTGGAGATGTCAGCAAGATTGAGAATAATCCTCAAGAGGAGTGGACAGAAAGGATAAAAGCTCTTTTTTTTTTGCTAATTAAATGTGACTTTTATTTTTAATGCCAATTGTATTTCAATCACTTGACTTTTTTTTTTTTTATTAATGGAAAAAAAAAGAAATTAACACAACAATTAGAAATCATACCATTCTACATATGCACTCAGTAATTCTTAACATCATCGCATAGATGCATGATCATCGTTTCTTAGTATATTTGCATCGGTTTAGAGGAACTAGCAACACAACAGAAAAAGATATAAAATGTTAATATAGAGAAAAGAAATAAAAGTAGTAATAATAGTTAAAAAACAAAAACAAAAACAAAAAAAACCCTATAGCTCAGATGCAGCTTCATTCAGTGTTTTAACATGATTACTTTACAATTAGGTATTATTGTGCTGTCCATTTTTGAGTTTTTGTATCTAGTCCTGTTGCACAGTCTGTATCCCTTCAGCTTCAATTACCCATTGTCTTACCCTGTTTCTAACTCCTGCTGGACTCTGTTACCAATGACATATTCCAAGTTTATACTCGAATGTCCGTTCACATCAGTGGGACCATACAGTATTTGTCCTTTAGTTTTTGGCTGGACTCACTCAGCATAATATTCTCTAGGTCCATCCATGTTATTACATGCTTCATAAGTTTATCTTGTCTTAAAGCTGCATAATATTCCATCGTATGTATATACCACGGTTTGTTTAGCCACTCGTCTGTTGATGGAGATTTTGGCTGTTTCCATCTCTTTGCAATTGTAAATAACGCTGCTATAAACATTGGTGTGCAAATGTCCATTGATAAAAGCTCTTGTCAGTGGGATTTCCAGGACCTGAATAAAGAAATGAATGGATGTATGTATGGATGTATGGATGTATGGATGGATGGATGAACGGATGAATGAAGGGCTGGACTGCCAACCAGCCAGCCAATCAGATAGATGGACAGATAGATAGAAGAGAAATGAGTAGATAGATGATGCATGACGGATGGTTGGGTGATGGATGGGCAGGTGGATTTGTAGATGGGTGGATGGATGAATGAGTGGACAGATGGATGGGTGGACGGATGGATGGATGGGTGGACAGATGGATGGATGGGTGGACAGATGGATAGGTGGACAAATGGATGGATGGATGGGCAGCCTTGTGACTGATCCACCCACCACCCTGGGACCTGGACTTCTGACCATTCTTCCAATTTCCTAGAGGGCCCAGAAGAGGCCAAGCTCCAGAGCCCACTCAGGGCCGGGCTTTGTCTGCAGAAACCACCATGACCTAGAGCTCCCGGGAGCCTGCAAAGTGCAGCGTCTTCCTCATCAGCGCAGGCAGCCCCTGCTCTGTGGCACTGTCCCTCTGCTGCTTGCTGCCATGGGAAGGTCTTCCTGGGGGGCTGGCTGCCTGTCTCAGCCTTGGGCATGGGTCCCTGTGCTTGGTGTGTGCTGTGGTTCCCAGTGGACAGGGTAATGCTGTGAACCACAAGTCCAAGGTCCCTGAGGCTGTGAGCAGACCTGGGGAAAAGACCACCTTGACCCGTATCTGCCAGGCACGTGGGGATGACAGGATGAATCCACAGGAAGCTGCAAGGCACAGGTCACAGAGGAAAGCTGATCCAGGCCCCAAGAGTAGTCTGGAGACCTCTGCCCAGGCCCTGTTCACACCTTGCTGGACTGGGGGTGCCGGTGACCAGGGAGGGTCCTGCAGGCAAGGGCAGCTGGTGGCCAGGAAGAAGTAACAGCAGAGGCAGAGAGGTCTCCTAGCTCAGCTCTCTGATCTTACAAACAACATCAAAGGGAATGGGGACAGGGTGAGGTGACAGGCAATCAGAGAAGGGCTGGGACCAGAATTCAGGTCCTCATGCCTTGTTGAGTGTGTTCTCCACTACACCATGCCATCCAACCATCGTGTACCACCCATCCACCCACTGTCCACGCCCCACCCCTCCTCCCTGGGTGGTGAGCATCCTTTGTCCGGGATTTGAAGAGGTAAGCCTGGGTTGGAGGCTGGTTAGAGGTCTTTATGGTCCTCCCGAATCAGGCAATTCAGAGCATTTCCAGACAGTGTAGACCTGGGTGATGGAGAGAGAGCTGGGTGCTGGGAGCAAACCCCCTGCAGCAGCTTGTGGGGCTGAAACCGCCACCTTCCCCTGCAGGGTGTGCAGGGCTGAAGCAGGGGCAGCTGGACCCTGGGCCTGGAGGGGCCGGGCAGGGCGGGCTTAGAGAGGCAGGTCGCCCTGGGTGAGGCAGTCTGGCTCTGGCTTGAAAACATCTTTCCAAATCCATTTGTCCTCTGAGCCTACAGGATCCAGGGTTTAATTCACTGGATGAAAAAGGTAATTTTCCTCTTTTTCTCTGAATTTGTTATTTGTGCAGCAATTCCTGGAACCACCATTAAGCCTCCCTCTCAGGCAGGTGGCCTTGCAATTCCCCTCACAGTAGCCGCCCTCAGCTTCCCCGGGGCCCTGTCCTGTCCTGTCCAGCTCGGCCGGGCCACCCAGACCAGGAGGCTCCCAGGACCCACCCCAGTCCCCGGAAGTCACCTCGCTCCCGGATGGAGAAGGATGTGCTCTTGTTTCCACGGCGCTGGGCTTGGACCTCCTGTGGCTGGACACACGGCCTGGAATCACGTCTGTTTTGGCCGACGGCGCAGGGTGTGTACGGCGAGCTCATGGCGTCCGCGGGGCCGAGGGCGGGGATTTGACCCAGTTAGGAGTAAACTTGAGTCAAGTAGTTGTTCAACCGGACCCGGGAGCGGCTGCACGTGTGCTAGCTGGGGGCCTCCTGGAAGGGGCTGCATGAGGAGTGGGAGCTGGGGCGCCGGCTCGGGGGTCCAGGGCTGCTGAGACAGGCACACGGCCCGGTGGTTTCCACAACAGGCATTTACGTCTCCGCTTTGGAGGCTGCAGGACCAACCCAGAGGTCTCAGTGGGCCGAGCTTTCTCCTGGGGTCCACATCGTGGTGCCGCCACCCCTGGGGTCCCTGGCGTGGGGACCCCTCTCTGCCTCCGAAGCATGGCAACCCCAGGCTCCTGCTAACTGTGTACGAACGTCCTTTGCTCGCAAGGACGTCAGCCGCATTGGGCCAAGGCCCACCTGACTCAGCTCATCCTCGTCCAGGGAAGACCCCAAGGGCCTCTTCACACAGGGGTCCCCACCCTCAGGACTAGGGTTCGGGCTCGAGCAGCTCATGGTGGGGACGTGGCTCCACCTATCACATGCGTCATGGGGCAGCAGTGCTGCGACCACCAACCCCCACCCCCACCCGGACCCCGGACCCATAACGTCTGCTCCAACAATTTTAATTTAAAAAATGACACTAGCACCCTCTGGCACTTATCACAGCATGTCACTTCCCTGGGTCTTGACCTTCTCCTGCAGGAGGACGTGTGATTGTCAGCATATGATGTGCCATGCCGATTGTCCCAGAGGACTCCTGGCCACCATGTGGACTGGCTGGGTCACAGCCCATGGGCCTCATGTGCCCAGATTCACAAACCTGCTGGACAGCTGGACACTGAGGATGGCACCCAGCACCCCCACCCCTGCCCGCTCCAGCGTCTGGCCTTACGGCGCTTTTAGATATTAGGTGCCCGTTCTCCGCAGGCCGGGCCAGGGGTGCGTCTGACCGAGGGTCATCCCAGGGTGCAACAGCAGCTGCCTCCCGAGGGCGCGGAGCGTTGCCAGGTGTTGGTTTCCAGTGGGGGAGGCTGCTTCTACCTCGTTCCCAGGCGGCCTCAGGGGGCCCCTGCCGCCCCCAGCCCACAGGAGCGAGTCCACTTGTCAGGGGCCCAGCACTTGCCACTGCTTCATCCTGGGATCCCCACCCCAAGGGGCCACCAGGAGCCCGGGAAGGAGGGAAACCACACCCTGGACGAAGCCCGGGCGGACCCACCTGGCGCGTGCCCAGCAACGGCAGTGGCCCCTCCCGTCTGCAGAAGAAGCGATCCCCCAGTTCCATTGCACCAGGAATAGCTAAAGGGGCACGAAGGCGGCGGGCATGGACTTAAACCTCAGCAAGGAAACGTGGCAGCAAAGCAAAAGTCCAGGGCGCTTTCAGCCGTGGAGCTGAGCCAACCTCGGCCCTGCCACCTCCTTGCTGAGGAAGGAGGCGACCTGCGGCGCATGCTGGCTGCCCCTTGCCCACTTTGGATGGCTCAGGGAAGGAGGAGAGGCAATCAGAGCTGCTGCTGGCTACTGAGGATCCTTCCATCGTGTGTTTCGGGATGAAGGGTGAGTGTTCAGCCTTAGCCCCCATGCAGGTGAACGGTGCTGCTAAGGCAGCTCACCTGGGTGGTTTCATCTGGGGGTCGTTTGGGCAGACGCTCTGCACGGCACTGGGAAGAGAGGGCAAAGGGGCACTGGCAGCTTCTTCTTTGACCACGTGCGGGTGGCTTTTGTTACGTCCCCTGCAGAGTCTCCAGGTGGAGTTCCAAGGGTGGTGTGTGCCCCCTTCCCCTCCCACACCTCTGCCACACGGTCCCCGTTTGTGTTGGTGGCCAGCCCAAGCGAGATCTCCAGGAAGCATCCCTGGAGAGAAGCAGGCATTGCTCTGTCTGCTTGGTGGAAGCAGATCCATCTGCTCACACTCGGGAATGGGGAACCTGGGGCCAGGGGGGTGCTGAGGGGGGGCTCTGCAGGCTGGATATGAGCCCCCAGGTGCCAGGGAGTGAAGAGAAGGAGCTAAACCACCTGATGCCAAATCTGGGTGGGTGAAAAGCCTTCTAGTTTCACCACGTTGCCTCCCTCCCACCCCAGGCCTGCCCTTCCCACAGAAGTCCGGGTGGGACAGAAGTCAAAGTGGGTTGTGGGGTCCCACTGCCTGGGAGACAGGCAGCAGCTCCCTCTCTGTCCACCCTGGACGGAGAAGCACTTTCTCTACCATTCTCTATCCCACGCCAGTTTCCAGAAGCTTATTGTGGCAGTTGGTGGAGAAGCCCAGAGGGTTCCCCAGGACAGCTGGGGCTCGCACTTTCTCTGCAAAGGGAAGAAATTCTTGGTGGTGCAAAATATCTTGCCCACATGCCCGGGGGGGGCGCCCCCCAGGAAGACAAGTGCCTGTGTGGCTCCCAAGAGTCACACAGAGTTGCCAGGCGAGGGGCCCTGACCAGCGAAGCAGGTGTGCAGGTGCCTGGAGCCCAGTGCTGGGACCATCCACACTCCAGGGACACAGGGGACTCGGACCTGGGAGGACATGACCGCTGCGTAGCCACTGAGCGCTTCGACCTTCGTTCAAGTTTCATCACCACTCGGAGCATTGTCGAGAGAGCGAGAGGGGGTGAAGGAGAGAGAGAAACAGAAAGAAATGTGCTCAGCTTGTCTGTTGGATCGTCATGACGCCCCGATGTGGGTCTGAGTGTACTTCCCATGGAACTAGGCGTGTGCACTGAGGGCTAGTGGAGAATCTGGAGGCCATGAAGAATGGGTTCTGGCCTGGAATCTGTGCCGGGCAGTAAAACCTCAAAGAGGTGACTTGGCCTAGAGGGAAACACGTGGTCTGGAGCCTAGGATGGCTTCCACGCGTCCTCTCCAATGTGTCCCAAGCGTCCGTGGGCTCTCGCCGTCCAAGTTGTCGTTCCATGTGCATCCCAGCTGTGAGAGGGAGGAGCACCACTTCCCTTGCCCTTCTCCGCACGCATTCAGGGCTGGAGCTGGGAAGTGCCCCTGTGTCCCACTTTGTTCATCGGGAGAATAACTTGCTGCCAGGAGCTGAGATTCCCCGGTGTGCATACATGCCAATGCCCTTTCACGCAGAGCTGTGATCCAGGGCATTTGGGGTCTTTGGTAATGAGAGCAGACCTTCTGAATGGGGTGTGGCAGGGCCTCTCAGAGATGGACAGACGGACAGAACCCTGGGCTGCAACCAGTTTTGGAGGTGTCCATTTATAACAATAATAGATAATGCCAGAATAGGGTTTCAGAAGTGGTGGCATACATTGTTCATGTTGCACTAACCTGAGCGCATAAGAACACGATGCAGCATGATTGTCTGATGCAGAGCCAAACCATGGGCATTCCTGAACATTCTGATTTGTGGTGCACAGGTCCCATGGTGTCACGTCTCAAGGCTGCGAGACCCTCGTCCTCCTTCTGACCCGGTGGCGAGCTCCAAGGTAGCACAAAAATGCAGTCCTTGGGGAGGACGTGCACCAGCCCCCTGGGACCCCTGCCCACAGTCAGGGCAGGCCTTGGACCTTATCTGTTGTCACTTAGGTTTCAACTAGGTCTTCCAATACCTTATCAAGTCGTCACACGCTGTTTCACCTGCTAAAGCTGATGAAATGCAGCAGACCAGAAATAGACTGGCTCTTAACAATGGGAATTTATCAGCTCACAGTTGATAATTCTAAGGCCATGAAAATGTCCAAATTAAGGCATCAGCAGGGTGATACCTTTTCTGAAGACGTGTCACCCAGAGCTTGGGCTCCCCTTTCAGATAGCAAGGCACGTGGCAGCGACTGCTGGTCCTTCTCTCAGAGTTTCATGCTTCCAGCTTCTGGCGTCAGTGGCTCCTCTCTCAGCTCCCCTGGGTGTTTCTGTCTGTGCTCTGTGGGGAGGTGCACAGCTCAGTTGAAATAACCTAGTTGGAAGGTGCCACCTACAATAGGTTTACACCCACAGGAATGGATTAAAAGAACATGCTGTTATGGAGTACTGCAGCTTCAGATCAGCGATGTACTACTAGGTAGTAGTCTAGAATTCAGGGACTCCCACCCCCCTGCCCCTCCCCGGCTGGGCCTTTGGTCCTGGTCACAGTAATTCCTCAGGCTCCTCTGGGAGTCCTGTAGGGGCTGGATGGTGGCCCCTAGAAGCTGTACCTATATCCAAACCCTGTGCCTGTGCAAACTGCCTTACGTGGCAGAGGCTCTGGAGAGGAGGTGCTTGTCCTCGGTTATCCGAGTGGACCCTGTGTGCAGTCATGTGTCCTAATGAGAGCGAGCAGAATGAGTGATGTGGCCACAAGCCAAGGGATACTGGGGCTACCAGAGGTGGTCGAAACAAGGGTGGACTCTGTGCCCCGGAGCCCCAGAGGGCGCGTGGGCCCGCAGACTTATGGCTTCGGGCTTCCAGCCTCCAGAGCTGTGAGAAGATAATCTGAATTGCTTTAAGTCCCCCAGTCTGCGGCACACTGTCCCAGCAGCCCGGGGCCCTAAGACAGGTATCCTCACCTTGTGCCCTTGCTCTTGTCCTTTTTCTGCTCGGCAGGGCTCCCTCTCCTCCCAGCAGGCCCACAGCTTCTGGCAGGCGCAGCCTCCTGGCTCTTCTTCAGGGGTCTCACTCTGCCTGGAACCCCTGGCTGGTGGCGCTCCAACCTGGCTGCAGACTGGTGTCTCCTGGGGAGCTTTCAAAGCTGCTGTCCCTGGTCCCCACCCCAGAATCCTGACCAGCACTATCTGGGTGCAGGCTGGGCGCTGGGGTTCAGAAAGCTCCCCCAGAGGTCCACCTCTGGTGCTTCAAACCAGAAGGGCATCTGTCCTGAATGGAGGTGGGTGGTGGGTCCCTGGGTCTAAGCAGTGCAGCCCCTCGGGCACGGTGCCGCCATGGTTGTGCTTGGTGGTGCCCGTCCCTTGGCCGGCAGCGAGCACCCAGCCGGGGAGCCTGCGTCCACTGAGAGGGGGGTGCTCGGGCAGACGCTGGCACCTGGGTTTGAATTTTTCTGGATATTCTGAAATATGGCTGAGCCCCCTCATCGATGCCAAAGGCGTCAGACACTGGCCCTTCTATTTGAACTGCAGGAGCGGTGGGACCCCCAAAGGAGTCAGTGAGGCCGTTCGGCCAGTGGTTCCGTTTGTATGACTGTCTGGGCCAGGGGAACACGAGGTCCCGGTGATTGAAACCAACCCACAGAACAAAGTCACGGCCTAGGGAGCCGGCCGCGCCTCGTGTTGCTGCAGGGCGCAGGGCATGGGGCTCAGGCCACGCAAGGGCTGCAGCTCCCAATACAGGGGCTCAGCCACGCCAACTCTGGGCCAAGTGGACCGTCTTCGGGCTGAGCGGACCTGCCCTCGGTGCCCCACGGAGGCCTGGGGAACACAGACGCCCCCCCACCCCCGCAGGGAAGGTGGGCCCCAGGCCAGCGCCCTTGGAGGGCCACGCGTGGCTCCCGTGCCGTAGGCTTTAACCTGTGCAGCCGTGGAGCGACGGCCCCTCGCTTCTCCTCGCTCCTGTGAGCTCCTTCCCATGGGAAAACCAGTCTCGACTGGGCCCCAGCCACCCCCAGAGGCTCCCCAGATGCTCCCCTTGTGGGAAACTCTCAACTAACTGGCAGCAGTTGGAGGATAGGCCGACACTATGAGAAGAGGACATTTCCTCCCTGATCCCACTGATTTAGGAAACGTCACGTTCTCGCATTGACTGAGCAGAGAACAGGTTCACAGGCTCAAAATTCAAAATGCACCCTGCCCAGTGTCCCGGCTTGTCGTAGCACCGGCAGTCAAGACAGCGTGTCTGCTGAAGGGACAGCTGCAGAGACCGACCAGCAGCTGAGAAGACCCAGAAAAAGCCACGCCAACGGCTGCATTTTGAGAAAAAGGCAAAAGCATTTCAACAGAGGGTGAGGGCTCTCCCAACAGTTCATGCTGGAGTGGCCCGAGCACCACAGGTGAAATAGGACATCACACTTTATATAAAAATGAGCAGAAAACCGAGCATGGATTAAAGTCAAACTGTAAAACTCTACAACTTTGAGAAAAAAGACATAGGAGGGAAGCCTCAAAATCTAGGGTTAGATAAAAAGTACTTAGATTTGACCCCAAAGTTTGATCTATAAAAAGAAAAGTTGATTAATTGGACCTCATTAAAATGGAAAACTTATACTCTACCAAAGATCCTGCAAAGAGGATGAAAAGGCAAGCTGCAAACTGGTAGAAAATAGTTGCAGGCCATGTGTCTGTAAAGCCTAGTATCTAGAATATGTCAAGAACTCTCAAAACCCAGTGGTAAAAGCACACACGAAGAGGATGTAAACTGAGGGTCAATAAGCCCCTGGGAAGTTGTTTGAGGTCCCTAGCCATTAGAGAAGTGCAAACTAAAAGCACAAGAAGATCTCTGCACACCCACCTGTCAGGATGACTAAAATAAAAAACACTGACAACACCAAAATGTGGGGGGCTGCATTGCTCATACAGGACAGATGAGGGCGGAGAAAGGAGAGCCACTTGGAAAAAGAAAAGGGCAGTTTCCTAAGAAACTAAACCTGCAACTCCCACTTGTCCCTGCAATGGCACCTCTGGGGCCGTCAGTCCCAGGGAAAGGAAAACTTATGTTCACCCAAAAATCTCACCGTGAGTGCCTGGAGCGTCTTTACCCGTGACACCCCCAAACAGGGGACAGTTCAGACGTCCTCCGAGGGGAATGGTTAAACTGCTCCGTTCATGGTGTCAAAAGGTATTCAGCAGCAAAGGGGACAAACTTTTCATACACATCTCCAGGGAGTGGCGCTGAGTGGACAGAACCTGTCCCCAAGGGTCACAAACGGTGTGAGTCCATTTCTAGGGGACTTTTGAAAGAACAGAATTGTGGAAATGGAAACACCCGGTGGCTGTAGGAGGGAAGCACGGGCGGCGTCCTTGAGGGGGGCCGCGCTGTGTCTTGACCTAGCTGGCAGTCACACAAACCGACCCTCGTGACGGACTGCCTGGCATTAACGCACACGCGCACACACACCCATGAGTGCACGTGCGACTGGTGGGATCTGCACACACAACACAAGCCCAAATGCACAGGTCAGTGAGTCGCGTCCCTGTTGATTTCTTGCCTCCGTCCAGACCTACCTTCAGGAGAGTGTAAATCAAGGCAGGGGTTAGGAACGTGTCGTCCAGCCTCTCTGGGACCCGGTCACCTTCCCGAGCCGACGCCGCGGCCACAGAGCCTGGGCCAGTGCCACGGCCTGGAGAGTCTCCCACCATCCCCATCCCGTCCAGTCCCAGCCCTTGGGCCGAGTGGGTCCCGCGCTCGCTGGTGCGGCTTATCCCGGGAGACCCCAAGGCTTCGGCCGCGGTGAGGGGAGCTGGCACCCTGCTCCCCACTGGGAGTGAATTCTGCCCAAGACGGAAGCACCGCTCATGGGAAGAGCCTCGCTGCTGATGACCGAGAGAACGCTGTGTACAGTAACCTGTCACTGTCCAGACGGCGCTGAAGAGTGTTCCGATGGCCAGGGGAAGGCGGCAAGCACGCCTTCGCCAAGGGATGGACTTTGTCGGCTGGGATCCTGGGAGACGCTGAGCGTGTGCCTCAGCCCCCCCTGCTCACAGAGGGTGGCGGTGAAGGGAGCGGCGGGCGGGGGGCCTCTGGGCAGCCTGTCCCAAGTGGAGGAAGCCTGTCCCCGCAGCGGGGCTCACGGTGGGTGCGGCCGACTCTGCGTTCACGCTGCGGTGCCCATCGCCCGCCTCCTTACCCTGTCCCTGCACCTTGTGGGGCCCAGAGCAGGAATTGGGGGGCAGGGGTGTGGCGGGGAGTGCCGGACCAGCCTAGGCCTAAAGGTGAGGCCCTTGGGGAGGGCTTTGGGGGCTCTGGCCCCCTCTTGGTGACTTAAGTTTCCCACTACGTCCCTCTAGCATCTCACCCCTCCCTCAACGTGGCTTCTCCACTGGGCTTCTGAACCCTGCAGGCACTGCCACTTGATTTGAGGCAATTTGAGGCAGGCACTGATAATATACAGAGCTAGACTTGTCATTGTCTCTGGTTTGTAACACACTACCCTCACTGGTGCGCTGGGCTGCTTTTGTTTTAATTTAAGTGATGCAAGGACCGCCGTGCGCCCCTCAACCCACCCGAGACCTGGGACATCGCTAGAAGGTTCTGTGTGCCGCTGAGCTACACTTCACTGGGGGGGGGTGGGTTGGGGGACAATTTAAAGGGACGTGGCGGGCTGGAAGCAGCTCCGCTCATCGCAGAGTGCTTTCTGCTCCCTGGGCTTTGGTTGCGCCACCCCCCGTACAGGGGCCCCTGTCTGGCCCCTCTCTGACCACGTGATGTCACACAGCAGCAGTGGGCCCTCCCCTGCCCTCCCCTGCCCTCCCGTCCCCGAGGACGCCACTGCCCGCTGCTCCCACTGGGGCCGGGGCTGGCTACGAGGCTCTGGGGTTCTCGCCACAAAGCGCCCCCAGTCTTGGGTGGCTCGGCCCTCCCGGGACACCTCGGGGGGCCTCGAGGCCTTAGATGGCGACTTCCAGGGCTGGGGGCTGGGGGGTCGCAGGTGCCACGTGGAGGGTCTGGGGCTGGCAGCACTGCCCTGGGCCTGTGCAGGGCCGAGCCAAGACCAGGTGGGCTCTGCCCTCGGGATGTGGCCTGGGTCTCACTCTGCCCAGATGACAGACCTCTGGCGGGGCCCGCGGGGCTGGCCTGAGCCCATGGCTGAGGGCACTGAGGGGCCAGGCCAAGGAAGAGAAGCTCACCCCACCTCCAAAACCACCCCCTGCACCCTCACCGCACCCCTCCCTGCGCCAGGGGCTCACGGTGCCCGAGACGCAGCAGGGAAGGTAGAAGTAGGCAAGGGTGCTGGGCGGGGAGGGCAGGGGCAGGGAACCGGCATGGGCGGGGCAGCCAGGTCCAGTGTTCCAGGGCCCGCCCTGTGACCTGTGGCCCTCATGCCCCCGGTGCCCCCAATGGGAGACGTTCCTGTCCTGGCGTCCCCCTGCCTGAGAAATAGGCCTGGCTGGTCTTGCTGCTTCTAAGGGGCAGTGACCTGGGAGAAACACACCCACACCCACACACTCACATGCACACCCATGTGCACACATGTACGTGGACATACTTGTGTGCACATACAAAACACACTCACATGCACACATATGCACTGACACACTTAGACAGGCATGCTCGTGTGCACACACTCACATATACTAGCACGTTCATATGCACACAGTAACACTGACACATGCACACACTCACACATACCAACACATCACTTGTACACACATGCACAGTGACTCTCACAAGCACACTTACATGCACATCAACACACTCACACCCATGCATGCTTACATGAACTCACACACATGCTAACACACTCATGTATGCATGTGTGAGCACACGCTGTAACAAAATCTCTTACACACTTCTCTCATACGCACACATTCACACTGGCATGTTCATACACACCCTCACATGCATCCACACACCTTCATGCACACACCCATCCTCCAGACACACCCAGGGTACACACTCATGCACGGACACTCACACACTTATGCTGATACACCGCTGGTGCGCTCAGGACTCACACTGCATCCTGTGGGTGAGAGCCTATCGGTAAGTGGGACTTTGAAGCTGTCATCAGCTAAGGTGAGGCCACACAGAAGGCAGGTGGGCCTGGGAGACAGCAAAGTGGACAAAGCCGGACCCAGACGGGACAGACACTATGGGGGCAGACACCGGGTCTTGGAGGCTGGCAGCTGGCCCTTGGCATTGAACTTCCAGGCTCCAAAACTGAGCCCATAAAGTCCTGCTGTTTAAGCCGACCCGTGCGTGGCATTTGTGGCAGCAGCCCTGGCACACCAAGTTGCACACATGCACCTGCACTCACATTCACACCCGGCCTTCCCACACTCGTGCATATGCCAACATACTCACCCCACCCTGACACCCAGCACACATCCACTCTCACACCCATGCACACATGCTCACACACCCACACCCAGACCGTGCCAGGTGAGGGGTCTCTAAGGCCAACACATGCGAAGGTGGGGTGGCGGTAGTGGCGGGGGCAGCGTGTCCCTCTATCTCGGTCACTTGCCCCTCACCCCAGCCCAGTGGGCCCTGGGGTTGGGGTTCGTGCCTGCAGAGCACTGGGCGGTGATAAGCGGGCTCCACTGGGTGAGCTTGGGCAGGGCCCTGGGCGGGGCAGAGTAGGGGGACTCCCATCCTGCATGGGGGCCGGGGGTGGGGCCCTGTCCGTGGACAGCCGGCAGGAAGGTGGGCTTCTCTCTCCGCCGCCGCGCGCAGGCACAGGTCCAGGTGCGGCAACTCGGAGTGGCTTTCAGTCGGGACCTGGGCAGGGGGGTGGGTCTCGGTGGTGCTGCCTTGGGCCCCTGTGTCAAATCCTCGTGGTCAGTGGTCCGCTCATTTCAAAAGTGCTTCCTTCCAACAGTGACGTTGAATTCCAAGGCACTTCTCTCTAAACTCTTGAAATAGATCTGCTTTCGTTGGGAGATCAAGTGGCTGGTGTTTTTGTATCAAAACTGAGATTCTGGAGTTTGGAGTCAGCAGGAATTCAGCTGTGTGGCAGAGGGGTGACCTCTCCTCCAGGTAGGACATTGTCAGCCCGGAGAGGGCTGCCGGGATGGCCGAGCCCACTGCCCGGCTGAGCGTGGACAGAGCCCCCCACACCTGCTGGGCCTGGGAGACTAGCGAGGGGGGGGGGACAGACCAATGCGCGCGGAGCTGTCCCTGAGGAAGTTTCCCCCTTTAGGAACAAAACAGAGGAAGCTGCAGTTTATAGTTGCCCACGTGAAGGCAGTGCGGCCTGGCCTGATGTCTGCTGGTAGTGGGGTGCGGGCTGCTTCTCCCACACGCACCCCCGTCCCAGTTCACGACTCAGGTGGGCCCCAAATCACTCTGGAGCTCCAGCATTGAAACTCAGTCCCTGGGACATGCACCAGTCTCTTTCTCGCTCTTAAATATTCACGTAAAAGAGAACTTTGCAACTGTCCTCCCCAAACAGTGGAACAGTGGGGTGACTGGGTACTGGACTAGCTCCCCCCCCTCTCCCCGGAACATGCTCGTGTCCGCTCGCCCCACATGGGGTGGGAGTGTCACAGCTGCGACCCCCATGGCTGGCCAGAGGGGCAGTTCTGCTGGGGCATAGCTTCAAGGGAAGGGAGCTGAGGGGCTCGTAGCGACACAGGGGCTCCTTCCTCAAGTATTAGCTTTCGGGGCACTAGTGCAAACTCGGGCACTTGGGCTCCTTGCCTGCAGTGACCCCCTGGGGCACCCCACTCCACTGCAGGGGCCACGGCTCCCCCAGCTGCTGTGCATGGAACTGGGTCCCCAGAGGGGACCTCCAGGGCCTGTCTATGCAAGTGGCCTTTTTGGGAACAGGGTCCACTTGGTACCAAGTTCCAGTGAGGCCTTCCTGCGGTGGGGGCCTGGGGTCCCCACAAGAAGAAAAATCTGGAGGCCCAGAGATGTAGGGGAGGGGCCAGGAGGAGACAAGGCCCAAGGACAGGAGGCCACCTGGGAGCCCCCCTGGGGCCCTGCCCACCCTTCCTTTCGGACACCCCACCTCCAGCTCTGGGCGAGGACGGTGCCTGTTATTTGGAGTCCCCCATTTGCAGCACGTGTTTGGCTGCCTTAGGACACTCTCCCGCCATCTCGGAGAGCTCGACATCCGAGTGGTGGCCCTTGCTGACCCCTTCTGCACCGGCGGTGTCCTCTGCCGCCACTCATGGGGGCTTCGGGGACTGGATGTGATGGCCCTCCCTGCCACAGCCTCCTCGTCAACCTCCCTTGCCACCCCCAGGTCCCTGCCCGGTGGTGACATGCTGAGCACAAAGGGAACAGAGTCGGGGGCTTGGGCCCGGCCTTTTGGCCCTCCCGGGGTCCTCTCAGGCCCTCCCTAGGCAAAGAGGATGCGGAGCTGCCGGAATGGGGGTTTAGGGCCCGGGAATGAAGCCACACCCATCCCCAGATGGCAGAGGCACCAGGGTTTTAGCAGGGGACACCTGCCATCTGTCCTGCAATGAGGAGTGCAGGGGACAGGCAAGCGCCCCTGAGAAAGACACACATAGACAGCCCAGTCCCGCCCATGCCTGGGCCCAGGTTCCTGAGCCCATCCTCAAAACTATTTTTTTGTCTTTGTAAAAAAAATGGGATGTTACAGAGCGCACAAAGGCCCCTTTCACTCTCACCTGCCTCAACCTGAGCTGGACCCTAGGGATGGCCACAGCCCTCGTCAGGCCGGGGCGCCTCCTCACACACCTTTCTCTGAGCTTAGCCCGCAAGCCACAAGAGGCGGTAGGGGACTCTTTTGCAAACTCCTGTTTTATTATTATTTCTATTACTATTTTACACAGTGCTGGTGTCCTGGCTGTGCCCTCCGTGCTTTTCCTGTTTGCTCAGGCTCTCCCCAAGTGGGCACGTGGTCCCGCCAGATCCTCAGCTTGGGTGCAGTGAGGCTGCGTCGAGGACTGGTTCGCCGGCCCCCTGCTGATGGGCACTGGGCTGCTGTGGCCCACCTCGGGCTCTCTGTCCCCTTCCTGTGTCCGGACTCTTGTGACACTTTGGAGGGGCCATGGAATCGCCCCCTCTGAGGCCCCAGGGGTCTGGGGGTCTTGCAGCTGGACAGGGGCCAGGAGAGTGCACTGGCAAGGGCCAGCCTGTGGAGGGGGCAGGAGAGTGCACAGGGTACAGCCACCTCTGCTCCCGGATGGGACACCACCTGCCCGCCCGCCTGGGCCACACACTGGGCAGCAACCCCTGTGGCCTCGCCCAGAACGCGTTCAGAGTGGGAGACAGCATCGTGCACTGTGTTCCACGCAGAGCCCAGGGGCCCCAAGGAGAGGGCCGCAGGGTAAGTCCAGGAAGAGGCCAGGTCCCCACCTGCGCCCCTGCTATGTGACCAGCGCCTTCCGGAGGCCTCTTGGGTCGCGCCTCCGAGCCCCCTGGGGCTGGGGCCGCATGTGGGTGTGGGCCATGTCCGTGTGGCCTCGTAACCTGGACCGAGCCGGCAGGCATGGACGTCGGGGCAGCGCCCGGTAGGGTGGCTTTTCTTAGTCTGACAGCCTGTAACGGGCTGGAGCCGGGAGGCGTGATGGCCGAGCCTCTCCACTGCCTGGGGGTGGGGGGATGTGTGGACCAGGAATGGGGGCGCGGCACAGCATGCCGAGAGCGCCGTCTATCCCCCTCACTGGCGCCTGCAGCCCCCCCACCGACAGCTCAGGGCAGGGGGTGGGGGGAGGGGAGCCACTCCCCGGGAGCCCCACCCCCCAGGCCCATCAGCTGTCTGACTTGCAGCCACGGGGTTTGTGTCACATGGGGGCTCAGACAGGGTCCTCAGAGGGCCTCGGGCAGCAGATGGAAAAGCACCACCCAGGGCTTGGGGTGTGCTGAGGCATATGAAGAGGACTCAGTGCAGCTCCCTTTGTCTTTTCTTTCCTGGAGGGGCCTCGGTGAGAGGAGAGCAGGGCCTTCGTGCTGGGGAAATAAAAGCTGAGCAAAGGAGAAGCAGGACTGCATGGGTACACATCCAGGAACATCTCTTCCCGTAAGAGGGGCCGTTACCAGCCTGAGGCATGTGCCTGTGTGTGTTGTTAACAGATGGTCAGTGGAGGGTCCATCAGAGCCCCCTAGCCCCCGCGGGGGCCGGGCTCACGGCAGGAGGCTCCGGTGGGCTCGCACCTCGTGGTGAGACATGAGTCCCACAGCAGCGGTAGTCAGGATAGTGCCACATAACAAACATCCCTACTCGTTGGCTCAACAGTCCTGTCTTTGATGCCTCCTCTCCGTCTGTGGCTCTGGGGAGTCACTCCACACCGCAGGTAGGCATGGGCCTGTCTGTGGGTCTCTCATGTTGCCTGGCCAGGGCACGCTCTGTCGCTGCGAAGGCAAGGGGTGGCCCTGCTGCACAAGCCCACTGCCAGGCCTGGCTTGCTGACATCTCACCTTGCCGAGGATGGCATGTGGCAAAGCCAAGGGTTAGGGAAAGACACTAGACCCTCCCCGAGCCACGACTGAGGTGTGGTGTGTAACAATGGGGGAGGAATCGTGGACTTAGTTCCCTTCCCGTGATGGCCATGACTCAACTGTCCCCTGGGGCTGGGGACCTGGGTAGGAGCCCCAAGGTACTCTGGGTGGGGAGTCCTTGGAACTGGCTGAGGACCTGGGACAGGGGTGTGTGGGTTTCCCAGCCCAGCGTCCCGTTTCACTTTGATGGCCTGTGCCTCAGTTTCTCTTCTGAGCAGCACAGGAGATACTCCACCACTGTCTCTTTGCTTGCCCCTCTAAGGGGGTTACCTGGCTATATCAGTCCAGGCTCTCCAGAGAAACAAAATCCCTACAATGTATAAAAAGATTTATTTTGTTTTAAGAGATTGGCTTAATGTGCCCATGGGGGCTGGCGAGTCTGAAAGCGGAAGGGCAGGGACAGGCGGGCGGCGCTGCCGCAATCTCGAGGGAGAAATTCACTGAGACCCTGTCCTGGCCTCCCCATGTCCCCCATGCCACGTCACTGACTGTGGAGGCAATCCCACATAGAAAACCCCACAGCAACTTCAGACTCGTGTTGATTAATCACTGGGGACCCTGGCCTGGCCGAGGGGCACAGGCTGACCTCGGTGCTGTTCGCTGCGGAGTTTTAGGAGGTGGCTCAGGTGACAAACCCTTTCGGGGGATGCCTGTAGGAAGGTCGCGTGGGTGGGGGTCTGCCTCCCCCCGCAGCCCTGCTCCTCTCACAGGGGGGTGGGTTTTGCATCGGCAGGAAACTCTGGGGGCCGCCCCGACCTGGTTTTCGGTGGGGCACTGAGCTATGGCGTGGGGTGGTGGGAGAGATGGATTTGGGGGTTGACCCGCCGCGGACATCCAGCAGAACCCCCTTGGCGGGGCCGTGTGGCCTCCCGGCCCCGTGCACAGAGGCGCCACCCTGCCCCGAGCCCCTGGGAACGGTGCTGGCCCAGGCAGGTTCGGCAGGGGCACTCCCTAAGCTGGTCCCTGCGCTTCAGTGGAGACAAATGTCCTTTGACGTCATCGCTTTCCACATCGCTGCCCGCCCGACCCCGCCGGAGCCCCAGCCGGCCTGCCTGGAGCTGCGGGGAGCGTGGTCTGTCCCGGCACGCCTGTCCCTGTGCTGCGGGGGCTCTGCGGCCCTCCCCCTCTGCCTCAGCCCAGCCCTCTTGGCTCCCTCCTGCACCCCACAAGCCCACCGAGGGCCCCCTGGGCCTTCCCGCCCTGAGCTGGAGGCTGTGGGGTCTCCGAGGCCCACCCGTTCCCTATAGGGAGTGAGGGCTCTGCTTGCACGCCAGCCTGCAGGGAGCATGGGAGGGCAGGGTGCATGCACACGTGAGTACATGTGTGTACATGAGTGTGCATCTGCCCCTGCCTTTTCTTACCCAAGCACGCAAGCTATGTGTGTTAACCAGCCATGCCCATCTCCTGCAGCGCTGTTTTATTTATCCGCAAGCCCGTTTTGGGCTGTCGAGTCCAAGCACGTGCCTGTGGCTGCCCGAGTGGCGGGGGGCAGCTCGCGGGCCGGGCAGCTGGGGAGCTGCTGGCGGATCCTCACTCAGAGTAGCTCAGACTCTTTCTGCTTTGCCAACCCACCCACCCCTGGTCCCCACATTCCCTCAAAAGAAGCTGTCCCTGGGCCTTAGGGCCCGGCTGCCTTCCCTAGGCACAGGACCACATGGCTTCCCCTCTGCTGACCACGACGGCCCAGTGCCCCCTCCCAGCTGCCGTGCCCCCTGGGGTAGCTATGGAACCCTGCGGCCCTGTTGAGGGGCTGATTTGGCCACGCCTCATGGGGCGCTGCCCCTACTGCTGGGCAGGCCCACCACAGCCCCCCATCCCAGCACAGCAGAGCACAGGGTGTCCTTGGGGCCCTCTAACTGATGCCAGCTCTCGGCTCCCCTTCCCAGGACTGGGGCACAAGCCCAGACAGGCTCAGGGGCCTGGTGCAGGAAGAACACGTGTCTCCCGATGCCCCCCATCGCAAACGCCAGGGAGACAGTGGGTCCCCAGGAGCCAGGCCTGCCTGCCACTCCCGGCTAGGCTGGTGCATATCCCCAGACCAGCACTGGGTAAGTAGAGGCTCAGTCATTCATTTACTCATTCATTCATTCATCAAATACTCGCTGAGGCTGGCCACGTGCCTGCCCTGGGAACGCAGCAGGACCACGACGCTGGCCACCTGGAGCTCAGGTCCTGGGAGGGAGAGGCTGTTAGTGTCCTGGCCACCAGAACAGAGAGCACCCAGTGGATTGGCTTAAACAATGGGAATCTACTGGCTTGTGGTTTTGAGGCGAGGACAGGTCCAACATCGAGGTGAAATCAAGATGACGGCTGCCCCCAGAAGACCGTGGCATTCAGTCCTGGCTGTGGCCACTGGCTCCGGGCTTTTCTGTCTCACAGAGTGCACGCGGCGGCCTCTCCCGGCCCTTCTCCTCTGCCCTGGCTCCGCTGGCCTTCTGGCTCCGCCCTTAGCTCTCTCTCCCTCGCTCTCTCCCCCTGAGGATGTCCCTGCTTACAGGACTCGGCAGTAGGATAAGAGCCATGCTGACTGCAGTAGCCTCACCGACAGCCCTGCCTGCGGTGTGTCCACACCCCAGGGGTAGATTAGGGTTAAGGATGTTTTTTCTGGGGCAGCTCCCAGCCCCGAAGTGGAAGATTGGCCAGTTCACAATAGTCACGTCATAGAAGGCAAAGGTGAGCGCTGGGGTGGGACCTGGGGGGTGGGGCGGGGCGGGGGCAACCCTTCAGCTAGTGTCAATCAGGAAGCCCCGGGACCGGGCGGGCGGGAATGAGGTCGTGCCCCAGGGAGGGCCCCAGCAGAGACCGAGCAGGTGCCCAGGTGGCGTGAGCTGGGTGGGTGTGGCTGGAGGGACTTGGGCACAGGGTAAGGCCGGAGAGGAGACCAAAATGGAGGCGTGTGTGTGCATGTGAGTGTGTGTGTATATGTGTGTGAGTTTGTGCACATGGGTGCATTCATGTCCATTTGTTGTGAGTAGGTGTGAATATGTGTGCTTGCATGTGTGTGCATATGCAAGTGTACAAATGTGTACATGCTTGAGAGTGCCTCTGTGTGTTTATGTGTGCACACCTGTGTTTTGGGTGCTGTCTGCATGTGTGCATATGCACTTGTGTGTGTGCCTGAGCGTGTGCTGCATGTGCTTGTACATGCTTGTATGTGTTTATGTGTGTGTGCACAAACACATGAATGAACAAGTGTGCATTTGTGCATGTGTGGTGCCTGCATGTGCGGTCTGCATTTGTGTGTTTGTGTGTGTGTGCATTTGTGTGTTTGTGTGTGCTTGTGTGTGTGTGTGTGTGTGTGTGTGCAGATCCCGCACGGTTTCCTGGACTCCAGGGAGGACAGGCCGTCCCTGCTGGAGGTTGCCCCCCTGCAGGCGCCTGGTCACCTGGGTGGAGGCTCATCGGCTGGAGCCTGGACACTGCCAGGTGATCCGGGCACAGCACTGCAGGTGTGGGTGGACGTCCGGTGCCCAGGCCAGAGTCGCGGCCCCATCCCCCTCTGAGTGGGGCCCAGACCTCCCAGTGCCCTCCTTCTTCCCTGGCGCACGCAGCTGCCTCGTCGCAGCTCCTCCTTCACATGGATAGGGCGGGCTCCGCCGTCGCTGGCCCGCCTGCTCTCCGAGCCGGCCTCCCCCTCTTCACTCCTCTTCCTGCCTCTCCCGCCGAGTCTGGCCCCCTTTCTGAGCCGTGGGGTGTCGGGGAGCTCGCCAGGAGCAATTCCCACCTCCTGTTCCAAGAGAAGGGGTGGACTTCCTCTTGGTGTGCTTCTCACCTGCCCAGTGGTGGGGCCGGGCTGGGGGCTTCACTTTGCATGGCCGGCGCCCACCCCAAGGCCGCACATGGCCTCCGACGCCTTCCGAGGGCAGGGCCTCAGGCCCTGAGATGCGCACCCGTTCCGCGCCCCAGGGAGGGTCCCAGGCTGCACTGGGCAGGAAACCAGCGCATCGCGGGCCTGGAGGGGGTTAGGCGGCCCCTCCTCCTTCATGCCCAGAAGATGCCAGAGTCGAGCGGGGCTCAGCCGCAGGGGCAGCCCTCCCACGTTGCCACCCCTCCTTGCCCACCTGGACCGCAGCACGCCACCCCCAGACCACACCTGGGAGATGCACCTCCAGCCTCTTCGGATGCTCTGGAGGGAGCACTGGAGCAGGAGTCAGAGAGGAGAGGGGCCACGGAGGGCTAGGTCTGAGAAGGCCGCACCGGGGCTGACCCTTACAAGGGTCCTGACATGTGAAAACCCGGGAGATGGGGCAGAGGGAAAAGGCCGTTGGGCATTTAAGATTGAGCCAATCAAACACAGGGTGCCCCCAGAGCTGTTCCGAGACCCCCACCTGCCTCTCCGAGCTCCCCCCATAATTGAAGCTTTGTGTCCTCTGTGTGGCCACTGGGTGCTCCCCTGGGAGGCAGGCAGGGCCAGGCGGGGCTCAGCCTGAGCTCCCAGCGCCGGGACAGCAGGGGCGCCACAGAGGCGGGGGGCGGGAGCGGGTGGGGGCGCCCTACGGGCCTTGGGGCCATGGGGCGGGGCAGGGGGGGCAGTTGGGGGCAGCCCTCGGGGAAAGAAAGCACACGGCCAGCTGGTGTCAGCTCCGGAAGTAAGGGACGGCGAAGCAGCCCCCTTTAGGGGACTTGACGAAAGGCCGAGGGGTGGAGGGGCGTCCAGTTGGGGCTGGCGCCACCCTCCCCCCAGCTCCCTGTGGGTCCTAAACACGGAGTGCAGGCCCGGCTGAGGGACACCAGGGGGCGCCATCCGGTGCCTTCCCGAGGACAAGGGGCCTCTCGCAGACCTCATCACCACTAAATTGGGGTGCTGAGCCACGGCGCCTGGCCCGCGGGCTGCTCTGCATTCTACGGGGACATGCAGAACGTTCTGGAAGAGTGAGTGAGTGAGCGGATGAAACAAAAGGGAAATCCCCTCCTGAACGTGCCCTGAGAGATGGGCCCCACCCCAGGCCAGCCCAGGAATAACCTGCGTTGCTGGTGCATGGGCAGGACTGCTGGGGACCCCCAGTCCCAGGTCTGCGCTGGTTGAGCAGAAGGAAGGCCTTCCGCTGTGGTAGAGACGAGGGGGCCCTGGGGTGGGTGTTCAGGAGAAGAGGGCTCGCCGGAGGCCCTGCCCCCCGCCCCTGCTCCCCACCCCCTGGGCCTGCCATTGGGTGGGCTTTGCTCTCTGAGTCCCCAAAGGCCGGTCAGCCACAGCCGGGACAGCCGGGAGCAGATCTCTGTGCCCGACCAGCCACATCTCTGGGGTGCAGTTCCATCAGCTCTGCCCTGAGGGGCGGCCCAGGGGGGCCGGGGAGGAGAAGCAAGATGCGGGGTCCTGCACCCCCCTTCCACCCAGTCCTAGTGTGCAGCTCCCTGGAGGCAGGTCCAGGCCGCGGTGCAGGACAAGGAGCCCTTGTGCCTTCAGGGTGGCGACAGCTCGTCCGTGCAGGGGCTGCTCCATGCCAGGGATGCCTTGGTGCATGTGCTCGCTGAGGGGTCAGGCCGGCCACAGGCTTTCCCAGTGGGGTTTTCCCCATGGAAAGTGCTCTCAGGAACCCAAAGGCTTCTGGAGCGTGGGGTTACACCTGAGCAGGTGTGTATGGAGCAGCTGAAAAGGGTGACGGTGGCGGCAGTGCAGGGACACACCCCATCCACCCTGTCCTTGACCCATGGACCTGCAGGGCACAAAGTAACCTCAGAAACCGACCTTCTTAGGACTCACTCCACAAGTGAGCCAACTGATTGGGCGCCAGCAGAGGTCCTGGCTGGGGCTGGGGCCAGGACCCGTGTCCCCGGCTGCCCTCGCTTGCTGAGGCTCTCTTAGACCCTCGACCTCCTCGGCCCCAGGATGAGTGATTAGAGAAGCAGGTCTGCCAGAGCCGCACCCTCCGGGAACCCGCTGTCCCAGTGGAGACGGGAGTGCTGGGGCTGCAAGCCCGGGCGGGGACCAGAAACAGGACAGGTTGTACCCAGGAATGCAAATGAGCTGGCCGCAAGAAAGGGGAAGGGCGTCCAGCCTGGCCCGAAACCGGCAGCTGCAGCCGTGCCAACACAGCTGGCCTGGAAAATTCCCTGCACCAGCTGATGCCCCTGGCAAGGGCAGGGCGCTGGATTTTGTGTTTTGAGCAGCCGGGGGTGGGGTGTCCTGGTTAATGAGGACCGGCCAGGGGTCCAGCCTGCCCACCAGAGGGCTGCCCAGGCTAGCCCCAGCCCTCGGAATCTTTTGCCAGCAGCTGGGACGAAAGGGAAGCACCTCCCCCCAGCCATGGTGACTTCGTTTTCCAGCCACAAGTGCAGCCCCGGAGGTAGGGGAGCCAGAGGGCAGAGGAGCTCAGCCGACTTCAACCCAGATGGGTGGAAAATTCCCCGGCCCGCGGTGCTGAGCCACAGGATTTGGGTAGCCAGGGGGGTGCACTGGGCAGAGGCTGGGGCTGGCAGCCAGCACCGACAGGGAGATCCAGACAGTGGGGACAGAGAGGGAAGCTTGGTGCCCTGGAGCAGGCGCTGCCTCCTTCCTTCTCTGGAGAATTGCAGACGAGCGGAAGCAGCTGTGGGCTGCAGGCTGGGGGGCCTGCAGCCGGGGCTTCCTGCCACCCTTACTCAGTGCGGGAGGGGGGAGCCGGGGGGTGGCTCTGGCCTGGAAAAGGGCCCTCAGTGTGCACAGGGGAGCCCTGGGACAATCCCTGAGGCTTCCAAATTCCCATCACTGGCCTAGAAACCCGAGGGCCACCTCCGGGCTGCGTGTGCAGGCTGCCCCCAGCCTGTGGTGTCCGCAGGACTGTGGGGAAGTGGCAAGCAGCTCTTGCAAGAGGGCAGCCCTGCCCCAGCCTGACCACCACCTTGCAGGGCCAAGGACCGGGCTGGGGCCGAGGGGCTGGGGCTGAGGGGTCCTGGCCGTGGTGGTCAGCAGGCGTTTATAACCCTGGTGGCTGAATTAGCGGGGCCCCGGGGCCCACCAACCGTCCACTCCCTTGCTCTTGTCAGCAAATAATATACCTGGGAACTGTCTCATGGGTTCAGGGAGCCCCCAGACCTCACCGAGCAGCTCCGCCCTTTAACCTCATGGAGTGTCCCCACCCCAAGCCCCATTCCTTAGAAAGCGGAGTTGACTGCAGGCTTCGCCACGTATTGGGGTCGGGAGGTGACAGTTAAACGGATTTGGAAACACCTATTGCATCTTTATTTTCACCGCCAGTGTACTGTTTGCAGTTTTAAAATGAGGCATTTAAAACGGGCTCTGAAGCCAAGCCCATGGAAGGGTCAGACCTTCACTGGTTTGAGCAACATAAGGAACTAAAAAGATATTCATTTCTTAGCTTCCAGATGCAAGAAAAATCTGAAAAGGAAATGAACACCCACATTTGGTTTTTAGCATCTCCCGTGTTAGCTCTCACCCATGACATGTGAATACTCTGGAATGACATTGTAGGTTCTGAAAATGCTGTGTCTGCCCCAGGCCTTGGTGCCCACGTCTCCCAGCAGGGAGAAGAGCTGCTCCCGAGCCCGGCTGTCTTCACAGAAGGAGGAGCGGGGCGGCCGGGCGCTGGGAAGCGCTGCTGCTTGCACCCGGTAAGACCCCTGGGGCTCCGCGGACCCCCATGCTGCTCCCACGCCTGGGGATAAAGTGGTCTCGCCCTGCAGACGGAGCGGGGGCCCTTCCCAGGGCGGTCCGGGCTGGGTGCCAAACCCTGGCCTTGGGGACGTCCTTTTGTCCCGCGCCCTCCTCCTGAGCAGACAGCTCCGGTGTCTCAGGGCTCCTCCCCGAGCCCGGGACTCCGCCCAGCCGCTTGTTAAAGCAGATAAGCACCCACCGCGACAGGGCCATGCAGTGGCGGCAGGCCGGGAAGATGAGGTCAGCGCCGTGGCACGCTGGTGGGAGAGCAATTCGTTGGGAAACATGAGCCAAACAGAAAAGAGGCAGTGCAGCCCGGAGTCTTTTTCCAAAACCCCTTCTGGCGGGCTTCCAGCTGCGGGCAGGGGCATGGGGGGTGTGGGGGTGCGGGGGCCCGGCAGGGGGGGCTTCCGGGGTGCAGAAACCACGGTCAGCCCCAGAGCCAAGCTGCCAGGGGCTTTACCGTGCTCAGTTCTCTCTCTCTCTTTTTTTTATTTACGTTTTGAGGTTTGGGTTTCTTTGGAAGTTTCCCTAATATTTTTCCAGTAATGTCATAACCGATATGAGGAAATGTTCAATTTCTCTAGAGTCTCATTTTTGGCCGGGGAGGGAACCCCCCCCCAATTGGTGCACGTTGCAGACACCTGGCGACCCAGGGGGGATGTCCATGGAGGGGCTAGCCCAGCCGGGTGGGCGGGGGCCCCCAAGAAGGGGCGGATTTCCTCATAAGTGTTTAGGACTGACAGTGCAGTGTAATGAGGTGATAATAAACAGTCAGCTGACTTCAGTTGTTTGTCCTGCAGCTTTAAGCTCGTACAGACAGGGCACCTCTTACTTCCCGCGCCAGGGCAGTCCACCCCCGCCCCTCACTGTTTTGCTGAACTCAGCGTTGGAGCCCTGGGGCCGGAAGGTGACCCGGGGGCAAAGCTCCAGTGGGCTCCAAGCCCCAGGGGTTTCAGGGGGACCCCACCACTCCATTAGGAAAGAACCTCCTGTGCTACACGAACAGAAAAGGACAGAGAGTGACACCAAAACCCAAGGAGATAGGCACAAGAAAGAAAACCAAAATATTTACACCCAAAATACACGCAATGAAAGAAAAAACACATCAACTGGACTTCATCAAAGTGAAAAATTTTTGTGCATCAAAGAACTTTATCAAGAAAGTGCAAAGACAACCTACACAATGGAAGAAAATACTTTGAAACAACATATTTGTTAAGGGCTTATTATTCAGAGTATATAGAGAAATCCTACAACCCACAGGCGATGCGGTTAAAAGCTGTGCAAAGGACTGGAGTGGACATTTCTCCAAAGAAGATATTCAGATGGCCAGTAAGCACGTGAAAAGATGCTCATCACTGTTCATTAGGGAAATGCAAATAAAAACCACAGTGAGAGGCCACTTTACACCCACTAGAGTGGCTATTACTTAAAAAAACAACAAAAAAGCAGGTGTTGGTGAGGATGTGGAGAAATAGGACGCTGGTGCATGGTTAGTGGGGTGGAAATTGGAAGACAGATGGCTGTTGCCTCGGAAACTTAGTAGAGAACCAGTCTATGCCCCGGCAGTCTCAGTTCCAGGTACATGCTCCGAGGAACTGACAGTGGGCACTCAGGACAGGTGTTTGCACACTGACGCTCAGAGCAGCATTATTCAGAACAGCTAAAAGTTGGAAATAACCCAAGTGTCCCTTAGGGATGAATGGAAAAACAAAACGTTCTCAATTCACATAAATGAATGTTATTCAGCTGCAAACAGGGTGAAGTTCTGATGCTTGCACAGCATGGGCGAGCCTTGGAGATGTCATGCTGGGTGAGATGAGCCACAGAAAAGGGCAGGGATTGCCGGGCCTCACTGACATGGAATAATTAGAATAAGCAAACTCATAGAGACAGAGAGAGGAGCCCAGGTCATCAGAAGTGGGTCAGGAGAGTACCGAGAGTTAGTGCTCAAGGACTGGAGTTTCTCTTTGGGGTGACGGAAAATTCTAGTGACAGATGGTGGTGACAGCAGGACAACAATTGAATTGTAGGCCTGAAAGCGGCAAAAACAGAAATTTTAGGTTGTATATATATTAAAGTACAACGTTTAAAAAAGAAAAAAAACAACCACAGGCCAGTCTCATGCACGAGCACAAAAATACAAATTAAAATATGTAGATACTAATAAGCTATGACCCAGCAGATGGAAAGATGGTTAGAAATTAAGGAAACTTCAAAAATAGATCTCCTTTTTTCATGGGGAAAAGAGCAAACTCTCATGGTTACTTTCGTCGATGTTGAAAAGGCAGTTGACAGCATTCAACATACACTTGTGTTTTAAAAGAATAGTCCTAATAATAAATATACAAATTGTCCCCATGGTCAATAAAAGCATATGTGACAGATTTCTGCCAAAATTCCAGAATCTTGCTGCAGGAGGAGACCCGGGAGGCACCGACAGGGAAGCGGGAACAGGTGGTCTCCCTCCTGGGTGATGGGTTGGGGATTTGCACCCACGTCCCAGGACAAGAGGAAGAGGAGGGCTTGCAGCTGGGGTGATCGATGCCGGAACCCGAGGGCATGCTCTGCAAGACGGTAACCGAGTAAGAGAGCCCCGGGAGAGGCAGGTAGAGAGCTGCGTGCACAGGGCTCGACAGCCTTCTCCAGTGCAAAGGGCAGCTGGAGAAAAGGCTCTGTTTATGAGAGCAGTAAAACGATAAACACCTACGGATGAAATAAAAAGAGCTGCGCAAGGAACTCTAAACCAAGTTTCTTGAATGAATGAATGCAAAGAAAGGGAAGGAAATCCTGTTCTTGGCCAGAAAAACTCAATACGACTGAGCGATCAAGTATCCTGAAATTAGTCTATAACTTTACTGTAACGCCAGTAAAATACCAGCAGGTGTTTTTTTTTCCTTAGAACTAGACAGACTGACCCTAGAGGTCATATGGAAAAATCAGCAGGCAAGAGTAGGTAGGAAATTCCAGAAGTTACGCCAGGGAACCAGTCCTGCCAGATATTTAAAATAGTTAGGCAGTTGCAACATGAGAAATGTGAACAGACAGAGCAGACAGAGCTGTGAAGTGGGACAGAGGGAATGGAAATAGCCCCAACACACGCACGTATGCATGCACACACATCCATATATGTGCACCCACACACATGCAGGCACACTGCACGTGCCTGTGCAAGCACATACATGACACACACACACACACACACACACAAGCATCTTGTGCAGGAGACATAGGCCATTGGTGAATAAAGTCTATTTGTTAAATGGTCCTACTGAGACAACCAGGCAGTCGTCGAGGCCTCCCCTCCCTCACTTGCTAACCCCCCAATTTATGACTGGTTATTATTTCAGAGAGTTAGTTGTAAAATTTGAAACCATAAGCACAGACTAGTTTCATTGAATCTTTTTTCTGTATCTATTTTTTTTAATTGTGAAAATAGCATATATACCAAAAAGCAATACGTTTCAAAGCACACAGCAGCAATCAGATATAGAACAGATTTCAAAATTTGTATGGGTTACAGTTCCACGATTTTAGGTTTTCCTCCAAGACACTGGAGACTAAAAGAAATAGCAATAAAACCATCCCAGAGTCATACTCATTTGTTAAATCCCATCTTCTCTGTTATAACTCCACCTTCTCTTTTTATCTTTCTCTCAATCTTTAGGGGTATTTGGTCTATGCCCATTCTAACTTTTTCATGTTGGAAGGGGCTGTTGATAATATAGGGTAGGGGAGTGCAACTAGCTGATGTTCTGGAGAGGCTGGCACCTCTGAGTTGTGGGACTTGTCTGGTCCAGGGACCCATCTGGAGGTTGCAGTTTTCTGGAAAGTAATTATACTGCATAAGGAAGCTTTGTAGAATCTCAGATAAAGCTCTAGGTGTTCTTTTGGATCGACAGGAATGGCTTTGGCAAACTATGATAAATAGCATTATCTAGCTGAAGCTTGCATAAAAGTGGCCTCCAGAGAAACCTTTCAACTCTATTTGAGCTCTCTCAGCCACTGATATCTTATTTGTTACACTTCTTTTCCCCCTTTTTGGTCAGGATGGCATTGTTGATCACACAGTGCCAGAGCCAGGCTCATCCCTGGGATTCATCTCCCACATTGCCAGGGCGGCTTTCACCCCTGGATGTCATGTCCCACATAGGGGGCAGTGAGTGATTTTACTTGCAGAATTGGGCTTAGGCAGAGTGAGGCCACATCTGAGCAACAAAAGAGGTCCTCTGGAGGTGACCCTTAGGCACACCTATCGGTAGGCTAAGCTTCTCCACTACCTACATAAGCTTCAAAAGAGCAAGCCTCAAGATCAAGGGCTTGGCCTATTGATTTGGGTGTCCCTAATGTTTGACACAGTATCAAGGGATTCCCTTATGGTAAAGTTTAATAGTTCCATATATTTTTTCCCATCTCTCAAGGGACTTTGGCAATACTTTTTACTTTTCTGCTCAGCATACTTTGGGCTGTACCTGGGCATTAAATTAAGCTATGCAGAATACGAGTCCTCATTTCCATTCTGGGCTCCCTGTGTTTGGGTTGTTTAAATGATCTCTCCAGACAGGTTGAGTTAGATTATGTGCTACAGAAAATTAGGTCTTGGGTGAAATAAACTTCTCTTCCTTTAGTCTCACAGAGTAGATGTTCTAAAATATGGTGTCCTCCTTACCCATGTATTCTGATTGACATTCCCCCTGACCCAGTTGGCTTCGTTCTTATCTCTAATTGAAGACTGATCTCTTTTTCAGGTTCTTTAACAGTCATTGCATGTGGCCATGCGGACTTTCAGACCCCCGGAACTTCCATTTGGAGACTTGGGTGTCACAGAGGTCCCTAAAGTTCCAGGGAAACACCGGGTTGTACACATATAGCACAGCCTCTAAAAATCTAGAAATAACAATTATAGCTCTGGACTAAACGCAACCACTATAAGAGCTTACAATCTAGGCCCCAATTTTCTTATAAGTATCTTTTAAAAGAGACAATACGATATTTGTTTTTTTTGTTTCTGGCTTGTTTAACCTCATCAAATGTCCCACAAGTTCATTCACAACATTGCATGCCTCATGACTTCATTCTTTTCTGTAGCAGCATAATATTCAATCACAGGTATACATAATACACAATCACAGTTGACCATTCTCCTTCTCAGTCAGTGCATCCTTCAGCCACCTCCATCCACTGGGCATCAGGGATAATGGTCCATGTCTCATATTATCCTCACTTGGTGGTACAGTCATCAACAGTCTTAATTTTGGACACATTTCATTGATCCCAACAGAAAAATAACTGATAAACACACCCTCACCAAATAGAAAATCCAAACCTCATCTAAGCTTTTGTCCCCATCCCCATTACTTACCCCTGCTGTTGTTTGGTTCTGTGATGTCTTCCTGTTAAACATGGCCCATAGCATGCAATCGTGTTCCCCCTAAACCCCGATATTATAAACTCTTTATACAAGATTCATACCTTAGAAGTGGTTTATGCAAGAACGTATTTATATTTGTAGTGATAATTGGTGGATTACATGGCTCTTTCAATCACGCGCACCTTCAAAATGGCAATATTACTTACAATCTCACTAATAAACTGTCTTTGCTTCTATCCATTTCCTCATTAGCTAACCATTCACTCATCTCTAGCTTCCGTGTGTCTCTAAGACCCCTGTATTCTGTATTATGAGCCTCTGAGTTTACCTTTATCAAGTTCATAAAAGCGAAATCATATAGTAGCTATCCTTTTGTGTCTGGCTTATTTCACTTAGCATTATGTCCTCAAGGTTCGTCTAAACTTGTCAGGTGCCTCAGGATGTTATTTTGTCCTCCTGCTGCATAACATTCTATCGTTTGTATATATGACATTTTGTTTATCCACATCTGTTGATGGGCACCTGGATTATTTCTATCTTTGGCAATTGTGAATAATGCTGCTGTGAACATTGGTGTGCAACTGTCTGTGTCACTGCTTTCAGCTCTTCTGGGTATATTGTGAGTAGTGGTATTGCCAGGTCATAGGGCAATTGAAATTTAGTTTTCTAGCTGTGTTCCATTAAAGCTGCACCATTATACATTCCCACCAGCAGTGCATAAGTGTCCCAATTTCTCCACATCCTCTCCAACATTTATGGTTTCCTGTTTGTTTAGTAGCAGCCGTTCTTATAGGTGTGAGCTGATTTCTCATTGTAGTCTTGATCTGCATTTCCCTTATAGCTAATGAAAATGAACATCTCTTCATGTACTTTTGAGTCATCTGTATTTGTTCTTCAGAAAAATGCCTATTCATATCTTTAGCCCATTTTATAATAGGGTTGCTTGTTCTTTTGTTGTTCAGTTGTATGATTTCTTTGTGCATACAGGATATCAAACCTTTGTCTAATACATGATTTCCAAATATTTTCTCCCATTGAGTTGGCTGCCTCTTCACCTATCGAATAAAGTCTTTTGAGGAGCAGAAGCATTTGATTTTGAGGAGTTCCCATTTATCTATTTTAATTTTTTACTTGTGCTTTGGGTGTGGAGTTTAGGAAGCTACCTCCTAATACTAGCTCTAGAAAATGTTTCCCTATATTTTCTTCTAGGAGTTTTATAGTACTGGTTCTTATACTTACATCTTTGATTCACTTTGAGTTAATTTTGGTATAGGTGTAAGGTAAGGGTCATCTTTCATTCTTTTGGCTGTTGATATCCTGTTCTCCCATGCCCATTTATTGAAAAGACTTTTGTCCCAGTTCAATGGATTTGGGGGCTTTCTTGAAGATCAGTTGAGCTTTGATTTGGTGCTTTATTTTTGTATTCTCAATTTGATTTCATTAGTCAATATTTCTATCTTTATGCCAGTACCATGCTGTTTTGACCACTGTGGCTTTATAATAAGCTTTAAAATCAGGAAGTGTTAATCTTCTCACTTTATTCTCCTTTTATAAGATATTCAAGATCTCTTCCCTTCCAAATGAATTTGATAATTAACTTTTCCAAGTCTTCAAAGTAGGTTGTTGGAATTTTGATTGGTATTGCATTGAATCTTTGATCAATTTGGGTGGAATTGACATCATAACTATATTTAACCTGCCTATCCATGAGCACAGAGTGTCTTTCTACCTATTTAGATCTTCTCTGATTTCTTTCAGCAATGTTTTGCATTTTTTTGTGTACAGTTCTTTTACACATCTAATTAAATTTATTCCTAGATACTTGATTCTTTTAGTGGCTGTATCAGTTAGGGTTCTCTAGAGAAACAGAATCAACACGAAATATTCGCAAATATAAAATTTTTAAAAGTGTCTCATGTAACCATGGGAATGTAGAGTCCAAAATCTGCAGGGCAGACTGTGAAGTCGATGATTCCAATGGAGGGTCTGGATGAACTCCACAGGAGAGGCTCGCCGGCTGAAGCAGGAAGAGAGCCTGTCTCTTCTGAATCCTCCTTAAAAGGCTTCCAGTGATTAGATTAAGCATCACTCATTGCAGAAGACTCTCCCCTTGGCTGATTACAAATGGAATCAGTTGTGGATGCAGCCGATGTGATCATGATTTAATTCTATGAAATGCCCTCATAGCAAAAGACAGCCAGCACTGGGCCAACCAGACAAACAGGTACCACCACCTGGCCTAGTTGACACATGAACCTGACCATGACAGTCCACCCCTTGTCAACTTGGCAGCTATACTCATCCCTTAAACCATACCTAATTTCTAAATAAAAAACAATAAAACACATTTTTTCTTTCACCTAACAATAGTCAATTGTCCTGCATATAACTGGAAACACGTTAAATCTCTCCAGAATAGGGTACAAGTCCTTGGGTAATATTCATTCTTAAACTTGATATCTTACAACTTAAATAGTATAACATGAACAAAACAGTATCACAGTCCTCATTTCTGTAACTGATCACTTGGTCATAGTTCATAATTATCACTACCTCCTTTACTACCCATTCCATGTTCCCTTTACCCTCAGCAAGCAGTTCGGCTGGCCATAGTTCTTTGCCTGGAGAGGTGACCCAAACTTTCATTCCTGATGTTTCAGAGCCATTGGTAGTCCTGCCTGAATAGGATTGTTGCAGTTTTCCATTGATTTTAATCACAGGGCATGGTAGTACTAAAAGATGCCCTAGGGAATTTCCTATATTCCAGGAAAACTCTTCTTTACCACCATTGTGTAGTTGCAGTCCTATTTCCCCCTGATAGTCAGGGTCAATCACTCTAGCCAATAATGTAATCCCCTTCTTGGTTTGTTGATCCAGGGGCATGAGTAGTGCAAAGTGACCAGGTGACAGTCTTAGATTCCAATTCAATGGAATCATTGTTGTGTCTCCTGGTGGAAGCACTTCTTCTTTTGGAACTAAAACCCGTATACCAGAAGAGCTCACAGTCTCAGGGACGGGAAGCAAAAAATTTCCTAATGGATCACTAGGGGTAATAGTGAGTAGTGCCACTCCCATTTCCACCCCTTGGTTCCTGGACCCATGAATCCTGGGCTATGGGAGAAACAGCACCATACAGCGGATGCTGATTCAGAGCATACACAGATTCCTGGAGAATATTACCCCAGCCCTTCATGGTACTGCCACCTAGTTGGCACTGTAATTGAAGGCCATTTCACAGTTCTATCAATCCAGCTGCTTCTGGATGATGGGGAACATGGTAAGACCAGAGAATTCCATGAGCATATGCCCATTCTTGCACTTCATTTGCTGTGAAGTGTGTTCCTTGATCAGAAGCAATGCTGTGTGGAATACCATGACAATGGATTAGGCATTCTGTAAGCCCACGGATGGTAGTTTTGGCAGAAGCATTGCATGCAGGGAAAGCAAAACCATATCCAGATTATGTGTCTATTCCAGTTAGAACAAATTGCTGCCCCTTCCGTGATGGGAGTGGTCCAATGTAATCAACCAGCCACCATGTAGCTGGCTGGTCACCTCGGGGAATGGTGCCATATTGGGGGCTGAGAGTGGGTGTCTGCTGCTGGCAGATTGGGCACTCAGCAGTAGCTGTAGCCAAGTCAGCCTTGGTGAGTGGAAGTCTATGTTGCTGAGCCCATGCATAACCTCCATCCTTACCACCATGACGATTTTGTTCATGAGCCCATTGGGCAATGACAGGAGTTGCTGAGGAAAGGGGATGACTGGTATCCACGGGATGGGTCATCTTATCCACTTCATTATTAAAACCTTCTTCTGCTGAAATCACCTTCTGGTGCACATTCACGTGGGACACAAATATCTTTTCACCCACTCTGAAAGGTCTATCCACATGCTTCTCCAGATCTCTCTGTTACCAATTTTCCAATTATGGTCTTTCCAAGTCCTTGACCATCCAGCTAAACCATTAGCGACAACCCATGAATCAGTATACAAACGCACCTCTGGCCAGTTCTCCTTCCAAGCAAAATGAACAACCAGGTACACTGCTTGAAGTTCTTCCCACTGTTGAGGATTTTCCCACACCACTGACCTTCAAGGACACCCCAGAAAAAGGTTGTAGTGCTACAGCTGCCCAATTTCAGATGGTGCCTGCATATCATGCTGAACCATCTGTAAACCAGGGCCGAGTTTTCTCTTTCTCGGTCAATTCACTGTAAGAAACTCCCCAAGAGGCCATAGCTCTGGTTTGGAAAAGTGAAGGTAAGGTAGCAGGAGTGGAGACCATGGACATTTGGGCCACTTCCTCATGTAACTTACTTGGGCCTTCAGGACCTGCTCTGTCCCTATCTCATATATACCATTTCCATTTTACCATACAGTGCTGCTGCGCACGCCCAACTTTATGGCTTGGTGGGTCAGACAACACCCAGTTCATGATGGGCAACTCAGGTCTCATGGTAACTTGGTGGCCCATGGTTAAGCATTCGGTATCTAAAGGCCCAGTAGCAGGCCAAAAGCTGTTTCTCAGAAGGAGAGTAGTTATCTGCAGTGGATGGTAAGGCTTTGCCCCCGAATCCTAAGGGTCTGCTTTGTGATTCTCCTATAGGGGCCTGCCAAAGGCTCCAGACAGCATCTCTATTTGCCCCTAGCACTTCCAGTGCCATTGGATCTGCTGGATCATATGGTCCAAGTGGCAGAACAGCTTTTGCAGCAGCCTGGACCTGTAGCAGAATCTCCTCTTATTCAGGTCCCCACTCAAAATTAGCAGCTTTTCTGGTCACTCGATAAATGGGCTGGAGCAGCACACCCAGATGCAGAATATGTTGTTGCCAAAATTCAAAGAGACAAACTAGGCATTGTGTCTCTTTTTTGGTTGTAGGAGAGGCCAGATGCAGCAACTTATCCTTCACCTTGGAAGGAATATCTCGACATGCCCCACACCACTGGACAGCTAGAAATTTCACTGAGGTGGCAGGCCCCTGTATTTTTGTTGAATTTATTTCCCATCCTCTGACATGCAGATGTCTTACCAGTAAGTCTATAGTAGTTGCTACTTTTTGCTCACTAGGTCCAATCAACATGATATCATAATATAATGGACCAGTGTGATGTCATGTGGGAGGGAGAAATGATCAAGGTCCCTGCAGACAAGATTATGACATAGGGCTGGAGAGTTGATATACCTGAGGTAGGACAGTGAAAGTATATTGTTGACCTTGCCAGCTGAAAGCAAACTGTTTCTGGTGGTCCTTACTAACAGTTATTGAGAAAAAAGCATTTGCCAGATCAATAACTGCATACCAGGTACCAGGGGATGTATTGATTTGCTCAAGCAATGATACCCCATCTGGTATCCAATTGCAGCTGCAATTGGAGTTACCACCTGGTTGAGCTTATGATAATCCACTGTCATCCTCCAAGACCCATCTGCTTTCTGCATAGGCCAAATAGAGTTGAATGGGGATGTGGTGGGGATCACCACCCCTGCATCCCTCAAGTTCTTAAGAGTGGCAGTAATCTCTGCAATCCCTCCAGGAATCTGGTATTGCTTGTGATTTACTATTTTTCTAGGTAGGGACAGCTCTAGTGGCTTCCAATTGGCTTTTCCCACCATAATAGCCCTCGCTGCATGAGTTAGAGAGCCAATGTGGGGATTCTGCCAGTTGCTCAGTATGTCTATTCCAATTATGCATTCTGGAACTGGGGAAATAACTAAAGAATGGATCCAGGGCCCCGCTGGACCCACTGTGAGATGGACCTGAGATAAAATCCCATCGATTACCTGACCCCCATAGGCCCCACTCTGACTCATGGACCAGAGTGACGTTTTGGGCCCCCTGGAATTAATGTCACTTCTGAACCAGTGTCTAATAATCCCCAAGATATCTGATCATTTCCTTCCCCAAATGCACAGTTACCCTGGTAAAAGGCTGTCAGTCTCCTTGGGGACAGCTTGGAGGAAGATTAACAGTATAAATTTGTGATGGGGTAACAGGATTCTCCCCCAAAGGGACCTGGCCTCCCCTTCATTCAAGGGACTCTGGGTCTGTAAACTGTCTCAAGTCTGGAAATTGATTAAGGGGCCGTGACTCTGTGTTTTTGTAATTCAAGTTAGATTTCTGTTCACTTGACCTAGAACTATTTTGTTTATACAGGTTGAACAAGAATTTAGTAGACTGCCCTTCTATTGTATTTCTAGGTACCCCATGATTTACTGGCCAATGCCACAAATCTCTCTGAGTCATATAATTTTTTTTTTTTTTTTTTTTTTTTTTTTTTTTTTTGAGAGAGGGAGGAAGGGAAGGAAAGACAGAGAGAAGGAAGGAAGGATGGAAGGAAGGAAGGGAGGAAGAAAGGGAAACATCTTTAAACATTTTCTTGTTTTATTATATTTTGTTTGTTTGTTTGTTTTTTACATGGGCTGGGGCCGGGAATCGAACCGAGGTCCTCCGGCATGGCAGGCAAGCACTCTTGCCCGCTGAGCCACCGCGGCCCGCCCTGAGTCATATAATTTTGATGCCTGCTTTGAGTCTGCTGTCTATTATAATAGCCACGCTGTCTTTGGCAATTAAGTGCTGCCACCTGACTTCTGCCAACTCAGGATCTGGTCATCCCCATTGTAGTTAAGGATTCCAGCTCAGTGACAGAAGTTTCTACAATAATATCTGACCTACTGAGAAGTACAACTACAGAGCTCTTCAGAAATGATGGTGCTAGTCTCCTAAATTTATTTCTCACCGTTTGGTAAAAGGTGCATCCTCTGGACATTCCTGGGGTATAAAAGCAGGCTTTGCATGATAAATCCGCTCTAACATTCCAATCTCTCTAAACCTCTGGATCTCTTCATCTACATTATACCAGGGCAGTTCTGGCATTTCAACCTCAGGTAATGTTGGCCACCTTTTGACCCATGTTTCAACCAACCATCCAAACAAACTGTTAATACCTTTTCTAACCCCATAAGCTATAACACTGAATGCAGAATCTCTGCTTAGTGGGCTGAAATCAATAAATTTCACCTGATCTAGCCTTATATTCCTCCCACCATTATCCCACACCTTTCAAATCCATTGCCACACATATTCCCCTGATTTCTTTCTATATAAATTGGAAAATTCACACAGCCCTTTTGGAGAATAACATACCTCCTCATGTGTGATACTTTGTACCTCACCTTTAGGTGCCTGTTGACCTTAGTCTAGTTATAGGTCTGGAAGAAATGAGGGGTGGTGGGGGTTGGTCATGAAAAGAATTAGAAATATCTTCCAAGCCATTTGCTTCAGGGCATTCATTTGCAGTTTCATCTGGTGAAACAGGATTAATCACTCTAGGGCTAATCCCTTCAGGATGAGGTTGAGTGGCCATCTCCTCAAGGCAGGCTGAAGGTGGGGCGGCTATGTCCTCAGGACAGACTATTACAGGGTTATCTAGAGAAAACTCGGCACGACCTAAGGTTTCAACCTTGCCCCTGACGTCATTATCAATCCATATGTCATCATCCCATTTTTCAGAGTCCCCCTCCTTTCTAATCAATGCCCTCACTTTAATGGCAGACACCACGCAACATTGAGATTTCAGTTTATGTTGTAAAGTTGCTACTCTAACAATAAGATTCTGAGTCTGATTTTCAGAGATCTCAAGTCTATGGCTACAGGAAATAAGATTTTCCTTCAGGACACTCACAGAGATTTCTACATCTGTCAGATAGCACTTAAGCTTCTTGTTTGAAATCTTAAGTCCATCCCTTTTACTCCTTAATGTATACAGTTATCTCTGTATACTTACTAATCTCTATACTTACCAATTCCACAAAACTCTGTAAAGGTGTCAAAAACATTATCCCCAAAGCCTGGCTTTATACAAGCAAAGCATTAGAATAATCAAATGGTGATATTTTGATTATTTATTTTGCCAAGTCACTCCATGGATTGACAATGTCATTCCGATTATGGGAATCAGAGTCCTTAGTGCCTTTGATTCCAGTCAGAGTAGAAAACCAATCATAAAACCCCATTTTTAGATTCTGTTTCTTAAGAACCACTCCTGGTACCAAGTTGTATTAGTTTGGGTTCTCTAGAGAAACAGAATCAACAGGATATATTCGTAAATATAAAATTTATAAAAGTGACTCACGTAACCATGGGAATGTAGTGTTCAAAATCCGCAGGGCAGGCTGCGAGGCCAACGATTCCAGTGGAGGGTCTGGATGAACTCCACAGGAGAGGCTCACCGGCTGAAGCAGGAAGAGAGCCTGTCTCTTCTGAATCCTCCTTAAAAAGCTTCCAGTAATTAGTCTGAGCATCACTTATTACAGAAGACACTCCCCTTGGCTGTTTCCAAATGGAATCAGCTGTAGATGCAGCTGACATGATCATGATTTAATTCTATGAAATGTCCTCATAACAACAGACAGGCCAGCTCTTGCCCAACCAGACAGACAGGTACCACCACCTGGCCAGTTGACACATGAACCTGACCATGACAGTTGATATTTTGAATGGAATTTTTTCTTTAATTTTTGTCTCCTTAATTAGGTCATTGCTTCTGCATAGAGACATCACTCAGTTTCCCACATTAATCTTATATCCCTTCACTTTGCTGTATTTTTTTATTAGCTCAAGAAGCTTTGTCATAGATTTCTCAGGACTTTCCAAATATAGAATCATGTCATCTGCAAATAATGAAAGTTTTAATTCTTCTTCCTCTTCTTCTTCTTTTTTTTTTCTTTCTTTCTTTTTTTTTTTTTTTTTTTTTTTTACCAATTTGGATGCCTTTTATTTCTTTTCCCTGCCTGGTTGCTCTAGCTAGAATTTCCAGCACAATGGTGAATAATAGTGGTGACAGAGGGCATCCTTGTCTCATTCCCAATCTTAAAGGGGAAAGCTTTCAGTCTCTCTCCGTTGAGACGCTGGCTAAGAATTTTTCATATATGCCCTTTATCACATTAAGGAAGTTTATTTGAGTCCCATTTTCTTGAAGTTTTTTTTTTTTTTCAGGAAAGGATGTTGAATTCTGTTGAATGCTTTTCCAGCATCAATCAAGATGATCATGTGGTTTTTCCCTTTCAATATGTTAATGTGGTGTATTACGTTGACTGATGTTCTTATGTTGAACCATCCTTGCATTCCTGGTATAAACCCCACCTGGTCATGGTTTATAATTCTTTTAATGTGTCATTGGATCAGATTTGCTAGTGTTTTGCTGAGAAGTTTTGCATCTATATTCATTAGGGGGATTGGCCTGTAGTTTTCCTTTCTTACAGCATCTTTACCTAGTCTTGATATTAGAGTGATGTTAGATTCATAAAATGAGTTAGGTAGTGCTCCTTTTTCCTCTGTTTTTTTGTAGCATATGAGCAGGTTTGGTGTTTGTTTTTTTTAGAATGTTTGATAAAATTCCCCTGTGAAGCCACCTGGCCCTGGGCTTTTCTTTGTAGGAAAATTTTGTATTAATGATTGAATCTCTTAACTTGTGTTTGGTTTGTTGAGATAGTCTATTTCTTCTTGAGTCAGTGCAGCTTGTTCGTGTGTTTCAAGGAATATTTCCATTTCATCTAAGTTGTCTTGTTTGTTGGTGTATAGTTGTTCATAATGTCCTTTTATGATTTTTAAAAAATTTCTTCATGGTCCATGGTAATGACCCTCCTCTCATTTCTGCTTTCGTTCATTTTTATCCTCTCTTTTTTGTTTTGTGAACCTAGCTAGGAGTCCATTGATTTTGTTGATTTTCTAAAAGAAACAACTTTTGGCTTTATTGATTTTATTGGTTCTTTAGTTCCTTAATTCATTTAATTCTGCTTTAATTTTTTTATTTCTCTTCTATTTGCTTTTGGATTAGTTTGCTATTCTTTTTATAGTTGCTCCAGGTCAGCAGTTAAGTCCTCGATTTTCCCTCATTCTTCTTTTTTATTATAGGCCTTTATGGCAATACATTTTCCTCTCAGCACTGCCTTTCCCATATCTCATAAGTTCTGGTATATCGTATTCTCATTTTCATTCATCTACAGTTAGTTATCAATTTCTTCTTTGACCCACTGGTTGTTTAAGAGTGTGTTATTTAATCTCCATATGTTTGTGAAAATTCTGGATCTTTGGTGGTTATTGATTTCCAGCTTCATTCCATTGTGATCAGAGAAAGTATTTTGAATAATTTCAATATTTTTAAATTTATAAAGACCTGTTTTGTGTCCCAGCATATGATCCATCCTGGAAAACTTTCCATGCGCACTAGAGAAGGATGTGTATGCTGATGTTTTGGGGTGCTAATGATCTTATGTGTCTGGTAAGTCTAATGCATTAATTACATTGTTTCAGTTCTCTATTTCCTTGTGGATCCTCTGTCTGGTTGCATCTATAGAGGAAAGTGGTGTATTGAAGTCTCCTACTATTATTGCTAAAACATCTATAGCTCCCTTCAGTTTTGTCAATGTTTGTCTCGTGTACTTTGGAGCTCCTTGATTGGGAGCATAAACATTTATGATTGTTATTTCTTCTTGGTGAATTGTCCCTTTTATTAATATATAGTGTCCTTCTTTGTCTCTTGTGACTTCTTTACATATAGTCTATTGTGTCTGATATTAGTATTGCTACTCCTGCTTTTTTGTTGTTGTTTTTACAATTTGTGTGGAACATCTTTTTCCATCCTTTCACTTTCAATGTTTTCATATCCTTGGGTCTAAGATGTGTCTCTCATAAGCAACATATAGCTGGATTATATTTCTTAACCCATTTTGCCAATCTGTATATTTTAATTGGTGAGTTTAGTCTGTTAACATTCAAAGTTATTACTGTTATGGAATTTCTTGAATCTACCATTTTATCATTTGGATTTTATTTGTCATCTATATATTATTTTCTCTCTGTCTCCTTTTATCCTTTGAGTTACCTTTTCCGGTACTCTTTAATTCTGTGCCCTTTTTCAGACCTCCTTCTCTGGCTTTTTTTTTTTCAGTTAAAGAACTCCCTTTAGTAATTCTTTTAAGACTAGTCTCTTGTTGACAAACGTTCTCAGCATTTGTTTGTCTGTGAAAATTTTAGTCTCTCCCTAACTTTTTTTTTTTTAGGTATCTCTCACCCATCTATCTATTTTTAAATTTTTTATTGTAAAATATATATACAAAGCAAAGAGGGAAAAAGCAATAATTTCAAAGCACAGAGTCTCTCCCTAACTTTTGAAGGACCATTTGGCTGGGTACAGAATTCTGGGCTGGAAGTCTTCCTCCTTCAGGGTCTTACATTTATCACAGCACTGCCTTCGCACCTCCACGGTGCGCGGTGAGTAGTCCCAGCTCAGTCTCGTGTGGCTTCCCTTGCTTGTAGTAGATCGCTCTTCTCTTACCGCTTTCAGGATTTTCTGCTTCTCTTCAAAATTTGACCGACCGATTAGTCTGTATCTTAGAGTGGGGCTCTTTGGATTTATTCCTTTCAGGATTTCTTTGAGCTTCTTTGATTTACATATTTGTGTCTTTTATAAGGGTCAAGAAGTTTTCCTCCATTACCTCCTCAACCACTCTTCCTAGCCCTTTACTCTTCTCTTCCTCTTCCGGGACACCAGTGATTCTTATATTTGTGCACTTTATGTCGTCCATCATTTTCCTGAGATCCATTTCAAATTTTTCTATCTTTTTTGCTATTTGTTCTTTTGTGCGTTGCCTCACTGGCTCTTGAAAAGGGGCAGTCCTCTCCAGGTGTAACAAAAGCCCAGGAGCCATGAGAAAATTGGTAAAAACTAATTATACTAAAATTTAAAGTATCTGGCAAAGGCAGTGTGTAGGAGTCAGAAACGCCCTCAACAAAGACAAGAGACACGTGAGCACGAAATATCGTCTCTGCATGCATCACTGCAAAAGCGCCCATTTTATTGACACAGAAAGAGGTTCTGGGATCAATGTCATGAAACAGAAGGGTAGTAGAAACGCAGCCAAAGTGCAAACCCGGCTCACCAAAGTTTACTCCAAATGGCTCTTATGCAGGTGAGAAGATGCTCAGACGCACTTCAGATAGAGAGAACGTGAGTTAGAGTGGAAAGGGAATACAATCTTTTCCCCTGTCCAATTAGCAAATGACAAAATATGTGAAATCCCACTGTTGGGGATAAAGTAGGAAGAAGGTAACTGTCAGGTTCTTGGACAGTAAATTGGTAATTCTCAATGGGCATAGAAATGCATAACGCAATCCCCACTGATTCCAGGAATTTCCTGGCAGAAATACACTCGTGTGTGCTGTGTAACATCAGTGTGAGGCTAGCGATTGCAGCTTTATGTGCAATAAAGGCTGGAGACAACCTACATGCCCACCAATAAAAATTAAATTCTGATGTATCTAGATGGTGGAATTAGTGTAAGAAGCTGTTAAAAGCTCGAGGCAGTTTTAAATTTTATTTAAAGATTTCCAAAATATACCCTCTATACCCATCAAGCAACAGCCACATTTCCCCCCTCTTCCCATCCCCTGCTAACCTCTAATCCATTTTGTCTCCATGAAGCTCTTTTTAGATATTTTGTGTAAGTAATTGTCCTTTTGTGCCTGACTTCTTCCACTCAGCACGACGCCTCAAGGTCCACCCTTGTTGCAGTGGGTCTCAGAGGTTCTTATGGTTGAATAGCATTCCGGTGGGTCCGTGCACCACTGTGTGTAGCCATTTGTCTGCTGGACACTTAGGCAGTTTCCATCTTTTGGCTGTTGTGAATCTTGCTGCTATGAACACTTCAGGTACGGATATTTGTCTGAGTCCCTACTTTCAAGGTTTTTGGTATATGCCTAGGAGTCGGGGAGCGGCGCAAATGGTAATTCTGTACTTAACTTTCTGAGGAGCTGCCGTATGCTTTCCGTCTGGCTGCAACATGTTATACCCCTCCAATAGTGCACCGGTATTCCCATTTCTCCTTATCCTCTCCAACACCTGCGGTTTGCCATTTTATTCAGCAGGTTTATATGCAATGATCTTTGCAAGTTAAAGAAAGTGAGGTGCGGGGCAGGGGGTGGAGTGAGCTGTCCAGCGACGCACAGAGCCCTGTGGCCCTCTGGTGGGGGTCGGAGACCTGTGCCACAAACCCTGACTGTGGTGTGCTCTGTGCGGTTATGCCACGTCCTGGAATTATCTGTCACCAACATAAACAGCCCTAATGACCTAATGCCACTGAGGAGGTCTGTGCTTCCCCACTCAGCCTGGCTGGCCGGGCCCGTGGCGGGGTGACACAGTGCAGCCCTGCTGGCGAAGGAAGGCAGGAGCGCCCGGAAAACTTGGGCCACGTCCCAGGTGGGCTGCCCAGAGCCGGGGTTTCTCGCCTGCTCACTGAGTTCCTTCAGAGTGTGGGCAGGCAAAGCTCTTTAAACTAGGTTTTAAAACTAAATCTCTTGTTTTTAATGATGCAAAAAGTCTTTAGTAATTTAAACATTTTTCATTTTATGTTAACTCACTCACCTATTATTTTAGCTGAGTTTCCCCAGCTCCACACACACACACACACACACACACAGCCACACACGCAGGCACACGCACAGGCGCACACACACACAGGCACACACGCAGACACACACAAGCAGGCACACACAGGCACACGCAGGCACACACACAGGCACACACTCAGACACACACAGGCACACACAGGCACACACGCAGGTGCGCACACACAGGCAACACATGAACACATACAAGCACACACACAGAGGCACACACACAGGCACACACAGCTACACACATGCAGGCACACACATAGGCACACACACACACACACATACCTGATGCTGCCAGGTGAGGGGCACCCCCAGGGGAGTGGCAGGTGGGAAAGCAGGAGGAAAAGCAGGTGGGGCAGAGGGTGTCCTCCCACCCCAAAAGGCAGCTGCAGAAACGGCCTGATCCTTATGTGGCCCTGGGCTCAATCCCTCCCCAGATGGCTCGGGCCATTCACAGGCAAACTGTGCACTGCAGAGTCCTTCAGCGTTATTCAAACCATTTCCAGGTTCTGAGGAATCTTTCTCACGCTGGCCTCCCCTTCCAGACTCTCACCTGCTCCCCGTTTGCTCCCAGGACAACCCCGGCTCATGTCCATGCCCACTCATTCCTTCCTGGCTTCCAAGACCTAATCCATCCGAGATGCTTTCGCACAAGAACCTGCAGACAGCAGAGCCCAAAGGAGCCAGCAGGCCCCTCTAGTGTGGTGGGTCTCAGCTGGGGGGAGGTTAGCCCTGTGGGGACACCCAGAAATGTTTGGAGACCCAGCAATGTTTGGACACATTTTTGGTTCTCATGATGAGGCAGGGGAGGTTGCTACTAACATTTCACAGGTAGCGGCTGCTCACAGGTAGAGGCTGCTCTAGGTAGAGATTGCTCACAAGTAGAGGCTGCTCTAGGTAAGGGTTGTGCATAGGTAGAGGCTGTTCTAGGTAGAGGCTGCTCACAGGTAAAGGTTGTTTTAGGTAGAGGCTGCTCTCAGGTAGAGACTGCTCGCAGGTAGACATTGCTCTAGGTAGAGGCAGCTCACAGGTGGAGGCCGTTTGCAGGTAGAGGCTGCCTGACCCCCTCCAGTGTCCAGGACACCCCACGATCATGACCTGGCGCTCAGTGTCGGTAGAGCTGGGGGTGAGAGCCCGTAATATAAGCCAAGCGGGGACATGAGTTTTCATGGGCCTGTGCCTAAAGATGCCCCAGGGAGACTTGGAAGCCCTCCTAAGTTGCCGCTCGGACCTTCTCTCTGAGGAGCATGCCTCCCTCTGTCTGCCCCTCCCACAAGACAGACCTGGGCCCCCCCGTGCTACCGTCCTGTAGAGGTGGGTGGCAGGAGTCCTGCAGAGCCATGAGGGCAGGTGTCCCGGGGCCCGGGTAGAAGCCTGCCCACGCTCGGCAGGTGGCCCAGGCCTGGATGGCTGCTCCTCTGGGCTCTCTCCCTTCCCCTCCTCGCCCTTCTCTGGGCACAGCGAGCCCAGCTCCTCTGAACGCTCATCCTCGGGCACTCCCGGGTCCGCTGTACGGCTGTGGCAGGCAGGAGGCTTGGTGACTGGAGCTTCGAAGCGGGGCTGCAGCCCCGGGAGTTAAAGCCCCGCCGTGCCCCTGTGTGCCAGGGTGTGCCCCGCAATGGAGGCCTCGGCCCTTGCTGCACCTGCGTGGGCTGGCGAGGGGCCCCCACTGGGGCCCACAGGGCAGGGGAGCTGCTGGTCATAGGCTTCAGGGGCAGGGCTGCAGGCCCCAGACAGCCCCGGCGTGGGGAGGACCTGCGGGGGCCCCGAGCTCCTCGGGGTCTGACCTGGCTTCCCCAGCCCTCGGGGGAAAGGATGAGGCAGTGGAGGGGCTCGCAGCCTGGCACCGCGGCGTGGGCCTTCTTTCCCCTGAGGTCGAAGACCTCGGGGCACCCCAACTGCCAAGAAAGCTGCGGAGGTGGGTGACCCGGGGGCATGGGGGGCACGGCTTTGAGGCGCAGCGGACCCCTCCCTCGGGTGCTGCCGTGCCCCCTTCCACGCCCTGGCGTCACGTCTTACTACTGCCAGAAAGTTTCCTTTTCCCATTACAAGACTGAAAGTATATTTCTTTAATTATTTATTTTTTCCCAATTTTGTAGCTTGTTTATTTTTTCTTCTTTTTTTAGTGAAAAATAAAATATATACAAAAGAGCTATAAATTTCACAGCACAGCACCACAATTAGTTGTAGAACATATTTCAGAGTTTGACATGGGTTACAGTTTCACAATTTTAGGTTTTTACTTCTAGCTACTCTAAAACACTGGAGATGAAAAGGAATATCAATTTAATGATTCAGCATTCATATTCATTTGTTAAATCCTATCTTCTCTATAAAACTCCACCATCACCTTTGATCTTTCCATCCCTCTCTTTAGGAGTGTTTGGGCTGTGGCCCTTCTAACTTCTTCATATTGGAAGGGTCTGTCACTAATATGGGGTAGGAGATGGAACTATCTGATGTTCTGGAGAGGCTGGGCTAGGTTTCAGAGCTTATCCTGACCAGGGACCCATCTGAAGGTTGTAGGTTTCTGGAAAGTTACTCCAGTGCCTAGAGCCCTTGAGGAATCTTATGTATTGCCCTAGGTGTTCTTTAGGACTGGCTGGAATGGTCCTGGCTGGGGGCTGGCAGGTTATGACGGGTAGCAAGGTCTACCTGAAGCTTGTGTAAGAGCAACATCCAGAGCAGCCTCTCAGCAATATTTGAACTCTCTCTGCCTCTGATACTTTATTAATCCAAGACTGAAAATATTTAAAATTTATGGTTTAAGAATTTGGAAAATTAGAAGAGCACAAAGAAGAAACTCAAACCCCTCTGAGACCCCACTGCCCGCGAGAACAACGATACTCTGATGTGTTTCCTGAAAGCGTCCTATTCCTGTCACTTCACAAAACCGCATTCATGTGGCCTCCACTTGTCCCTGCTTTTCTTTTAAAATCGCTTTTTTGTGAGTATTTCCCATTTGAAATTATCTCTACAGCTGTGCGATATTCTCTTATTAGGATATATCATGAATTATTTCACCATTTTCTTATTGATACACATTGACTTTGTTTTTTTACTCATAATTATAAATATTACTCATTTCGTATGTAAAATGGACATAAAGTGGTGATTACCTACGGGGTCACTGTGCGAATTCAGTGAGATGAGGCACAGACCTGTCCCCGGTTTTCTATGACGGATGATTTCCTTGTCTGAAAATGTCCCTCGCTCACTCTCCTGGTGGCTCTGGAAGGCCTTCTCGCTGGCCGTGGGCGCGCACTCGCCACCGCCTTCCATTTTCTCCCGGCACACCGGACACCCCCCTTCCCACTAGAAGCGTTGGCTGCCCTTAGAGCTGTGGAGCGGCCACACTGTGGAGTTTCTATCACCGGGGGCCTTTCTTTTTTCTCTGGCTAGTTGCAAAAACTTCTTTGACTTTGGGGTTTTGTGATGCTTCTATGCGCGCGTTCATTGGCGTTAATCCTGCCTGGGGTTCGCTGGCCCCCCGAGTCCTGGCTACGTTTCACCATTCTGGGGAAACGCCTGCCGTGGTCTCGGGGAACGCGGCCTCCCCTTTCTCCTCTCCGCCTGGGGCTGTCACTGCATATATGCTGGCTCCCCTCTCTGTCTTCCATGCCTCTAAATAGCTTTCATCTTTTCTGGGTTTTTTTGTTTCTCTGTGTTGCTTTCAGTGTCACTTCTTCTGATTTATTTCCAGTTTACTCATTTTCTCTTCAAGTATTTCTTCTATGCTATTTAATAGATCATTAATAATTTTATTATATCTTTCGTTTCTAGGAGTTTCTATGTAGCTCCTGTTCAAATTTATCTGTATGGAGAAACCAGTGTGAAATGTGCTTTATGGTGGGTTTCATGCTTGAAGAGGATGGGAGGTGGGTGAGGGGGTGCCACGGAGAGGACGTGGGAGCTGGTGGGCTGGGCTGTAAACCAGGGATTGGGGACACAGCGCCCAGGAGGAGGGGGCTGGGCTGTAACCTGGGGAGGGGGAACATAGCACCCAGGAGGAGGGGACTGGGCTGTAGCCGGAGGGGGACACAGCACCCAGGAGGAGGGTGTGCAGCAGGTGACTGCCGGCCTCCCCTCGCTCCCCCAGCTCCTGGCTCAGGGCCCCATGGGGCATGTCTGGACCAAGAGGTCCACCTTTGTGTCTGGACCTGATTGCACAGAGCAGAGCAGCGCCAGGCATCCTGGAGTGGGGGAGGTGCGGGAACAGGGCCCCTGCCCACCTACCCTGCCATGATCCTGGGTACCCGGCTCTGGGTTTGCCTTGACCGCAGCTGCAGCCCGAGTGCCTCATTTTGCAAAGCACTGTCCCCTATTCTCTCTGCTTGAGGGGTAGTGAGTGCCACTCTGAGCATTTCTCTCTCATGGGTCTTTGCTAAAAGAAGCAAGAAGGAGCCAACCCAGGCTTGCATTCTGAATTCTCCCTGCCGACTCCCTTGACAGCAAGTATTGTCACCACATAATAAGGTCACCAACTTTCCAGAATACAATAGCTATGTCTTCTCTACCTGGTGCCCAGCTGCTTCTGTGCACCAAGGCCACAATTCAGAGTTTGCTTTTAGACGTTGCACTCCCAGAATCATGGTCGACACCAATTAGGAGAGGCCAGCTACATGCAGCCAAGATAATGCAGCAACAGCAACAGCAAAACAGTGGTTAAGCAGAGCTGAAGAAGTTTATCTCATCTTAAAGTGTTAAGACTTAAAATCCTGTCACGTGTCTACAGTCATCAGGGACTCAGGATGCTTCCACATTGCTGTGCCTTCATCTTAGTGGTCCAACATGGCTGCTTGAGTGGCAGCCATCACATCTGCATTCCAGCCAACAGGAAATCTCTCACCTAGTCATGATACACTCTTTGTTCTGAATACAAATGTGTCCAAATAAAAGTTGGGGCTCTTGTGACTAAGAGAGGATGGAAAGGATGACGAGTCTAGCTACAGCATTCTAGGTTCCCTCAGGGACCCTGGGCGTAGCTGACGTATGGTGGTGCCATCTTGTTATGTCATGACCTGCTCAGATCACATGTCTGCTGGGTCAACGTCACAAGCTCCCAAGTGCATGAGGTTTTTCTTCTCCCTCCTCTCAGGGTCTAGACGGCTATGGTGAAAATAGCAGGCCACATCAGCTCTAAGTGTGGTGGCTGAGCCAAAGTTCACCTGTGCCCGGGACATAAGGGCCAGTCGCTTTTTTCTAAGCCCCAGGTAACCTCCCACTCTATCCTGATGCCTGTGCCCTCCCCATGTGTCCCCTGCCTCCAAATCCAGCCTCGCCCTGGTTTCTAAACCTGGCATCATTACAGGATGGCTTTCCGCTCCACACCCCAGGTGAGATTTCAGGGCTCTTTCCTATAATCCCAGACGGAGGAGCATTTTACCCGCAGCAAGGCCTACCCACTGGCACTTCTGGCATTGAGCAGGTCCCATCCCACCATGGACAGACATACACCAGTGGAAGCAGGACAGATGACAGGGAGGGGACGTGGCTCCCGGCCATACCTCTGAGACCAAGGCTTTCCAGATGGCTCAGTGGGCCCTGGGGACCCCACCATGCCACCCTGGGAAACCCCGCAGTGCCATTGCAATTTTCCTGCCCTCAGGGCAGAAGGGACCCTGGCGACGGACCCAACAGTGGAAGATGATGGAAACATGCTGAGCGCTGTGGCGGGGTGAGGAGAGCTTGTCCCCAGGAATGCATCAGCAGTGCAGGTGTCACAGTGTCCCCAGCAGGCACTCTGTGTCGACGCCGCAGATGCTGAGAGTTGCCAGCCCTGCTCCTGAAAGGGACGTGAAGGCCAGTGGTGATGGCCACTTCCTTCGTGACCTCGGGCTCTGAGGAGCTGCCAGGCCCTTCCAGGATGCCAAGTGATCAGGGCCCCTGCACATAAAGGGGCCGCCCCGTGAGATCTGTGACTCAGTTCGGGGAAGAACCAATTATAGATTAAAACAATGAGACCCCAGGGACGTGCCAGCCTCCGCGACGCTTTCAGCAACTCCTCCATGCCCTTCCAGAAAACTCTGCTGCAGGAACACGACCAGCAGGCTCAGCTTGTCTTCAAACAGGCTGCGGCTGTGACGGCGTCCCTGCCAGAGAAAGACCCTCCTCGTCAATTCGGACCCGAGGACCCCAGCCTCATGCCCACTCGACTCAGATCCATGTAAAACAGAAAAGAATCCACTTGTCCTTCCAGTCCAAAGGCAGAGTCTGTGCGGCAGAGAAGACTGGGTGACATTTCTGGCTTGTGAAACGAGAAGTGAGAACACTTCCCTGCGGCTGTGGCTGGGAGAGGGGCCGGGAGGTGGCCCAGAGGACACGAGGCCAGGCCTTCTCGGTCACAGAGCTGCCTTCCCCCGCTGCTGGGATGCAGGTGGTCCAGGCCATTCACACCGTCTGTCTGACCGGCAGGCCCAGGAGAGCCCAGAACCCTGTCCTCGGAGCCACCGGTCCCCGCCAGGACAGCCCGGCGCCCTGTCCTCAGAGCCCCAGGTCCCCTCCCAGGAGAGCCCGGAGCCCTGTCCTCAGAATCCCCAGTCCCCTCCCAGGAGAGCCCGGCGCCCTGTCCTCAGGATCCCCAGTCCCCTCCCAGGAGAGCCCGGCACCCTGTCCTCAGGATCCCCAGTCCCCTCCCAGGAGAGCCCGGCGCCCTGTCCTCAGAGCCCCAGTCCCCTCCCAGGAGAGCCCGGCGCCCTGTCCTCAGGATCCCCAGTCCCCTCCCAGGAGAGCCCGGCGCCCTGTCCTCAGAGCCCCAGTCCCCTCCCAGGAGAGCCCGGCGCCCTGTCCTCAGAGCCCCAGTCCCCTCCCAGGAGAGCCCGGCGCCCTGTCCTCAGGATCCCCAGTCCCCTCCCAGGAGAGCCCGGCGCCCTGTCCTCAGAGCCCCAGTCCCCTCCCAGGAGAGCCCGGCGCCCTGTCCTCAGAGCCCCAGTCCCCTCCCAGGAGAGCCCGGCGCCCTGTCCTCAGGATCCCCAGTCCCCTCCCAGGAGAGCCCGGCACCCTGTCCTCAGAGCCCCAGTCCCCTCCCAGGAGAGCCCGGCGCCCTGTCCTCGGAGCCCCAGTCCCCTCCCAGGAGAGCCCGGCGCCCTGTCCTCAGGATCCCCAGTCCCCTCCCAGGAGAGCCCGGCGCCCTCTCCTCAGGATCCCCAGTCCCCTCCCAGGAGAGCCCGGCGCCCTGTCCTCGGAGCCCCAGTCCCCTCCCAGGAGAGCCCGGCGCCCTGTCCTCGGAGCCCCAGTCCCCTCCCAGGAGAGCCCGGCGCCCTGTCCTCGGAGCCCCAGTCCCCTCCCAGGAGAGCCCGGCGCCCTGTCCTCGGAGCCCCAGTCCCCTCCCAGGAGAGCCCGGCGCCCTGTCCTCGGAGCCCCAGTCCCCTCCCAGGAGAGCCCGGCGCCCTGTCCTCAGAGCCCCAGGTCCCACCCGCACTCAGCCTTGCTCCCCCATTGTCAGCTGCACCTCTTCCTCCGCCTGACCCAAGGCTGGGGGTCCATCCTCTCTTCTCACCCCCGCAGCCTCATGGGTTGTCCTGGGCCCCCGGCTACCCCAGGGTCCCTTCGAGTGGCGGTGGACTCCGTCCTTCCTGGGCAGCTGCCCCACATCTGTGACCTCACCGAGTCTTCAGCGGAGGGCTTCGGTGCCTCCAGGGCGCCCAGGACCCCGGTGCAGGGCGCTGAGCCCCCCGAGCCCCTCAGTGGCGGGCTTAGAGCCTCCAGCTGGACCCCGGACCCCGTGCCGGCCGGAAGGGGCGGGAGGAGGCGCCCAAGCTCAGCACCGCGGTGCTCGGACGGGCCGAGCGCACAATGGTCTGTTCCCATCAAGGGCCCCCCTTCTGTTCTCCAGAGACCCACGAGTCCTTGGCGCCCCCCGTGTGCCCCCATGGCTGGCCCCCTTGCCAGCACCAAGGCTGATAGGTGCAGGGTCTCCCATCATGAGCGCTGTGGTGTGCGGCAGCTGGTGGGGACAGCCTTGCGCTGCAGGCTCAGGCACGGCTCGTGGGCTGGGGCCGGCCACTCCCGCCACTTCGCCAGGTGTGGCACCTTGGCACGGCCTGCGCTGGCTCCAGGTGTGCCCCAGACCCTAGACTGGCTCTGGGCCCCCAGGGCCCCACCATCTGTCCTTTGGTGGGGGGCACAGTCCTCCCGAGGGGACTGGGGACCCCTGCACCCCACGGGGACTATTTGGCCCACCCACACACCTGGAACCCCGTGATCTCACCCTAAGTGCCCTGTGGGCTTTCCTTATCTAACGGCTGCCACTGATTTCACAGTAAAACTCCCGAGGGTTCCTGCTCATGCAGCCGCAGGGGCTGGCAAGGAAGGCACGGCCCTTGGGGACGCTGGGGGGCCTCCCCATGGTGCTGTGTGCCGCTGGCCAGGCCCCCACCCCCACTCCCCAGGGTGCTTGCTTGTTCTGGGGTCTGAGAGGTCTGCATTTGAAGAAAACTTTTAGAGCACGTTTAGAGTGGTGGGGAAGCTTCCCGACAATCTTCCTTGTTGATTCCCCTGTGCACCCCCCGCCCCCACACTTTTATCTCCCCAGGGGCTTGCAGTTTCCCTTTCTTGGGTGGCGGGTCCAAGGACCCTTCTGGCAAGCCCTTCTCCTGAAGATTCCACTGGAGCAGAACAGAGCTGAGAACTGGCGGTCTCTCAGGCCCCTCAAGGATCTCCGGGAACTCAGAGCGGCAGCGGCCAACGCTTCCACATGGGCACATGGGCCAGGCGCACGGGGAGGGGGGATCCACGCCTCTGGGCTAGGGGGACAGCGGCAGAGCCCACCAGGGGTGTCGGGGCTAGAGTGGTAGGTGCGAGGAGAAAGGGGTGATGCCACATCCCCCAGAGCTGCCGGAAAAAAACACCACAAATGGGGGGGGCTCAAGACAGCAGAAGTTCAAGGTCTCAGGGTCCCAGAGGCCCAAGTCTGAAAGTGGGGTGGGGGCAGGGCTGCACCCTGCAAAACCCGCTGCCCCCAACGGCGTGCGGGGCTGGCTGTGCCCCAGCTGTGCAGTCCCTCGCCACCTCCGTCTTCACAGACTTCTCTCTTCTGTGTGTCTGTCTGTCAGTCTGTCCTGTCCACACGCCCCTCCTGGTAAGAACACGCACCGCGTGGGGTCAGGGACTTGCTGATCCGGGGTGGCCCCATCTAAACTCGGCGTGTCCTGAAAGACCCTGTTTCTGACAGGGCGCCCCACACTGGGCCCTGGAGGGGTGAGCTCCAGTCTGCGCTGTGGGTGGGGGTGACGGCATGTCCCTCAGGCCTTGCGGGGTGGGGGGCACGGAGGGCTGGAGGGGAGGGCAGCTGCGTCCTGCATCAAGGGACCTCTGGGCCGTGTGGGCAGTTAAGTGCCCCAGGACAGGAGGGCGGATGCTGAGGCCCGTGAGGGGTCTGCTGACCCAGCCGGAGAGGGCAGGGCTGGAGCCAGAGGAGCTGTGGAGAGAGAGGGTTGGAACTGGTCAAGCACTTGAATGGGGGTGGGTGTGAGGGGAAGGGGAGGGGCAGAACCCAGGGAAAGGGGGAGGAGGGTGGGACCTAGGGAGAGGAAGGGGAAGGGGCAGGACCCAGGGAGAGGGGAAGGGGCAGGACCCAAGGAAAGGGGGAGGGGTGGGACCCCGGGAGACGGGAGTGTCGAAGCTGGGGCTCTCGCAGCAGCAGTGGGAGGCGGCGTCCACTTGGCCACTGGGCGTGGCTGAGCAGGCATGTGGTGCCGGGGTCTATACTTCTGGAGCAGCCCTAGCATATGCAGGGGCTTGGATTTCCTTGTTGTTATTCCCCCTTTTACCAGATGGGAACATGGAGGCACAGGGAGATTATCAGCGGGGGGCAGCAGAGGGGGCGTCCAGCCCAGGAAGCAAAGCCAGAGACCACGCGGTCCCCTGGGCCCTGGGCCCCGCACCCCACAGCCGGGCGTTGAGGCCATCTCTTTAACGCTGGGGAGTGTAAGCTGGCACGTTCTCTCAGTCTCCCGGCTGCCGAGGCGAACGCCCTGCAGTGGGCGGCTTAGGCAATGGGACTTCTTGGCTTATGACTTTGGGGCAGAGCCCGTCCAAAGTCTACGTGTCCGCAGGCGCCACTTTCCCCTGGGAGGCTGCGCTAATAGGGCTAAGACTGCCCTGAGTGGGCTGGGCCGCGCCTCAGCTGAAGTTGCCTCACGGAAAGGTCCCATTTCCCAGGGTTCACAGCCACAGCGGACTGAGTTCAACAGCATGTTTTTCTGGGGTATGTGGCTCCAAGCCACCACAGATCTTCTCACCCCGACAGCAGTGAATGTGGGATGCCTCTTATAATCGCTGTGCAGGGTTCACTTGTTTCCCAGTGGCTGTTCTTAAAATTGATGGCGCATGTACAATGTGGCGTCTTGGAGTTTGCCATTTGTCGGGCTTGTTATTCCAGTTGTTCTGCCGGAAGCTGATGCTTGGGGGCGGGTCACCTTGGTGGGGAGGACATGTTCTGGCCAGTGAGAGATTCTTGGAGGTCCCTGGGCAGACAGACTGGTTTCGTGATAAGCCACCATCTCCTATTTCAATCCAGACCATACCCCTCCCTGATTTTGTGCCAGACAGCAGATGGGAAGTCTGGAGCTACAGCAGCCATCTTGCATCACTGAGGTAAAGGTCAAGAAAATAAAAACTTCGGTGATGATGGCTTTGAGCTGTTGAATCACAGTCAGCCACTCGGTCTCTGGATTCTCACACTGGGATAAAACAAACAAGCTCCTGTTTGTTTAAGCTGGTCCAGTGGTTGGTTTTCTCATTAGTTTGCTGCAGTTTCTGATGCCCATGGAAACCAGACAGAAGGTGGGTCTGTCCCATTGGCTCTGCTCAGGGGAGTCATACTACACACTGCAGAGCTCATCTTACCCTCGCTACTTCATATGAGTCCAAAATATAAAGCGTCTCTAAGACCACAAAGGACGGGTGGCACCTCAAGTCACAGGGAGGGCGTAGACGCTCCCCAGCCTCTTTTCTTAGCTGGCCCTCATTTACCACATCCTCTCCCAGGCCCAAGGGGTCCTGGAGGACAGCTGGTCCAGCTTCCTCCTTACTTCTGAAAACAAGGCCCATCCAAGGGCACAGCTGGCCTGGGACCTGGGACCTCACGCCCGGTCCACATACCTTTCCCACCCGCCCCTCTGCTCCATCAGAAACCAACCGGAGACCCAGCCCACCACCTGATAACATTCCAATTCCCCAGCGTTTTATCAGGGGAGACACTGGTGGGGGAGAAATGAGCAGGGGGCCGGCTATGGCTGGGAGACTACCAGGCAGTGAGGCCAGTCTGACCTGAGGGAAGCTGGGAGGGAAGGAAGGCAGGCCAGGGCTCAAGCCTCAGGCTGCTGGGCAGCCTCAGGAAGGCTTGGCAAGGCCGCCCAGAGTCCTCCAGTTGTGGCAAGCTGGCGAGGTCTCCCGGGGTGGGCCTGCCTCAGTTTCCCTGCCCGGCTCGGTCCCCAGAAGCATGGCGTTGGCATATGGGTCTCAGAGGGCCTCAGGGCCTGTGGTTGTGCAGGCATGTCTCCAGATTACCTAGTCCCACACGTCCCCTTAGATGGTGTGATTTGCTCGGGATAGAGTAAGACAATGCGTGCACTCACACACGTGCACTCACACACACACACACACGCCTACATGCCCGAGCACTCTCTAAGCGCCTGCTCATTTCCTGCCACACCCAGGTGCTGGGAGCCGCTGTCCCACAGACAGCGCAGTGCAACCAGGATGCAGCCTGGAGCCTGCTACATTTGACACAAATTTTTGGATTAAGTGCCAACAATGAGACATTGAGAGAATTCACGTAAAAATGTAAGTTTATGTTAAAGAATCCTGATTTTTAATTCCTCTTGAAAGCTGGGAAGACCTAACCCAGCCGGCCAGATGGGTGGGCAGGCGCCTGCCTGGGTGGTGGGTGCTGTGGTTGGTCCCACTCCCCACTGCTCCCCGCTGCCCGCCCTGAAGCCGAGGCTCACTGCCTGCGCCCCGTGGCTCTCACCACTGATGTCCCTGGAGGTTGTCCCCTTGACTGGTTCTCATCCCGGGTCCTGCAGGTGGGCGGTGGGTTTCCCGTCCCTGCTGTGGACCAGCAGTTACAGTGGGAACAGGGGTGGTGGCTGGTCTCTCCCCAGCACCTTGGACAGTGCCCGGGACCTACTAAGGACTCTTCCACCATTTCATGAATGGATGAATGAATAAATGAGTGAAGGAGTGAATGAATGAGGCAATGGGGGAAAGGGGAGAGAGCTGGGCATGGGAAGGGTCTCGGAGGCTTCCATCAGGAGTGGAGGGCGTACACTTTTTCTCCCCACTGTGGCCTCTCGTCCTTCTCTCCCTCCCATGGGGGCTGCTGCCCAGGAGCTCCCAGGGCCCTGGGTGCACCGTTGAGAGTGGACTCCCCGCCCCACCATGTCTGCCTCCTGGCTCCGGGCAGCGGGTAAATGCCTTCCACATTGCTTTTTAATGGCCAGCTATGTTGACTCGACTTTGGCTTGGCAGCCGAGCGGCCACATCCGGCCATTAGACAGCAGGTTGTGTCTGTGGCCTGCCAGGCGCCCACTGCCCTCGGGTGGCCAGCCTGAGCTGGCACCCGCACTACCCACGAGCTGCGCTCTGTTGGTCTCCAGTGACCCCCGAGTATTCCTTGGCTGCAAGTACAAGCCAGCTATGCCACTGCTAGTAAGGGCCAGTCCCCCCAACCGGCGTGAGAGGACCCCCAGAAGAGGTGCTGCTGGGCTGGTTGTGCAGCGGGGGGGGAGGGGAGACTTGCTCTCTGGCATTTCCGTGGCTGGGTCAGGCACAGGAGCCCCTCTGCCTGACAGCTGGCACTGAGGGTGAGCCTGGGGCCCAAGCAGAGGAGTCCACAGCTGGGAAGCCAGAGGCCCGGGTGACCCCACCCTGCCCCATTGGGCATGCAGACTGGGTGCAGCTCCCAAGGGGAGGTGGCAGTGGGCCGGGCACCCCGCAGTGGCCCACGTGGGGTGAACAGTGGGTCGGCCCAAGCAGTAGCTGCCAGACAGGTTCCTGGGCCCTGGGCCGGGGGCCCAGGGTCCTGCCCAAGGGGTTTATATGTGACCCTCGGGTGATTGGCTTGCAGGGGGCTGGGAGTAGAGGGCGGGGTGGCCCGCTGCGCAGGCCCCAGGTTCTCCTTTCAGAGCGAGAGCAGACCGCTCAGTGCCGGCCCATGCCCCCCTCGGGGCATGTGTGGGGGGAGGGCACCAAGTGAAGCCAGTGTATGTGTGTGTGTGTGTGTGAGTGTGTGGGTGTGTGTGAGTATGTGTGTCGGCCCGACCACTCCGTAATTCCTCCAGTGTTTCAGGTCCTCTCGCCATGGGTCCCACGCTCACTGGGCTTTGGGTACGCTTGTGACACTCCGCCTCCTGCCCCTGTGTCCAGAGCTGGCCACCAAGGCCCGCTCTCCTGTCCCCCAACCCAGCCCCTGCCCCCAGCTGCGCATCCTGGTGTTTCCTGGGAGCGAGAGGGCAGGTCACCACCCGGGGCCTGAAGTGTGGGGCTGGGGCTCGGGGCGGGGACGGGCATCCACACGTGCGTGCCATGGCCGCGGGCTGGACACACAGAGCTGGGGGTGTGAAGAGACGGGGGCCGGGGGGCTGGGTGGAGGGGGGCTGGCCAAGAAACCTCCAGCCTAGACTGAAACCTGCTTTTCTAGGTGTGTGTGAAGGGGCCGTGTCTGGCTGGGAGGCTGGAGCCTTCTTTGTCCAGCAGTTTGGCGGCTTCGTTGATCCTGTTATATGTCGACTGTGTCACGTGGGCCACACACTCCCCCAGCCCCACCAGGCCCCCCTGCCGGGATCCCTCCCCCACTCCCCCCTCCCCCCACCCCGGTTCACTGTGGGCCCAGCTCAGTGTCAGGCCTGGCGGGGGTGAACTGTGCACCCCAAAACACACATCAGGGCCTCACTGCCTCAACTGCAACGAGGCCTGATTTGGGAAAAAGGTCTTTGAAGGTGAAGCCAAACTGGGTTAGGATGGCTCCCACCCTCCGTGGCTGGTGTTCTTGTGAGAAGAGGGGATTGAGCACAGACGGACAGAGGGAGAAGGCCTGGGGACACACAGGTGAACACTGGGGCCACAGGCCAAGAAGTGCCAAGGATGGCCGGCAGCCCGTGGAGACTGAAGGGGCCAAGCAGGCTCCGGCTTTCAGGGACAGCTCGGCCCTGCCCACACCTCAATTTCGTACTTCTTACTTCCAGCCCCGGGAGAGAAGTGGTTTGTGTTGTTTGAAACTCCCCAGTTTGTGGCACCTGCTACTTGTTACAGCAGAAGCCCTGGGAATTGGGGCAGGTGCTGGCCTGGGGTCTGCCAAGGGTGGAGAGGGTGGCCCTTGGGTCTTGTCTCCTCTCTGCCCTCTCCTCCTACGGTGAGGACAGCAGAGCTGTGCCCCCTCATCTCCCCAATCCTCGCGCAGACCCCGACTCCCGGAAGATGCTGCACAAGAAGAGCTGCCCACCAGGACGTCCCCCAAGACCTGAGGACTAAAGGAGCAACCTCCAGACCCTGGGGGACGGGAGCCTACCCACCGACCTGTCCTGTGGCCTGAGACTAGCCCCCTGCACCCCTGGTCAGGCCCGGTGAGCAGGAGGGTGGGGACTGCCTTTGGGGGCTGCAGCCAGGAGCCCCCAGTGGCCCTGGAGCACAGAGGCTCCTTTCAATGAACTAGCTCAGGTGGGGGGACGGGCAGACGCTGGAGCTTCTGCCAAGCCCGGAGGCGGAATTCCCGAGGCCGGGACCCCGGGAAGGTGCAGGGGGTGTGCTCCTACGGCGGAGCTCCTTCTTCTGGAAACTTCCCTCCTTTGCACTTAGAGTCCCGGCAGCTTGGGTGAGGCCGGCACGGAATGGCGGCCCCGAGGCCGATGGAGGTTCACCGCTCCTGGATGCTAAGCACGGCCAGGAAACACCTGCACATGGGCAGCGTTTGACCAAACCTCCAGACGCCGTGCCCGGCCGGGCTGATGCGGGAGGGTCACACTCATGCCTCGTGGGTTACGGCGTGGCTGGGCTTGCAGCAGGACACATGCCAGATGGCCAGGCTCTGGGGCCCTGAACTTCTGTGCGTAAAGAGTCTCACCTGGTCCCGGCCCCGCTGGAGAGTCTCTGTCTGGGTGGGGGCCTTGCGGTTTCAGGTGGGGCCTGGGGTGGGGGCTGCCGGTGGAGTCTGGGGGCACTGGAGAGTGGTCGCCCCCTGCGCCTGCAGAGCCGGGAACTCCCTGAAGGCCGGGGCTCGGGAAAGCGGCCCTGGATGGCAAAGCTCCATGCAGGCTGTCACCCGTCGTCCCAGGCAGTCACACACCCCACTGCGCGGAGAGGACGAGGGTGCTGCACGCCGCCCAGGCGCCCTTCCCCTCACTGATTTCATCTGAGCTGCTCGTGGTGCTGACTCATAACGGTGAGGGCAGCAGCCTGCAGGGAGTTCTGGGGCTGCTACGAATATCCAACCCAAAGGTGGTCTTGGGGACTCTGAACTTGCAGTTGAAGCCAGAAGGGAGGTGGTCCTGCGTGCACTGTACCCCTCTGACCGGGGCTTGCCTGCCTGCTGGCCCCGTGTGCTGTGGGCAGGTGCTGTGCCCAGCTGAACCCCGGCCAGCCTGTAGCATGGGTGTGGGCACCTCTGTCATGGGAGAGGGGAGCCCTGGAACAGGAAGGCCGGCCCAGCCCGCAGCCTGGGGTCAGTGGAGTCCAGGCCTAGCCTGCAGCCCAGGGTCAGTGGAGCGACAGGCCCAACCTGCAGCCCAGGGTCAGTCGAATGCCAGACCCAGCCCGCAGCCCAGGGCCAGTGTCCAGCTCCTGGCTGGGGGGCCTCTGCGGTCCCTTGGCTCCACCAGGCAGCCACCCTCCACTGCGGGGACCCCGGGGCTCACTGCTCCCCACCAGGAGCTGTGGTCTGCTCATCTCACAGCATCAGGGCCCATCTGTCTTCACATTGGACAATGTGTGCAACAGTGTCCCCGCAGAATGTGGGGCGAGGGTCAGGAGGCCAAGTTAGGTCCCCCACCCACCCCAGGGCATCCAACCTGCCTGCTGGGTGCCCTGGGCATTGAGCTCACCAGCCATTCCCACTGGACTCTCTGTGGGAACACTGAGGCCCGGCCTGGCAGTGGCTTTGGGCAGGTCCTTGCAGTGTGCACATGATGGCACTTTCAGGATGGACAGACCCTTGACCCTCCCGGCCTCAGCACACCTGAGCTGCACACTGGCTGAGGGCAGGTGACACTGAGCAGGGTGGGGCCTGGGGAGGGGCTTCAGAGACCACCGCCCTCCCCAGGGAGCTTCTGTACCTAGCGCCTGGGCTGGACTGGGGTCTGGCCTGCTGAGCGCAGGAGGAGGGTGTCTGCTGTCCCTGCAGCCAGCTAGGACTGGGGGGAACTGGACTGTCCCCCATGGCCTGGCCCAGCCTCTGGGGCTGGGAGCACGGAAAGCCCTATGAGAAGGAGCCTTCAGCCATAGGGGCCCGGGGTAGGCGAGGGCGAGTCCCCACCCAGGCTGCCTGAGTCAGGGCCTGGAGAGGGCTGACTGGGCACCACCACGCTGGCTGGCTGGGGCAACGGGGTGCAGAGGGCCGACGTCCCTCCTTGGTCCGCCAAAGGGAGCCCACCCCTGGGTGACCTTACCCAGTCCCTGGGTGGGCAGGGCTGCCCCTGCCCCTCTCTGGCCCCAGGATCAAGGTTAGCCTCAGGCCCTGCAGGGGGCTCCCCCATCCATCCACCTCTCCCCACGCTGCCCAGGCCTGGCTCTGCATCTGACTCTGTGCAGGTGCCCGGCCAACCGCCCCTATCCTTGTGGAACCCTCCGGAGCCCCACACTGCGCATGCACCAGCCTCCCGGATGCTGCCCGCCGCCTGCTCGTCTCCCAATCCCTATGCGCCTTTGCCTCTGCCTTGCACTGCTCACTGGGACTCGGCCCCTGGCAGCGGGCAGACCCTGGGGGGGCCCTGCCTACCTGCTAAATGGGACTGCAGGGGAAGGGAAGCTGCCTTCGTCAGCACCAGCAGGGCCCAGGAAGACCCTAAATGGGGACCCCCTTTGCTGGATGCCTCACATCTATGTCCAAGGGGCATGAAGCCCAGGGCTGACCAACCAGACCTTCAGGACGTGGGACCCTCGGTTGGAGGGGGTTGTGGCCTCAGGCTCCAGCCGCTCCTGTGGGTCTGGGGGCTGCCCCCGCTCGGCCCCAGGCCCACCCGGGCACCCCCGGCCCTCCATCCTGGCTTCTGTGGGCTGCTTGAGCCCCTCGCCCCGCATACACTGCATACGGCACTGTCCCCACTCTCTGCTGCCCCTGTTTCCCGTCAACACTGGTGGCAACTGTGGTCCCCAATGTCACCTGCCCTTTGGGGGGCCCGAGGGGCACCCCTGGGATGGGCTCCCTGGATATCCCTCCAGGGGCTCCCCCTCTGCTCACCAGGCAGCCCAGGGGGCTCGGCTGAATGCCAGCTCACCTGGAGGCTGGTGAATGTAGGTTCCTGGCCCCCCAGGCCTTCCACGGGGGCTTCCGTGCGCCCTAGGACCCTGTACCGTGGCCTCAGACCCTGACACCCCCCCCAGCTGGCTCCCCGTGAAGCTCGGCAGCTTCAGTTCCTTCCTGTGCAAAACGTCAGTGAGAAAACCCACAACCTCCCCTGAGGCTCGGGCTGTGCTGCCGGCATACAGCAGGCAGCACATAAATGCACCCCGTTAGCCTCACAGCAAACCCCACAGGAGCAGGAAAGTCCCCCTTTAATTCTGCCCGCCCTGTGCAGGTTCTGAAACGTTTTACTATCCTTTCTTCCAGTTTGTGTTTATAACTGCCAATACAGTATATTTAAAATTGGAGATCTTACTATTTCCCGTCCTTTTAAACGGACTATACCAAGAGCTTTTCCCATGCGTTTCGCTTTGCTAAATGCAATGTACCAGAAATGGACCAGCTTTTAGAAAAGGGATTATTAGGTCACAAATTTATAGTTCTAAGTCCATGAAAATGTCCAAATTAAGCACCTCCTAGGGTGTTTGGTCTGCATCTCCAAGTGCCTGTATCTGCGCTCTCTCCATAACATCCCTCTCGTAGGGCTCCAGTGAGTTTATTGAGACCCACTGTGAATGGGCAGGATCACTTCTGCATGGAAACTACCCCATCAGGAGGTCCCACCCATGGCAGGTCTGCTCGCACAGGCTGCATCGGAAGAGCATGGCTTTCCCGGGGCTCATAAGTTTCAAATCAGCACACCCTGCCAGCAAATCTTCTTTACAACACAGCAGGATTTTAGGGGTGCATGAGGAAGCGAGGGCTGCTCTCATTGCTTTGCTCCTATAGGTTTACAACACCAGTGGGTTAGTCTGAGAAGAAGGTGCCGTTGCCAGATGATTTCCCGAGGCTGCATTTCTAAGTGCAGCTTCCCTTGCTGCCTCTTCCCAAAGGAAGAGTCCCACTTGCCCGGGAGTGGGGGACCCCCAGGTCCAACCCCAGTGCAGTGACACGCAGGTCGGCCCCAGGCAGGGAGGGGGTCGGAGCAGGTGGGGTCCTCCTTTCCCCATGCCCCGCACCCCATAAACACCGTACGCCATCTCCCCTCTCTGGCAAACCCCAGCTTCCAGCTGCTCTACCCACAGCGGGGCTCCCGGGACCTTCTCCCCCGTGCTCTCCAGGAGTGGAGTAAGGAAGTGTCTTGGTCTTGATTACGGAAAGTTCCTACATGGAGAACAGGGGCTGGTAGGATCGCTTTATTCCCACCCACGGGCGCTGATGGTTTCCCCTCGCTGCGTTCGCCACGTTACTGGCGCGCGTGTGGATATGTTTTGAAGGAAGCCACACGCATTTCGTCTCTAAGTATTTCATGCTGATCTGGGGCAGAGAAGGGCCCTTTCTCGCACAACCGGCTCTGCTGTCCCCACACCCTTACTGCTCTCACAAGTGCTCACATCGAAATGCCCCCAGCGGCTCCCCGAATGTTTCCGAGTTGCTAGGTGTGAATGGCGAAACAAGCCCCACGCTCTGCTTGGGTTTCTCCTAATCTAGGGCAGGCGCCCACATACCGTCTTCCTGCCTGCCAAGACTTGCTCAAGAAACCAAAACCAGGTCTCCTGCGGGGAGTTCTCTGCGTATCTCTGGGGACACTGGCTTGTTCTGGGACCCCTCATAATTTCCTGGAGTCTGGGATTTACATCTGAGGGTTTGGTGAGATGGGTCCATAGCCCCGGGCGGGGACAGGTGGGCGTGGCATGGCTCAGGAGGCGGCCCCCTGCTCCCCTCTGCAGACCCCAGGGGCAGCCGGGGCTGGGACCTGGAACCCTGCAGCCCTGTGCGCCCCAAACCGCCCATTTCCCCACTGTCTTGCCCTCACTCGGGGGTGAGGGTGCTTCAGTCTTTAGTTGTCAGGGGTTGCAGAATGGTGATCTTCAAACGCCAGCCTTCATTCCAGATTTATGAGCTGGAATTCGTCTATAAAGGAGAGACCTCCAGTTTGTCACCCAGGGCTGTTAGTTATCCCCCATGCTGGGTGTAGGTGAAGTAAATGCTGCATTCCTTCCCTTCTGTTTTCAAATTTTCAGAGTCAGGAGTCGGTGCAGCTCCAGTGTTACCTCCAGCAGTAACAAATGGGGTTTAAAAATATTTTACTTTTGTTTTTGAGTGTCTTTAGGAACAAATGGATTTTTAAAAATGTTAAAAAAAATTTTATGGAGATATATTCACACACCATGCAATCTGTCCAAAGTGTATAGTCAACAGCCTACAATACAGATTTTTCTGTATTCAACGTGCTGCAGTCGGCGGCAGCCGAGCTCTCTGTGCAGCATGGCCGACTTCCCCCAGGGGCCGCCCTCCGGAGGCTTCTGATCCGATGAGTCTCCAGGCCCTGCCTTGGTTTCTGGCACAAGATAAGTCCCAGGCTCATCTTGCTATTTCCCTCCTCCGATGTGGAATGAACCATTTACCCGCCGTCTTCTTAAGAGTGGGGAGAGCTGTTTAGAGACACATCACTAGTGGGTTGTCATCACTTCCAGTCCTTTCCGGGGCAAGAGCTAGCAAATGGGTATTTAGCTTTTAAATTGTGAGATCACATTGGCATTTAGGGCAGTGTACACTAAATCTTTTTGCTTCTGTTTGTATACTTTTTCTCTCACACTAATAATTTTCGTTACTTAAAATATTCCCATAATTATTCATTTGCTTTAGCCCAGAAAACACAGAAAGAATTTCAAATAACAATGCCAGATTGAATACTCACCAGAAGACTTGTAAATGATTTGATTTCTTGGCGATTCTTTTTGTTGTCAAGATATTTCCTGCTGAAACCAAGGAGTCTAAACACTGTGCGACAAAGTCGTTTGAAATAAATCTTTTCTTTGTTTGGTTATGCTACCGCCTTGATATAAACTTTTATTTATTTGCTGGTTTCCATTTGTAAGGCTATTTTCATTTTGTTTTCATTTTACTTTTTCAATATTTAAAACACTACATGGTTCCAAAGTCAAAGGTGAGCGTCCGTCCCCCACTCCTCTCACCCCTTCAGACTCACTGTTTTCCTTAGTTTCTGATTTGTCCTCAGGTGTTTTTTACCAAATGCAAACAAGGCTGCCCATATTCATGTTGTCTCACCCTCGGGGCGAGGGCGTCCCGGGACAGGCCGGCGTTTGGTGGCTGCCGAGTGGCTGCCTCACCGGTGGCCCAGCTTCCCGTCTCCTCGCGGACCCCGCCCTCCAGCGCTTTGGCGGTGCTGACGACAGGGTTTCACGGGGTGGGGGGGGGGGGAGGGTCTGCCCCGCAGCCCTGCCAGGGTGGGCGATAGCCACGGAGGCTGACCGTAATTCAAGGGCTGCGCCATTTGGGGGTGTCCTTCCAGGCCAAGAGGGGTTGGAGGGCTTTCCCTGCCCGCACCCTCGGACTCAGTGGGTGCGACACTGCACTTTGTCCCGAAGCCAGAGGGCAGTGCCCCATGGGTGTCCCTGAGAGCTTAGCCCCCAGTCCAAGCCATGGGGCTGCTCAGAAAGACCCTCCCGCAGACCCTTGCACCCGGGCTGTCTCCCGGAGGTGGACAGAGTGCTGCTGGGACCTTAGGGTCATCAGCCCCACACTTGGCCCCTGGGGTCCTGTCGTCTGGTTTACTTTTCTCCTCCTCCCAGCTGCACCCTTCGCCTCACGACTTCTCCTTCCACAGCTGTCTCCAGCCTGTGGTCGTGTTTCACCCACGCTCTGTGGGTTCCCCCACCAGATGACGCACGCCGTCAAGATTCGGGAGCTCTCCAGGGTGCTCCAGAGGGTCCGAAGGCCCCGACACGCCTTATCTGGCAGCTCCTGGTGGGACACCGCTGTGGGTTACATCGTCCCCCGTGCTTCGTGGGTGAACCCTGACTGCTCCAGGCCCCTTTCTCTTGACTGTTTGGCCATGAACCTGGACCGCAGCAGGGCAGGTTTGCATCTGCCTCCCCAAGGTCTGGGCCCATGCCGGGCTTTGCCTGTAGCTCCGCTGGGCTGCTGGGCAATGAGGGCTGGTGCTGCCTCTCGGTCTGTTCCGGAATCTTCTGCTGGGTTTCACAACGTGGTCAAGGCAGAATCTGGCCCAGGCCCTCCCCAGGAGTGGGATGGGCAGGTGTCTCTGGGCACAGCCCTGGCACTGGTCCTTTCACAGTCCTTGGGCACTGGGGTCCACAGGGGACATGCATCTGTCTTAGTGGGATGAAAGGGTATGAAACCAGGCGGCGGGTGGCTCTCTGTCACTGACGCCTTGTTTCTGCCCATGTCACTAATGGAATCGGGCAGGAGCTGTCTGCCCCTCTCTGCTGCGTCACCACAGGACCCTCAAGCAGCCTGCTGGACCCCTTGGGGGGCTCAGGGTGGGCTGGTTCAAGGGGGAGGGCCATCGAGGGGTTCAGACCCTCAGCACAGCACTCACACAGCCTGGTGTCTACGGAGCTCTGGAGGGCAGGAGAGGCCCAGCAGAAAGGAAAAGAAGGCCTGGGCTCTGCCTGTGGGGGCCTAGGGATCTGGCAGGGTGGCACCCTCCACCTCCTCGTGCCCAGGAGAAAACATTAGGTGCTCAATAAATGTTTGGGGTGTTGAAATGCACAAAAAGACTCCAAGTGAGGTCTCTGCCCATTGCTCCCTGCTGAGGGAGGCCTACCTCGTCTCCAGTGAGTGTGTGTGAATGTGTGTGAGTGTGTGTGAGTGTGTGCGTGTGTCTAGGAGAGAGCGAGTGAGAGCACACAAGTGCAGGTTCTGTACCACGAAGCACCATCCTCTCTCCTGCTGCCCACGGGGTGCCCTTGGGGACACTGGCCCCTGCATATGAGTCCCTGGTGGGTGAGCGCCCTTGAAAACTGCTCCTTCCAGCTCCGTGCTTTGCCAAAGGCTGAGATTCATGTGCCTTTGACATGAGTGGAAAATCTGCCTTGTGACTCGTCGGGGGTTGAGCAAGCAAGTGTGTGACAATGACAGTTCAGACTGGCGGCCGCCCCAGCAAGAGGGTGGGGCACCCTCCGGAAGGCTGTCACTCCCGAGATCAGCTTCTGGTGTCCAGTGCCAGGACCCCAGCCCTTGGTGAACCCCTTCTCAAGCCCACTGTGGGCAGTCCCTTCCTGTGTCCAGTTTAAAGTGTCCAACTGGGTGGGAACAGTTCTAGAACGGCAGGCATTTGAAAATTGAGCCGCTTCAAGGACAGGCTGTGACCTCGGCCCTTGGCCCCTTCCCCTGGGCCCCTTCGGCCCTCAGCCAGCCTGTCACAGCCCCTGGCCATGTTCGCTGTGTTCCTGGCCCGCCCGGGCCTGCCTGGGGCCGGGATATGAATCTGTCCCATCTGTTCACTCGCTTAGCAGAAATTTACTGAACACCTCCTGAGCCAGGCCTGAGCTGGGAGCTGCAGGGGCATCTGTCAGCAGAGCAGATGGAAATCCCTGCCTTCGAAGCACGCATGCCTTGAGGGGAAGACAGCAGAGCAGCAAAATGAGGCTAAAGAGTGTAGAGCACATTAGAAGGTGTGCTGTGCCAAGAAGGAGGCAGGGTGGGTGGCATTGTGCCAGCAGGGAGGGGGGTATTCACTCCCTGGCCAAGGTGGGCATCACTCCCGGTTATAAGAGGAGTGGCCTCAGCTTCTCTCTGGCTGCCACGGGGAGGACAGACGGGGGTGCAAGTAGCAGGGAAACCGGTGCCACCCCATGACTCTAAGCCAAGCCGGCACAGCAGAGTGGAAGATTTCGGATGTACGTCGTGGCTAGACCCAGGGGTTCCTGGGGACGAGGAGCCTGGCACGGTGCCGAGGTCTTTGGCTTCAACCTGAGCAAAGGGAAGGACAGATTTGAGGAGGCCTGGCTTGGGGAGGCCGTGCCACCTGCGCGCGTCCATTATGGAACTCAGGAGAGGGAATGGGGCCGGAGACGGGCATCTGGGCAGCCAAGAGATGGCTTCATTGCCCTGAAAAAGTCTTTAATTCCTCAGACCAGTGGTGGAACATTGTGAATATGTATTTCCCCCATGACTCTGTCTCCTGGGGCAGGACTCAGGATGCTGGGCTTATTTTGAGTGCTCCCAAGGGTGCCCAATAGCTGTGAGGATGGGCATACCCAGTCACGAGGTAGCCCGGGTCACCCCATGCCTTGTGCAGGCCTGCTCTGGCCTCAGTCCTCTGAGAGCCCTGACTGCCACTTGGGGAAAGGGTCTGAAAGGGGCTGCTGGGAACGAGGTCCCAGAGTGCAGCAAGAAGGGACAATGAGGGCAGACACTCTCCTTGCCCCCTACAGTCCAATGTGAGAGCTTACACCTAAGAGCTCAGGTGGCAGAAAGGAAGCCATTGCATGTGTGTGTGTTGTGTGTGCATGTGTCAACATGTGCATGCATGTGCGTGTGAGCATGTGAGACAATGTGTGCACATGCCTGTGTGTGTTGTGTGAGCACCTGTCAGTGTATGCATGCCTGTGTGAATGCTTATGTGTATGAGTGAGAGAATGTGTGCCTGTGTGTGGCTGGGTTATGTATAAATGCATGTGTGCATGTGTTAGTACATCATGCCTGTATAAGTGTGTATGTGTATGGGATGAGTGCAATAATGTGTGTACATGCATGTGTGTTAGTGTATTGTGTGTGTCTGTGTGCATGCCTGTATGAGTATGTGAGTGACAATGGGTACATGTGTATGTGTGTGATATGCATATGTATGCATATGTGCATGTGTCAGAGTGTGTGCATGCATGCGTGTGGTGTGTGTTGAAGTCCCGTTTAGAAAGTGATGAGGTGAACTCATGCAGGAACATCCCAAAGTCAGGAGGTGGAGTGGACACAAGCACTCATTCTCAGAAGGCAGGAGTGACCAATGTCTGCAGGTTGGGGCAGTTGTGGGGTGCTACTCATTAACCCAGGGGGTGGGGGCTACTTGGTGAGGGTGGAGAAGGGAGGCCTGAGAGGTGGAGGGGAACAGAGCAGAAGGGAGACATCACCTGGTGGGTGGGCATCTGGAGCAGGAGGGACAGGAGGAGCTTGGGGAGGGCAGTACCCCATAAGGGACTCCTTCCCATGACCTGCCTTTTGGATCTTGGGAAAGAGGTAACCCGAGAAGAATGGGGCAGCTGTGGGGACAGAAGCCTGCCATAGCTTGAGTCACCCTGGAGTCAGCAGGGTCAGGGAAGGACAAGGACATATTGTGGTCAGCATGAATGCTGCTGGGGTGAGTTAATGACTGATAGGACTCATCCTGGCCAGCAGTCATTTCCTGTGGTCAGGTAGACCGGTTGGTATGTAAGAAGCCCAGCCTGGATGACAGGAGAGGGGACAGTGGGGGACAATTTGTGCAATTTTAAAAGGAAAACAGGAACTTAATTTGCTGAGCTGAAAGCAGACAGCAAAATGCAATGAGATTATTGCAGACTCTCTAGAAAAAGGTCACTCCCATCTCCAATGCTGGGGACACCACCCACCACCATCAGAACCACCACTACCACCAGTACCATCACCAGCATCACCACCACCACCACCACCATGAACACCATCACCACCTTCACCACCATCACCACCTCCACCAGTACCATCACCAGCATCACCACCACCACCACCACCACCACCATGAGCACCATCACCACCATCACCACCTTCACCACCTTCACCACCACCTCCACTAGTACCATCAGCAGCAGCACCACTGTATTAGTTAGTGTTCTCTAGAGAAACAGAATCAACAGGGAACACTCACAAATATAAAATTTATAAAAGTGTCTCACATGACCACAGGAACAGAGTCCAAAATCCACAGGGTGAGCTGTGAAGCCAACGACTCCGATGGAAGGTCTGGACAAACTGCACAGGATAGGCTCACCAGCTGAAGCAGGAAGAGAGCCTGTCTCTTCTGAATCCTCCTTAAAAGGCTTCCCATGATTAGATTAAGCATCGCTCATTGCAGAACACACTCCCCTTTGGCTGATTACAAATGGAATCAGCCGTGGATGCAGCTGACATGATCATGATTTAGTTCTATGAAATATCCTCATTGCAACAGACAGGCCAGCACCAGCCCAACCAAACAAACAGGTACCACCATTTGGCCAAGTTGACACATGAACCTGACCGTGACAACCACCAACCACAACACCACCACCACCACCATCACCATGACCACCATGACCACCACCACCATCATCACCATCACCACCACCAATGACAACATCGCTACCACCACCATCACCATCATCACCATCACCACCATCATCACCACCCACCACCATCACCACCACAACCATCGTAACCAACATCACCTCTACCACCACCAACACCACACCACTGCCACCACCATAACCAACACCACCACCAACCCCATTGTCACCAACATTACCACCATCACCACTACCACAAACACCAATACCACTGCCACCACCATAGACAACACTATAACCACTGTCATCACCATCACCACTACCACCACCACCATTACTATCATCACCACCATCATCACCATCATCAACACCATCATCTTCATTATTCTCATCACCATCGACTAGTCACTGCTATTGGTGATAACTGGATATCTCTGTTTGCCCACATCCTTTCTCCACCCTACTCCACCCTGCCTGTACTGTATCCGGAATGGACTCCATCCACCTGGCTCCCTTGCCTTCTGGCTTCTAATTGGGGGTCTGGCCAATTGGAGGCTATGGCAGGACATCAAATGAAGAAAGGACAGAGAGGAAGTGTCATCTGTTCTTCCTTTGTATGCTTCAAGAGTACAGCTTCTGCCAGCAGCCCTCCTGGACTCCAGTCTTTGCTCTAACAGCTTTCCTTCTTTGATCCCCTGGCCCTGGTGTGACACCACCTCCATTCTTCCGTCTCCTTGAAGGCTGCCTTGGGAGCTCTACTTGTTTCCCTAAACCCTGCTAGCACCTCTGGAAATGCTCTTTTTGTGAACAAAATCTCCAAAAAATTCTCCAAGGAGTATACCATTTGTTTCCTGCCTGAACCCTGAGAGAAATGTCCCTGGAGTATAGCAGGCAGGACACTCACATCTCAGCATCCCAGTGGCTCCTGCACAAGGCCAGGCTGGATCAGTTCTGGCAACTTCGGGCTGAGCTCAGCTCTCTGCTCACAGACCTGCAGGGAGCATGGGCCTCAGACAGACATAACAAGGTCAGGTTCCATAAGCTGCGAGTGAGAAAGCACAAGGAGCTTTTAGAATCAGGATTGGGTGCAATCAGAATTAGCCCATAACTGGAGGAATAATCAAAAGTGGACACCCAGAACTTTCCCCAGCTGCCCCAGACTTCTGGGTGGCTCTGTTGACTGGGGGTGGGGAGCTGTGGGCGCTCTGGTGTCCCTGGGCCTTTGGGAGAGGAGTGAAAACAGAGCTTCACCTTGGGGGCTGTGATGCCCTCTATGTGCCAGGCTCGGTTGGGGGAACACAGCAGCTTCCTCTGTCTTCCCAACGAAGTCCATTTCTATCCGCTGACCTTCTCTGCCTTCCTTTCATCCTGTTTTCTTTCTTTGCCCTTCCTTTGCTCCCACCCAGTTCTGTTTCTACAAAAAGGAGCTCTCTTATTTCCCCATTCTCTATTCCTCTCACCCCACCCCTTGGCTCTGCAGCCCTGACTCAGACCTCGGCCAGCTCCAGTTCCTGAGGTCTTGCCTGCCTTGACTTTCCAAAGAAAGCAAATCCTGTAGGCAGAGCCCCCAAGAGTCGGGCTTGCTAATGAAGGAGACCAAAAGTCACCAGGAGGTGTCTTTGATGCCCTGGACTCAGGCTGGGAGCTCAGTAGGGAGGGTCCGGCCTATGGGAAGGAGAGGTGGACAAAGTACACAGATGTCCATGAGTGGGACTTTGTAGTGTCTCTGGCCCAGCTCAGGGCCCTCAGGTGGGCACAATCCCAGGGCAGATCAGAAGGTGGACATGTACTGGTGGGAAAGAAAATGGAAGCTGCTGGGTGTGCAGCAAACCCAAGTGGTGACAGAGGCTGGGCCGGGGGTCTTCATCCTTCCCAGCCTCCCATCCACTCTGACTTCCCCCATTTTCTACTCCCACATCTCCACCTCTTCCTTCTGCTCCTCCTTCCTCTTTCTCTTCCAGCTCATCTCCATGGCAACATCAGCAGCCACCAAGCCAAGCTCCTGCCGAGCCTCAGGTCCATAAGTCTCATTGGGTGTGGCAGACCTTTTCCTCCAGCACCCCCTCGCCATGGAGGCTGCAGACTGCACCCCCAGAGATCTGGGTTTGGCTCCCAAGGGCCCTTGATGAGACCCCATTTCTTTGAAGCCACGTGTTTCTATGCAACATGAAATGTATTCCTGCATTGCATTCTCTTCCTTTCTCCATCAATGCTAGTTGTACTAGAAAAACAAGGACCTGCCCCCAAAGCCTTGGCACAGAATTAGTGTTCCAGGCAGAGGGGCTGTCTGCCCAGTAGTCCCAAGAGTTCCCGGCCCACCCAGCCCCGTCTAGGCTGCTGCAGCAGCTGACAGCACTGCAGCAGGGTGACCAGATGGCCACATGGAGACACCCGGCCCATGGGCAAAGATGCCAGGGTCCCAGCCCAGTCCTGGCCTGCGTTGGCTGGGCGGGGGCTCCAGTGGTCCAAACAAAAGCCATTCTACCAGGGGCAGGAGGACGCCGGCCCCAGGCTGCCAGGATTTTGCCCACAGAAACAGAATGGGTGGCTGTGTCCCGGCCACCCAATCTTCCCAGGCGCCAAGGACGAGGCGGACAGAAGCAAGAGGAACGGACAGCACGGAGTTTCTGTGTCCTGGTCAAGACTGACGCATGTGTGGGGTCCCCAGCCCCAGCCAGGATGACATGGGCAGCCTCAGGAGTCACCAAGATGACGTGGGCAGCCTCAGGAGTCACCAAGATGACGTGGGCAGCCTCAGGAATGACCAGGAGTGCTTGGCCAAATAGTAGCCCCAGGGACGTCCACGCCCAAATCCCCAGAACCAGTGAACATGTCTGGTCACATGGCAAAGGGCAGCCAAGGCTGCTAAGCAGCTGATCTTGAGATGACATTGGCCTGGGTCATGGCGGGGGAGGGCAAGATCATCATGGGGCTCTCCGAGGGGGAGGGGAGGCAGGAGTCAGAGCCAGGGTGATGCGATGGAGACTCAGCGGCCTTCGCTGGTTCTGAAGATGGAAGGAGGGCCCAGGGCAGGGAATGCAGGGCCTCTGGAAGCCGGAAGAAGCCGGGAAATAGGATCTCCCCTGGTGCCTCCAGGAGGAACTTGCCCGCCCGACCCTGATTTGAGCCCCTGGGCTCCATTTTGGGCTGCTGACTCTGCACTGTTCTGTCCACAGCATCACCCAGCAGAGGTGAGGCTTCGTCCACTCGCACGTGTCCACTCACTGCTGGGTCAGGGAGAGCCTGGGGTGGGCTGGGGTGGTCTGCGGGGTGGGGGAGCCCTGAGAAGGGAGTAGTACCCCCCCGCAGAGGCTCGAGGTGGGGGCCCATGTGGCTTGTGATGGGCGTCATCCCGGCTGCCCAGTACGGCTCCAGGGGGTGGGCAGCCCTTCTTGCTGAGCCGGGGCTCCACGCAAAAGTGACTGTTTTCTACAAATGTCAGGGTGTGGACAACATGGGGGCAGGGGAAGGGGTGGTCCTGGGTGGGCTGTGCTGGGGTGGGGGGGGTCGTTGGGAGTGGAGGGACCGGCCACACGGTGCAGAAGGGAGAGCACCTGGGGGCCCGTCTGGGCAGGGAAGGGAGGAGGGAAGGAGGACACCCTCCCGTCATCTGGCAAAAGGGTGGCCCCGGGGTACAGGGATGGGGGAGGGGACAGCAGGCTCCTTGGGCATCTCGGGAGACCCAGGGCACATGGGAGGTGGGGGCTGGGCCAGGTCCATACCAGGGATGGCCTTTCCAGTCTGTGAGCCAACCCCTTCCCCTGGAAAGCTTCCCTCCACTTGCCAGCGGGGGCTGGGGTGGCTCACCTGGCCAGGAGGGCATAGCACGGCCGACGAGGGGGTCCCCAGCTGCCATCCCTGGGCCTGGGCAGTGCGAAGAAAGATAAGATGAAGCCTCGTCCAGTCCTGCTCAGCCTGGTACTACAGCCCTGGGCTCTGTGGGCAGGCGGGGACGGTGGGCAGGAGTGGGTGCAGGGCGCAAAGATAGGTTCCCCACCCCAAGCTGGAGGCAGGCTGGAGTCCCTGGGCCTGGCGGGTGCTGCATGAGGACAAAGACTTCTGGGGCCCCCGAAGGTGCCAGGAATGGAAATATCCCATCCTAGGGCCAACCACAGGGGCTAAGCCTGAGCTGCTGGAAACCACGCAGAGGGTCCACTTAGACCTGCGGAGCCTCTGAGCTGCAGCTCCTCTTCACTGGGCCCCCACCCCCAGCTGCACCCCACCCCCATCTCCACAAGTACAAGGCCCTGCCCCTCCTGGGCGCGTCAGAGGCCTAAAAGCTTCAGGCTGACCAGGGCCCCTTAAGGAGCTGACCCTGGAGGCGGCAGAAGAGGTGACAGCTCTCAAGAAGGGCTGGCGCTCAGGCCCATGTCCAGGTAGGGGCAGCCAGGGTCCGAGTCTGATTATTTGGCCAGCACAGGGTCTTAAACACAGTTGACCCTGTGGCCTGGGTCTAAATGTGGTGGCTAGAGAGAAGGCACCTGGCGCTGCGACTGCTGCAGCCGCCTGGCGAGGAGCACCCACTGCAGAGCTCCTGGCCATGGCCCGGCCGTGACCTGCCGCCTGGGGGCTTCTTAGGGAGGAACCTTCTGGAACTCAGCAGGCAGCAGGCCAAAGGCCCAAAAGCACAGAACAGCTCACAGCGGGAACTGCCCAGCTCACCGCTGCCCCCGCCAAGTCCTCAGAGCCCAGCAGGGATCCCCGAGCCTCAGGTGTGCACAGAGGGTGGGCTAGGGAGGGGTTCAGGGGCTGCACTGCAGTTGCTAGGTGTGTCTTTGGGATGGGAAATGGAGCCACTGACCCCCTCATTGCAGCTCGCTGCCTGTCAGTCCGCTTTTCCCTTGCCCCACCTCAGTCCCAGGGGACATGGCAATCTGAGGCAGCCCGTGGGGTCCTGGGTCCTGTCCCCCAGGTGTCGCTTCCAAGACCAGAGGCCCCTGCTGCTCAGCTCCTGTCACACCCCCTCCTGCTGTGTCCCCTGGGACCTCTGCCCCAGTGCATGCCTTCCTATTGTCCCTGGTTCCCCCCAGGGATCTCAGGGCTCCTTGGGCTGGGTGGAGCCCTGGGGGGACGTGGGGGGATCTCCTGCCCCACATAGACTTGGGGATGGGGAGGGAAGGGGCAGGAGGATCCCCGCCATGGCCACATTCTGGCCTCTCCCACAAGGAAGGCATAGGGCCCGGGTGGCTGCCCACAGCCAGGCACCCCCCAGGACCAGGATTGGGGTGGCCTGAGCCTGCTCTCGGGAACCCCTGTACTTGTGGGTGTGGACACAGGCCCCAAAGAGCTGGAGCCAGACACTAGGCCACCAATTCCCTGCGGCCAGCCGCCCTCCCTCCCTGCGCCCTGTTCTCTGTCTGTCAGCCTCCCAGAAGGCCTGGGCAGTGAGTCACTCTTTCTGCTCTCCAGACTCCAGGGCTCACGCCATGGCGCATTCCTGGGGGACGGGGGACTGGGAGCTGCTGGGGGTCTCTGAGCTGCAGGAGAGCTGCAGCCCGGTGCTCGGGCAGTACAGCTGGCAGAAGTCCAGGCTGCGGACGGCACATGGCTTAGCTGGTGCTGCAGGCTGCACAGAACAGGGCAGCACGTTGTCCAGCAAGGACTATCTGTCCTGGTACCACACAGCTCCGCCCTTGGGGGCAGCTTCCAGGCCCCAAGGCAGTAAGTCCTACATCCCTGCAGAGACCCAGGACACAGGAACCCCGTGAGCTAGAGCCTGCCAGGGATCCTGGGGGCAAGTGAGGGCGCAGCAGGACCAGGGGTGCTGGGGGGAGATGGGCCGGAGCTGCTCGGTGGAGCAGAACAGAACTCCCACTCAACCACATGCACAGCCCCAAAGTCTGCCACCTCAACCCAGCTCTGCCTGTTGTCCCCTGTGCCTCAGTTTCCTTATCTGTACCTGGGATTGTGGTGGCCTGTCCTGTTTTTAACGGAAAGTTCTTCCTGCCGGCACGCTGGAGACTCAGTGCAGTGTGCTGGACATGCCAGGCTGTGTGCAGGGACAGGATTGGGGTGCAGGGAAGGCTGGGGTGTGGGGGAGGGGGAGGGGGACGGGGGAGGGGGAGGGTGGCATGGGAGGGAGGGTACAGGTGGGCTGGGGTGGGGGGTAGGGGAAGGGTGGAGTGGGGGGAAGGATGGAGGTGGGCTGGGGTGAGGCTTCGGGTCCAGAGGCGAGGAGGCGGGGAGCAGCTCCTCCGGCGGGCTTAGGGGATGTGGAGTCAGGCTTCAGGGAAAGGGTGGCCCTGGGAGAAAGACCCAGTGTGTCCGATGTGCCCCAGAGTGGACAGGTCTCCGGCCCCCGAGACCTGCAGGGCGGCTGGGGAGATGAAGCTCTCCCACCCAGGGGTGGCGGGGCCGAGGGGACATGTGCCAAGTAGCATTTTGGGGGCCCCAAGGATGTGCCACCTGGAGGAGGAATCACTCCCGAGGAGGAGAGGAGGTAAACTGAGGCACGACGGCATGTGCAGGAAGTTTGGGTGGCAGAGCAGTGGCTGGGAAGGTGCAGGCTGGAGCAGAAGGGAGCTGGTCTGGCCGTCAGGGGCACTGACTGACGGAGGAGGGGGTGGTGTCTGCTGAAGTGGGTGGGGAGCCTGCAGGGTGACAGCTGGCTGACCACAGGGCTCAGGGTGGCCTGGAATGGGGACAGTACATACAGCTCAGAGCCAGTTGGGGGCTGGGGCCCTTGGGGACGCCTTCCCAAGGACACAGTGTCACGTCTCTGCTGAGTCATGCTTGTTCCTGCCCCAAAGTGGTGGGGTCAGTGACAGGGGCCACGTGGGGTGACGGGGTGGGGGCTGCACCACTCCGAGGCTCCGATTAAAAGGCCGTCCGTGGTAAGCTGGCTTCCGCCGGCTTCGAGCATCTGCGTTTCTCATCAGGGTCCTTTGTGGATTCCTTTCATCTTGGTGAAATTGTAGGTTTCCAGGGTGGCCGGGGCCCTGCTAAGCTCTCAATTAGCGGGAAGCCCTCGCAGCTGCAGGGTGCAAGGCCACGGCTCGTGGGGGCCGCCTGGGGCTGCCCGGGGAGGGAGCGCTTGCCCCAAGGCCACCCAGAGCACTCGTATCACGGGGACGCGAGCTCGGCAGGCGGCGCTCAGCTCAGCTGTCTGCGGCCTCTCCCCCTGGACCCTTCCACTGCCCGCATCCCCGGGAGCTGTGATGTCACTGTGACTCCTTGTGGCTGCCAAGCGCCGGCAGTGAGCTCCCCCCGCCCCCAGCCAGCTCCAGTGACGCAAATCAGCAGCTTCCAGCTCTCCGAGCAGCTGCCACCCGCGGCTCAGTGCAGCCCACGGGCCCAGCAGAGGGAGTAGCCGTGGGCGGTGGCCTGGGGCCTGGCACCGCACACTGTCAGCTGCTCGTCAAGGGCGGCCAGCGTGGCATGTGGGCACCCAGAGGTCAGGCAGAGCCTCACCCCCTGCCAGTGCCCTTCCTCATTGCCCCAGGCTCCTGATGGGGAGGTCAGGCAGAGAGCCTCAAGGACTGAGACAGGGACCCTGCCTGCCTAGGGGCCTGAGCAAGTGTGTGTGTGACACGTGCAGGCAAAGGGGACAGGGCACTCACAGGCAAAGGCAGGGGTGCAGGGCCTGGCAGTGGGGGGACCGTGAGTGCTGTAGGAACCCCCAGCCGAGGGCTCCCTGGGAAGACCACGCCGGACCCCACAGGCACCGCTGTCAGCCTGCAGCCCCTTAAACACAGACACACAGGCACATGCCAACAGGCACACACGCGACCTCCTGCATGCATGCATATGCATGCACACTCACCCACATTTGCCCCACAATGCACGTGTGCACACAAATGTAGAAGCACATAGTGCACACATGTGCAGACTCACACACACACACATGCACATACAGATACGTATGCACACACATGCACTCGTGAACTCACACCAGCACACACATGCACACATGTGATGGGGTCAGCTACCTTTCCAATCAGCCTTTTGCAGTAGCAGAGAGGGCTTTCTCCAGGGTGCTGACCACTTCCTGAGCCACAGGAGGACCTTCCCCTCTGCCTCTTGCCATGCCGCTCTCCCCCAGCACTGCAGTTTGGACGCTGTGCCCCGGTCTTGATGGACGGGAGGAGCAGACAGGTCAGGGAGGGTGGGATGAGACAGAGCAGGGGACGAGGGTGCAAATTCCACCTGCAGCCCCCACCAGGGGGTGGGCAAGCCTCCGTGCACCTGCAGCCCTGGCCCTCACCCAGGCTGGCCAGACTGGCCATGCCACGGAGGATGCAGCCTGTGACCTCTCAGGCTGGCCCGGCCACTGCCGCCGCCCTCTGCATCACCTGCGAGGAGCGGCACCCTTGATGCGGAAGCCCCCGCCCAGGGGCCTGGCCGGGTGTGTGTTCCCGCTTGGAGACTGGAAGCGTGGCATGGAGCTGTGAGCCATCAGGCCCCATGGGAACCCTTCCTGCCTCTCCTGTGGGCTTCACCTGGAGGCTTCTGCTACCCCAGGCCACACAACACACATGTCTAGTGCACATGTGCTCGGGACAGCCTGAGTCCCCTGCCTCTGAGGCCCAGTCCCAGGGCAGTCAGTGGCTCCAATCCCCAGGGGTCCTTGAGGCCAAGGCCTGGTGGAGCCTCGAACCCTTAGAACTAAAGAGCTGCTTCCGTGTCAGGTGGCATTGAGGTGCAGGCCCCGAGCTGGCTGGGAGGCTGTGGAAGCATCTGGAACAGCACTCAGGACTGCAGTGGGCACTGGAAAGGGACATGAGCACAGTGACCTGAGGGTCTTGGGCCCCAGGAGAGCCCCAGGCTGGTGGGGTGTCTCGGTCCAGGGGCTCAGGCACCTGCAACAGGTACCCAGGCCCAGCCCAGCCCACCTGGGCTCGAGCCTCCAGCTGTGGGGCAGTAGACCTGCGTTTCCTGGACAGCTTGTGCCCTCAACCCCCAGAGCACAGCCTCCCATGGCAGAGCTATGAACCAGCAGGCCCCAAGGACCTTCTCGGGGGGGCTACAGTATCCCCACCCCCACGGCCCTGCTCATCCCCTGGGAAGGGCTCTGGGCTTCTTGGGGGGCTTTTCTCCCCATACAGTACCCCCTCCCCTTCCACCTCCTTTCCTCTGATCCCCAAGCTGAAGGTAGCTTTTGTTGTATGTGTGCATGTATGTGAGTGTGTGAGAGTGTGTGAGCACATGTGCACTAGACATGTGTGTGTGCATGTGTGCGAGCATGTATGCATGTGTACGTATTTGTGCATGTGAGTGTGACTATGTGAGCATGTGTGAACATGTGTGTGTGTGAGTATCTGTGAGTCTGCGTGTATGCATGTGCGTGTCTGCATGTTGTGTGTCTATAAGCTTGGCGTGTGGCCTGGCTGACGCTGTCACGTACAATTGGGGGTGGGGCTGGAGGGTGGGTCAGAGACACCCCCCACTTAAGCCGCAACATTACCGAGGCCCCCCACTGACCTCTTGCTTCCCACCATGGGAGCTGCGTTCAGGAGGGTGAGTGCTGCCCGCCGGCGCGCCCTTCTCTGCTTATAGGTGCACCGAGGCCCCTGCACAGCCCCGGGACAAAGGGGCGTGTGTCCCTCTCCCCCTGCCGAGTGGGGCGGCGCCACCAGCAGCGCCTGCAGCGGGTTCCCTGCCCACGCCCCATCAGAGCACCCCGTGGCAGCCTGACAGCGTCCCAAAGGGTCCATACCATGCCCCCACTCCAGCCTGCCTTCAGTTTCAAGAAGTAAATATTTGCTCTTCCCTTAAGAAAATAATCAGAAGTTATCCTTTAAGTGCTGTGTACACAGAGGTGCCCTTCAAAATCCAACGCAGCTCTTTCTAAACGGTGGAGGGAGTGAGCCTGGGGCGGGAAATAGGGCCCCCGCTTTGCCCCCTCCTGCCTGGCTGTCCTGCCAGCCAAGGGGGCCGAGAAGGGGGGAGCACAAGGAAGGGTGGGCTGCAGGGGCCCCCAGGCCTGAGACCAAGGCACCCCACAGCCCCGTGGAGCCACGCAGCGCCCTCTGAACACCTCGCTGCGATGCGAACCCAGGCAGCATGCGGGGCTCCTGCCCGAAGCAAGGGCAACTGCCCCGAGCCTGCACGGGTTCTCGGGAGGCTGTCAGAGCAGGGAGACCCCGCCCTGGCCTTGGAGGGGCCGCATTTGAGGCTTGGCCCTGCCTCTCGGCAGAGTGGCCCACCTCCCCAGGCTTCCATCCTCTGCTCTGGCAGTGCCACCTCGGGCCACCCTGGGCCCGCATGGAGCTGTGGGTGCGCCCCCACCCCCTGCCGCAGTCTGGGCTGCCGACCCCGACGCCAGCATTGGCACCCGGGAACTTTTGTGCCACGGGAACTGTAAATGCTGCAAATGTGGCCTTCCCTGCCGCCCTCGGCCCAGGCCCCCAGAAGCCTCTTGCCCCTCCACCTGGGGCAGGACGCAAGGCCAGGTGCCGGTGCTGCAAGACAGGGCTTCCAGGCACCGAGCAAACCAAAGAGCACGGAAGGATCCCATAGGCAGCGCGCGCTGTCTCCACCATCCGAGGAGCGTGGGAACAGCACCAGGGGCCTTGGGGGAGCAGGCAGCCCCCTCTGCGCACAGGCCCTTTCCCCAGAGACCCCTGCTCCGACGGGTCCCAGAGTGGTCACCTGCCTACCTGGTGATGTCTCGGTGGGAGCTTTCCTAGGGTGGCCAGTTACTGAAGCCCAAGAGTGGCCAGGGTGCTGGGACTGCTGGGGCTTCTAGCCATGAGCTCTAAACAGTCATGGAGAATCTCCTGGAGCCGCCAACCCTGGGGTTCTCTGCGTGCCAGGTGCTAAGTACCCCCCCAACCTGAAAAGCCTTTCTCTCCCTGGCCAAGTGGCTCTCATAGAATATTTTCTCTGGCAGCCCCCATGGGCCGCTTTCTTGTTGAACCCATAGGAGCCCCACAGACATTGGTTGGCCTTGACCTTAGCTCGGGGAGGGGAATGGCCCCCACCCTGCCCTTTGGGCACACTGTGACCCCTCCACTCCGGCTGCCTGTGATGCCAAGCAGGCACACACCTGCGGCAGGGGTGGGCGTTGTCTGCCTGCCAAGCACCTGCGGTGAGGTCACTGACCCTGAGGGGACAGGTTGGGATGGCCTGCCATGAGGCCCGGCCACAGGGTGCCATGGGGGCAATCACCCCCAAGAGCGCAGCAGAGAAAGGCGCCGAAACATGGTGGTTGGAGCACGGCGTGTCCTCTGTGAGTGCACGACGGGGTGTCCAGTGCTGACACACTCACCCGGTGTGCACCCACAAGAGACCCCCAGAGGCAGGCTGCGGGAGGCTGGAAGGAGGTGACCCCCGCAGTGAGTGGACATGGCACAGTGCCGACGTGAAGTCCAGCCTGGCCCTTCTCCTCACATCTGGAATACTCTGGAAAGCACGTGGTCCGGCGGAGGGACCGAGCTTACGTGTCCATGAGAGGGGCCGCCAGCTCCGCGCCCTCCCCAAAGGGTGTCAGAGCTCAGGCGGTCGTTTTGATACTGGCTTTGTCAATTCTGGGTTATAATCATCAAGCCTCACAGCTGTTATTTCACTTATCAGAATACGTGTGCAGCCCTGCGTGTGTGCGATGAATCAAGCTGAATAGCAAAAGTGTGTTTGCCGTAGCCCCTAAACCGGGTCCCACATGTGACTGCAGTGTAAAACACCTAATAACAGGCCACAGAGGTCTCAGCCTCCCCTGCAAGGCCTTGGCAGGATCAAGGGTCGCTCTGGGAAAGAGGGACGCCGGCTCACCTCCATGCCTCAACCCACTGCTCTCCCTTCCCCCTTCCCTTCCCCTCCCCACCTCCTCTGTCCCCCCCCACTCCTCTCACCTTCTCTCCCCACCCCCACTCCTGGCTCATCTGGGACTGAGGGGTCTCCAGGGTCAAATGGGGCAGCTGGTGCCCAGCGGGGAGCAGAGCTCAGGGGAAAGGCACTTCCGTGGTGGGTAGAGGCTGCTGTCCTGGGGCTGCGCTCTGCACAGAGGAGCCTAGCGTCTGAGACGCTGGCTTTCTGACAATTGTCCCCTGCAGCCCAGCTCCGTCGTGAGATGAATATTTTGTGCATCCATAGTTTCCCCGATCTTTCCTGAGGTTAGAGTGTAAGAAACAGATTCCCTTCGTGAAGGTTTGTTTGCAGGAGCTGTGTTTGCATCGACCACATCTTCCCAAGCCCATCTGCATTTGTGCCCAGGCTCCCAGGAGACCCCTCGCCTCACCCAGGCTGGCACTGAGCATTTGCAGTTAAATAAAATCATCCAATGTCACAGGCACAGAGTGGCAGCCCAGTTGCTTATGTTTCCTTGGCTGCAGTTGACGTTGGACCTTTGCAGCTGCATTCAACTGGTTTTCTAGAGAATTCCCTATTCCTGACTTTTACAGGAACTGGGTCGCTGAGCCGTTTTAATTTGGAAATGTGCTTAGATGTAAGGGGAGAAGCCCATATATGTAAACCCCCAAGGGAAGTAAACCCTCCTTCACCCCTGGGGAAGGACCTTGGCACTTGCTCTTTCTCAGGTCCCCTGGGGCCCCTCCCAGCTGTGCTCCAGCCAGGCTGGTCCTGCACCACCCATGGCACAGGGGGACCTGCTCCCTTCTCCCAGAGAGAAGCCTCAGATTGTTCCAGAAGGAGCTTGTGATGCTCGGCCCCAACTCCTCCCACGGGTCCCTGCAATGTCCATCCTGGGACTGTGGTAAGGCTTCGCCGTGGGGGTATCCCACTGCAGCCCCTGACGGTCTCCTGGAGCTGAGAAATGATTCCGAAACAAGCTACGCGTACTCAGTTCATGCAAAGAGGCAACAATCCAGCCGTGCTGGCCATCAGGAAAGGCCGCTCAGTCAGCCTCGACTAGGCACCCAGAACCAGGAGTCCTGGGAGCCCCCTCCAGGCCCGGCACCCCTGGTAACTGGGAACCCATTGTACTTTCTCTTCCCACCTTCCTTATCTCCTTTCTGTTCTTCCAGCATCTGATTGGATGATTTTCGGCGCTGAAATCCCTCTGTGGCCCCCCAAAGACGGTTGCCTTCCCGTGAGGACCTGACTGCCGGTAAACTCCACAGCGCCGTGTCTGACTGCACCCAGGCCGCAGGCAGCACTCACCATGCCGCGCTGGGGAATCTGCCCACGGTACAGCTACGGCGGTGCAAAAGCCGGAGTCAGTCCTAATGCGCGTCATGGCTGTGACCAGCCAGCGCAGCCGCGGAGGAGACCCACACCTGAGGGCAGAGGCTCTGCTGAGTCACATCAGATGACACGAAAAACACCGCTGCCTGGGAAAGTGGAAGGACAGGAGAGGGCGCGGGTTTTCCCACCATCCTCACATAGAAGGACGTAAAATAAAGTAACGTGTGAGCCTATTTGCTGTGAATGCGTAGAGGATGTATGCCCAAAAACGCCATCTTGTTTAACTCTGCAGAGAGGGGCTGGGTAGATGCAGGTTTTACTGAGTATATCCCCTATTACCCCTTTGAGACTTTGAAATATATGCTGTTTACACAATGTAAATCTAAAAATGTGTTGTTTGTTCAAACAATTATATGAGAGTAAAACACTGTTTTAGAGAAGATCTCTGTGTTCCCGGCCAGCCCAGGGAAATAGCCCCTTGGAGGGACACCTTGTCAGAAGCAGTGGGGAAACACCCCACTTAGAGTGGAGCCCTGGGGAGTGAGGGCGCCACGCACCCCAAACCCAAGGCCTGGCCTGGAAGCTGACGTGGCATGCAGCCCTCCAAAGTACGCTGGTGAGAGGGGCTGTGCCCACCCAGGGGCCCGAGAGGGTTACAGTGGGCTGGCTCGCACACCCACTTATCTGGCCAGAAGGAAGGGACACTCCCCAAAGCAAGCGTGCCCATGACAGAGCTGGCAGGGCCGCCTGGCAGAGCTGACCACCGGGACCTACTGCAAAGCCACACACTGGCACCACATGCAGCTCTGCCTGCCCAGCTCCTGCCTGGCATGTTTATGGCACCCCACCCACCTCCGGCCAGAGGCGTCTCAGGAAGCCACTTGGGGCAGCTTGGAAAGCCCACCTGCTCCCGCCACTGATCCCCAGGGGAGATGGCGGCAAGGAAGGCCCAGCTGGTGGGGCGCAGGGGGCTGCTGCACCCACTGGGCTTCTCCAAAGCATGAAGCTGAAATAGATGCTGGAAAGGGGTGTCTGGGAGGTTAGGGCACAGCCAAATGGCATGTGGAAGAAATTCCCACATTTAAAGGGTTTGTTGTGCAAGGTGGCATCATCGCTGTCAGAGGCCCCCAGCTGCCGTCATGAGAGGCTACAGCACGGCGCTCACTCTCCCGGGACTACCCAGGCTATGTCCTTCCCAAAGGCCTCCCACCTGGCATCCTATTCTGCCCTCCCAACACCTCTGTCCTCTCCAGCGCCTGCCTGGTCAGCCCTGCCACATCCAGGAAGCCCTTGCTCTCCTCTGGGCAACCTCTGCACTGGTCTGTACCAAATGTTCCCACAATAGAATCATCTGAGCAGGGCTCCTCTTCCCACCAGCTACTGGTGCTCCAGAGGTCTCCACAGGGCTGGACACAGAGCAGGGTCTGCTCCTGGGGTCTCACTAACCCATCCAACATGAGCCACACCTTCACTGCCTTCTTGCCAAGGGCTAGGGACCATCCATCAGGCAATGGTCACCCCATCTGTGCCTATTTGAAGAGTTAATTGAGAAGGTCATGAGTTGGGAGCAGGTGGTGTCAAGACTAAAGTTTGGACCCATCTCTGCAGCCCAACATAGTCCCAGTGTGCTGCCAGCCAAGGGGCACCCCTGCCCAATCCTCCATGACCTCTCCAGCCTCTCCACCACTACTGCCTCCCATGGGGCCTCTGAGGGGACCTGGGGTTCAGAGTCACCTGGGGCAGCCAAGCAATGGCACCTCCTCTGGCTGGAGTTCCCATATAGCTGGCAAAGTTCTCCTGGTCCAGAAGCCCATACCTCTGCCCACCTCTCATAGCACATGTCCTCATCAGTCTTTCCAGTAAAAATTCATTTGAATTCAAACACATCACATGGCTTTATTGATTGGAAGATGGTAGCAAACAGGTACCCTAACATAAAGCTGTTGGAGCTGTATCAAGGCTGGATAGAGAGAAATGAATATGGCATGGTGGGGTCTCCCAGGAGCTCAAGGACCAACTTCTAAGAAGAAAAGTTTAGGATGTCCCACAGGCCTATACCTCAAGAGGTGGTCTCCAGCTCCTACCCTTGTTTGAGAGCGATGGGGTTTGCAGAGTCTTTGCTCCTCTACAGTCTTGGTGAAGCTTTTTCCCAAAGTAAAGCCAGGGGAGGTAGCTTTTTGTGGTGAGATGATCCTAGGAAGCAGGAGTGAGGAAGCAGGTGGAATGAGACAGGAAGGAGGAAAAGTCACTGTAAGATGCTTTATCAAGTTTGTCACTGTGAGCACCCAGATTCCACTCTGCCAGGACCTCCCAAGAACCACCAAAATCATCTGCCCAAAGGGAGCATACATTTTTGCTCCTCCAAAATCATCTGCCCAAAGGGCAGGCACAGGAGCATACTTGAAGAGAAGTGCTCCTGGGGTATTGGGTCCTCCACAATACCCACCGCTCTTATGGGAGAGCGGAGTGTCTCTCATGGGTTGGAGAAGGCCGTGGAGGAAGATGTGGAAAGACTCACAGTGGGCACTTGAGGTAGGATGCAGTTGGCAGGCAGTGACCTGAGTTCTCTCAGATCCATTTGCCTCAGCTGTGACTGGAATCAGAAGTGGGCAGAGGGGATGTGATGTGGGTCAGTAAACATCTGCTATATCCAGAGGTGATGGTGACAATGGTGGTGGTGGTGATGGTGATGCTGATGATGGTGGTGATGATGGTGGTGATGGTGGTGATGGTAATGATGGTGGTGATGATGATGTTGGTGATGGTGGTAGTGGTGGTTATGGTGATGATGGTGATGGTGATGGTGGTGGTGGTGATGGTGATGGTGATGATGGTGATGGTGGTGGTGATGGTGATGGTGGTGATGGTGATGGTTATGGTGATGGTGGTGATGGCGATGGTGGTGGTGATGGTGATGGTGGTGATGGTGATGGTGGTGGTGATGGTGATGGTGGTGATGGTGATGGTGATGGTGGTGGTGATGGTGATGGTGGTGATGGTGGTGGTGATGGTGATGGTGGTGATGGTGGTGGTGATGGTGATGGTGGTGATGATGGTGGTGATGATGATGGTGGTGATGGTGATGGTGGTGATGATGGTGATGGTGGTGGTGGTGATGGTGGTGGTGATGGTGATGATGGTGGTGGTGGTGGTGATGGTGATGGTGGTGGTGGTGATGGTGATGGTGATGGTGGTGATGGTGGTGGTGATGGTGATGGTGGTGATGATGGTGATGGTGTTGGTGGTGATGGTGGTGGTGATGGTGATGGTGGTGGTGGTGATGGTGGTGATGGTGATGGTGATGATGGTGGTGATGTGATGGTGATGACGATGGTGGTTGTGGTAGTGATTATGGTGATGATGGTAATAGTGATGACAGTGGTGGTTATAATGATGATGGTGAGGATGGTGATGCGGGTGATGGGGTGATGATTGCGATGGTTGTGATAGTAGTGACAGTGGCTCTGCCTCTCTAGAGAAGCACCCTGACTGATACAGATTTTGGAATCTAGGGTCAACACTTTTTTATTGAAACCTTTGGCTGGAAGCCTGCTGGTGGCTGAGACGCCCCTCTGCAGAGTCTTGTTCATGATCTGGGGAGGAAATCCTGTCCTCGATGCCCGCTCACCCCCGCAGCTATACACCCACTGTGAGCACGGACGCCCACTCATCCCCGCAGCTATACACCCACTGTGAGCACGGATGCCCACTCACCCCCACAGCTACACACCCACTGTGAGCACAGACGCCCACTCATCCCCGCAGCTACACACCCACTGTGAGCACGGATGCCCACTCACCCCCGCAGCTACACACCCACTGTGAGCATGGACGCCCACTCATCCCCGCAGCTACACACCCACTGTGAGCACGGATGCCCACTCACCCCCGCAGCTACACACCCACTGTGAGCACGGATGCCCACTCACCCCCGCAGCTACACACCCACTGTGAGCACGGATGCCCACTCACCCCCGCAGCTACACACCCACTGTGAGCATGGCCTGCACAGCTGTACATGAGGCCTTTCTTCCCAGGCCGTCTCTGACACTCACTCAATTGTCTGGGGTCAGACAAATATTTACAGCTCACTCTGGGTACGGGAGACCTGGCCTCCTTACTGACCCTCCTCACTGCCTGGTCTTCCGGTTTGTCAGAGCTGCTACAATGTTACCACATGGTGCTTTGGCTTAAACAACAGGACTTGATTGTCGCACAGTTTGGGAGGCTGGAAGTCCAACATCAAGGTGCAAGCAGGGCTTGCTTCCCCTCGGGAGCCAGCACTCCAGCCGTCCTGTCACGCAGCGACCCTTTTCTCTCCTGTGTCTGCTTCTCTGATTTCCAGACTTTTGTCTTCTTCTGACTTCTGGCTTCTTCCATGTCCAATTTCCTTTGCTTGTAAGGACTTCAGTGAAAAGGACTTCAGTCCATCCTGATTCAGCTTGGCCTCATCTAAAGAGGGTATTCACAAATGAGCCTACACCCTAACTAATAATAGCATCCTCAAAGGTCCTACTTACAAATGGGTTCACACCCACAGGCCCTGGGTTTGGCCTTGAACATGATTGTGGGGGCATGATTCAATCCCAACACCCGAGCACACAGCTCAAAGAGTCTGCCGACCCCACATAAGCCTACTGCTGTCACTGAGAAGGAGAATGCCTGCTTAAAGAAGCAGAGAGTCAAACAGGCTAAGACATGAATTCCACAAGCCGTCACACTGGGGTGAGGTCAGCACAGCCCCTCTGGTAGGTGAGCCGCCACCAGGACGTCATCGGTTACCCGCCGAGTTCCGTGGACAAGAGCTCCCTTCCAGGAACAGAGGCTTCCTGAAAACAGGTGCTTTCACGTCCTGGGCTCCCGACAGCCAGCCTTCAGGGCTCTGATTTACAGGTGGAAAGAGCTGACATGTTAATTAGATCATCCGTTGTCCCATGTAGAGGCTGCTTTGGGTCTGGGAGCAGACAGGGGCCTCCTGTCAGAGACAAGGGTCCCAGCTCCTGCGCCTGCTGCTGAGCCTGGAAGCAGCAGGAGGTCTCCCTCCTCCCCCAGGGCAGCCCCCAAGCCCCAAAGGGGCTGTGGCCCATGTACAGATTGAGATTTGTCTCCATTCCTGTAATTTGCAATTACTTTGCTCCTCTGAGGTTCCTGGAATTAAAAATTGTGCACATCAATGAAATGAAGGTACAAATTATTTATATCATCAAATGTCTCTGCTTATCATTTGGAGAAAATCCTAGATTTCAATAACCAAAGTCACATTGCAGCAGTTTCTGAACAAAGTCATGTTTTACAAGCTCCATGGGGGTGAGGAAAGCCTTGCAGCAGACCCCACCCCACCCGGCCCACCCCCCACCCTGCACAGCCCTCCCCCCAGCTTGCAGTCGGACTCTCCACGGGGTCCCTCGGGACTGATGACAGCCCTTTCCCCTTCACACTGAGGAAAGTCCCCTATTTTCTTTAAGATGCAGGAAGTTGGCAGACCCTGTTTTAGGTTGGGAGACAAGGGTTCTGTGAAAGAGGTTTATTGCGTGTCTGCTTCCCAGGGAAGAGGAGGGAGAGAGCTTAGGGTGGGGAGAGCTGAGCCAGGGGTGGTCATGGCTAGGAAGCCTCAGCCTGCTCCCAGGGGCTCCAAACCTGAACTGTACCCTGCAAAGGGACCCTGGGATCCATGGGGAGCTCCAGAGCAGGCTGGACCCATAGGGGCCCCTGAGGCTGAGCTGCCCCCTGGGATGCACCTTCCTCCAGAGACAGGGCTGCCGTGAGCCTCTGGCAGCTCACAGCTGGGGTGGGTGACACGTTCTGTTGAAGGGGTGGGTAAGGTGCCAACAGCCCCCATTAGGCCACCCTGCTGCCTTCTCCAGCAGCAGGACAGCTCTTGGGGGCTGACCACCGCAGGCCCTGGAGGTCAGAGCAGCAGGGGGAGCAGCCAGGGGTTCGGATAGGGAATGAGCAGCCCGCTGCAGTGAAGCCAAGAACCAACGCTGCCCCAGCCCCGGGGCTCCCCGCTGTGTGGCCTCTGAACGTGGCTCTGCACTAACTGTCCATGCATCTCCTTCCCAGGTTGTCTCAGTCTCTGGGAGAAAATCCACCTCTGCTCTCTGGCATTTGCAGGAGCCCTGAATTCTTTTCCTGGGGAAATGAAATAGGTTTCAGTCCCTAAACTTGTTATGGGTGTGCTTTAGTTTATTAAAACTGCTGCAATTCAATATACCAGGAATGAAAGGGCTTTAAAACAGTTACAAGTTTACAGTTTTAAGGCTGTGAAAATGTCCAAACTAAGGCATCCAGACAAAATACCTCAACTCCAAAGAAACGTCCGATGACGTTCGGGCTTTCTCTCTCAGCTGAGAAGGCACATGGTGGTGTCGGCTAGCTTTCTCTACAAATAGCTTCCCTGGGGGCGTTTTCCTTCTGCATCTCCAAAGGTCTCTGGCTGTGTGGGCTCTGAAGCTTTTTCCAAAATGATTCCCTCTTAAAGGGAATGCACCTTGATTCCCTCTTAAAAGGAAGCACCCCACCTTGAATGGGTGGATATGCATCTCCATGGAAACCACCTAAACAAAAGATCTCGCTCGGCAATACTGAATCAGGATTAAAGAACATGGCTTTTGGGGGGGTAGAAACAGTTTCAAACCAGCACAGTGTGGTACTGACATGAGGGAGACACTCAGAAGTTGGGGGATGGGCAGGGGCTGCTCAGGCGAGGCTCTTTGGCCACCGTTCTTGTGCACAGGTGCAGGATGTTGATTGTGCAAGCAGATGCACACACTCACGCATGTGGCATGTGAGGGTCTGGATGCCTTGGCCCTTGCGAACTTCCAGCTTTCAGGACCTTCACTCTGCCCCTCCCTCGCTGCAAGACATTTTGAGTAGGATGAGCTTTGCACAGGGGGGTCCAGGGGGTTCCCAAGGGGTGGCGGGGACCCCTGCCCAGTCTGGCACAGGGCAGACAGCGTGGAGCCTGGGGTGTGCTGAGAAGTTCCCCGCAGCACCCAGGAAGTCAGAACCGCCGGGGGAGGGAGCAGGGCAGGAGCTGGGAGACCTTGCAGCCCCGAGAGGCCGGGGAGACTCCCCTCAGGGGAGGGAAGGAAAAGACTCAGAGTGGAAACAGCTCCCAAGGTGCTCCCAGAGCTGCAGCTTGCTCCGGGGCCTGGGAAAGGAGGGACCGCACAGCCCTCCACGGAGTGACCTGTGCCTCCCTCAAAGTGAGAGCGCATCCGCCATCTCCCCACCACTCACCTGGGGCCACGCGCCCACCCTCCTCAAGCAGAGACCGTCTGCAGGGCATTGCAGGGTGCCCAGCGGGACATGGCCATTTCCTTGCAGTTTTATTATTTTATCTGAAACACAGACACTGGTCTCTGCGTGCTGACCATCCCCAACGGGGCTGTGCTCCTTGCACCCCTGTTCCTGCAGAAGGAAAGGCACCCAGGGAACCCCCCCACGCTGGGAGTCACCCCCAGCGCCAACCACACAGCCAGCCCAGCGTGCTGGCCGAGGCGCAGGTCCACCTGCTCCGTTGGCTGCAGCTCTGACTCCTGCCCAGAGGGAAGCACGTGGCAGGGTTTTTCCAGGGCATGCGGTCTGGGGAAGTTTCTCCTCCTGAGTACTTCTCATGACCCTTTTCCCTGAGCTCAGTATCCCATTTCATGACAAGCCTTCCTTCCGCCCTCACATGGTGTGTCAGCTGCTCACTGAGCCCCACGGGGCAGTCACCTGCCACCCTTGGAGTGATGGCGCCCCCTCCCCCCACTGCTGTGGGCAGGAAATCCTCCCTGAGGAGCTTAGTGCTTCCACCCCAAGGCTGTTTCCTTATCTCCAACCACTTTCCACAAAGCCAAAGGAGAGCAAGGGCCCCTCGGCTCTGTGCCCACCTGTGCCCACCTGAGCTCACCTGTGCCCACCTGTGCTCACCTGTGCCCACCTGTGCTCACCTGAGCTCACCTCTGTCAGCAGCCTGTGGGGCCTTGGAGCCTCTGGAGCATGAGCGGGCTCTTCCGTGGGTGCACTGGGTGTGTCTCAATGTGCAGAGCACGTCATTGTACATTCCACGCACTGTTGATTTCTTCTGGCAAATCTAGGGTGTTCTCTTCTGGAAACAAGGGAAACATTTGGAAAATGAATACTCTTTCTAATTTACTTCTCTGGGAAGACTGGGTTTTGCATGTTAGTTCCTTGAAGGGAGGCCCCCCTTGGGCTTTATTCTGATGGAGCAGAACAAGCAAGGCCTCTAATTTGTTGTCCCACCTGGGACTCTTGAAAATAAAGGAGAAGGCTACTGGTGGAGAAGCCAGGACCTGGGGTGTCTGGGCCGCGCTGGCCAGCGGCCCTGGGGGTCCCTTGGGGGTGCGACCTCTGCCACTACTTGCCAGCAGCCCTGCCCAAGTTGCAGGGTCCCCTCTCTCCAGGACCATCTGTCACTGGTCCCCGCAAGGGCATCTCGGCAGGGTGAGAGGCAGGGGTTTCCTGCCCTAGGGGCTGCCCCCTGTGATTCAGAACCAGGAGTGAAAATGGCTTTAAAGCAACTGACCCCAGTCCTGTCCTCGCCCAGCCACCCTGAATGGACTCCCGTGAAACCTTTCCCAGCACAGCCTCCAAGGAAGGGTGTGTGTGTGGGGCCAGCACAGCCAAAGTTTTAGGGCCATCAGGACCCTCCCCCGAGGGCGTGGGCAGAGCCCCAAAAGCAACAGGGTCCTAGCAGCCCAAAGCCAGTGCCAGCAGAGCCTGTGTCCTGAGGCAGGCCAGGGCCCTGGCTATGGCTGGTTGGCAAAGGCACAGATGGACAAACAGCCAAGCCCCGGGGGAGTGAAGGATAGGCCCAGAGAGGCAGGGAGGGGTGAGGGTGGTTTGGCCCTGAAGCCCACTCTGTTCCCTGCAGCGGCCTAGGGGCCTGGGACGGCCTGGCCCAGAGCAGCCAATATTTCAGGGCCGTCGGGACCCTCCCCCGAGGGCGTGGGGGCCAGGGCTATGCCTCTGCCATGGTCGGGCGCAGAACCAGGAGCCACAGCCCAGTAAACCCGGTAGGCTCCAGGACACATCCGTCTCACATTCGTCTTCGTTTTTACTTTCTACAACTAAGTAGTAATGACCACTCTTAGCTCTGCCTGTGCAGGCTGCCCCTGGCTGCAGCTGGCCAACCCTGCCTCGCTTTCCATTTATGTGAGTCCAGGAAGTCTCCTCTCTGGCTCACGCCGGATGCACCTGGCTGGTGTCCCTGTCCCCGAGAGACCCACGACCTCGGCGATGGCTCCCCCTGCACCGGCCGGCAAAGGGGACTCGAGGAGGCCCAGCCCAGTGCAGGGAGGGCCAACTGCCAGCAGGAGACCCCATGGATGCCTCAGGGCCTCCCTGCCTCTGGGCTCCCTCTTCCCCGAGACCACCACATGGCAGGACGAGCCCGGGCTGCACTTACTCTGTGGTGACCAGCGGTCACTCAGACCCTGCACCTGCCCACTGTGTGCCACAAGCAGCCTGCCCAGGGCTGCCAGCTCCAGGCCGGATGCCGAGGGTGGTGTCGGCACCTCGAGGACAGCCCCGGAAGACTTTCTCAGGGTCCAAGGGGAGCCCTGCAGGTGGGCAGAGTCGGCGGGACACCGAGGGGGTGGGGGTTAGAGAAGGGGGCCGGCCCTTCTCTAATCTGTGCTGAGGGTGGGCGGGGGAGTGGACTGGCTGGTTTCCATGGCAACTGGCCGGGGTGTGGCAGGTGGAAGGTGGGGGTCACCAAGACCAAGGTGGCCGGGACCTCCCTGGGCAGGGCCCTTTGTCCATGGCCACCAGCTGGTCAGTGTCACGCCATGGCCGGCCCAGGAGTGCGGCCACCCCCTCCCCAAGCCTCGTTCCAGAAAGATGTGATGTATTTACATGGAGTAAAATGCTTCGCTGGGGATTGGGGGCCACCCAGCGGTGCCAACACCTGCATCCCAGCCCAGACTAGCCCGCCAAGAGGCCAGGGGTGACCCCAACTGGCCCTCTCCCGCTCCCCCCAGGAGGCGTCCAGAGAACAGAAGTCCAAAAGTCCTTGAAAATGGGGCGGGCCGCGGTGGCTCAGCGGGCAAGAGTGCTTGCCTGCCATGCCGGAGGACCCCGGTTCGATTCCCGGCCCCAGCCCATGTAAAAAACAAACAAACAAACAAAATATAATAAAACAAGAAAATGTTTAAAGATGTTTCCCTTTCTTCCTTCCATCCTTCCTTCCTTCTCTCTGTCTTTCCTTCCCTTCCTCCCTCTCTCTTTAAAAAAAAAAAAAAAAAAAAAAAAAAAAGTCCTTGAAAATGCGTCTTTCCCTAAAACATTCCAGTTTAACTTGGTTCATAAAACACCACATTTTCATTCCAATTTTCCAGCCTTCCCAGGCATCGTTGAGCTGATGCTGGGTTTGTTCTCGGAAATGCTGAGCTTTGAAGTGCGCATTTCCAAAGGGCATCGAGACCCCCACAGTCTTCCCTTGGGCTCCATGGAAGGACCCCTGTGGGTGGCCCCATCCCAGCGCGCAGAATGCCTGGGCTCCAGCGGCCAGACTTTGGCTTGGCCACAGCTCAGATCCCAGCCCCCGGGGCCCCCGCCGCCGGCACGCCGCATGCTAAGCCGCGTGGCCCCAGCCATCCGCCGCCCCCAGGGGCCCGAGAGACAGGCTGGGCCCGGCTGGGGGCCCCGATCGCCTCTGTCAGCTGTCTCAGAGAAGTAGAAGTGGTCAGGCCCTGCGACTGCCCTCCTTTGTCCCTGCTCCAGGTCCAGGGCCCAGAAATGGAGCCACGAAACCCACTCATGAAAATCGGGGTTACACCCCCAGCCACCCTTGGTGGGGGATCCGGGGGCCTCCGAGAACTCCGCGCCCCTGTGACGTTCCGGCGTGTTGGCGGGCCCGGGGAGCAGGGAGCAGGGAGGGCCCGTTGGGGCGCGGCACCTGCGTCTGGCCCAGTCGAAGGGGAGCTGGGCAGGGGCGTTCCAGCAGCAGGGGTGGGTGCAGAGGCGACGCCCAGCTTCAGGAAACATGCCAGGGCGCCGGCTGCCATGCGCTGCCTCGTTAAGTCTTCAAACGCTGGGCCAGCAGGAGTTGAGCGTTGCGCGGAAAGGATGGACTCGGTCCCGTCCTGTGGAATGAGGGTGTTCCCCATCGGCATGGGGTGGGGAGGGGAGCTGGGTGGGCTGGGTGCGGGTATGGGGACTGAGTGCAGGCAGCCCCCGGGAGAGGGAGGGAGGAGGGGGTTATGGGTGGAATAGTGTCCCACTAAAAGACACATCTGTGCATGCATCTGTCCTTGCGTGCGCACGTGTCTGTACGTGTGTGCATGTGTGTTTCTGTGTGTGCATGCCTGTGCACGTGTGTGTGTGCATGGGAGTGTCTCCTATGGGTGCCCCCCTCCCGCCGTCCCCCCCCCAGGAAGCAGTGAAGCTCCGAGCAGGGACAGCTGAGGGGCAGCTGGTGAAGAGGAGGGCATGGCACCTAAGCCCCCCAGGAGGGGACTGACTGGGGACACGTGGCCAGACCTCACCCCCACCCTTTGAAGTCTCTCGTGGGGTGTTCACCCCCAGGCAGTGAAGGTGGGCTGGGGGTTCCGCTGAGCTGGATTTTCCAGATTAGTCAGGCCTGGGCCAAGCCTCAGGGAAGGAGAGGAAGAGGCAGGAGAAGCATCTGGCAAGAGGGTGGGGCCCCCATGCCAGCTGGGGGAGTGTCAAGCCCTCAGAGGCCCTGGGGTCAAGCCCGCATCCTTCTGTGGTGCCCATGTCCTATCAAAGAGCAAGGGCACCGGTGGGCGTGGGCGAGGATGGGTGCCGGGGAGTTGGCTCCCAGGGCCTGGCTGGCTGCCTGGAACACAGCTGTGCAGGAGGGTCTCTGCAGGCCCCTGCCAGGGGCCAGGAGGAGGTGCCACGAGAACCTAGACCAGTGCCCACAGACGGCAGGTGCCTAGAGGAGGTCCACGCAGCTGTGCTCACGAGGCCTGGCAATCCTGCGTGAATCCCGTGGCACAACGGCTTCAGGCCTGGATCTCCACAGCACGGCCACCCTGGGCCTGGATCCCTGTGGCACAGCCCCCTAGACCTGGATCCCTGTGGCACGGCTGCCCTGGGCCTGGATCCCTGTGGCACAGCTGCCTGCAGACTGGATCCCCATGTAGGCTCCTCATTGGCCTCCACCTGCCATGCTGCCCCCTGAGTGGGGTCCCATGTCTCAGTGATCCTAATGAATATAAATGGCCCCTGACTTCTCCCTGCACCTTTGGGACCTCCCAGGACAGGGTTCTGGCCCCTCGTGGGGGCCCAGTACCCTCTGGCCCTGCCTGTCCCCTAGCGGCGTCAGTCACCACCCCTCGCCGCCCCCCAAACTCCCCCCCTAACCCCCACTCAGAGCTCCCCTTGTCTTCTCCTTGTGGCTGGGCAGCCTCCGACTTGGCCCCTGGGGCTCAGCGTACAGCACTTCCCGGGGTGCCTGCCCTGACCACCCCCAGGGAAGGGCCCCAGAACCCCACACATGTCAGAGGGAGCCAGTGGGTGGGCGTGTGGACTGCAGTGCTGGGTGACAGGCCCCAACTACAGGGCGCACAGGAATCCTGTGGGCGCATGGGGAGACACATCCTGTGGCTGGGGTCCCCCAAGGCCTGAGACTCTGCGTCTCCAACAAGTCCTGGGGGGCTGCCACTGCAGCCCTTGTCCCCTCTGAGCAGGAGGGGGCTTGGCTGCGAGCCCGTGAGGGAGGGGCCACCCTGCCCCTGCGGCGTCCCGGGTGCCGGGCTGCCCTGCGCGCCTGTGCCCAGGCCTCGCCCCTGTCTGTGGGTGGAGATCCTGCTCATGTGGGAGCTGGAGGTGCTACCGCGGGGGCCCCACTCACCCTCCAGCCCTATCAACAGCCTTCCTGCCACTTGGGCCACACTGGCCGCATGGAAGCTGCCGCCCCCGCCCCCAAGCCTGCTGTGGGTGCCCAGGCGCCTTCCTGTGCACCAACCTCTACCCGCCACCCTCTGCTCAGCCCCCGACGCCTGCCTGGCATCGGCCGCTCCAGCCTCCCGCTCGGTCCCTGAGCTCAGGGCCTATCCCCTCCCCCAGCTGGACCTTAGGGGTACATTAGAGAGGGACGGGGGCCACCAGAGTCCCAGGCCCAAGTGGCTCCCAGCTGTCGGCCCGTCTCCACCCACACTCCTCCAGGCCCTGTCCCTGGGCGCCCCACCTGCTTCTAACCAAGACAGGAGGGGGAGCAAGAGTGTGGGGGGGAGGCTGCCCTCTAGCTCAGCCTTTGGCATCTAAAGAGGTGACCGCAGGGGACACTTCACACTGCAGCCTGCCCCCTGCCCCAGCCTGGGGTGGACGACAGCAGGGAGCAGCAGAGGCAAGGCTGGGAGTGCCCGGGTGGGGGCCCCAAGGCCAGACGTGATGGGGCAGCGTTTGCCACACCCCAACCTTGGCCACATCCCCGGCAGCACTCCGCCTTCCCAGCCAGGCCAGCTGCTCCTCCCGTCGGCCGTTACTCCTGCCACAGCCGAGGAGAAGCTACTTCTCCCCTACTCAGTTTCTGCCCGAGCCCCACCCCCTCCCCAACATTCCACAGCCTCCCACTAGCGCCCACCCAGGGGTCCTAGGAGACAGACCGGCAGGCTCAGCCAGCAGCCCTGCCACGTAAAGTCACGGGCCAGAGGGGCCCCAAGCAGCCACTAGGTGCTGGGTGGTCTTGGGTAGGTTTTTGGACCTGTCCACGAGAGTGCTGTGATCGGGCTGGAGAGGCCAGGTGTGGACTGCACAGCTCCGCGGCCTCGAGCGTGGGCAGCAGGGATCCCCCCTCCTCCCCAGCGATCACCCCAGGAACGATTCGTTCTGGAGGCTTCTGGGCTGGCCACTTACCCTGGACAGGAGGCACCATGGAGGCAGCCAGGCCGGCAGCCCTGCAGGGACACGCCAGGGACAAGGCCAGGTGGAAAGGGACAGGGGTGGGGAAGGGGACAGGGAGGAGGAGGGGCACGAGGTGGGGGAAGGGTGGGGGAGGATGGCGAAGGGACCAGGCGCCACCCCATGGGGACCCACTTGTGTCCTGCAGCAGCAGGAGCCAGCGTGTGTCCTGAGGGATTTCAGGACACGCAGGGCCTGGAAAGAGGCACAGTCTCCCCAGCCAGTGCAGAGGTAGCCACACTGGGGCCACGGGGCGAGGAAGGCAGAGGTGGTTTGGGACGCAGGCCCCCATGTGCGGATACACCCCCAGGGGACTTATCTATTTTCCGATTGGTAACAAGATCTGTCTCAGTCACTGTGAAGCTTAGCACAGTCCAGGAGTGGGGGGCTCGGCAAGTGTTTGTGGAAGGAAAAGTGGGGCAAGAGAGGAGAAGGGAGGGAGAGAAGGGAGGGAGGGCAGCAGGGGGAGGGCAGGAGACAGGGAGGACAGGAGGGGAGGAGAGCGGGCTGCCCCCTGTCCACCCCTGCCCGCCCCCTCCTCTTGCCCCATGCCCGCCCCCTCCGCTTGCCCCCTGCCCGCCCCCTCCGCTTGCCCCCTGCCCGCCCCTGCCTGCCCCCTCCGCTTGCCCCCTGCCCGCCCCTGCCTGCCCCCTCCGCTTGCCCCCTGCCCGCCCCTGTCCACTCCCTCCGCTTGCCCCCTGCCCGCCCCCTCCGCTTGCCCCCTGCCCGCCCCCACCGCTCCACGGCTCGGCCTCCCTCCCGAGCCACTTGAGGGGCTGTGAAGAGCAGCCGGACGGAAACGCGCTCTCTCTTGCAGGAAGTTAAGCCATAATTAGTTTTTCCTCCCTTGCCAAATCGGGAATCCATGGGCCTGGCGCTGTTGAGGAAATACAGCTCAGTTTACAGGTAACCACATGTGTCCTGGAGTGTGAGGGGGAAAGGAGAGGAGAAGGGCAGAGAGGGCCCTGCCCACGGCTTCCACCATGGGGCCACTGGAGGCAGAGCTCCAGGAGTCTCTGCTTTGCTTCAGCCAGAGAACTGTCGGCCTAGAAGCTTTAAGCGGATTCCCAAAATGGGCTTTAATTATCAGAGAAGGCTGGCACTACATTTGCATTTTAATTAAGATTAATGAATCATGCATGATTCATTAGGCCCTTCCTCGCTGTTGGCAGAGGAGAGGGGAGAGGCTGTCATTGAGATGGGTGCGGGCACGTGAGCTGCAGTGCCAGACGGGAGCCCTCGCTGGGGTCTGTCCGTCTGTCACGCACTGCAGCTGGTCCTCGGCCAGGTGACCCAGGACCTTCTGTTTTTCCAAGAAAAGGAGCACAGGGGCAGCTTTATATAAAAGTGCATCTTGTGGGACATCAGTGAATACAACTCCTTTTTTAAAAAGTTCTCTGGTTAAGTAAGTCTGAGAAATACTGGATTCGACAAAGGTAAGTGCAGGTGTGGTTTTAATTGCAGGACTTTTCAGTGCCTTTAATACACCAACGTGTATAGTGCATCTCCAGATTCATTGGCAAGCAGAAAGCTTTTCTTCTGGAAATTCCCTTGTGGGATTAGCACAGCATTCCCCAGCCTGGGGGACAGGGACCAGGAAAACCCTCCTGTGTAGGGTGACGGGAGCAGGGGAGAAGCACCCGTATTTCCTGGGGGAGTGCATGTGGCCTTACCTTCGGAACCACCTGCACAGGTACACAGGTGCCTGCCCGCTGTTGGGGCCCCTGGCTGGTCTGTAACGGTTGCATGGACCAGTCCGGCGTCCAGCTTGTTCGTTGGCACAGTGCTGGGAACACGGGTGCCTCCCAGATGGCTGCAGAATGGGTGAAGGCAGGAGTGCAGAATAGTCTCCTAAGGTGCCTGAGGCCCGCCCTGCCCTGAGCGGGAGCAGAGAATATTAATATCCCTTCCAGAGCAATTAAAATGTCAACATACCTCAAAGGAGCTCCTCAGAGGCGGGCAGGCAAAGCCTGCACTCGATAAACATAAAATCCAAAGCCCCTTAGACTCTACTTGATGATTCAGGGATGAAGAAAACAGCTGGGCGGCTGGTCTTTCTGAATCAGAAAATAGAGGAGTCGTGGGGACGGGGAGGTGGGAGGTTCTGTTCTGCTCAGCCTCGTTTCTCAGGGTTGGTTATTCATTTTCCCCAGCAGACGTGGACATTGATTTTTCAGATGCAAAGGCGTGGGCGTGGGGCTGGGACGCAGGTCTCAGGGCGGGGTCACCCCCACGGGGCAGGGGTCAGCCTGTGCCACGGGGAACCCACAAGAGGCTTGGCCGGCAGCCCCACCCAGGGCAGCTCCAGGTCCCCCGTCCCCTGGTCCTGGCCAAGGAGAACCCGAGCGAGAGCCAGCAGGACAAAGGAAGGAAGAGAAGAGGGGCTAGGGGGATGCGAGGGCAGAGGGCAGGAGGGCAGAGCATTCTGGGAAATGGGGTGGGGTGCACCGAGGGGCTGGGGGTAGGGCCCAGAGACTCCCGGAGGGAGCCCAAAGTGGGGCTGCCCATGTGGTGCCATGCCTGCTGTGGCTCACCCTGTCTCCCTGGTGGCAGGGACACGGGCCCCCCCAGCCTCTGAGCACACCATCACAGGAGCTTCAGCCAAATGCATACCCCCTGCTCCCCCACTCAGAGCTGCCCTCCCACGGACACGCCAGGGCAGAGAAATGTGGGAGACTGTTCAGGCAAAGAATCAGCGAGGTTGCTCCCGAGAGACAGGCCCCAGGAGGTGTACATCTGTACACACGCATGCGCACATGCACAGACACACACACACACACACAGGGATGTGCACACCTAGACACACAAGCTCACAGATACATGCACACATGCACACACATGTATGCACACAAAGGGATGTGCACAAACTCACGGATACATGCATGCACGCACATGTATGCACACAAAAAGGGATGTGCACAGGCACAAGTTCACGGATACACACACATGCACACATGCACACATGTAGACACAGGGTTGTGCATACATAAACCCACAAACTCATGGACATAGGCATGCATGCACACATGCACACATGTGCACACACACAGACATAGGGCTGTGCACACATAGACACACAAGCTCACAGATACACATGTAGATGCACAGTTTAAAAAGAAGTAAAATGAGATAGAGTTCCTGTGGCTAAAAGACTTACAAGGAGATGGAGGTCACACTGGCGGTGACTCTGGGCCAGTCTCGGGGGAGCTCACACACTGCCCCGGTGTGCACAGCCCCACGCGTGCTCCTCAGACCCCCAGGGCAGCTGGATACCAGAGACCAACCCCAGATAGAGGCCTCAGCCACCTAGCCTGAGGGACAAGTCGAGCTCCCCAAATGCCCAACAACCACAAGCAACTTGATGATCTTTTCCCTTAAAAGCCCTCGCCCGAAAGCTGCAAGCCGGACCACGAGACGCGCACTTCTCCCTGGGTCTGTGCTCCCCGAATTGCAATTCTAGGACCCCATATAAACGCCTCTGTTGCCTGGAGGCTCGATTTGTTGCTTTTAGCTTGACAATAGACACAGATATGTGCACATAGACCCACACGTGTGTACAGACACACACACAGTGACACAGATGTTTGCATGCCTAGATACACACACAGATTTCTTGTGTGCAACTGGCTTGGGCGATCGTGCAGGCCAATGGGTCCGGGTTCTCAGGGACCAGAGAGGAAGGGGAAGGTGGGAGCTGGCTGGGAAAAGACAGGCTCCTCTATTGGGGAGACCCTGGGAAGTGGGGGCCAGACCCCATGGCCCTCTGAACTGGCCAGGTGGAAGGGGACCTCCTGGGTCCAGGTTTTCAGTTCTTTTGAGGAGCAGGAGATCAGGGTTCCACGTCAGTTCTCACAGCTGCTCAGGCTGGTGACACCTGGGCTCTACCACTCGCCAACTGGAGCCTTGGGCAAGTTCCAGAAGTTTCCTGACTCCAGGGAGTTGGGGTTGAGAAACTTGGTAAAGATTGGTGGCATTTGCTGAGCTGGAGGTCCAGGGAGGGGTGGGATGTTGGAAAGGGAATAAGAGTTCTGACAGACACGCCATGGAACCACCCGAGGAGATGTCCAGGGCAGAGGGTTCCATCCGTCCAGGGGCTGAGGGCTCCGTCTGTCCGTCCGGGGGCTGAGGGCTTGTCCAGGCGGCTGTTCTGTTAGGGCCCTGTACGTGCCTTCTTCCCGGGCAGCTGTGCTCAGCACACCCCACTGAGGCCTCCCTTAAAGCTGGAGCCCCTCAGCTCTGCCCGGTGTGCTCAGGATCCGGCCTTCTCCCCCAGCCTCCGTCCCCATACTGCCCCGCCTCCCAGCCCACGTGGACACGGAGGCCCTGAGCCCTGGGCCTTTGGCGTGGGAAGCGGTCCGAGGCTCCCCCCAGATTGATTTCCAGGTGTTGCTGGGAGCAGCTGCTGCAGGAGCCCAGGAACAGACTTGGGTCCTTAGCTGTGGGAGCTGCAGAGATGGCTGGCAGGGGTCCCAGCCCCAGGTCTAGCACTGCCCCGCTCAGCCTTGGGCTTGGCACGGGGTGGTGCGAGGAGGGTTGCCCAGTTCATACCCAGCAGCTCACACATACGTGTCACGCCGGCTGCTGCAGCACAGGACTTGGGCCGGCAGACTTGACAAACACAAACACAGAGCAGGACACACTTCTGCTAAAAAGGGTGTGCTGGTCATCTGAACCCCAAATCTAAGTGAGTGGCCTGTATTTTAGCTGTCCACTCTCTTGAGGGGTCCTGTTTGAACGTCTGCCCTTCAGGATCCATGGGCGCTCCTAGCACATGCTGCATGTTTGTGAAAGGAGGAGAAAGGGTGCCGAGGGGGCGTGGGGGGCTCTGGGCACCGACTCCTCACTTAGCCCTGTACCTGCTGCCACAGCTGCGCTCCCCGCGAGCCTCTGGAAATACCCTCCCATTCCCGGAGTGATGGGGGAGCGGGGGTCTGTTCTAAAGTGAGAGCAGCGCATGCCCTGCCCCCAAGGCACACCTGCCGCCGCCATTATCGCTTGGAGTTAAGTCCCAGCCTCTGGCACTCGACAGCTTGAATTCAGACCCCTATGCACCGTTCCAAGCTGTGTGGCCCTGGGGAAGTCACTTGGCCACTCTGGGTCTCTCTCCCCATCTGTAAAGCAGGGACCACAATTGTAACCACCTCATAGGGCATTTTGGGATCTGAATGAGCTAATGCATGTAAAACGCCCTCAGCCGCGTGTGTGCAAAATCCAAGACGCCTCCTACTGGGTGGAGGTTGGGAGCGGGAGAGCTAAATTTTTGTAATCTTGCAAGTCTGAAAATATCTCTCCACTTTCCCCCACTTGATGGATACTAACTGCATAAAATTCTCCATGGGGAACCATCTTTTCCGTCAGTGTTTAGAAGGATGGCTGCATCTTCTTCCATGGCTGCCGCGAGTACAGCTGCTTTCTGCCAGGTATTTGTGGGGTGCTGCCCTGGGCTGGCCTGCTCAGGTGGCCCTAGATGGGGCGGGTTTTACCATTCATTACGGGGTTCTGGGGAGTCTCCTCTATCCTGAAGGCACAGCCTTCCATTCCAGAAGGTTTTCTTGCAGCGTGTCTTCAGTGACTTCTCCTCAATTTCTTCTCTCTGGAATTCCTGTTTTCTAATGTTGTATTTCCTGGTTGATTCTCTCATTTTTTTTTCAATCCCATTTTCCATATCTCTGAATTTTTGTTGTACTTTCTGAGATATTTCTTTTTGTGTCAATTTTTTGTTCACTTTTTAATTTGTGCTGTCACAACTAATTGCCAGGAGTCTTCCCTACTCTCCGAATGCTCCTTTTTATAGCAGGTATTATTTTTTCAGGGACCTTCTCCTCTTTCCAAGCATCTCAGAGTTGTGGAATTAGAATTAAGCCTTGTTCTGCTCCCCCATTATCTATTTCCTCTGTGTTCCTTCCTTCTGCTACTTTTCGCCTCTGTCTTTTGTTCTGGGGTCCCCCTCACAAGTCCATTGACCCTTGGCTTTGGTTCACACTTAAGAATGGGTCACTAAAAAGCCAACAGGTGCTCCGAGTGTGCGAGTGAGGCTGGTTGAGGGGTGGGCTTTACAGCCGTGGCCTGGGGACCCTCAAATGCCAGCACCCAGTGGTGTCTTCCCCCAGGGGTCTGACTTCCCTGCCGCAGCCCACCAGCGCCTAATGCCTGGCCCCTACCACTCAGACCCCAGTGGGAGTGGAGGCCCCCAGGCTGCTGGCTGTCTACCCTTGGTCCCTGTCGTGGGGACACCCCCCCGCAGCACACCTGGGGTCTTGGAGGCCGTGTGGTCAGCCCTCCCGGGGCAGCCTCCTCCCTGCGGGGGGCACAGAAGGCAGAGGAGAGGGGCTGGGCCTGTGCTTGGGCAGCCCTGCTGTCCCGGGACTGAGCCCCTGGGGCCTGGGGGGCTCGCCCCGCGGCTGGCCTCCTTAGGGGCATATCCCCGGGTAGCAGCCTCTTCAAGTCTGGCTTCTCCTTTCATCTTGGGGGTCATCTTATCCCCCTTTATCTTCCTTGCCGTGCCATCTCTGCCCTCTGGACAGGAGCAAAGACGGGGCACAGATGTCTGCCCCTCCCTGGGTGTGGAATTGCCATCAGGACAGTTTCCTGGAGGCAGGTAGAGGCACCCAGAGGCTCCCGTGAGCGCGGCAGGGAGCACCTGCTCGCAGTCCAGCCCCCCACGGCCAGCGGGCGGCACCCCTGTCTTGAGACTTTCAGGGCCTCACTCTGTCGCTTGGTCTGGAGCCCGTGGCGCTCACGGCGGCGTGATAGCTGGGGCCAGGACCAAGGGGCCCCCAAGCTGTCACAGGGCACGGGTCAGTGCCCTGGAGGTCAGGTGACACGGTCACTTGTGGCTGGTTCCCACTGCCCTCCCCCGCAGGTGGGGCCGTGGAGACCCCCGCCCCATCCCCGGGAGCTTTCCTGGGTCCCCTGGGAGCCCGGCCGCTCCGCCTTCCGGAGCCCAAGGTCTTTGGCTCCTGCCCTGAGGGGGCTCGTGGTCTTTTGGGGCCCTGCCCAGTGGGGGTCCACATGCAGGGTCGGCCCCAGCCGTCTGCTGCCACCATGTCCTCTCCCGCCGCACGTGGCCAGCGCCAGGGTCAGCCGGGCTCCCCAAGGCGCCATCCCTGGAGGCAGCTCAGGTCTGTGCAGCCCGCACCCCACCCCACCCCACGCCGCCCTCAGGGCCAGGAAGCAGGGCTCCAGGGACCAGCACAGTGCGGGCTGCAGGCCGACCCTCAAAAGGCTTTGTTTTTTAACAGTTGTGCTCACACACCATACAATCTGTCCAAGGGTACTACCAATGGCTTTTGGCATATATAGAGTTGCACATTCCCCACCACAATTTGGGAGCCTTCTCATTGCTAAGAAAAAACAATCCCATACCCCTCATACCCCCTTATCTGCATTTTCCTTTGTTACACTTGATGAGAGAATGTTACAATGCTGCTGTTAACCATAGTCCCTGGTCTGCATTAGTTGTATTAGTGTCCTATTAACACCTTTTGATATTTGTTCTAATTAGTGTAAGAACATTTTTATATTTGTGCAATTAACCACAGTCATCACCCTCAACAGGTTTCACTGGGTGATACCACCCCATGTTTTATCCTCTCGCTTTCCTTCTGGGGCCGTGCTCGACCTCAGGCTTCCCCTTCAACCACACTCACACTCAGCACTGCCAGTCACATTGCAGCACTGTGCCACCGTCACCTCTACCCACTCCCAGACACTTACAATCAACCTTATTACAACTTCTTGTTCATCTTAAGCATCACCTCTCCATTCTCTACCCTCTTTACACCTCCGGGTACCTGCTGTGAGGGCAGGTTCAGGAGTCCGCTTGGCCAGGTGATGTGCCCAGGTGTCTGGTCAGGCAAGCCCTGGACTGACCGCGGCTGCGGGGCTACCTCGTGGCTGGTGGATAAACCGGAGGGAGCCACGTCAGCTGACCGCATCTGCGGCTGATCTCATCTGCCATCAACCAACGGCACATCTGCAACGAGTGAGCCCTGTCAGTTGGGTTTGATCCAGTTGAAGAGTTCTAGGGAGAGGAGAGGGTTCTCACCTGCTCTGCAGCCATCCAGCCTCCCCTGAGGAGCTCATCAGGGCCAGCAGAGCAGCCTGTCCTACAGATTCCGGACCTCTGCATCCCCAAGGCTGTGTGAGACACTTTCATAAATCTCATATTTAAGAACATCTTCCATTGGATCTGTTTCTCTAAAGAACCCTGATTAATACATCTGATTCTAGATTCTAACTCGAGTCTTTGCTTATTATAATAGCTCATATCAGTGAGACCATAAAATATTAGTCCTTTCGTGTCTTACTTCACTCAGCTTAATGTCCTCAACACGCCTCCATGCTGCGGGATGCCTCAGGGCTTCATTTCTTCCTACAGCTGTAGAATAACCCGTCGTTTGTATACATTGCATTTTGCTTATCCATTTAATAGCGGATGGACGCTTGGGTTGGTTCCATCTTTTGGTAATTCATAATTGAATTATGAATTATGAATAATGCCTCTATGAAAATCTGAGTGCAATTGTCTGTTTGCATTCCTGCTTTCAGTCCTTTTGGGTATATCCCCAGGAACGGGATTGCCGGATCATATGGTAATTCTATACTTAGCATCTTAAGGAACCACTGAACCATCCTCCATGGCAGCTGCACCCTTCCACATTCCACCAGCAGTAAATGAGTGTCCCTATTTCTCCACTTCCTCTCCAGCCCTTGTAGTTTTTTGATAATGGCCATTTGGGTGGGAGTGAGATGGTATGTCATTGTGGGTTTGATTTGCATTTCCCTCATAGCTGATGACGTTGAATATCTTTTCACGTGTCACAAGGTAGTTTTGAATGAACGAATAAATGAGTGGGAAACCACTCGTGGGACGTTTTCCTCCTACCTGGCATGGCGTGGACCACGCCTTCTGTTGGGGCTGAGCGATGGGGTGCAGTTCAGGGTTCAGAAGAAGTCTCCCTTTTTGTTTAAGAGCAAGCAGAGTTTGCGGTTCCTAGGCGGTGCCTGATGGCCCATGGATTCCCTTAGGGGGTCAGCGCTGACCCTGGTTTCCCAAAGCGCCCCCTGCGGATCTATCTGGGGTCGCATCCAGGTGCGGTGGGAAGGAATTGGGTCACTTGTGAAGCCTGCCGGGGAGCGGGTGAGGAGGGGGCACAGGGACCCACATGTGCGCGGAGCCAGGGCCCGTGGGGGGGGGCAGTGGGCAGCGCGGCACTGTGCTCTGACCCCGGCCAGTTCCCTGATGCTTCTCCCCTGTGCCCCAGGCTTCCAGGGGGCCGCGGAAGACTCCCCCCTGCTGCTCTCTCCAGCCCCGTGCCATGCCCCCCATCACCACCCCTCCAGCCATGTGACCTTCCCGCTGACCTCAGGCACCTTTCACGCTCAAGCCCTCTCACCTGTGCTTCTTTCGCCTGAAACTCTCTGGGTCCGGCTCCTTCCGCTGCTTTGGTGTCGGCTCAAATGGCGCCTCCTCAGGAGTTATGAAATGGTCATTTCAGTCACGGTTGCTCACACCGTCCTGTTTGGTTGTCTTCATTTTTTATTTTTGCTGCCACATTTACCTCCCACCTTTCCTCCTCTAAAATGGAAGCTTTGAGAGGGCAGGGAGCTCCCCTTCCCAGGCCCCAGTGGCGTCCCAGTGCCTGGGCCAGTCCCGGCACACAGTAAGTGCTTGTCTTAGTCTGCCATGGCTGCCACGATGCCAAGTAACAAGCATCCCCCAGTCTTAGTGGCTTACAACAGCAGACATTTGCCTCTCGCTGGTGAGCCCGCAGGGGCACCGAGATGGCTCTGCTTCAGGCCACAGGGCACGCTCGGGGCCCTTCCCCAGGGCTCCCTTTTCTGGGCCATGGGCTCGTTCAGGTGGATGGAGAGGCCCAGAGGCCAAGCCAGACCTGCAGGCCCAGTGGGAGGCTCTGCTGGCATCCGTGTGCTTGCATCCTGGGGGCCAAAGCAAGGCCCGTGGGCAAAGCCCACCCCAGTCGCCCCCGAGGGCTGAACAGAGGGGCTGCTGATTGGGGCGGCTGCATGCCCCACGGGGATCTGTGGGTGAGCCACTGAGGTGCCGTAGGTGGGTGTTCCTGCAGGTGTGGGTGCCAGAGGAGGTCTGCGTGTCGAGCACTCATCTCCTGACCCTGGGCCCCCTCGTCCCCGGCGGGCACAGGGCAATGTCGGGGCTGCCACTTTGCTTCCGGCTTCCCTCCCCTCCGAGGGGGAGTTGGGCCAGCAGATGCCCACGTGGGCCGAGTCGTGGGGCCTTCTCTGGCTCCTGGACGCTCTGGGAGCTGTTCCTTCAGGGTTCTTGGGGCTGCAGGCTGCTGAGCGCTGCTCTCCCCAGCCCACCCCAACTCCTAAATATGCCCCTTCTGTTCTCCCGTGCCTGCCTCCTGCCCCTCCCCCCTCCCCCTTCCTGCCTCTTGCCCCTCCCCCTCCCCTGCCCCTCCCCCCTCCTTCTCTGCCCCACATCCCCCCCGACACCGGCATTTCCTGTGATCAGTGTTCAGACCATCAGGAATTCCCAGGAACTTAAGGCGGAGGGGGAGGGCGGGAGTGCCTGAGCAGCAGGACGTGGGAGAGGAGCACAGCCGCACGTCTGGCCCTGGAAGTTTCCGTCTTCTGTCCCGCTCCAGCCGCCGACCTCCGACCTCTGCAGGAGCAAGTCCCTCCTTCCCCGCCATGGCCAAAAGCTCCAAACCCCAGTTGGGGGGCAGAAAGGAAAGCTTTGCTAACTGCAGAGTACCCACTGCCTCTGTCCGTGTGTCCATCTGTCCATCCTTCATTCACTAAGCCCACTCCAAGGCAAGTCCCACGGACTTGAGGTCGTGCCAAGGGGGGGACAGCCTGGGGCTGAGGCCCCCCAAAGCCCCCTCAATTTTCACAGAAAGGGAAGGGGGTGGGCCCTGCCCCGTTCTGCCCTTAGAACTGCAGAGCCGCGGGAGCCCAAAGCCGCCTGCGCCCTCCCTCCCCCTCCTTCCCTGTCCCACCTTCCTCCTCCTCCTTTCCTCCCTCCCCCCTCTCCTCTGCTCCCTTCCCCCTCCCTCTTTCAGCCTGGCCTCTCCATGCACAAGATGAGGGAGACACAGCCGACCTCAGGCAGCCTCTGCCAGAGGCCTGTCCCAGTCTCTGGGGTGGGCCCTGAGCCCCGAAAACCGGCCAGGGAAGGGAGAGGACTGGTTTCAGCAGGCACAGAGGTTGTCTGTGCAGCTCTGCTCCCCACGGCCCTCCCCGCCCCTCCCTGGCTCCCTCCCCACTGCCCCCAGACCACTGTGGTGCCCCTGCTCCCAGCTGTGTCTCGCACTCCCCCCACCAGCCCCTGCCCACACCTGAGACTCTTGGCGCCTGCTGCCTGGGCAGCCCTCTCACTGCCCTAGAGGCCTGGGAGCTCCCAGGGGCATAGCCCCCTCACGCTGCAGCGTGGGGCCGGGGGGTGGGGGGAGCTGACTCCACGGCCCCACCCACCCAAGCAGGGCCTGTTACAAGGTCTCCAGCCAGATGCCTCTCGCAAGCCGACGGGGTGGGGAGGGCTCAGTGGAAAGGGTTCCTTTGGACCCACCTGCCCTCAGGGCTCCCTCCTGCAAAAGTCTCCCCACCTCACCCCAAAGCTCCCTGTGAGCAAGGGTGACCCTGGACTCATGGCGCTGAGGGGAGCAAATGTTGGTCTTGGGTCAGCCTGTCCGTGGGCACCCCACACCCCTGTCCGAGGTCCACGGGCCTAGCCCAGCCTCTGAGGAGGGGTCCTCAGCTTCTCACCCACCCCAGGCCTCTCCTGCCCAGCACACTCCCAGCCCCCATCACCAGCTGCTCAGCACCACAGCATGCAGCCCCCTCGCGACCCTGTGACTTTGTCTGCCTGCCTCCTTTGCTGCCACCACTCTCTAGCAAGCCCACCACAGGCTGCAGCCCCCAGCCCACTGCCCTCCTGGGGGCCTCCTCAGGTGGGCCCTGCTCCACCCCCTGCTCCACCAGAGCCCCGGCCTGCCTGCTTCTCTATGTTGGAATTGTTGGGGTGCTTGTCTTACCCCAACCAGACCTGGGAGCGACTCCCGAGGGCAGGGAGCATGCCCCTCGTCTCAGGGGACCCCCCTATTTCCTGCAAGAGGCTCCCAGGGGTGCCTAGAGGGAATGTGGGAGCAGAGAGGCATGCAGGAGAGAGGGCCCAGGGCAGCTGCTCCCCTAGCCATGACCACCGGGCACTTGGGCAGGTGCCTACCAACTGCAGCCTCAGTTTCCCCACATGTAAAAAGAGGCAGAGAGGGGATGGAAGAGTTGCCAGTGGTTCTGAGTGATCCATGTACGTGCTGGGCCCCAGGCAAGGTCCAGCCACGCCGGGACTGACCAAATCATCACCACCATTACTTGAATTATACCGTCTTTGTTGTTACTTGACATTCCCATCGCCCCGGGAGTGAAGTCACCATCGCAGTGAGACTGAGGGCTCTCCAGGTGGGAGAGAGAAGGGCATGGCATGTACAGTGTGCCACAGCTACCCGGGGACTGAGGCCGCGGAGGTGAGATGGAGAGGCAACAGGTGACAAGGGGGGCGGGACGTGGCAAAGTGTCCTCCATGGACAGCGTGCCGAGCACACGGCCCCGCGCTGTTCCCAGTACTTCCCAGGAGAAGAGTAAGGAGGCGCCTGGCTGGAGCCGTGGACAGAGCCAGCAGCACGCAGGAGGTCACGGACGTCGGGGCCTCCAGGGAGGGCAGCTCGGTCGCCAGACTGTTGGCGACTGAACCAGAGAGGCTCCGAAGGCAGGTGTCCAGGGCGGCGCCACTTCAGGACGAGCTCTCCAGAGGCTTTGCGCAGGGGGGCGGGGCAGGCAAGCGCCAGAGGCCGGATGCACCCTTCCTCACTCCGAACAGAGCTCAGCCCCGAGTGAGCACAGCGGGACGGTGCTTTGGCTTGTCCACACAGGGGCGCGTCCAGCGGCTCAGCTGCTTCCGGCATGCTGGGGCCACCCGGCGGAGGGCCTCCTTCGGGCCGCCTCTGCCCGCCTGGTGCCCGCTTTCTGGACGGCGTCCCCACGAGATGCTCCAGTCTTACAGTCTCCCAGGTCTGAGCCCAGCGGGGAAGAACCGTCTCCTCTGGGAGCGGCCACACAAATTCAGGCCTTGGGAGACACCTGCGGATGCCTGGGCCTGTGGCTGTGCCCGTTGGGGTGGAGCTCGGGGGCCTGGCCTGGCTCGACCTCTGAAAGGGCCCCCTGTCCCTGGAGGAGATGCAGAACCAGAAGCAGCAAAGAAGCTAATGCAGAGCAGGGGGAGAAATCACAGGGGCGCCCCAGGCATGGCCAGAGGGGCTTTGACAGCCCCTCTGGGAGAGGAAACAGAGGGAGGGGAGGAGGCAGGAAGACTTTCAGAGGAGAAAACAGGGGAGCCGGGCGTCCGAGAGCAGTGGTCAGCCAGGCCCCCTCGCAGTGCACACAGCGCGGCCCTGGGTACCGTCGCAGGGATAGGCAGTGACCTCCGTGGTTTGCAGCTTGGCTACCTGCGTGGAGCTCAGCCTGGAGGTGGCTGAGCCAGGGAGGGGCCGACCAGGCATTCTCCCTTGGTGACTCAATTTCCCCCGGGAGACTGAAGGCCCCAGTCCTGCTGGGCCCCTGCTAGAGAATCCCTGGTTAAGGCCGGCACGCAGGTGGCACCTGTGAGCAGGGCAGGTGACATCAGGTCTGTGACCAGCTCTGTCAGCAAAGGCTGCAGGGGAAAGACTGACCCAGGGGATGGCGGCGGCCCCAGGGAACAGACTTTTCTTTCATAGCTCCTGCACCAGCAGCCTGGCGTGGTTGAGAATTTCACAGGGGGCTGCACCAAGGTCATCCCAGCAGGGTGGGGTCCACGCCAAGGACACCCCAGCAGGGCAGAGGGCTGTGCCAAGGTCACTCCAGCAGGGTGGGGGGTTGTGTCAAGGTCACTCCAGCAGGATAAGGGGCTGTGCTAATGTCACACCAAAAGATTGGGGGTCTGTGCCAAGGTCACTCCAGCAAGGCAGGGGGCTGCGCCAGAGTCACCCAGAGGGTGAGGGGCGGCACCAAGGTCACCTTGGCAGGGTGAGGGGTGGCACCAAGGTCACTCCAGCAGGGTGGGGGTGCTGTGCCAGGTTCACCCCAGCAGGGGAAGGGTCTGGCCAGGGTCAGCAGAGTGGGACCCGAATCCCAGCCCTGGCTGGGATGGTCGTGGGGATGGTGACACTCTGCTCCTTCCTTCCTGACCTGCTGGACTGGGAACCACTCTCGCCTCCTCACACCCACGAGATGGAAGTGGAAAGTGAGTGCTGGCGGGAGCCGGTAGGCGGGAGCCCCGGCTTCCTGCAGGTGGAGGATCGCGAAGCAGCTGCTGTGGGAGGCAGCTCGGGGGTTCCTCAGGCAGCCGAGCGTGAGATGCCGCAGGACCTGGCACCGCTCCAGGTGCACACCCACAGCTGAAGGCAGGGGCATGAATGGACACCTGCACACACCCATGTTCACAGGGCACTGCACACACCCGCAGAAAGATGGGAGCAGCCCTAGTGCCCCCTGCAGGGAGCGGGCAGACGTGTGCGGTGTGCCGTCCGTGCATGCGATGGAGAACCGCCAGCTGCAAGAAAGCAGCTCTGGTCCAGGCGGCGGCTCGGGTGAGCCCTGACGGCAGCTTGTTGAGTGAAAGACGCCAGAAACAAAGGGACAGACACTGTGGCTCTGCCCACATGACATAACTGGACTATGTAAGTTCATAGGGATGGAAAGCGGACTTTGCGGGGAGTGAGGGGGGTGAGGGGGAGTAGGGGGTCGCTCACGGGCCGGGCAGGGTCCTGCTGGGGCTGGAAGAGCCCAGGGACTGGACGGCAGTGTCGGGTGCACAGACAGAGTGACGTCATTGCACTGTGTGCATGAAAGGGGTCGAAAGGGACATTTTATGTGATATCACAAAAAATCCAGAAAAGCAAAACCAAACACCACTCTGTACTGAAGACCAGCCCTGAACTTTCCCGAAGCCAGGAGGTGATGCTGCCAGGGGCTGGGTGGGGAGCCGCAGGGTCCTCACAGCTCCCCGCTCTAGAGACCCCCTCCTGCGCGGGTGTGCAGAGCCCGGGGGAAGCAGCAGCCCCTGCAGGCTCTGCCTGTGACCTGGGCACAGCCTTTCCCTCCTCCGGAAGGACCCGGTCCTTGGGGAAGGGGCTGGGGGCCGTGACTGGCTCCTTGAAGGTCACTTCACAAAGATGGGCCCTACTGGCTGTGACGATGGAGTGAGATGGCTCAGCCTTCCCACCCTGCCCCCAGCCAGCGGAGGGCCAGGGGTCCCAGGGTCCCGAGTCCCTGCCCCGAAGTGGTGGCAGGTTCCCATTCACCCCCCTCCCGGGACCCCACTCCCCCAGCGTGTGCGCCTGGTGCCGCCTCCACGCCAGGGGCTGGCCTGAGCCCGTTCACCGGGGCTGCTGCGGGTCCGGGGCTCCAGGGGCGGGGACACTGGGGGTGCGCCCATGTGTGGGTGCATATGGGGAGTGGGGGTGCGGCTGCGCCTGAGTGGGGTGGGGGCAACGGTGTGTGCACAGGCACCTCCTACAGCGAGCATGCCCCCCCATCCCCGCCCCTTGGCGTCAGGCTGGCATGTGGGCACCCTGCCGCCCCCAACCCAGGGTCCCCCCGGGATGTCACCACCTCGTACTTGGCCTCGGCTTTCCCATCAAGACAGGGCAGGGAGAGCAGGACACAGCGCCACTGGGGGGCACGTCAGCAGAAAGAAGGCGGGGGGCTCTTGGAAAGGTGTCCCAGGCGGCGGCCAGCCGGGTGCTGGCACCACGGACTGGGGGACAATAGCGGAGCCCCGCGGACCCCCGTTCCCACTGCAGGGTTTTGGGGACCCCACTGGGGAGCGTGACCCTCTGGGCGCTCTTCTCCAGGAGGCTGTATTGGCACTAAGGTGCAGTTAGGAGCACGTGTTGGGGTGCAGCCTGAACCCCCGGACTCCCGCAGCCCACCCCCGGGGGCAGTGGCACTGTGGCTGCATCCCATTCTGTCATCCATGCCTGTGGCTGTCCCACCAACCCTGACTGGGCCCATGGCTCATGGGACAGGTTCCACCAGGCGGCTGCCAGTCGTGAGCTGCAAGTGTTCCCCAGCCACCCGGCTCCGTGAGGGTCCCACGATATGAAATAGGGCCTCTGAAGGTGTGCCTGGTCACCAAGAAGCCACGCTGGGGACAGGGGACGGGCGGAGCCAGAGGCAGGGGACAGGGGATGGGCGGAGCCAGAGGCAGGGGCCGGTGGAAGCAGACTCCTCCCTGGAGGCCCTGTGGGAGCACGGCCTTTGGCTCCTGGAGCTGGGGGAAGACATTCAGCTACTTTGTGGCCCCCAGCTTGTGGTATTTTATCAGGTCCATTGCATCTGCCCCAGAGATAGACACTTGCCCCACCCATGTCCCTCCCGCTGTTGCCTGAGAAGAACACTGCAGCGCCCCGCTCTCTGCGTCCACGTGCACACATTGGGCCCACGTGGTGGCTGCAGGCACCAGGGTGGATGAGCCCCGCCTCTGAGGACACTTCTAAGGGCGTGCCCGCGGGAAGACGATGCAGGAGGGTCCCCAGGACAGGGAAAAGGGGCGCCCTGTGGCACGCCAGCCCACCCTCCACTCTCTTCCCTCCCGCTGAGGCTGGGGTCCCCGTGCACCCCACTCCTCCTGGGCCATGCGGGGTGGAAGCTACAGGGGCTTCCCAGGAGGACAAGGGCTGCCCTGCCCCCCCCACCCGCTCTTGGCCCTCACCCGATGCCCGAGGACCTGCCTCCTGGAGCTGCTCGGCCCCACGTCTGCAGCTTGTCCTCTGCCATCTCTTCTGTCTGGGTTTTCTGGGGTCCGTGTCAGGCCCAGCCAGGGCCCTCCATCTGCTCTCAGCTCCGTCCGGGTGGCACTTACAGAGCACCTGTGCAGCCCAGGGCCATCCTGGACACGTCAGGGGGTGGGAAGGATGTTCTTGGGGAAACAGATGCTGCCCTGCCGGCTGCCCCACTCCGGTGGGAGAGGACAGGGCGGGGAGCCGCTGCAGGAGCTCGGCTGCTCTTGACCCTGAGGCTGAGCGGCCGCTTGGAGGCTGCAGGTGTGAGTGGACCTGGGACAGCGGCCGGTGGACGGAGCAGGAGCCCTGGCCTCTGCCTGGCTGCCGGGCACGTGGGAGACCCTGCCAAGGGCTTCCAGAAAGCGCATTTCACAACGGCTCCTGCGCCGGTTGGCTTGTTTCTTTGCTGTGATGCACGAAGTTACAATCTTTTGGAGAAGCCCATCGTCTGCTCCCAGAGCCTTTTCCCCTTAAGTAAGAGACGCTTTCGCCTTGGGAGCCTCTGCTTTGGGGGTGCTTGACAGTCCCCTGGGAAGTCGCCCCCGGACATGTGGGGCTCCTCTGCTGAGTCCCGACCACACAGGGCAGGTGTGGATGTGACTCTTCAACCAAAGGAGAAGAGAAGCCACAGCAAGGCACATGTCAAATCCCAGGGACACAAACAACCAGGAAAAAAAGATGACTTCTTTATTAAGTAATTGACCAACAAATCTTCTTTTTTTTCCTACATTTTTGTAGGACAATGTTAAAGTTTCTCCCGTGCAGAGAATGAAAAAGATACTTTGGTCTTTCCTGTAGCACACCTGATCAAAACTTGTTTTTAATCACTGATGCAGTCGATCTTTATTCACAGACTGTGTTTGTGAGCTCGCCTACTCCTAAAATTTGGCCCCAAGATCAATACTTGTGGTGCAGTCACAGTCGTTCACAGACAGGCGCGGGGCAGGGGACTGAGTCAGCTCCCGCTCGGGTTCGCAGCTGCGGCTGAGCGGGGTCTTCTCTGCCTTCTTCTTTCAATTCTCATTTGGACACATGTGTCCCTGCTGCCATCCCTTTGGTGCCACGACCCGCCCACTTTGGAGCGCTCTGTGGGTGGTCCCCCTGGGTAAAATGTTCCCTGGCATAGCGTCCTAGTGCTGCCAGCGTTCTTAGGTGCACGAAGAAAACACATGAGTTAGAGACTCTTCACTCGGTCACAGAACCCGTGGCCGTGGGTTCGATGTCAGTGCGTTATTTAACCACATGTCAAACGAAGCATCTTTAAACAGATACACGCATGTACCGCGGCTGCGTATCACTGGGCTGATGAAAATGTGTCCAGAGGCTGGCAGGAACCTCGTCCCGTATTTCCCCGGAGACTGCCCGGTTCGGAGATCACAGCGAAGGATAGAGCAATAACCACCGTGAGAAATGGCTGAAATGAGACAAGGTTCTGTCCTGACAAGGTGGCACAGCCTCAGGCTCACCCCGCAGGCGAAGCTCCGCTGCAGTGTTTGGTCTCGCCTTCACCAGGACTACCCGACTCGGAGGAGCTCCCCGCAGATTGGCTTCTGACTCTAACCCTCTTTCTCCTTCACTGCACGCGGCCCGGCCCCCCGAAAGGGCAGGTGGCAGCCTCACCCAGAAACAAACACCCACTGCTAACAGGGTCCATGACCGTGGGGGCGTCAACCACCTCAAGCGCAATGCCTTTGCCTCTCGATTCTCCAGAGAATTGCTTAAAATTTAATCTGGTGACACAACCTCACTGTTTAGCATCTTCAAATGTGATGGCCACATTCGCAGCGCGGCCCAGCAGCCACCACTGTCCGTCTCCAAAGCCTGCCCGTCACCCCAACCAGAAGCTGCATCCGTCAGGCTTCACCCCCCGTTCTCCCCGTCCCCTCCTTTGGGGCCGGACCCCACGGACTTTCTGTCTCCGTGAATTTTCTCACTCAAGGCATTTCCTGCCAGCGGCGCCAGGTGCCTTCCTCCTGCGCCTGTCTACTCCAGGGGCTCTGGGGGTCTTGGGATGCAGCACGCCCGGCAAGCAGCCCCTGCCCGAGCAGGTATCCGCAGGGAGACGTCAGAGACCAAGAGCTTGCTGGCGCATGGTCAGCTCTGCCTCCTCGGGACCTCCCTTGGACAACCAGTGACAGTCCCCAGTTGAGTGTGGGGCACCCGCCTGGAGAGTGCCACCCCCCCAGCAACCTCCCTGGGGCGTCTGAGGGAGCAGCCGGTGCAGGGTGGGCAGGGAGGATCTGCAGCCAGGCTCAGGGAGGGAGGGGCTGTGCTGTGCAGGGCCAGCGCTCTGAATTCAGCACTCTCAAGACAAATCGAGCTAAGGTGGAATGCAGGCGATGTGTGATTGAAAGTACCTGGGTGAAGGCAATGCACCCCTGGAGAGAGGTGAGGAGCCCGTTTCTCCCCCGGCTTCTCCTCAGGACAGGCTGCGAGTCGGGGTGCTGCCCCAGCATTGGTGGTGCCTCCCAGTAACGAGGCGTCCTGAGCAGGTGATGCATCTGGCCTCTGTTCGGCCGCTCCCTCCGACGAGGGGCTGCTGGGAAATGCTTGTGCACCTCCTGCCTCCTTAGAGCTTTGAAACCTGCAAGAATAGGAAAAAAGAAATCATCTCTGCCACTCAGCAAGATAAGCATGCACTCCCCAGAGAACTTTTTATTCAACACATTTTTATTGAGCAACTGCTATGGGCAGGCGCCAGCGACACAGTGGGGGACAGGGCAGACAGACCAACTGTGCGTCTGTGACTTCCCCACTGCCAGGGCAGGCTGTGGGGCAGTAGGCACTTAGGAAAAGTGCATTGTTTCCGAGTTTCAGCTCCTTTATTTATGAAATGGGAGCTAATAATCTCTCCCTGACCTCCGGGGCAAACGATGTAAGTGTGAGGACCACACTTGTAGTAGAGGTTACAAAGGTTTCTCATGCATCGTTAGCAGTGTTCCAGGAAAGACATAAGGGACAGCCAGCCAGGACAAAGGAAAGACACTGGCTTTGCTGCTGGCCATGGGGTGAGGCCAGAGGCAAGCCCAGCCCCACGGTCTGAGTCACAACCAGCCCAGGGCAGACAAGGTGACCCCAGCTCCTCTGCAGGGTGGCTGGAGAGGAACAGGCCCAGGGCTCAGTTCTGGCAGAGATGTAGGGGAGGTCAGCTGGCGCTAGGGAGCTGTCTGGAAATGGTCTTCCCTGATCAAAAGACAGGCTTACACAAAAAGAAAAACTCTTTCCTTCCGCCTCCAGACATGGTCCTGTGAAGATGTGATGCCTGGAGCTGTGGCAGCCACCTTGCGATCAGTTGGGAAAACCAAGAGTTGTCAAGAAATGGTCCAGAGCCCAACACTGAACTTCTGAGTTAAGAGCCCTGCTAAGTGGGGAACCCTCTTACCCCAGGCTTGTTAACTGAGCCACTTTGTCAACTGCAGCCACAAGCCATTTAATGGTCACAGCAGGAAAGAAGGTACCGTTGACTCTTGTTCTTTGCAGGAGTTACCTTCCATGAACTCACCGTGAATGTGAACTGGCGGCTCTGTGACCAATGCAGGGCGAGTTTCCTGCTGGCCTCTGGGCACAGTGTTTGCATCAACCGCTCAGTACACAACCTTGTTCTATGGGTGTCTCTGTTTAAACACAATTCATTTAGCCTGCATTGAGCTCACGGCCAGCAGCACGCTAACTCACGTCGGCAGGAGGCCGCAGGCAGTGTATCCAGCGCATGCGGTGTCTCCGAGAGCCCCGCCATGGCCTCCGCGGCCTTCGGACCAGCAGGCGGCACTTCAGCGCTAGGCTGGGGGCCATTTTCAACAGGGAAATCAACAAGAAAAGCACAAACGTGCAAAACCCTCTCACAAATGTACTTTGAAAAAGACACTTGTTTATGAGCAGTGAGGCAAGAAGGCCGTGCCCGGCCTTGTCCGACCTGAGCTGGGAGCGACTCCACTCCAGGCCCTCACCCCCACTCTGTGCACAGGTGTGACTGGCCGCGAGGGGGCACAGGTATCAATTTGGGGGTTACAGATACATTTTAGGGAGCGGGTGGACTTGCAGAATCAGAATCTGTGAACAGTGAGGGTGGGCCGGGTCGGGAAGGGACACGCCCACAGGAGCGCAACCCGGCGACCCGGCCCAGGGAAGGGTGAGGGGTCAGGAGGGAAGGGGGGGTTGAGCCATCTGCAGCTCCTCGGACGCCCCAGCTGCGTCTCCACCCCGATCCCTAGAACATGTCACAGCGAAGCCCCCGGCCCTGCCTTCCCTGACCCCCAGAGCTGGCCTCAGCATGCCCCTTTGGCGAGCCCCAGGTGGCGGTCAGTCACACCTGTGGCGGTCACCCCATCAGTCCTGCACATTGCTGGACTGTCCCCAGCACGCAGACATGTGGCTGCCGGGCAGGGCCTGCGGGGGGCCAAGAAGGGCAGCTTGGTCGGGGGCTGGAACCAAGCAGGCACCAGGGCCTCCAGGCTGCCCTTGCAGCTGGGCTGTGAGGGGAGGGAGCCCGGGAGCGGCCCTGGAAATGACCGCTGTGGCCGCTGCCCCTTCCCGCAGGCCTCCGGGGCCCAGCCAAGGGTGACTGAGCTGCCGAGGAGCGCTCCTGAGTCACACCCCGTGGCTGGGCACGGCCCAGCCTGTCTGAGCACCCGCTTCAGGGGCACCAGGGGGCGGAGCCCCGAAGGAGGCTCTGGGGAACGGACACCGGCCGCCCCTCACCCCTGCCCTCCCCACCGGTCCCTTGTGGGTGCTGACACCACAAGGGAGGGAGCTCGCTCCCAGCTGGAGAGGCTGTGGAGAGGGGCAAAACGTGCAGAGGCCCTACTGCACCCTGCGTGCACCCCGCCTCCAGCCAAATGGCAGGCCAGAGGGACAGACCCCAGCCAGGGTTGGCCCCCAGGCCAGCTGAACGCACAAGCTGGGAGACGAGAGGCAGGGCACGTGGGCCAGGGGACATGGGGCGGGGGGCGTGGGGCAGGGGACATCAGCTCACTAAATGCAAGCCCCACGGGGGTGAGTGTGTGTCTTCTACCCTGTCCCAAGAGTCTAGGAGAGCACTTGGAACTAGATAGGCACATATTAAGCACCTATGGTATGCCAGGTCCTGGGACCTCAGAGATGAAAGTCACCAGGCCGCCCGGGGGACTGCACAGACAGCTGGGGGGCTGGGGGTAAAAGGAGACGGAGAGCTGGGCTCCCCTTACGGCCAAGAGGCTGGTACCAGTTCAGAGGAGAAGGCCACCGGCCGGGCCCAGTCCTGGTTCCAGAAGTTTCCCTGAAAAAGACTCACCGGCTCCGCTGAGGGCTTAGAAATAAGTAGAGAGAACAGGAGAGGTGGCAAAAATAGGGTAACATGATGCCAGAGTCCATACAGCACATGCGGGGTATACGAGCAGGTCAGATGGACTAAAGGAGCCCAGGGTCAGGTAGAGCATTTGGAGGATGAGGGCAGGAGGAAGGACAGGGGAGGTGCTGCCCCGCAGACATAGGCGGCATCAGGGACGGGCAGCGACGATGTTCAGTTCATCAGTGGAGAGGATGGCTTCACTGGGAAGAGATGGGCCACGAAGAACCCAAATCACAGACAGCAGAGACACCATCCGGCCTCCTGCCATCTCTGCCGGGTGGCGTCAGCCTCCAGCGCCGCCGTGCTGCCCCTGCCCGACGCAAGGCTGGGCTCGCTGAGCAGTGGCAGGCCCACCCGGCCGCTTGTCATCGTCGCAGTGTCACCAGCGCCACAGCTCTGGCTGGGCAGGGCCTGGAACGGACAAGATTGAGAGATGTTATGAGGGAACAACATACAGGCTTTGAGAAGGGACCAACGCCCGGGAGGAAAAGTAAAGGAGGAGCGGGAGAGCCAGGCAGCAGCCAGAAGCGAGGACTGGGAGGCGACACTCCGGGGGAGCTGCGGCAGGGGCTGGAGGTGGCCGGAGGCTGGCTCTGCCCGGAGCTGGCCGGGCCGCAGCGGCTGGAGCAGGAGGTGGAGGAGTTGGCCGTTGAAGAGAGGCACAGATGTTGAGGGCTGAGCCTCGTTTCCAGGGGTTGAAAGAGAATTTGGTCAGCAAAGGATTCCGAGGAGGGGGCCAAGCAGTCCAAGGAAAACCAGAAGAGGTTTGGAGTTCTGGCCTTTTGTTGTTTTGTTTTCAGTGTTGTTTTTAAGATAGAAAGGCCCTTCGACTCATGAGGGAGCCAATGGTCAGCCCTTCACGTGGCTGCCGGGCAGAAGAGTGAGACTCCTCTGGGGAAGCAAATATTTACTCTGGTATCTAAGGTTCTTTTAAACACAATGACCAGAAGACAGTTAAAAATTGAGACACGAGAAGTAGGAAAATGTGATCCTCAATCAAGGGGAAAAATTTGGCAATACAAGGAGACTCACACATGACCCAGATGTCAGAATTCTCAGACATGGGCTTCAAAATAACTCTGACAAATATGTTAAAGAAATTAAAGGGGAAGATAAAATGAATGAAAAGATGAGGCATTTCAACAGATAAATGGGGACTCTGAAAGAGAATCAGTGAGCATTCTACAACCAAAAACACAGAACCTGAAACTTAGGATTTCTTGTGAGGGCTGGACAGCTGAGTCAGCAGCAGAACGAGGTTCAGCGGGATGCAGGGGGGCATTCCAGCCATGTGGCCAAGGGAGAAAGGCCAGTTATGAAGCCAGGACATCGCATCATATGTGTATTTAACTTATATGAATTCAACAATACGTTTTGGCCAAAAGTAAGTCAATGGAAACTATTCAAAGTGTAGCATAGAGAGAAAGGAAATGAAAACATAAAACAAAACAAAACAAAAAAACCAGAGCAATAGCGATGCGCAGACAATGACAAATAGTTTAACATATATAACTGAAGCCTCAGAAGGAGAAGAGCGTGAGAATGAGAGAGAATAAACGTTTGAAGAAATGAAGGCTGAGGACTTTTAGAAATTGATATACTACCTTAGTCCACAGATTTAAGAAGCTTTGCAAACCCTGAAGTGAATGCAAACAATGCAAACCACACCCAGGCCCATTAGAGTGAAACTGTTGAAAACTGATGATAAAGAGAAAACCTTAAAAGCAGCCAGAGAAAAATGACACATTGTCTTCAAGTGAACAAGAAGGGGGAATACATTCTGATTAGAAACAATGCAAGGCAGACATAGTCAGAGTACTGACAAAGAATTTTCACCCTAGAATTCCTTCCCTTTGAAGACACCCTTTAAAAATCAGTACAAAACCAAAGATATTTTCAGACAAACAAAAATTGTAAGAATTTATCACCAGCAGATCTACACTACAAAAGAATACCACAGGAAATTAGAAATTTCTTCAGGTTGAAGGGAAATTATCCCAGACAGAAGCATGCATTTGCCTAAATGAATAAGGAGTGCCAGAAGAGTCAAGAAAGGAGAAATAATGGTTGATAGGCAGATTGGACAAATAAAAAAACAATGGTAAGATGAAAGATGTAAACGCAATCATATCAGAATTTACATTAAATGTGAATGGACTAAGTTCTCCAATGAAAAGACAGAGCTTATCAGACTGTATAAGAAAAATACTCAACTGTATACTATTATTAAGAAACTCATTTTAAATATAAAAAGACAAATAGGTTGAAAGTAAAAGGATGTGAAAAGATATATCATGTGAACTCTGACCATAAGAAAGTTGATGAGACTAGGTTAATATAAAAGCGGATGTATTGGGCAGAATAATACTCCCCTCCAATATGTCAGGTCTTATGGTGAAGGGGAGTTAAGGTTGCCACTCAGATGCCCTTATAATAAGAAGACAATTCAGGATTATCTGGGTGGACCCAACACAGTCACAAGTGTCCTTAAAAGTACAAGACGGAGGCAGAAAAGAACCAGAGTGATGGCAGAGTACAAAGGACTTGACCTGATGTTGTCCACCTTGAAGAGGGAAATGGGCCACCAACTAAGAATGTAAGCAGCCTCTGGAAGCTGGAAACGCCAAAGAAACAGCTTCTCCCCTACAGCCTCCAGACCCTGCTGTTGTCTTCATTTTAGCCCATTGAGGTCATGTTCAGACTTTTCGCCTCCAGAACTGTAAGAGAATAAATTTGTATTATTTTAAATCATTACATTTGTGGTAGTTTGTCACACTGGCAGCAGAAAAGCAATACACAGACTCCACAACTCGGAGCATCGTGTGAGTTAAAGAGCTCATTGCAACACGCTGAAGGAGTCCATCCGTCAAGGAGACAAAAGGAAAAGAAGTTTTTAAAACACTGGTTGCTACAGGCAAAGAGCCTGTGGGAAGTGAGTTCACAGAGGCAGGAAATAACAAGTGCTTGGGGGGTCAGAGGCCCAGAAGGTGCCAAGACAAGAGAGAAGCTTGGGAAGGAGGCGAGACTTACCACCCCTCAAGAAAGGAAGGAGGAGGAAGACACAGAGAGCAAGGAGAAGCTGAGGATGTGTGTTTTAAACAGGCAGGGAGGATGAGCTGGGAAGGGGCTTGAGACACGCGGTCAGTCCCATTAACAAGTCCTTTTCTAGGAGAGTGAGGCAGGTGGTTCATTCAGTGTAAACGGGAAAAAGCAGGGAGAAGGCAGGCCCCGATTCCACAACAGCCCCTCTCAAAAACTTCACGAGCACTCACCATCTACTGAGTGCAGGGCTAGGGGCCGGGGCGAGGGCGACCCACAAGCTGAGCTGCTCCAGCCCCGGGCTGTGCCCAGAGAAGAGGGAGGCTCGGCAGGAGGACCTCTGTGCTGTGGGCCTCCTGTGCCTCAGTTTCCTCAGCTGGCATGCAGGGGATGGTGCCCAGGACGGGTCTGACCAGCCCACCTGTCCAACCTTCGAGTCTGTTGTGATGGTCCAGCATAGCCCTCGCGGAACTGCCCCTGTAGCAGGTCTGGACATGGGGCTCACATGTTCTGGGGAGCCTGGGTACACAGTGAAGCAGCTCAGGCCCACCTGTGCCCAGGTAGGGAGGCCTTGTGGGACAAGGTAGGTGATCTTTATGGGCAGAGGGGGAGAACCAGGAGCCTTGTCAGCTTTGCACTGTCATTTAAGATGAACAGGATGTATGTGAAAGGATGTATGTGAATGTGTGTGCAAAAGGATGTCTGAGTGTTGTATGAGTGTGTATGAGGTATAAGAGTATGTGTGTGTGTGAGTGTGCCTGTGTGTATGTGCACACATGTGTGAGAATAGTGTGTACACACATGAGGTGGTGTGCATGCATGTGTATGAGTGCATGTTAGATGATATATGAGTATGTACATGTGTGCACACGCCTGTGAGGGGTATGTGAGCATATGGGTGCATGCATGTATGTGAGTATGTGAAAGCGTGTGTGAGATGAAGGATGAGTGTATGTGTGTGTGCTTACATGTGAATGTGTGAGATGATGCATGGGTATGTGTGCATATGAGTGTGCATATGTGAGGGATGATTGTGAGTGTGTATTCATGCAAGTGTTGTGGGATGATGCATGAGTGTGTGTATGTATGTGTGTTTTGTGTGCAGGCATGTAGAAATGTGTGAATAAGTGTGCATTTGCTTTGTGCAAGTGTTCATGTGTGCAAGTCATGTGTGAGGTGATTTGTGTGTATTTTTATACATGCATGTGTGTGTGAATGAGCCACATATGTGTGAGTGTGTGTGCTTTGTGCATGCATGTGTGTGTGAATGAGCCACATGTGTGTGTGCTGTGTGGATGGGTGTGCACATAGTGTGTGAGATTATTGTGAGTGTGTGCATGTATGTATGTGCAAACGAGCATACATGTGTATACTGTGTGTGTGTATGTGCAGTGTGAGATGGTTGTGAGTGTGTGTGCCACCCGCCTGCATTCACAGCAAGGCTGTGCAGCTGCTGGCCGTGTGCCCTCCATTCTCTCACGGCCCTGCCAGGGGATTTCTCGGCTTCCGCGCTTTGTTGGCTTTGGATGAGTACATTCGTGGCTGGAAACTTGGCTCGGTCCAGCAGCTGGGACATTCTCTGCAGGCCCGGGGAATTCCTGCGGGGCAGCAGGGCCCCCTGCCCAGAGCCGGCACCTGGCTCCTCCCGCCCCAGGTGAGGCTGCGTCCAGTGCACACGGGGAGCTCTTGGACACCCCTGAGCTGTGCCAGCAGCTGCAGGATGGAAGGGGGCAGCTGGCAGGGGCTCCGGGTCCTCCTGTGGTCAGCCCGCTCGCCGCGGGGGTGGCGATGCTGAGTGTGTCTGCATCCGCATGGCAAGGGCCCCGCCTCACCGCCTCCCTCCCTCTGCACCTCCCCTGGAGCCCGCCCACGTGCGCCGTGCCCGCCGCCCCCGGACTCATGGCACGCCTGTGGCCCCGTGGACGCCAAGAGCAGGAGACACGGCAGACAAGAGGAGAGCAGGCAACGGGAGGGCGGGCAGCGGGGCTGGGGCTCTCCTTGGGCACCTGCCTGCCCACCTGTCCCCGTGCACAGAGAGAGCCTGAGACCAGACGCAGGGTGAGGGGTTTCAGAGCCCCATGGACAGGTCCCGAGTGGACAGGGCCTGGCCCAGCGTCTGCTTGCCCACTGGGCGGCTTTGGACAGGTCGTTCCACCTCGTGGAGCTCCGGCTGCTCCTCTGAGGACGGAGCGTACCATTCCCTGCCGCCACGTGAGGGCTGGGGACGCCGATCAGCGTGCAAGCAGCTCTCAGGCCCTGCCCTGAGTGTGCACCCCCTTTTCCCCTCGCTGCTTTACAAAGCAGGCCACCGCCCCGAGCCCAGGGCTGCCAGGCGTGTGCCCCAAGCCCTCTGCTCGCCAGAATTTGGGGTTCATCCCTGCTTACAGGTAAGCTCTCAAGACGACCCTGCAACTGTGTGCAGGGGACCTGGGCAGGTGAGACAGAGAGAGCACTGTGTTGCCACAGCCCAGAAAAGAGGCTTGGAAACCCAGAGGTCTGCCTGATCCCAGGGTGTAGAGGGGCTGCCGTCAGCGGGCAGCTGTGCCCAGGGGAGCAGAGGCATGGCTACTGTCTGAGGGCAGAGAGGGGGTGCGGTGGCTTCTGGCAGGGGCCCGGTGAAGGCCACCACTGCCCGTGAAAGGGCTCTGGACCCCTCTGGGCAGAGCCAAGCCACCCCTCCGGCCTGCCCTGCCTGGGGGACCCTCCCTGGACAGCCCCAGCCCAGCGCTGACATGCTCAGGCTCTTGGGCCTGGTCTCACTGTCAACCCCACTCAGCTCTGTGATGCCACCACCCCAGGACGGAGGGCAGAGCCCGGCTGGGGCCAGGCCGGCCAAGGTGGGGCAAGCCAGGCACTTGTCTCGGTGCAAACCTGAGGACACAGGGCAAAAACCCTGGTCAGGATATTTTAATGTAATATTCTTACATTAAATGTAATGATTTTTACAATGTAAAAATCAAAATCAATGCAAAAATCCACAATGAACAAACTATAAAGCTTTTAAATAGAGCCAGGATCAGACCTGCCAGAACAACCCCCTTCCCCTCTCCCCCCTCCCCTCCTCCCCTCCCCTCTCCCCTGGGCCTCCTCCCCTCCCCCTCCCCTTCCCCTCCCCTTCCCCTCCCCTCCTTCTCTGGCAGTTTCCATGGCGACCATCCCAGGCCTTGTGCTGGTGAGTTCAGGGGTTGCTGAAAGACTGGGAAGGGGTTCCCGGGACAGGAAGCTGAGAGCTTCCTCCAGAAAAGCACAGTCCCCAGGGCTAGACGAGGGCACGCTGCCCCCCATCAGGGTTTTCTGGCCCAAGTGGGGGAAGCAGAAGCCACCACCCCCAGTCCCAGGGTGTCTGGGGGGTGTCGGGCTGCTTCCCCCCAGGGCCCACCCCCAGGAGCCAAAGTCTCTCCCCATGGCCAGGCGGGGACTTCGGAGCTCCTGGGCAGCAGTTGCTTCCAGAGTCCTTGAGCTGGGGAGGGCGTGGGAAAGTCCCCTCGGACAGCAGGTGGCGTGTGCTCTGCTCTAGGGTGGGGGCTGTCGGGCAGGTCCCGGCAGGAAATAGGGGTGCATTCCTACTGGATGGGGCATTAAGAAAGGGAGTACTCGCATGAGACACAGGCAGGCCTCGGGGGGCCGGGCAGAGGGTAGCGTGAGTCCTGGGGGAGCACAGGAGGGGACGGTGCCCCTGAGTACTGGGGAGGAGGGGAGCAGCAGGCCATGGTCTGGCAAGACCCTCAGCCCCAGGGGCAGGAGACGCCCGGCAAGCCAGCGGCCCCCGGAGGCGGTGGGATGCCCCCTACCGTACTGCCCTCCCGCCTGGGGTCTTCTCCTTGTCTGAGCCCAACAGGAAGCGGAGGGCAAAGGTGGTGCAGGGAGACAGGGGAGGGGGGCCAGTTGGCGGACGCCCCACCCCGGGCCCAGGTCTGTGGGGGCTTGGAATAAGGAAGGGAGACTGAGGCACAGGTCGCCTCCTGGGGGTCTGTGATGAGCCACGGCAGATGTCCAGAGGATTCGGACCCCTTCCCGCCCTCCCAGACACCGCCCCACAGGCCCTCATGCTGCCTTCACTCCAGGGAGAGGTTTGGGTCCGAGGGTTTAGTCTTCTCTCCGAGCTTTGGGGAGGTGACAAACTGATCTGGACCTAAGAGGGGAGATGGTCTCCCCAAGATGCCCAAGCTCTGGGGGTGCCTCAGACAACTCTTTCCTAGGCACCCAAGAGTCCGGTCTCCAGTGCTAGGGTGGGGGCAGTGCATGGCTCCAGCAGCTTTCCCCACAGAGCGCTGCCACGGATCATGAGGGGATTCTCCCCTGAGGGCCTCGTTCACCCACATTTCCAGAACAAAACTCCCCCTGTGCTGGCCGTGCCTTGGGCACAGCCATCACCAGTCTTGCATTAGTCAGGAGCAGCTCAGCCATGACACAGTAGTAAATAAGCCTCCAAAACCCTGCAGCTCAACACCATGGCAGTGCATCTCTCTCTCAGCTGCAAAGTACCAGGTCAAACGGCAGGACACTTCCCAGGGCAACCCAGGGACGAGGCTTTTACCACCACGGTGGCAGGGGCACAGCCTTCAGCCGTCTGTCGGCAAGAGGCTCTGAGCCACAGTCCTCAACCGGCCTGCAAGGGAGGCTCTAGGGACGCACATGGGACCATTGACAGGTTCCCCTCTCCCTGCACAGGCTAACTCACAGGAACTGAAGATGGCTGGGTGTTTCTCAAACATTTATGTGTTTAAGAAGGTTTGGTATGATCCCTTTGGTATGATTTAATACAAATCTCTGTGAAGAGAATTGTATTAAAATATTTATAGAAAGAATATATACTAACATGTGTGGGTGATGGCTATAGATATATATTTATAGAAAGAGAATGAGTTAGCTGTTGCCGTGTAACAAATTCCCCCAAAGCTTAGCAGCTTCAAACAGCGAACATTGTTGATCTCACCATTTCTGGGGGCCAGGAATTTGGATGTGGCTTTGCTGGTGGTCCTGGAGCAGCCCCCAACAAAGGCTGTAGGGGAGACGCAAGCCAGGGCCTGGTCACTGGGGACTCCCGGGCCAAGGGCCCCAGGCCCCATTCCTGCCATGTGGCCTCTGCTCGGTGTGGCCGAGGGCTCCCGTGACATGGCAGCCGCTGTCCCAGAATGAGTGGTCTGAGGGGGAGTTCAGTGGGAGCTGCCATGTCGTCTGTGACCCCACTCCAATGTCACTGACCACCCCACAGCCCAACCCAGCCACAGCGTGGGACAGAACCCCCCGGGAGAGTGGGCACCAGGGCAGGGCACTGGGTGCCCTCTGGGAAGCTGGCCACCCCAGGGAGAGTGAGGCTCGTAGCAGAGCGCAGTGATGGGCGCCAAGTGGCAGAGCTACCAAGCAACTCACCACCACCAGCACACACCCGAGGGGACCAGGCCAGACACGTGCTGCAGGGCGCGGTGGGTGGTGGCCAGCCCCCACATGGCCAGTGCCACCTCCTAGGCCTCGGCAGGAAGGGGAAAGACTGCCAAGAAGTGTCGCCCGAGCTGCGGCTCCAGGACAGTCAGCCCGAGGCTGGGGGTAAGGGGAAGGGTCAGCTCACTGATGTCCCCATCCAAGTCTCGAGACCCCAGCTGGACCCACGGGGACAGAGTAGCGGGGACCAGGCAGGACAGTAGCGCTTTCAACTGGACTAGACTCAATTTTGACACTTCAAAATGACCAGAGGTGGATGGAATCTGCCCAATAGGCAGTTAAGGAGGAAAAGGTGGGGGGTTTTTTTGTCTATTTTTGTTTCATTTTCTTGACCAGCGAGGCTGAAGTAATCATTGTCAAAGCTAAGCCAGTTTTGCGTCAATGCGCGGAGCCGAAGCTCTGCAGCCATTCACAGAAGGACCCTCCCGGAGCTCGCATCTACTCCCTCTGGATTCTGTGGCTCGGGGGTGCCAGGTGACGGGTGTCTGGCCGAGGCTGGCAGTGGACCCAGGATGACCCAGTACTCGGGGTGAGCCTGCAGGCCGCAGGCTGTGCTTTGGGGTCCAGTGGTGTGAGCATGGCTTCGGGGGCAATGAAAGGTCTCCCGCCCCTGCACCCTGGTCAGCTCTACAGGGACATGTAAGCCCCCAAGGAGAGGTGCAGTGGGGCTGCTGAAGACGGCCTTTGTCAGCCTGCGCTGGCCAAGGAGAGTGAGCTCACAGGGGCCAGTGGAAGGCGGAGGGTGGCAGCCAGGTGATGAAGAGAGCCCGGCATCACACAGGGGCCTGGGCGTGCAGAGATGCCCCAAGCCCGCACCCCTCCATCAGGTGTCCGTCCACACTGTCCACTCTGCAGGCACGGTGGGCACTGCCGGATCACAGCCCCTCTTTCCTTAGGGGCCAACCAAGCGGGTTATAAGGAGGGACACATACCCCATCCACCAGGCCACACTGCAAAACGCCCCCGGGGCTGGTCTGCAGAGCTACCGGAAAACCAGCCTCTTTCCGATGGGCTGTTCATGTGGTAGGATGGAAAAGAAGGATTGCTATAGGCCATCCCCCAGCCCAAGGGGAAAGAGCTCGGACAAGCAAAGCAGGGCTCGGAAAGAGGCTGAGCCTTGGGGTCCTGGATCCAGCTGCATCTGAGGCTGCCCTTGCATGCTGCAGGTGATATAAGCCAGTGAACTCCCTTCTTGCTTGAGTGAATTTGAGCTGGGCTCTGCCCTAAAGAGCCTTAACTAGGACAGAGAGACAGGCCCTCCCGCAGGGGCCAGGTTACAGGAGCAGGCGTGGAGGTGAGGATGTGCAGAGGTCCCCTGGGAACCTCAAGGACAGGTGGGCCCAGGTCCTGAGGGAGTGAGCAGTTACCCAGGCAAAGGCCTGAGGGATCCCAGGGGGCGCTTGGGGAGAGGCTGGGGGGGGGGGGGGCTACATCCGAGGTGGCCCAGGGGCCTGGTGGGCGCAGGAGGTGGCAGAGGAGTGGGGGATGGGGTGCAGGCGGCAGGTCAGGGAAGGCTCCATGGGGTCAGTGCCTCACTGCACCTCGCAGCAGGGAGGCGAGTCAACACACACACACACGTGCAAACACACATACACACGCACTGACACACATCTACACACTGTCACACACACACGCATTCACACACATACACAATTACCTATATATACACTCACACTGATACACATACTGACACATGTATACACTCACACACACATTCATTCACACATGTACACACATATATACACATTCAGTGATACACACTGACACATGTGTACACTGTCACACATGCACACTCACACGCACCTACACACATACAGCATACACATATACACACTCACCGACACACTGACACACTCACATGCCCTCACATACACACACGCTCGCCCCCACGCAGACCTAGGCCTCTCTGGGAGGGGGGCCGTCCCTGAGGAAGGGAGGGAGGTCCGGCGTGGAGCCAGCAGAGGGGCGCTGGGGATGTCTGGGGACGCTCGGGTGCAGAAGCAGCCGTCCCATTGTCCGGAGGGGGAGCTGCCTCCAGGGGTCCTGCCCTGAATTCCTGGATTCCAAGGGCTCTGGTCCTCACACGGCGGAGTGGGCACCTCCTCTCCCCAAGCCCCTCCCCACGGCTTTCCTCGGCTCGCAGGCTCTGCTGGCTTGTTTGGGCACGAGCCCCTCTCCCAGTCCCCATGTGGGCCACGTGCTGGAGATGGGCCCGGTGTGCCACCCCACCGCCCGGGGGAGCCGGGCCCCCTGCCTGGGGCAGCTCCTGGCAGGGGTAAGTGCCCTCCTCCCACCACAGCCCCCACCCCAAGGCTTTGGGTTGCTGGGTGGCCCATCTTGGTTCTAAAGAGCTGCAGCCTTGTATGCCCCTTGGGCAGCCCCGAGGCCCAGCTTGGGCCCCAATGGGGGGCCTCTCGGCAGAGAGTGGCTGGGCCCGGGGCCCCACGTGGGGTCAGGCCCATGGTGCCACCTTGGTGTTCTCCCCCCTTCATGAATGAGTGACCACGTTTTCATGTCCCATGCTGGGTAAACACCCTGCCTGGGCCTGGGGCAGCCCCGACTTCCAGAATGTGGGGCTCTGGCCTGCATACCCCCTGCCCTGTTTCTAGGGGCGCTCTCACCCAGGCACAGGTGGCAAGTCCCAGCAGACATGGAAGGCCCACGTGTCACAGAGGCAGGGCCAGGATGGTGATTCCCGAGGGCCCAGCCCGCCTCCCCACAATGCGGCAGGTGATGCCAACGGAATGCGGTCCAGCAGGGGGCAGCTCTCCTATCGACCCGATCTCTGCCCTGAACCCCTCTGGAGCGCTGGCCGGAAGGAGTCCCCAGGAGCCCTCGGAGGCACCACCTTTCTGCCCTCCTCTCCGTCCACCAGCCCATGGAAGAGAAGGCCCAGGGAGCTGTCATCCCAAGCTATTATTCCAGGATAATAAAGTTTCTGCTCTCCTGAGTGCTGGGCTTAAAAGGTCTGCAAGCTGGAGCTGACAAGGAAGGAGAGCGAGCTCACTCCAGGCATTCCAGAAGCTTCTCCAGCCCTCCTGGGTGGGGTGGGGCCCAGGGGGAAGGAGGAGTACCAAGAAGCCAGGACTAGTGCTGGGAAGCGCAGCGCAGGGAGGAGAGGACGCAGGGGTGGGGGCCTCCCCGCAAGCAGAGGCCAGCAGCAGCCCCCCACTCCCACAAGGACCTGAGGGGGACGGACCGTCCCGGAGAACCCAGACCCAGTGCTGCAGGAGTCTCGGCACTCAGCTCGGGCCTGCAGCCCAAAACACTCAGAGAAAGTCACCCACGTTTGAAGTCAAGGGTGCAGTGACACCGAAGCAGAGCGGCTTACGCAATGGCTTCAGGAGCGTGTGTGCACACGCCCAGCTGCCCGGTGACTCAGCACCGCCCCCGGCCACAGGTGACCCCGAACCCAGACTCCTGGCCCAGTGGCGAGATTTATAGGGTGTGGCTCCCCCACCCCCAGGGACCGAGGAAGGGGCGCGGCCCCAGGCCCTCCTCACCGGGAGCGTCCCCAGAGCTGGGTCCTTATGATGATGTTTGACGATCAACAGTTGGCAGTAAATGTTCATTTCCTTCTGCCTGCGTGCACGCCATTCCACTTGGCCAGCGGAGACAGAAAATCAGCATTTACCTGGTTCCAGAGCAGAAATGCTTCTGGGTTGGGGGGTCCCTCCCCTGGGTCATGCATGAGACCCCAGACCCGCCAAGGCCTCCAGCCTCTCTGCGACAGTGGGCACGAGCACCGGCTCAGGAGCACGTGTGCACGCACACACACGCACACACACACACACACACTCTCACGCTTCCAGCAGCCTCTTGCTGCTGACTCACCTACCCGCCCCACCTGCGGTGACCTCTGTGGGACAAGCAGCTGCACCCGGAGTGCGGGCATGGCAGCAGCTCTCCCGGGAACGCGCCCAGTGGGCCGCTGGGCGGGGGCTGAGGTCACAGAGCCCCTGGCTGAGGCCAAGACCCCTGTCCGGTGGCAGTGGGGCCTGAAGCACGAGGGTCCTGAGCTGTAGTAGCCCCAGGCCAGCCAGCAGGCCCCAAGGAGACACCCCCTCCTCCGCCTTCCTCTGTTGGGGGCGGGCATCTCCCACACTGCAGTACCCTGGGTGCCAGAAAACCATCTTCTCCTGCCGGGAGCTCGCCCCACAACCTGGGGTCCTGCACTCCTGCCCAGCCCTGCAGCCTCTGTGATGTTCTGTGAAGCCAGGACCGGCTGTAGGCAGCTCCAGAGCAGAGCCTCTTTCCTAGCTTCAGTTTCCCCACCAGCACCTTGAGGGTGTTCTCCACAGTTCTTTCCAGCAAGACCTCCTGTCACCCTCAGTGCCCTGAGCAGGGTCCATGCCTAGCCCCTGAGATGGGGAGGCAGGACACTGGAGGCACGGGATTCCATCCGGACACAGCCCCCCCAGGAAGGAGACTAAGGTGAGCCCCTCGAAGGGCATCAGGGTACATGGGGCCTCTGGAGGATGTGTCAGCTCGGCCACCTGGGCCCCACTGGCCACTACAGTACCTCGCCCCAGGCCAGGTCCCCTCACTGCAGAGGACAGGTGGGCTGCAGGCAGGGTGCAGGCAGGGTGCAGGCGGGGTACAGGTGGGATGCAGGCGGGGTGCAGGCAGGGTGCAGGCAGGGTACAGGTGGGGTGCAGGTGGGGTGCAAGCAGGGTGCAGGTGGCGTGCAAGCAGGGTGCAGGCGGCGTGCAAGCGGGGTACAGGCGGGGTGCAAGTGGGTTGCAGGCGGGGTACAGGTGGGATGCAGGTGGTGTACAGGCAGGGTGTAAGCAGGGTGCAGGCAGGGTATAGGCAGGGTGCAGGTGGGGTGCAAGCGGAGTACAGGTAGGGTACAGGCGGGGTGCAGGCAGGGTGCAGGTAGGGTGCAGGTGGGGTACAGGCGGGGTGCAGGTAGGGTGCAGGTGGGGTGCAGGCGGGGTGCAGGCAGGTTCAGGCAGGGTGCAGGCGGGGTACAGGTGGGATACGGGTGGGGTACAGGCGGGCCTTCCCCCCCTCAGAGGCGGTCTGACCCTTCCCAGGACCCTCACCCAGGACTCTCTCCCCAGACCAGGTCTGTGTCCCAGCCTCAGCCAACCTCTCTGAGGAGGGAAACCCCTGCCTCCTGCATGGAGAGGACTTGGACAGTGGGCGTGGAGGCCACAGAGGTGGGTGGTCAGCAGGTGGGGGCTGTGAGAACGCCAAGCATGTTGAGTCTGGCCGTGGAGAGGGGCCCGCAAGGATGTTCTAGAACCATGGCCCAGCTGTGCCAGCCCCCAGCCCCCCATGCCAGCCCCTGCACTTGATGTTTTCTGCCCTGGAGCCGCTGGGCCTGCCTGGGCTGCACCACTTCCCTCTGCGCATTTTCATTTCCCTGTTTCCGGAAGAGGGAAGTACAGCCTGCCCCAGCCCGAAGACAGTGGCCTTCACCCAGGGTGGTAGCAAGGTGGGGCCTGGGTGCAGGGCTGGTACCAGGCTGGCACCAGGGATGTCGGGGAGCTTGGCACACCTTCCTGAGTACAAGGTCACAGAGAAGCCAACTGACCAGTCAGGCCCAGCCGGGCGGATGAGTGCCAGGCCCCACGGATCAGTGTGCAAAGGGCCTCTGCCCCACGCCCCTGCCCAGGCGGCAGGTAACCTGGCAACCAGTCTAGCATGCCAGAAAGCAAACCACTGCCCCAGGCACCCCCCCCCCCCCCCCCGCAGCCCTTGCAGGAGGCTAGTCCCAGAGCTGACCCCTGGCAAGAAGCACAACTGCCAGAACCTGGCCCAGTCCTGAGGCCGGGCAGGCAGGTGAAGATAATTGCGCTGCCGCATCTGTTTCAGGGGAATCATTTATACCCCACAGCGAGAGGGCGCTCACCCATTAAATGTGCAATGCACCCACCCAGAAGCTGTACTCGCAGCCTGATGGAGAAGCTGGGCAGGGCCTCCAGGAACCCTGCATGTGGGGGGCTCTGGGTAGTGACTAGTGAGCCTCCAGGTCCCACTGATGCTGGACCCTGCCACCTCACCCCCGGGGGTCCCCTCGCCAGCCGAGCCAGGCCCACAGCCCTCCCCCCTCACTTCTGCCCTGTGGGGCTTTCAGAGGGGCCACAGGAACTGGCAGCAGTGGGGAACCCCGGCCGGCCTGAGCCGGGCTGGCTACGGGACGGGCTGGGCCACAGGACGGGCTGAGCCATAGGACAGGCTGGGCCACGACAAATGGCAGGAGCCCACACATGGCCAACGCGTCCTCTGGGCCAGGACCCACCATCCTGTCCCCACGGAGTCCTGAGAACTCCCCAGGGGCACGTGGCTGGGCAAAGGGCTCGGCACCTCCTGCATTCAGCCAGCTCCATGCTCGGCCTGTGGAGGCGTGGACCCCAGCCCACAGCTGCCCAGAAATCCCGCCGTCACACGTCAGCTCCTGAGAGTGAAATGGGCTGCCTGGGCACCAACCCCAGCACTGGAAGACACGTGCCCTTGCCGAGTCCTGCTCTTCAGCTACCGAATGAGGCTGCTGCCTCAGCACAGGGTTTCAGACTTTTGTCATTGTTTTGAACCCTTTTGTTGAAGATAAAGCCACCTTGCAGGGCACATGGCTCTGTAAGTGCAGCAGGAGTGGGGGGCTCGATGCAGGGGCTGGCCAGAGTCTCCCCAATTGTCCGTGGGCCCGTGTCTACATTCCGAGCAGGGTGGGGGTGGGGGGCGGCAGGTGCAGCGGCCCTTCCCCGGGGCTAAGAAGACACAGGTGGCACAAGTGGATCGATGAAAAAACACCCGCCCCAGATGGGGACATGGAAAGAGGACACATAAGAGATGAGACCAACGGAAAGCGAAGAGCAAGATGGTGGGCTTGACTCAAGCACCTCGTTAATGACATTAGATGCTGAATGGACTCAACACACCAAGGGAAAAGCAGAGATTGTTTTATTGGACCTAAGACCCAGCTAAATCCTATCCACAGGAGACCTACCCTAATTATAAAGACAGATGAAAGTGAAAAAGTGGCAAAAGGCATTGCATGCAAACCCTCCTACAGAAAAGTTAGGACAGCTATATTAACACCAGTTACAACAGAGTTCAGAACAAGATGATTAACCACGATAACAAGGGGCCCCTTAAAAGGAGAGAGGGCAAATTCATCAATCAATTCATGTACCAGTCCTAAAAATGTATGCACCTTGTTAGTCAAATTGAAGACACAGACCAACCCACAACTATATTCAGCAGCCAACAGGAGATAGAAAGCAGCAGAATGGAGGGAACTTGAATCGCCTGGCAGCTCACTTGGCCTAACTGCCGCTCACAGAACATTCCAGCGGACCAGGGAAGGCATTTCCTTTCCAAGGAAACATTCGCCAAGTCGGATTGCATTCCAGGCCGGAAAACAAGTTTTGATAAATTTAAGAGGACTGAAATTATTCAAAATTTGTTCTCTGACTACAATGGAATTAAATTATAAACTGAGAATAAAGAGATACCTAAAAAATTGCGAATAATTTGAAATTAAATGCATTTCTAAATGACTCAAGGGTAAAAGAAGATATTAAAAGGAAATATAGAAAAATATTTTGAACTGAATGGAAATGAAAACAGTATATCATCATGGGTAGGATGTAGCTAAAGTAGTGCTTATGGAGAAATTTACAGCTTTAAATATTTACATTAGAAAAGAAGAAAGATATAAAATCAATGATTTACTCTTTTACCTTAAAAAGATAAAAGAGAAAGACAAATCAAAATAAGTAAAAAAGGGGTGACAAAAAAGATGAGAGGAAGTCCATTAAATACAACATGGACAAATAATAGAGAAAATCAATGAAATGCAAAGTAATTATTTAAAAACACAATTGATAAATTTCAACTACACAAATTACAAAAAGAGAGGATACAAACAATCAACGTCAGGAGTGAAATAGAAGACAGCACTACAGATGCTATGACAACGGAAGGAATCAAGGATAAACCTGACATCGCAGCTGAGATGGACAACTGCCCTGAGAGATACCAACTCTCAAAATTCTCTCAAAAACGGAAGGGAAAATCTGAGTAGCTCTAAATCGGTTGAAGAAATCGAGCTTGTAAAGTAAAACTTCCCACAAAGAAAGCTTCAGTCCCACATGGCTTCACGCGGGAATTTCATCAAACATGTAAGGAAGAAACACCAATTCTACTTGTATAGATTCAGTACATTTTGTAGAAATCAACAAGCTGCTTCTAAAAAATGTATGTGGAAATGAAAAGGACCTGGAAAAATAAGAATAATCTAGGCAAAGGGGAGTCTTTCCAATAAATAGTGCTGGAACAACTAGATATCCATAGAGAAAAGTAAAGCTCAACTGCCTTCTCACACCGAAAACAGGAAGAGACTCAGAGTGTGTCACTGATGTAGGCTAAACGCTCACAACAGATAGTACCTCTAGGAAGGAACAGAGGAGAAAATCTTTTCAATATAGGGCAAGACTGATTTCTTAGGACACGAAAAGCATGAACCTGAGACGATGTAATCTCTCTTACTCTCTCTCTGCCTCCCCCAACCCTCCACACACACATTGCCAATGGGTACATGTAGTTAGAATGTAAAAGAACCTCTACAACTCAATAATGAGAATTATTAACAAACAACCAGTGCTGGTTTGAAAGGATGTATGTACCCTGGAAAAGCCATGTTTTAATCCTAATCCCATTTTGTAAAGGCAGCTGTTTCTTCTCATCCTTGTTCAGTATTGTATGTTTGAAACTGTAATCAGATGTCTCCCTGGAGATGTGACTCAGTCAAGAGTGGTTGTTAGGCTGGATTATCTGGAGGCATGTCTCCACCCATTAGGGCGGGTCTTGATTAGTTTACTGGAGTCCTATAAAAGAGAAAACATTTTAGAGAAAGAAGAGATTCAGAGAGAGCAGAGAATGCTGCAGCACCATGAAGCAGAGTCCACCAGTCAGTGCTTTGGAGATGAAGAAAGAAAACGCCTCCCAGGGAGCTTCATGAAACATGAAGCCAGGAGAGGAATTCTGACTGTGTTCACCATGTGCCTTCTCACTTGAGAGAGAAACCCTGAACTTCATCAGCCTTCTTGAACCAAGGTATCTTTCCCTGGATGCCTTAGATTGGACATTTCTATAGACTTGTTTTAATTGGGACATTTTCTCGGGCTTCAAACTGTAAACTAGCAACTTATTAAATTCCCCTTTTTAAAAACCTTTTCATTTCTGGTTTATTGCATTCTGGCAGCTAGCAAACTAGAACACATCCCAATTAAAAAGAGCAAATGTGTTAACAGACTTGAAGAAAGAATGGGTAACAAGCACATAAAAAGTTGCTAAATATGACCAGTTGTCAGAGAAATGCAAAAATAAAACCACAGTGAGACACCACTGAATGCCTATTAAAATGGCTGAAACAGGCAAGACTGAGGTCACGGAGCCCTGGGTCTTGCCCCCATGCTGCTGGGAGGGGACATGGAGCAGCCATGCCTGGTCCCGATAATCAGCTCCTACTGTACCACCCGACCCATCAAATGTACCTCAATCCAACCACCCCAGAGAAGTGAAGATGCAGCCTCACAAGGCTTCCACAGATATTCCTGATATTCTCACTTTCCATAGGGCCACATTGGAAAAAAGCCCAGCGTCCACTCACAGGTGAACAAATCAGCTCTGGTCCACTCATACCATGGACTCGTCCTCAGCAATAGACAGGAATGGTCTACCGATTAGCACAGCGCAGGGATGGATCTCAATTGTGTTATGAAGGAGTTGCAGCAATCCAGAGCCTGCGTTGCAGGTGCCTTTCGTGGGGGACTCTGCACGCTCCCGGGAGCCACGGTGACTGCGGCACGCATGGCCTGGCAGGAGGGGTTCCCTGCAGGAGCCTACGGGGCACCCTAGGGAGAGAGAAACACAGTCGGGGCCAATTCTGTGGAGGTTGCATGGATCTGCTCATGGTGGAAAGGTGGGTGCACTTAGAAAGGTGTGTTTTTATCTGCATAAATCGGGTCTCAATACTATTCGGTTCTTAGGTGTGCATTTTTCTCTGTGGGGGTCACATCCCCAGGGAAATCTCATTAAGGCACTCAACAGCCCTCAGCACACAGCCAGGTGGGACCCCAGCACCTGGGCTCCCTGCGCACCCTCCTGTGGCTGGAAGAAAGGTGCCGCCCCTTGGAGCCAAAAGCAGACCCCAAGAAAGCTCCTGGGGAGACCCCACCGGCCCGGAGTCCGTGCCGCCCAGCAGTTCATGACTTCTCCAAAGACAGAAGGGAGCAGAGCACTCCTTCCGCTGGGTTTCCCCAGCATATAAAAAGGCCTTTATATACACAAAGGATAAAAAGCATGTATCTATTTTTACACGCCACATTCAAGTAGGTGAAATGATGATAACTAAAGACAAGTGAGTAAAAACAGCTGCTCTCTTCGGCGCAGCTCCAGGGGTCCCCTCTGCCCGGGGCGCCCTGGCCAGGACAGCTCGGGCTGCAGAAGCGGCAGCTCCCGCCGCCCAGGAACAGCAGAGGGGCCCACGGGCACTTGCTCCAGCTGCTGCAGCTCGGCTGCTTTCCTGGGCGCTGAGGCCCGAGGATGGTTTCCAGGTGCGCCAGCCTGTGCTTGTGATGGGGGCAGGACAGCGGTTCATCACTTGGAAATAATGCACCCTCCCCAGGGGCCACACTGGGCAAGGGTTCTGGCAGGTGTGTGAACCTGAGAGCAGCTTTAATTTGGGGAAGGCTTACTTAATTTTGGATGAGTTTCTCTTGGGCGAGGAAGTTCAGGAAACACCCAAGAAAAATGCCGCCAAAGCCGCTGAGAGGGCAGAGCTCCGCAGGAGGGGTGAGAGCCCAGCACTCTTGAGGAAACAGGCTCGACATAAACGAACTTCTCCTCCTTGGCTCCTCCTGCGTCCCACGCGCAGTGCGTGTGCACCGCCTCATGCCCATGGGGGCCGAGGGGTAGGCCGAAGTTACACACCTACACAAATCTACTTTTGTTTTGGAAAGGGGACTTTGCTTACTCAAGTGGGAAATTTCAGGACTCCAACGTGAATTAGAATGAGGCAGGAAGGGAAGACACCTTTTCAGGATAGTTGAAAGTTTGAATGTCAGTTGCTCCTAATCTGATTCTGTGCCTGTACGAAAACGACACCACCAGGAAATGTGCATTTATTACATTACTGTATTTGACAAAGAAAACTGTTAAATTATAGCGTGGAACCTGGTTTTATGAAACCAAAGATTGGTGCGATATTTCAGTATATATGAGAATGAAGGGAACTGACATGTTACATAATGAATGAATGAAACTTTAACTCTATACTGAGACTTTCTGAAACAACAGATTTATACCAAAGACCCCTGTTGGAAGCTACAGGCCTTAAAACACAAAGGGAATACAGATTTTAAATGAATTAATTAGAAGGATGCTGTTTGATACAAAAAGTTATTTCTTGGGCGTTCTGAATCTGGGATGAGAAACGTACAATCGACTGTTGCATCATGAGGGGCACATGTCTCGTTAAGGCCAGGGCACATCTGACTGCTGAGACAAATTCTTTGTGGTCCCCAGTCATTTCTTCACTTAGTTGCATTGTTCTAATGCCCCAAATAAAGTGGAAATGTTGATTTATCAGGACTTCTCCATAACAGTATCTTAACAGAAAACATGTGGGTGCCTTCACAAAGCACCGCACAGGTCATTGTTTAAAGCACAACAATTCCTTCTGAGGCGCTTCTTAAAGTCAAATTTACGTTGCTTCCCTGTTGTTTCCCCCCACTTGGCACTGCTGCCAACTCCTTGGTCGTGCCCCTCCCCCTCCGTGGTCCCGCCGGGCTGTCAGAAGCCCTGGAGAAACGACACCTTTCATAGAAAAGGGAGGGTGAGCGAGGTGAAATGGCATTAGCATCCCTACAGTTTAGAAAGCTACGTAATCGCGTCAGCGTTGCTTTTATACACACTCACACGTGTGTGAGCACGGCTTCTCGGTTTACACTTTTGCTTGTACGGGCCGGGCTGGATGAAGCTTTGTCATCATCGTGACAACAAATCTTGCTGTCAGGCCACGTGATATTCAGGCCACATGACCATCATCTTATCACACCACCAAGTAGCTGTAACGAACATTAAATGTACACCAAAAAAAATAATAAAAGACAAGTGAGTCACACTGAGACCCAGGGACTCTCCCGCGGGGAGGAATTGGTCATATTCTCACTCTATTCTCTCGTCTCTCTGTCTCGCTCTCTCTTGCTTTCTCTCCTCTCTTCTTCCTTCTGGCCTCTTTCTCTCCCTGCCTCTCCTCTCCTTCTTTTTCTCTCCCCCTCCCTCCTTCCTCTTTCTCTCCCCCTCTCTCTCCCTCCCTCTCTCCCCTCCCCTCTCCCCTCTCCACTGACCCCCAGCTACACAAGCCCAAGCCCAGGTCAGGCCCCTCTGGTTTTGCTTCTCTGCTCTTCGCCTGGACGGCAGGCCCTGGAGCTGCTGACCCAGGAACTCTCCACCCGGGACCCCTTCTCAGGACCCCACCTCACCTCAGGGGGCCCACCCCCAAGACCAGAGGACAGGACCTTAGATGATCCACTACCCTACCCCAACCTCTGTGTCATTGAAATGCGCTGGTATTATTCTGGAGGAAAAACGAATAGGAAACACTGCTTCTTCCACCCCAGATGGTTTCTTTCCTCAGGTCAGTGTCAGGTCCTGCCCCAGTGAGAAGCCACACCCAGGACATGGCCAGTCAGGACCCCCTGAAAGCCCCCCCACTGCCCCTGGGGGTACCACTAGAGCCCCCCCATTGCCCCCCAGAGGCCCCCCTAAAGCTCCTGCACTGCTCCCAGGGGCACCACCAAAGACCCCCTACTATCCCAGGGGCCCCCTAAAGCCCCTTCCACTGCCCCTGGGCCCCCCTAAAGCCCAGTGGGTCCCCTGGGCAGAGGCAGCAGCAGCAGACTTCTGGAGCGTTCCCTGAGGCACCCCGTTGGCCTGGCTTCCTGTGGGGACAGCCCCACAGCCGATGCAGGCTGCAGCAGCCAGAGCTAGCAAGTAAGTTAATAGCCTTGCTCTGAAGTTGGGGTGGCTCCATGACTAGGAGGCCCTGGCGACAATCCTGAGGATCCGGGCCAGCCATTCGGGTTGCCTCCAACCTGAGGCTGGTGCAGTCCAGGCGGGCAAAAGAGCTGGAAGCTTCTAGAGGTCCCGCCTTCGAAGCAGTATTCCATGCAATGGTGATACCCTGAGTGCGTCTCACTGTCCCTGTGTCCTGTCCCCCGACTCGGGCATCGGCTCACCCTGGCCCCAGCTCTCCTCCCACCAGCTCTGCCCACTCACCTGGCACTGCCCCCTTTGGGAGAACCATTTTACCAAAGACCCTTTGCTGGGAATCAACAGGAATGCCAACCTTCGCTCCTTGCAGCCTATCTGCCTGGCTGCAAGAGGGAGCTATGGCTAACTGCAAGGCCATGGCATGTTGGGATCTCCTCGCCAAGCCTTGACAGTCTAAGCAGAGCCAGAGAACAGCACAGGGGATAGAGCAAGGGGGCGAGGAGGCTCTCGGGAAGGGGGCCCCACAGAGAGCCCTGAGTGCTCTCCCTGGTCGCGGCCTCCCTGGGATGGGCATGGGTCAAGCTGGACATCCCAAGTGCTTGGCGGGGCACCTTCTGAGACCCCAGAACCCCTAGACCTGGAGGATGTGGCCTGGGAGGCAGCTTGGAAGGAAAGGGGCCCCACACCCACAGACCAAGGAGAAATGGCAGAGTGCTTTCCCCCAATGTTTTATTTAAATATTAAATTAAAAAACACACATCAACTAATCACTTGGCATACATATCTCATCTCAACATAAGAAATAAAATAATTAATTCCATTGTGGTAAAAAAAAAAACCAACCACTATATACACCTCAACCCAACCACGTAGTGTCATTAAATAGACAACTGGGCCGCAGCACGGAGGGCACACAGCACATCTGCAGGACACACGTAAAAAACAAACGAAACGCAAACACGACTTTACCGTCCCCGAGAGAGGATCTACAGCAATAAAGAAAGAAAACAAACCACCACAGAAGTAAAGTGCCCATCGTTGCTTGAAGGTGGAAATGCACGGCGGCCACTGAGCTTTCGCTCCGCTCCTCAGCGTCAGGACAGGTTGTTTAGGAAGGGGAAAGGGTCTTCTGTGTTGGAATCGATTGTGCTACCTCTAGAAATGAAGGCCAAGCCCTGGTGGCCCCAGGAAGGGCACATTCTCTCTCCCCATCTGGAAAGTTCTTTGCAAGCGAGCAAGAGATGTTAGCATTTCATCTGCAGCAAGGAACCTGGTCCACAGCAAGGGGCAGCCAGAGAGCAGGGACAGGGTCAGAGAGCGGGAACCGGGCCGGAGAGTGGGGACAGGGTCAGAGAGCAGGGACCTGGCCACAGAGTGGGGACTTGGCCAGAGGGTGAGGATGCGGCCAGCTGCAGTCTCCTGCACGCCAGGCCTGCTGCCTGCCCTCAAGAGCACTCAGTCCATCTTTGGCTTTGAGAACAGCCCCCTTCTGTACCCCTTTTAATACTGCAGGTTGTGAGAAGCAGAGTGAGTTTTAGGCACCAGGGTTAGGTCAAGAGACGGGCGGCTGGTGGACAGACACTGTGCGGGGAGCAGCAGACACCTCGTTCATTCCGAGGGGCTGAGCAGCCGGGCCACCACACGTGTGTACCGAGGTGGGGAGCGCCCCCTGCCACCTGCACCCGGCCCCCCGCCTCACCACAGGTGGGACGCTCCTCAGCGCTCTCCAGGAGGGAAATTGCAGCCAGAAACACAAAAGTGTAGTAAAAGTATAAAAAATAAGTATACGTCTGTGTCCTATTTATATACACATCAAGTATTGGTATACAAAAGGAAAAAGTTAAAAACACTGACCGAAGCCTCTCGCTGCGTGTTCCTGGAAGAAAGGCAACCACACATAGTCCCCCGATTGGGCAGGGGCAACCCACCAGGAAAGGCCGAAGGCTCCGGGGGGGGGCAGCCCACGGCGCCTCCCCAGCGCGCACCAGCACCCCCGCCACCGCCCCCAGTTGTTCTTTTTGGACCCTGATGATGAAATGCATAAAAACTAAATTAGCAGCGGAAATCAAATGTGCCGCGAGAACAGAATTCTCCCCGGGTCCCTCACAGGCGCCAGGGCCCGGGGCGGGAGGACTGGGGCCGGGACGCGCTTCTGGGCCGCCGGCCCCGCCTCTTGGGCTCGGTGTCGAGCTCCCTCTGAAGAACCCTTGCATGCAGAGTCTCCAGCAGTTTCTACAACTTCTTATTGACAACAAGAAAAAGAAAAGCTTGGCAGAAGTTCTGATTTCAAGGGAGAAAAAACTTCCACGGTTCCGCACGCCGTCGTCTCATGGGCTGAGAGCGGAGCTTTGTAAAGACCAAGACGGGAAGCACAAAGTTCACAGTCTCCACTTAGAGCATAAATGTTTCAGGAAATGGAGACACATTCACAACCTGAAGACGCTACTGACACACGTACTGCGGAGCTTCCACCACCCTGTCCACGGAGCCCGCTTCCCGCCATGGTCCCACCAGAGGTAAATGTCAGTGGGAACAGCGGATGGCACCTCCTCCGGCCATCACACGGCCACCCGCGCCCCAGACAAGTGCCCTGTCTTCTTGTCCCAGCCCCTCCTCCCCACCCTTCCCAGACACCTGCCCTTCGACTAGTGTCTCTTCCCCAAGTTCTCAATCCCTAGCCATAGTTGTTCAGTGCAAGAGGAAAAAAAACAAAAATACCAACCAAAAACAAACTAAGAAGCTCAAATACCTAACGTATTGCTTGTATCATTTCTAGAAAGTTATTGGTTTTGAGTCCAAAAACAGTTTCACATATGCTGAGATTATTGCTTCAAAGGGCCAGTCAGCCCGGGCAGGGGAAGGAGGGGCCATGGGGCTCACGGCCAGGAGGTGCCTGGGGCCAGGGGTGCACAGCCCCTGGGAGGACCCAGGCTCCTCGTCCTCCACCCGGAGCTCCCCTGTGGCTGGAGCTGACCCGTCCTCTTGGCACCAGAAGGTCCTCAGCAGCCGGAACCCAGGCCCTCGTCCTGTCGGCTGTGGAAGGTCCCCAGTGGCCAGAGCAGCCCCGTCCTCGCGGCACCAGGAGGTCCCCACAGCCGGGCCCCAGGCCCCGTCCTCACTGCACCAGCACGAAGGTTCCCCGCGGGCAGGCACTCAAGTCCTCCATCTCGCAATCCCCTTGCGGGAGCCCCATGGGCTGGAAGCTTGGGGACAGCACGGCCAAGGGGGGCAGTGGGGGCAGGGTGGTGGGCAGGGGCAGCACGTGGCCACCGAGGCGCAGGTGGGTGCCTAGGAGCTGGGCCGCCGAGGCCACAGGGGAGGCGCTGGCCGGGAGCAGGGGCGGCGACAGGAGCGCGCTGGGCCCCGACATCAGCAGGGCGCTGGAGAGCGGAGGAGCCCCTGGGTCACCCTGGGGGGTGAGGACCGGCGGAGCTGCTGGGTGGTGCTGGGGCTGGAGCAACCTGGCAGGGAGGCAGGGAGGCAGAGTCACGCGGCGCCGCCGCAGGCACCAGGTGACGGCCCGCCTCGCGGACACACGGGCTGGGGGCGAGGGTCGACCAGTCCACACCATCTGGCTTTCGTGCATAGCGCTCGGGGCCCCCAGCCCCCACCCCCACTTACAGGCTTCTGGGCAACAAAACCTGACTGCCTTTCCCGAGCCCAGAGCGAGGGGTGGTCACCGATCTCCCAGAGGAAGGGGCAGCTTTTGGGGCAAGGTCCCTTCAGCCAACACCACGCCAAGGTGGTGGCTGCCTACCTCTGCTGGTGGAGCACCTCCTCCAGCAAGCTCCGGCCATCGTGGCAGCCGGCTCCTGCACCGTGGGGGCCTGGGGTCTGTGCAGGCAGCTGGAAGGCGCTTGGGCCGCCCCTGGGGGCCCGGCCGGAGGAGGAGGAGGAGGAGGGTGGGCACACGTGGCGAGCCAGGCCCTTGATTTTGTTCAGCCCCAGCAGCCCTTTGGCCCGTGCGCTCTTCCTCAGCTGCTGGCGGAAGGCTCTCAGCCCTGGGGACATAAGTAGTGTGGTCTCAGGGCCGCTGCGCTTGGGGACCCACCAGGAGAGGCCACGGCGCGTGCCCTGGGACCCCAAGCTGCCCCGCGCCCGCCTGGAGGGCGGGAGGATGCCATCTGCCAAGGACAGAGTGAAGTCCTCCCAGGGGGCAGGGGTCTCTGGGGCAGGAAAGGACCCTCACCTTGCGTGAGGGAGGTGTCCGAGGCCCTACGGCCCTCCTGGAAGCTGACGGGGAGCAGCACGGCTGTGCCCAGGCACCCCCGCGCCTGCAGCACCGGCGTGGCGGACTGGGCGCCCAGGGAGGGCGAGGCGGGGCCGAGCGGGCAGCAGGCACCCAGCAGCCCCGGGGCAGCCAGGCCCTCGCTGAGCCCCGCAGGGTCATCGCTCGCCGAGAAGGTCGGGCAGCTGTCGGAGGTGCTGCCTTCAGAAGGGCCGGCGGCCACAGAGGAAACGACGATACCTGGGGGGGGGAGCACGGGCTCTTCAGGGGGCCCCCACGGCTTCCCCACCAGGGAAACAGCAATGCCGTGTCTCTGGATCTGACCCGGGGGAAAACTGATGGCAAATCCTGACACTTTCCATCACAAGCGGCCCCTGTAGCCCCTGGACGCAGGACGCCTTACTCCGGGGGACACTTACACGGGGGGGTGCACGGGGAGAAGTGGCTGGAGACCTCGGCCAGGGTGTGCCTGCGGCCCGAGGTGCCGGGCAGGGGGGCCTGTGCCTTCAGCTCCCCCTCCAGGCCCTGCCCCTGCCGGACCTCCTCGCTAATGGCCGTGTCCAGTAGGCTGCTGGGGGACCTGGAGCAGTGCCGAAACATTCCATTGCAGTTGGCGTCCACGGAGAAAAACAAGGGCTGTGGGACCGAAATCCAGTTATTTTCTGGGCCTGAGAGCTGGGCCCCTACCCCGCAGGAAGTGAGCTGGCCCCCGCAGCCCACCAGAGACCCCCATGCCCCACACGGATGCTCACACACCTGGAGGGAGCCGCTGAGGTCACAGTCCATGTCGGCCGGCAAGACGGACTGTGCCAAGGCCTGCACCTGCGGGCCCAGTGGGGAGGGCTGGGGGCAGTCACCAGGGACACCTTCCTGAGGTACCTGGGATGGGGGGGAGCGAGTCTAAGCAAGAAGGTCCAGGCCGGGGTCCCAAGCAGGGTGACAGGGTGGGAGTGGGCTTGGGGGTAGATTTCACCCCTCACCTCTAAGCTGCTGATATCCGAGCTCCGAGGCCTCGGCAGCTGGACGGGCCCCGGCCGGGCGGGCAGCTGAGTGCTCCGATACTCCTTGAGCCGCTCCAGCAGGAGGTAATAGATGGCAGCGAAGTGGTTGTAGCTGCTGTTCTGCAGAGACTGGAAGGGGCCAGCGCAGGTCACCATGGGCTGGATGCATGGAGGGTAGGGGGTATGCTGGTGCAGGGGTGGGGGTGTCTGGTGTGTGTGTGTGTGTGTGTGTGTGTGTGTGTGTGTGTGTGTGTGTGTGTGTGTGTGTGTGTGTGTGTGTGTGTGTGTGTGTGTGTGTGCGCGCGCGCGCACGCTGCTGGGGGGGGGGGGTCAGCCCGGTGTGGGGGAGCATCGTGCCTGGGGCTGGGACACCTCTCCACCGAATAGCTGATGCTTCCTTAGAGGCCTGTGTCCTGTGCTCAGGGGTGGACGGCTACTCTTAAATGCGCCCAGCCTGATGGGTGCGAGCCGGCTGTCCCGGGGCTGGGCGCTCACCTCCAGGGTCCTCTGCCTGTCCACGCCCAGCGCCTGCATGAGGCCCAGAGCCTGCTCGTCATAGACGCCCAGGTTGGAGCCGCAGGGGCGCAGCGGGCAGGGGGCCGGCGGTGGGGCCGGGGCGGCCTGCATCCACTTGTGCTGCTTGATCTGGGCGATGGAAATCCGCCTGGCAGGGTCCACCACCAGCATGCGCCGGATCAGCGTCTCGCAGTCTGGGGGATGAGAGGAGGCACACTAAGACCCCCGTGGGGCCCAGGCAGCTATCCCCTTCCCACCACAAGCCACAGCCAAAAAGAACGCTGGGGCCAAGGGCAGGCAGCAGCTGTGCCAGCTGTGCAGGGTGAGAAAGGACCCGCTCTGATGCGCCTGAACGACCACCAGGCAGACCCACCAGTGCCACCTGCCCCCAGCTCTGTGAGCTCTTCAGCACATGGGGGGGTACTGCTGAGGGGGCAAGGCCAGGGCCCTGGGCCCGGCACTGGGAGGGACCCCACAGACTGGGACCCCGTGGCTGTCTGGACACGCCCACGGAGGGAAGGGCAGGCCTGCCCCACGAGGAGGGCGCGGGAAAGCATCCGGGGGTTGGGTTCTCCCACAGGCATCTCATAAACACCCCACGGCAATGGCAGCTGATTCACAGGCACCATCAGGCTGGCACGTCGGGACGCGCGTGCCTCCCTGCCCTCCAGAGCAGCCTCCCGGCGGGGCCAGGCCCAGGCGCCCTCACCTCGGGACAGGAAGAAGGGGATGCGGAAGCGGCCCTCCAGCACCCGCTGCCTCAGCGTCGGCAGGTTGGGCCCGTCGAAAGGGAGCGAACCGCAGACCAGCACATACAGCACGACCCCGAGGCTCTGCAGAGGACAGCAATGGCCCCATGAGCCTATGTGGGCTGCCCGGAGCACGGTGCAGGAGCACTACCCGGAGCCCAGCCTGAAGTCCAGCCCGGAGCACGGTGCAGGAGCACTACCTGGAGCAGGGTCCAGAGCACTACCCGGAGCCCAGCCTGGAGCACATTCCAGGAGCACTACCGGGAGCCCGGCCCAGCCCAGCCTGGAGCACAATCCAGAAGCAGTGCCTGGAGCCCAGCCAGGGGCACTGCCTGGAGCATGGTCCAGGAGCACTACCCTGAGCACATTCCAGGAGCACAGCCTGGAGCACACTCCAGGAGCACTGCCCAGAGCATGTTCCAGGAGCACGGACTGGAGCACAGTCCAGGAGCAGAGTCCAAGAGCACTACCTACAAGCACAGCCTGGAGCACTACCCAGAGCACGGTCCAGGAGCACTACCCACAGCACAGCCCAGGAGCACTGGCCACAGCATGGCCCAAGAGACTGTCTGGAGCACGGCCTGGGAGCATTATGCACAGCACAGCTCAGGAATACTGTCTGGAGCACAGCCTGGGAGCACAACCAGAGCATGGCCTGGTGGCAGTGCCCAGAAGCATGGCCCGGAACAAGGTCACAGTGCAGCACACGCACCGCACACACAGACTCTTACCCAAATGTCCAGCTGGGGGCCTTCATACTCCTTTCCTTCAAAAACCTCAGGGGCTGCGTATGGGGGGCTCCCGCACCACGTGGAGAGAGGTTCCCCTGACTTGTAGAAATTTCCAAATCCAAAATCTGCACAGCAAAGCAGCAGTAGGATGAAGGGAAATGGAAAACAATTAGCACCACCGTTGCGAAGATGAGTGTGGAAACACACCCTGCAGCCCCGATCCAGACCCTCCTCGGCCGATCCCCGGCTGCGCCCTCCTTGCCTGCCAGCTTGATGTCCATGGCACTGCCCAACAGCAGGTTCTCCGTCTTGAGGTCTCGGTGGACGATGTGGCGGCTGTGGCAGTACTCCACGGCCGACAGGATCTGCCAGAACTTCTCCCGCGCCTCGGCCTCGCTCAGGCGCCCACTGGACGTCAGGTAGTCTGGGGAGTGACAGAGCTGGGCTGAGCCCAGGGTCGGAGGCCCGGCGCCCCCGGGGGCAGCCGAAGAGGTGGAGACGTGCAGGCCCCACGGGAGAAGCGAGTCTTGACCAGCTAACACCACGTGTGTCCAGCAGACATCAAAGGCAAGTGTGACTTACCAAACATCTCTCCGTTCTTCGCAAACTCGGTGACAATGTACAGCATATCCTTTGTCTCCATGACCTAAAACAACCAACGCCCAGCATTTACCCACAGGCAGAAACAATGCTTCCAAACCCCAGCAGCACTGAACTTCTCTAGGATTAGAGTGCACTCGTCATGTTAAAAAGGAAAGCAAAACCTCAGCGATAAACAGATAAGGCACTCCCTCTCCCAAAAGCAAGAGGTAACCTGCTCATTGACTTGCCTGTCTTACATATTTTTGCTCTCAGAAAAGGTCTGAGAATTTACTAGAATTCTTTCGGGTCACTGTATTGAATTCAGGCAGCCTCACACCCCTCCCAGACTTTCTTTAAGAGACCTTGCAGACAACAGATTATTTGAGCTGGTATCTGCAGCCCGAACACACTGAATAATAGATAACAAACACCTGTTCCAACTCGCCTTATGGACATGATAAATTAGGCTGAAGAAGACAGCTGGGCCAGGTAAGTACCTGCACCACAGATCACTCAAATGTGCCAATATGGACCTCAAAAGTTCATTGCGTGATCAAGAATTTTGCTTTATTTCAAAAAAATTTTAAAACATAACTAATTAAGAGGCAAGGTAAAACAAATGTATGCGTACATGTATTTTAAAATATTTCAGGTGGAGAGAGAAATGATAGGTTCTCATAGAAAAAGAGTTAAGGTTCAAATTATAGGGTTAGAAGATGTCTGTTTATCCCATTATTCAGTTTTTTTTTAAAAAAAGGAGAAAAAGAAAAAACAGTACAACTGTTTTGCGTGAAGTGTGGTGGCAGGAATGTGGCTCTGTGCCAGCTGGATGAAAATCAGACGCCCCACGGGGTCAAAACTGGAGCAATGAAAATCATCACGCCATCGCTCAATCCCACCGGCCCGAGGAGATTAAGGAATCATAGGGAGCAGTGAGAAAATCCACCTGCAGACAAGTCCTCTGAAACTGGTCACAGGGGAAACTCAATTAGTCAACAGAGCTAATTCTACACCAGCAAAGGGGGAAGTGGGAAGAAAAAAAAACAAGGCAGGCAGATGATGGCACAGCCAAAACCGCAAAACCCTCAGCCCGCTCCTGCGAAATGGGGGGGCATGTTCCAGGTGACCCTACGACCGAGCAACCCCCAGGCTGCACACCTCCAAACGACCCCAGAAACCAAACGCTGATCCCCAGGAGCAGCGAGTCCGAACATGCAAGCTCGGCTGCGAGTCCTCCTCCACTTCTGACCAGCATCTCCCGCGGGGGGCGGTTTTAAGCCCTCAGGAATTCGCTTTCCTACCGCATTCCTCCCCGCGCCTTGCCAACTGTAGGCACCTGCTCGTGATCTTCCCCTGTTCATCGGGGCTTGGCGTGGGCTCACGAGAACCACGGGGAGAAGCTTGCAACCAAACAACTGCGTGAAATCTCGGGAACTTGCAGAGAATTTAGTTCTACAAGAAGACTTGGTTTTATCTTTGCAAAAGCGGTCATTTATGACAGGAGGGCCTGAGTGCTGTTCTAATCGTATTTGCACTTATTTCCCAGAGATATCATTTATAACTCCACAGAAGGGCAAAAATGAAGTCACTGAACAAGCCAGCAGAAGGACGGGTGAGGTACGTTCCTTACTGGGATCAAATTACAAGCTCCTGGCCCTTAACACAGCACAAGTCTTTCCACCTCTCCACTTTCGGTGGAAGACTTTAAACAGGAAGACAAATGCTCACTGCTGCCTTTGCAAAGATAAGTTAAATGAAAACTTAAGAGTGTCTGGTTTTAAAGTTCAATAGTCATCTGCAAAGGAGGATGTTTCCAGTTTCACTCAAAAGTCGTCCTTTCCTATTAAATGCTTGACTATGACAACACTATAGATCTGGCTGTTTGTGTTCCTAGTACAGTAAATACAACCACCGACCTCGATGCATTTAGAACCAGAGCAAACTGCAATATGAATGAAATTTTAATGAAGCAGATCTCATTCATGATCCAAAAGAAAGAAGAGAATTATAAATATATGTGCATGGCTGACAAACATGTACTTGCTTTACAGGAACAACTTGTGGACTCCCCCCTTACTCCACCAGCAACCTTCAGGAACTGCACACTTTTTTTGTTGAGAACAAACAATAAAACACTGCCCAGCATGAGCAGGGGAAGGTAACCTTGGGTCCTTACCTGATAAAGCTTTATGATATGAGGATGGCTCAAGAGCTTCATAATCTGAACCTCTCGATATATTTTCTCCAAATTGCTTGGATCTAGTCTTGTTTTATCGATGATCTTTATTGCAACCTACAAGTTTCAGAAAGAAAAAGCATTTGTTTCAAAATTAAAAACTTCACTTAACCTAATGTACACACTTCATTTTTTGGATGTTAACATCTACAACACTTTATGTCTCCCAAAAGGTCACAAACGTTGGGGAAAAAATAACCAAAGCAACCACTCATATTACTTAAAATAATCAAAGTTAAATAAGGTCTTAACTATTTGCAGACTCACTGTTCAGGGCCTCAGCTCTGAATCCACCCACAGCGCACCCCTGGTTTTTGGTCAATAACCTCTTTGCTCTCCCCTTACTGCTTCTACAAATCATGCAGAAACATACACTTAAGGACTTTCTTTACCAAACTAAAAACTCAGCCTTTCAGGAGCAGGACAGTCACCCCGCGAGCCACAAACCGGCCGGTCCACGGCCCACCAGGGGCCGAGCGGTGTCCACCGCGTCCCGGGGCCAGGCCGCCCAGAGCCCTGGCTCGCCCGTGCTGGGAGCGCCGGGTGGGGGCCCCGCCGGGGAGGGCCGCCCCGCGCACCTGCGTTTTGGTGACTCGGTGCCGGGCCAGCTTCACCACCGCGAAGTTGCCTTTGCCCAGCGTCCGCTCGATGTCGTAGAAGCCCACGCGGAGCGGCTTCTGCGTGCCCTGGCCGGTGCCCGCGGGGGCCCGGGTGAACGCCGACATGATCACCATGGCTCCGCAGCCGCACCTGCAGGACACCGGGGAGGTACTCAGACCCGCCGCGCCGCGCCCCACCGCCCGGAGCCCTGCGCGCGCCCACTCGAGCCCGCCGCCCGCGGTCGGGGCCACTCCAGCCCGCCGGTACCTCGGCGCCCGGCGTGGGGGTCCGTCGCATACCAGACCCGCACCGACCCACTCCGGCCCCGGACTCCCTGGGTGGATCGTATAGACCCGCTCCCCGCCGCCCGCGGTCGGCTCCCCTCGAGTTCCCGGAACGTCCGCGGGGCGCAGACCCGCTCCCCGCCGCCAGCCCACAACAAAGGGCCGCCCGGGGGGCTGCGCGGCCGGCGTCCCCGCCCACGACCCGCGCGCGCGTACCTGCAAGCGGCGAGGCCCCCGGGCGGCCGTGGGAAGCCGCGAGCCCCGCCGCCGGCGCCCTGCCCCCGCCGACCCCGCCGAGCCGCCCGCCGCCGCCTCACCTCGCCGCCCTTCGCGGGCCCGCCGGCCGGAGGATCGGAGTGCGCAGCCCGGGAAGCCCTAGCCGGCCCGTGCGACCCCAGCGCTCCGCGACCCCCGCCGTCCGCCCGGCCGCCCGCGCCGCGCCCGCTCCCGCCGCTGCTGCCACAGCCGCCCGGGCCGCCGCCGCATGTCAGCTCTGAGCCGCCGGCGCGGCCGCACGCGGAGCAGCCCCGCCAGGCCCCGCCCCTGCCCGCCCCCGGCCCCGCCCCACCGCCCGGCCCCGCCCCCGCCCTCCCGAGCGAGGCCGCCCCATTGACGTCGCTTTGACGCCAGAGCGACGCGCGGCCCAGCGCCAGGCGGAGCGAGCGCGGGAGATCGGGCCGTTGCCAAGAGACTGGCGGCTCTGACGCGCGCACTGATGAGGCCGTCGCCTGGGCGACCGCGGGCGGGTGACGTCAGGGGTACCGGCCGCCCGAGCCCGTCCCGGCCGCTCTCGCCCGCGCGTCGCCCTCTGCCGGGAGCGGCGGGCGCTGCAGGGCTTAACCCCTTCGCCGCCGCGCCTGCTTGTGCGGGGCCCGCGCCCGGCCATCGTCACGCCCGTTGGGGGCAGCGCCCGGAACCGGTCATTCGGGCGCGGAAACCGGCTGCAGGGTGCACCGGGCCGGGTGCAGGGGCGCGGGTGGGGGCTGGAGTCCCAGGTGCTGTCCCTGCCATCAGACGGGAGTGGAGGGGTAAGGCAGGGTCCCCCGTGCCTGCTGCAAGCACCGGGGGTGGGGGGGGGGGGAAGGGACCAGTGCCTGCCCCTCCGTCTCTACCCACCACCCATCCCAGAGAATCTCCGGACCGGCGACCTTCAGTCACTTTTCTGTAAAATCCTTCAAATGCACAGCAAGTGAGAAACCTGAAGCAGAGGGCAACATGCTTCCACTGTCTTCCCGAAACCTGACAGAGGCCATCCCCCGCCCCCGGCTCCTGTCCGGTCAGCCTTGTAGGGTAGGGCGGGGGCAATTCTCCTCTCCAGCCAGACACTTTTAGCCCAATCTAGGGGGCTGGGTAGGGGGGCTTCCTTCCTGCCAGCAGTGCGCTTCAGCGCTTCAGCGCTTCAGCACTTGGTCCATTCTTCACGGAATCCTGCATGGAGGAGGGGGAGGAGAAAGCTCCCCGCACTTGGGTCAGGGCCCCCCTTACTCCACTTTGGCTTCTTAACTCATCGAAGTCAGCATTTCCAAATAAGGTCACCTTCCCAGACCAGGGGTGACACTTCAACCCCTAACACCCAGAATCATTCTTCCTTGTGTTAAATAAAAATACCACTTCCTAGAGGAAGGAGGGAGCAAGAATTAGGTAAAACTGGTAAAAAAAAAAAAAAAAAAAAACTTTAGAAACCTTCTTGGGAGAGCTTGCGCATGCAGTCAGTTGCCTGGAGATGGAGCTGGCCTGGGGGACGGTAGAAGCGTGGAGGCATCTCCTGCAGCACAATCGGGGCCCAGCCAGCTATTTCCCAGTCCCTAACCCCCATACCCCTACCCCACCCTGGAGGCAGTTTGTGGGTCAGATTGTTTTGAAAGGTCTTTCAAGGACACTTTACAGTCACAAAAGTTTTCCTGCGTCTTTAAAAGGCACCCACATTATTTGTCTGAGGTTGATCCAGGGAGAACTCGAAGGAGTATTTTTAGTGCCTTCCAGCTGGGCGGTTTACAACTGCTTCTCTGCCCTTTGGGCGCCCGAGCACCTGATCGCCAGCTCTGAGAAGAGTCCAAAAAGGAAGCTGTTGCCCAAACGCGCTCCCGCTCCTGCACCCCGACCTGGGACTTACGATCTTTCCCCGGGAGTTGAAATGCAACACCCAGGAAGCCAGGCCTCGCTGCCCCACGCCTCCCACCCGCCCAGGCCTGGCCAGAGTCCTTTGAAAGGCCTTGAGTGTTTGCAAACACCTGCTGCCTGTGCGGAGACATTCCGTCAGCACGGAGTGAACTCAGCAACCCCAAGAACGCAGCTGCCTCCCAGGGAGGTCCTGGGCCCAGGCGCCCTCGGCCCCCCGGAGCGTCCGGTGCCACCAAAGCCACCTCACCTGTCCGTTTGCGGTCCCTCGGGAGGGAAAACACAAGGTGGCCAGGGAAAGGACTGACCTCAGAGGGCCTGTCTGCCCCGAGGGAGCCCTCCTGCAAGTTGGGGTATGTGTGATCCCAGCCAGAGGGCTTTGAACCCACAGTGGTTTTGGCCCCTTGACCTTGGCCCTGGAGCTGTATTTCTTTTCAGATCCTGATTCCTTTTCCGATTTATAGCCGTCCCCTGCTTTGTACACTGCAGGAGAAAAAAAAATCACGCCCCATGTGTTTGTGTATACTTAAGCCAATGTGTATGGGGAGTCTTCACTTTAACACCGTGGAAGAAATACAGAGTCTCCAAGGCTATGGGAATGTTTTTTTTTTTTGGCAGATTTGGGGGAAAGGTGCGTCAGTTTTCTTTTCCACGTGAAATTGCTCAAGCCTGTCTTATCACTGCAGTGTTTCCGGAAGCCAGCTTTATTGTTTCTAGATCCGAACTGGAAACCCATGGACAGGAAGCCTGTTCTTTAATATTCATCTGTGCCTGCTCAGGCACCCTGAGGCACTGCACGTGGGCCTGCCCTAAAATTCCCGAAAAGAATCAGACAACGAGCTGAGCATGAGGTCAGCGTGGGCACCACGAAAGAGGAGGCGGGCCTGGCCCGCGCGTGGTCTCTGAGCCTCCGTGCGCCTCGCTTGGGGAAGCCGGCGTGGGCCTGGGGGCCGCCCGTTGGGAAAGGCGCTCCCTGCCGCAGCCCGGAGCCCCCTGCCTTCTTGATGCCCTCCCGGCGCCGGAGGCCTTCTCTGTGCCCCTGGCTTTGCTTCCTTTCGTTCTGTGCTTTCTAGACGGCACCAGCCCCGATGTTGCAGCTATGGGGAAAGGCTGCGCGCGCGGTCCGCGGGCGGGTCGGGGAGACAGCCCAGTGATGGGCGCTGGAGGAGAGCGCTAGGCCCCGGGCACTGGCTGGACTTCCCTGAGCACCGCCCCCCCCACCCCACCCCCGCCTCTCAGCCCCCACCTCGGCCTCCTGGGGCTGCCGAAACACCGCGCCACAAACCAGGTGGCTTGGAATAGCCATTTGTTGTCTCCCAGTTCTGGGGACCGGAGCCCCAAATCGAGGTGTGTGCGGGGCCTGCCCCCTCCCTGCTAGTGGGCGCCTCCCTGCCTCCTCGGGCGTCTGGGGGTGCCCAGCTCAGATGTGTCCCCTGGCTCCAGCTGCGACTCCCCACCCCACCCTCCACCCCCTTCTCCCTGGAGCCTGTGTCTGCACCCAAACGGCCTCCCCTTGTAGGGACCCCAGGCCCCTCGGGGCAGGGCCCACCCTGTCTAGTTGGGTCTCAGTTTTTATTCACCACACCTTCAGAGCCCCCACTGCCTCCTGAAGTCACCTGTCCGGGCCTGGACAGGTCTTTTTGGGGGCCCCGTTCAACCTCGAGGCTCTCTGCTGGTGTCACCCCTGGAGCCCCGCCCGCTGAGGATGCACTTCGCCCCCGCTGCGTGAGCCTGGCTGGGTCCCTGCGGCCATGCCCTGCCCAGGCAGCCTAGTGGGGACAGGAAGGTGGACGCAGCCAGCCGGCCCCTGTGTCCCTGCCCGTCCACGAGGGGCAGATGCCGGGGGGAATCCCGACGTCTCAGGCCTTGGCACAGCCTAGGGGAAGCTTGCCTGCTCGTGGACCAGTTCCCAACTCTAGGTTTCCAGGGTTTGCGGTTCCATCTGTCTCTGCCCGCAGCGAGGACCGGCTGGCCCGGCTGATGGCTCCATACTGCCGCCGTCTGAGCTTCTGAGCGGGCTAGACAGAGGGCAGAGGCCGGGGGCACCCTGTGGGGCCAGGCTGGCATCAGCGGGACCTGGGGCCATCCCAGAGGCGATGGTCCATATGGGGGCTTGGGTAAGAAAAGCAAAATTAAAAACCCTGGGGGGGCTGGAGTGGTCTCGGCCCGCTGGGCTCCTGGAGTAAACCCCCAGTCCTCAGGTGGAAGGGAGACTGGACCTGCCAACACCAGAGCCCCAGCCATTCTCCAGGAGGAACCCAGACAGTCGGAGCTGCCTGAGGGGTGCTGGAGGCAGACTGGACATCCAGCTCAGCGTGCTCAGGGTGGGGGACCTGGGGACACGGGCAGTCCCAGGAGGCCATGCCCCGAGCCGCACAGCCTGCGGACCCTCAGGCCCGGGGACCACTGAGGACAGCGAGCACCTTGTCCCCTGGTTGCCGAGGCGACAGGGGGCTCTGACTGCCCAGGAAGACCCCTGCTCCGTGGGGCAGCTGTGGACGGTCCAGGACAGCCTGCTCCCCACAGCTGCGGCTTGTTTAGAGAGAGAAAACACAGGGACTCCCACCGTGTAGGGACAAGGATGCCCTGAGAACCAGCTAATAAACGCCTGTAAACCCGTCCCCAGGCCGGGCGCGGTGTGCTGCCCGGCCCAGAGGCGCCTGACAGGAGCCGGCCTTGCGGGGACAGAGGCTGTGGGCAGGGCACGACGGCGCTGGAATTTCCGCTGGAGTCCCTCTTAAACCAGGAAGGGCCAGGTTAGGTGGGGGACAAAAATGCACACTTTTCTCTTAAAGCAAGGCTCCCTTCAAAACCACTTAGGACCAGGTGGGCGTTTTAACTGGCTTCCGCTGGACCAGCCTGGCCTCGGGGCCCAGAATCTCTGGATCCCCGCCAAGCCTGGAAGGAAGTTTCCAGGACCTTCTTCTCACAGATAAACCACAGACCTGAAATCTGCCAGAAGCTCAGGCCCCCAGCCTGCAGGGGTTGGGCCCACCAAGGTCTCCAGTCCCCAGGTGTGCGGGTTTGCTTCCCGTTTTCTCGGAACGTGCGTGCAGGGGCCGGGCCGGGGCCTGCCCCCTCGGGCCCCCCGGGCACTCCCTGCACAGCACAGACGGAGGGCGTGAGGTGGGAAGCGTGGAGCCCGAATCTGGTTTAAACACAGCACTTGAGAGTGAGCGGGTGGGAAGGAAGCACCTGGAGGCCTGGGGCCCCTGACGCCTCCAGCGATCCACCCCCGTGCTTGGGGGAGTACCTCGCTCCTCCACACCTGCGAGGCCGCCGGGTCCCGCCGGGTCCCGCTGGTCTTACAGGGCCGCCTGGAGGGCCCCTGCCTTCCTCGCTGCCCACTGCCTGCCCCACGGCCCCGGCCAGCAGCCACAGCCCGGGCTGGCTCCAGGAAAGGGACTGTGCCTGCCTGGCCCTCCACTGCCCTCTCAGGTGTGAGTCTCAGCCCCTCACGTTCGTTGGTGGTTCGAGTGCCCGCGGTAGCCCTGAGGCAGGTGGGACAGGGCTGGCTCTCTGGGGGTCCTCCTGGCGCCGGGCAGGCTGCCTTCTCTCCCCGGTTTTCTTTAAAGCAGAGCTCGATGGGCTTAGGGAGACACAGGAGAAGACCCGTACTACTGGGTTAGAATAAAGACAAACAGCAACTCTGATGAACTCACCATTCATTCAGCCCCTCTTATGGCAGGCGGGCCCTGCCAGGCGTGGCGTCGGGTGGGGTGCGAGACACAGCAGCATCTGGGAGAGACCTGGTGGCTCTCCTTCCAGTTAATTCAGTCTGGTGGGCATGACTGGGGGCGTGGGGTCCCCAGCCCTCCTCTCTTTGGGGGCAGTCTGCTAGGACCAGCCACAAAGAACTCTTCCAAAGGGCGCCGGGGGGGCCCAAGGGGGCAGGTATCTGATGGCTGAGGACCAGCAAGCTGGGGACCTTGAGATGCTATACACACCCAGCACCCCCTAAGGAGAAGCCAGGTTTACCGAGGCCCTCCCAGGGAGACCCGTCTCCTGCGCAGGGTACTTGGGAGCCCTGCCGGCTGCTGGGGGGCAGTCGGAGGGGTCGTGCAGAGGCCACGGGGGCACTGCCAGGACGGAGCTCTCTGTAACTGGAGCGGAATTCCTGGGCAAGAACCCAAATCCCCCTGGGTGTGGTCACACCCTGGCGACAGGACCCAGTGCCATAAGGGAGACTGTGGCCAGTTGGCTGCTGAGGCCGAGCCGGGCTCCTCTGGCCTCAGGGCCCAAGGGGGTCAGGGCTAAACTGTCCATCCGGGTGGCAAACCACCTGCCTTCTAGAAGGCCCCTGGGCCTCCTAGGGTCCTGCCCCCACCAGCGAGTGTGGTGGGAGACACTGAAGAGAGACACCAAAGCCAAGGACACTGCCCCTTACACCTGCCCTGTACTGGCACAGCTGAGGGCTTCCCACCAGGTAGGGGTAGGAGAGGGTTGTGAGCCCATCAGCCAGCCCTGTGAGGTGGAGGGCAGAGGCCCTCCCCAGGAGCAGGCTGGCAGTCTCACCGGCTGGTGATGCTGTCCTGCAGGGGGGGCTGGCCCCGCGTTCCCTGCACACCCAGTGCAGCCCGCAGAGGTGATTGGAGGAGACTACAAGCCCCAGCTCTCTCTGACCTGCCTCTGAGTGCTGCTTCTACCTCCACCTCCAATGTCCAGAGACTGTGGGCATAAACGGGGGAAAGAGGAGACACACCAATGAACAGAGGGGCAGCAGGGGCTCCCTAGACCAAACACAATCATCCCTTATGTAAAGGGGCTCCACTCAGGACCGTGGCCAAGCTCCGGAGGGGTCTAGAAGGTGGCGACACATGCTTGCTGCCAGATGTCACCTGGAGATAGCGTGTCCCTATAGTTAGATCCTAGCTACCAAACTTCAGTCCTTTTATTACTTCAGTGGTGCAATGTGTTTATTGGGCAGTGTGAGCACATCTTGGATTTTCACAGGCTATTTCTTCTACGTTAGTTTCAAACAAAGATCAGCTCACATAAAGTAATTTTGTTTTTAAAATATATTAAAAATAGAGGTAGAACGATAATCCCCATAGAAGTGCCCCTGTGTTAGTTTACTGGAAGGTTTGTCTCCTGTGGGTGACCTTTCCTAACCCACCTCCTGGAGTGAGCACACGTCTGTCCCTTGTCACTGAAACGTGATGGAGGAGGAAGAGGAGGGCAAAGGGAAGGGCTCTTCGCTACTGTCTCTATATCTAGATGCAGTTTTAGATCATAATCCTAGTTCTATGTGCATTTTGTGTAAAATACCTGTGATTATTACAGATAAGATTATTTCGCAACCTTTTTGCTTTTTAGCTATCTTAAGGTAACAGTATGATGGAAAGCAGAGCTAGTGAATTAATGAGTTTATGAGTATCTTTTGCTAATAGAAGAGCAGCGTCTTTGACATGGAATTGTTAAACCACCTCTGGGCAGTGTGCAGCACTGGGGTGGCTGCAGGGGGACGGGGCAGCGCGGGGGAGGGGAGGGACGCAGATGTGTTCGCAAGTCCATTCGGATGGAGCCGTTCCGTGTACACATGTCCTGGCTGTGCCGTGGGAAAACGTTGTTAAATAGCTCAATGGAAACATACCTTGCCATTGTTTTGTTGTAGATCTGACTGAATTCTCTTAGGTACGTTATACATTTTGTACTCTTGTTTTATGTCTCATTTTAAATTGAGCATTAAAGGAGTGGTGTACTTGTAACTCTGCCAGTGTCTATAGAGGCCTGTTGTCATTTTTGTCCTTGATGAAATATTTGCTCCCCAGAAAAGCAGGAGCACATTTCTCCCCCTGAATGAGTTGGTGTCACGTATCCTTGGTTGTCACAATACTCATGGCTTCAGGACTTTGGATTGGTAAATATGCATGGAAAAGCGTGATACCGTCTGTGTGCTCGCCACCACATAAAAATGCATGCTGAACTGTGTGTATACACGGAAGGGCCTAGAAGGAGATGTCACACGGGAAACTGCTCGTGATTCTGGATGACTTTTGCATTCTTCACTTCTTCTGCTTTTTAATTTTCTATATCGCACAATTAACTTAAAAGTCTTTTTAAAAAGAAATGTTATTGTAAAAACTAAAATCATCACGATAAAATAAAGTAACTTGAAATTTAAAAACTTTTTTCCCTAACAACAGAATTGAATATGTGGCCTTTATAGAAATGGAACATAGAAGAAATAATAAACCGGTGCTGGTTGACCACGATGGTGGCATAAGACATTCCAGACGCTGCTCCCCGCAGAATCTCTGAACAGCTAGCATAAGCTAGAACAGCTAGCTTCCTGAAAATCCCAGAAAGCAGTTGAAGGGTTGCAGTAATTGGGCAAGGGCTGAGTCAAGGAAATACAACTGGGGAGCACTCGGGGTACCCTTGCTAGCTCTCCCCAGACCTTCCCCAAGGCAGTGTGAAGCAGCCTGTGCTCCCAGTGCAGGCCCTCAGCCCTGACTCAGAGGGAGAAGGGTGACTCCCACGCCTGCCAGGGGGCCCATAGAGTGGGGCCGATCTCCTGGGTGGCAACCTGAAAACGTGGGGCAGAAAACTCGTCTGTGGTTTGCTGTCCCAGAACTTGCCCTGAAGGCAGAAGTGGCCTGCAGACAGCTAAAACAGTGTAAGAAAAAGTCAGCGCACCTGGGCCAAAGGATTACCTGCTTTAAGTCAAACAGTAGCGCACCTGGTGGAGGGGGTCTATTCCTAGGGAGTAGAGTGGACGTTGGAATTCTTGTGAACAGGGAGTTCCTAAGGCCCTGAGCCAAGCAATCCCAGGACAAAAGGCAGGCTTGGAAAGGACAGAGAAGCTGAAGTTGACGTCCACCTCGGGCTGATTTTCTCGATAGGAGGGCTGAGCTCTGAAGGAGACCACCAGCCAACACAGAGCCGATTTGCAGAGACAGCAGAAGGTGCTTTTTGCATTGACTGGTGGGTTTTTGGTAGCTCCTGGCACTCAGGGCAATCTCTTGTCATATTACTATTTGGGTAAAATAAACAACTCAGGGACTAAATCCTAGGGTTAACACTTTAAAATATTAAAGTGTACAATGCAACAAAACATTATAAGGCAGAGAATCAGGAAATGATGGTCCATCCAAAGGAACAAAATAAAAATCCAGAAGCCATGAACACAGACAACCAGATTCTGGGCACAGTTGACAAATTAAAAAAAAAAACAACCCTCAATATACTTAAGGAGATAAAAGAAAACACAGAGAAAGAACTAAATGACTCAGGGAAACAATCAATTGAACAATAAGAGAATCTGTTTTTCAATATTTTTTATTGGGAAATGGATATACAAAAAAAAGTGATAATTTTAAAGCACATTTCAAAAAGCAGTTACAGAACAGATTTCAAAATTTGGTATGGGTCACCTTTCCACACTTTCGGGTTTTTCCTTCTAACTGCTCCAAAACACTGGAGCTGAAAGAAATATTATTGTGATTCACCAGTCATACTCATCTATTAAATCCTAACTTCTCTGATATAACTCCTCCTTCTCCTCTTATCCTATTCCCCATCTGGAGGGATCCTTCGGCCATGTCCATTCTAACCTTTTCATATAGGAAAGGGGTGTCAACAATGTAGGATAGGGGGACGGAACCTGTTGGTGTTCAGGAGAGGTGGCCCCTCTGGGTTTCAGGACTTATCCAGCCTAGGAACCCTCTGGAGGTTCTAGGTTTCAGGAAAGCAAACTTAGTGCATGAGACTTCCACAGCAGCTCAGCCAGGGCCTTGGGTGCTCTTCAGGGTCAGCAGGCCTGACCCTGGTTGGGGTTTGGCAGAACACGGCAACTAGCACTATCTAGCTGAAGCCTGCGTACAAATAGTCTCCAGAATAGCCTCTCAACTCCATTCGAACTCTCTGAGCCACTGACATCCATTGTGTTACATTTATTTTCCCCTTTTAGCAATATGGGAATCTTAATAAAGAGATAGAAATGTAAAAAGGAACTAAACAGAAATGCTGGGATTGAAGACCACAATAAACAGAGGTTTCACAATAACCAGAGGTTTAACAGCAACAGTCTGCTGTTAGAAGAAAGAATCAATGATCTCAAAGACAAGACAATTGAAATGATTTGGACTGAGGAGCAGAAAGAAAAAGAATGACAAAAAGTGAACAAAGTCTAAGGCCTGTGAAACACCGTCAAGCACACAATATGCATTGTGAGAGTCCCAGAAGGAGAAGTGGGAGAGAACGGGAGTGCGCTGGTTTGAAATGCTATGTGCACCCTGGAAAACTCATGTTCTAATCCTAATCCCATTTTGTAAAGGCAGCCGTTTCTTCTAATCCCCATTCAGTATTGGATGTTGGAAACTGTAATTAGATCATCCCCCGGAGATGTGATTTAATCAAGAGTGGTTGTTAAGCTGGATTTGGGTGGGTCTTGATTAATTTACTGGAATCCTATAAAAGAGAACGGCAAGAGAGAAAGCTAGGAGATTCTGAGAGAGCAGAACGACATAGCCACAGAAGCCCACCAGCCAGTGATCTTTGGAGATGAAGAAGGAGAAACACCTCCTGGGGAGCTTCATGAAAGGAAGCCAGGAGAGAAAGCTAGCAGATGATGCCATGTTCCTGTTCGCCATGTGCCTTCTCACTTGAGAGAGAAACCCTGAACTTCATCAGCCTTCTTGAACCAAGGTGTCTTTCTATGGATGCCTTGGATTGGACATTTCTATAGACTTGCTTTAATTGGGACATTATCTCGGCCTTAGAATTGTAAACTAGCAACTTATTAAATTCCCCTTTTTTAAAGCCATTCCGTTTCTGGTATATTGCATTCTGGCAGCTAGCAAACTAGGACACCATACAATGTATCTTCTCTGGCAACAATGGAATGGAGCTAGAAATCAGTAACAGTGGGAGAACTGGAAAATTCACAAATATGTGGAAATTAAACAATTCACTCTTAAATAGCCAATGTGTCAAAGAAGAAATCACAAGGGAAATTAGGAAATATCTTGAAGCAAAGGAAAATGAAAACACAACATGCGAAAATTTATGAGATTTTTGCATATTAATCTCATACCCTGCCACTTTGTTAAATTAATTTATTAGCTCTTGTAACTTTGTTGTGGATTTTTCATGATTTTCTAAACATAGGAAATTAGGTTTCTTTTATAATTTCTAAATATTGAAAAAACTTCATTTACAATACCAAAGAAAAGAATCAAGTATCAAGGAATAAATTTAACCAAGGATATAGAAGACTTATACACGGGAAACTACAAAACATTACCAAAATAAATCAAAGAAGACATATATGAAAATAAGGACATTCCTTGTGTGTGAATTGAAAGACTAAATCTTTCAGTTCTACCAAAAATCCAGTTCTACCCAAAGTGATTCACAGATTCAATGCGTTACCAATTGTTTTAGTTTATTAATGCTGCCTGAAATGCAATATACCACGTTGGTTTTTATGAAGGGAGTTTATTAAGTTACAAGTTTATGATTCTAAGGACATAAAAACATCCAAACTAAGACATCCAGAGAAAAATACCTTGACTCACGAAAGGGCCAATGGCGTTCGGGGTTTCTCTGTAAGCTGGGAAGGCACATGCATCTGCCGGCTCTCCTCTGGGCTGCTTCTTCCAAATGGCTCCTCTGGGGACCTTTTCTTTCTGCATCTCCAAAGGTCTCTGTCTTCGTCAGTTCTGAAGCTTTTTCCGAAATGGTTTCCTCCTAAGGGGTTCCAGTAAGAAACCTACCTTGAATGGGCGGGGACACATCTCCATGGGAACAACTTAATCAGAAAGAGCCCACCCCCAAATATTGAATCAATATTAAAGAACATGGCTTTTCTGGGGTGCACAATAGTTTAAAACTGGCACACCAATCAAAATCCCAACAGCCTTCTTTGCAGACATGAAAAATCCATTCATGAAATGTACCTGGAAAGGTATGGGGCCCCAGATAGCCCAGATTCTTTTGAAAAACAGGAACAAAGTTGGACACATCCCAATTTTAAAACTAATTAGAAAGCTGCAGTCATCAAAGCATCACAGTCCTGGCATACGGACAGACAAATACGCCAGTGGAATTGAATTGAGAACTCAGGACTCAGCCCTCACATGTATGGTCACCTGACTGTTGACAAAGGTGCCCAGTCCACACAATAGGGAAAGAATAGTCTTTTCAACAGATGGTTATTGGAAAACTGTGTATGCACACACAAAAGAATGAAGGTGGACCCCTACCTTATACCATATATGAAAATTAACTCAAAATGGATCAAACAACCAAATTATAAGAGCCAAAATTATAAAACTCCTAGAAGAAAACATAGGGAAGCATCCTCAGGACTTGTGTTAGGCAACAGTTTCTTAAATTTTACACCAAAAGCATGAGCAGCAAACAAAATAAATAGATAAATGGAACTTCATCAAAATTAAAAACTTTTGTGCATTGTTCTAATAGTTCCCGGAATGCAACACACCAAAGATGGATTGGCTTTTAATAAAAGGGGATTTATTTAGATAAAAATGTATAGTTCTTCAGAGGAAAGGCAGCTAACTTTCCACTGAGGTTCTCTCGTATGCAGGAAGGCACAGGATGATCTCTGCTGGCCTTCTCTCCAGGCCTCTGGGTCCCAACAGCTCTCCCCAGGGTGATTTCTTTCTGCATCTCCAAAGGCCTGGGCTGAGCTGTGAGTGCTGAGATGAGGGATGCTGAGCTGCTTGACCTGTGCTACATTGCGCTCTCTCATTTAAGCACCAGCCAATTAAAGCAAACATCTTTCATTGCAGCAGGCACGCCTCCTAGCCAAGTGCAGATGTAATCAGCAACAGATGAGGTTCACATGCCATTGGCTCATGTCCACAGCAATAGATCTAGGCACCTTCACCTGGCTAAGCTGACACCTGAACCTAACTACCACATGTATCAAAGGACTTCATCATGAAAGAAAAAAGACAACTACAGCATGGGAGAAATCTATATTTGGAAACCACATACCCAATAAGGGTTTCATATCCAGAATATATAAAGAAATCCTACAACTCAAAACAAAAGGATACAAAGAACCCAATTAAAAATTTTCAAAATGGCCAAAAAGAGCTGAATAGACATTTCTTCAAAGAAGATATAAGAAAGGCCAATAAGCACATGAATAGAGGTTTAACATCATTAGCCATTTGGGAAATGCAAATCAAAATTGCAAGATATAATTTCACACCCATTAGAATGGCTACTATTTTTAAAAAAAAAACGCTGTTGGAGAGGATATGGAGAGATAGGAGCTTTAGGTGGGAATGTAAAATGCTGTAGCTTCTGTGAAAGACAATTAGGCAGTCCTTGGAAACTAATAGAATTACCATATGACCCAGCAATCCCACTTCCAAGTATATACCAAAAAATAATAGAAAGCAGGCACATGAGCAGATATTTGCACACTGCTGTTCATAGCAGCACTATTCACAGCTCCCAAAAGATGGGACACCCATGTGTTCATCAACAGGTGAATGGATAAACAAAATGTGGTACATACGCGCCAAGGAATAGTATTCAGCCCTAAAGAGGAGTGAAGTTCTGATGCATGCAACAACATGAATGAATCTTGAAGACATCATGTCGAATGAAATGAGCTGAAGGACAAATGCTGTCTGATCTCACTGATATTAAGTAATTAGGATCAGCAAATTCAGAGAGTCAGAAACTAGAATGCAGGTTTCTGGGGGCGGTGGTAGGGGATGGCGAGGTCATGCTTAATTAGTACAGAATTTCTCTTGGTTGATGGAAAAGCTTTGGTAATGGGCGATGGTAATGGAAGCATAACATTGTGAGAGCAATTCATATCACCAAATTATATATTTGAATGTAGCTGAAAAGGAGAAATTTTGGGTTGTTATATGTTCATAGAATTAAAATGTAATTAAAAGCATAGGACTGTACAACACAAATAGCGAACCCAAATGTAAACCATGGGCTACATTTAATCGTACAATTATAATAATATGACTCATCAATTGTCACACAGCTACCACACTAATGCAAGGCATTAATAAGAGTGAAAAACCATGCAAGTGAGGACCGGTGTACGCAGCTCTGTGTTTCTTGCATGATTTTTCTTTAAACCTACACCTTCCCTCAGAAAAATTACTTTAAGAAAAACAAAAGAAATAATAAACATAGTATTAAGGTAATCCATAATTCTACCATGCTGAGATCACCACTATTATCATTTTGGTGGGTTTTTTTTTCTAGTTAGATGAAATATGTTATAGACCTTTCGTAAATAAATTTATATTTTTCCCTAAATGAACAGTCTTATATCCTGTTCTCTATTTATCTTTTCATAAAGAGAATTTCCTTGTGTCATCGTGTACTATTTTAAGGTATTATTTTTAAGGGCTAATATTCCATTACGTCTAACATGCGCTTGACGTCTCTCCTATTTTTAGACATTGTTTTGCACATGCTCAGCGCGGTGCCATCAGGAGCATCGTAATTCCTATATGAAATTCAACCAGAAGAATAACGCTTTAGAGATGGAACCACCAAGTTAAAGAGGATAGCTCTTCATTGATACATGTTGCCAAATTCTAAGACACTCCTGACCTCAAATCTTTGCAACATTTATCATTTTTATTCAAAACACATTTTGATAACTTCAGCCTGTCCATTCATTTTAATTATAATTATTGGATTTCCCTGCTAAGATGAATTCTTGTTTTTATGGTTATCTGTTCGTTGATCTTTCAAAGACATTCAATCAGGCACTTCTCCTGCCTGTTTTCTCCTGAACTGGCTCTTAGCCAAGCCTCCCTTGCTGGTGAAGGACAGAAACGCAGCTGGTGGAGAACTAGTGATCACGCCACGCACAGGTTCCAGCGTAGCCAGGCCCGGTCCGCAGGTACCAATCACACGCCTCCTCCTTTCCACCCGCGCCTCTCCGTGCAGCTCTACTGGACTGACACTGTCCCAGCAGCCTCATTCCATTTTGGAACAAGATGGCTAGCTTCCTACCTCCTCAACCTCCACATGAGAGCCTGCCTTTTCCCTGCTAGCTCCGGCCAACACCCCAAGCCAGGTCTGTGGTGCATGTCCAACCTCTGGGGGTGAAATACAGGTCAGAGCCCCCAAACCATATGGACCAGTATTTGGAGAGGAGTGGCTCCTGGGGGGAAGTTACCAACGGAAGGAGCTATGGTGCCTGTGGACAAATGAAAGCCTAGCAGGCAATCACCTTTCTTATTGATTCTCAGAGCTCTTTTCATATTAAGGATATCAATCCTTTACATCTTCATTACACATTTGTTTCTGTGTCTCTTTGTCGTTTTTTTCAGGAGGTCAAATGCTTCCCTATGGTTGTGACATTATAATAGTGCCCTTGTGTCACAGTGTTAAATAATAGCATTTCATCACACCACATTCCCTGGGCGTGAACAATGACGTCAAGTGGAAGAGAACAGCATGGCTGGGACTTCGAGAGTGGGTTGGCACTGAAGAGCCTATCATTGATTGGAACAGACGTCACAGGTGCCTGCTAAAGCAAAGTCGGGGTGCTTGAACCTAATAAAAGAATGACTGCACCTTAAAAAGTTACTGTGGTTGTGCAATAAAAGAAAAGCAATGCCAAGGGCTCCTCCAAGTGTGGCTTTCAAGTCCTCAGTTAATCTTAGAAATGTGATAAGGGATGTGACTTTGAACTTGCCAGGCTTCTGGCCGGCAAACAGAAGAGGTGACCAGTCCCTCCCAGGGACTGGTGCTGGCTGCCCAGGAGGAAACCGCTGGTGGGGCTGGAGCCCTGGCGTGGCGATGCCTCCTGCTCAGGGAAGGAGTCCAGGACCTCTGACCTCTAGAAGGGGGGCCTCCAAAATGCCCCTGGATGCAGTCCCTGTTTGGATTCTGCTTTTGCCTTTTTAGGGTCAGGACCCCAGTTGGGTCCTGATGCTTCACGACAGGAGGGCAACTGCGCCCCAAGAGCTTTCAGCACAAGGGACTCACAGGGCTGCACGCACAGCAAGAGCGCTTGCTCAGTTGGCCAAGAGGGGCTTGTTCAGGGCCAGCGCTGCTGGCAGGGACAGAGGTGAGGGGCCAGGGATCACAGGGCACTGGGCCTGAGTAGGGACTCCCTGGTCCCCACTGCCCACCAGGGTGCAGGCTGGCTCTGGCCACGGGGCTCTGAGCCAGTCCTGGTCATGGACCCCTACCCAGGCAGAAGTGGCCAGAGGACAAAGGCAGTGGCATGGCAGAATGAACAGCACAGCTGCCCCCACTTGCCACTTTCCAGGGAGCTGGGCTACTGGGGAGGAAAACCCAGAGCTGGAATTATTGGGCACAGTCCGGTCGCCATGACTGTTTCAGGCATCTTCCTGACAGGGCAGACACCTGTCCACCCCCAAGCCCTCCCACCCACCTGCCCACCCTGTTCCTCAGGCCCCGGGGAAGGTCAGGTGGGCATGTTATGAAGTCAAGATTCTCCAGAGAAGCAGAGCCTACCGGGACTTATCATAGGAACTGGCTCATATGACCATAGGGGTTGGCAAATCCAGATTCCAAATTCTGTAGAGCAGGCGGCAAAATGGCTGGCCAAAGTAGAGATCAAAATTCTTTTTTCTAACTTTGAAATCCTCAGTTCTGGCTTTTAAGACCTCTAGCTGATTGGTTGGGAGACTCTTCTCATTGCTGGGGGCAAGTTCCTTTGTTGATTGTAGATACAATCAGCTGTAGACGCAATCAACTAACCAATGATATAAATTCCATTTATGAAAAACCCTCAAGTAACAATCAGGCCTGTGCTTTCTTGACCAGACAACTGGATGCCATCATCTGCCCAAGATGATGCATGAACTCCACCATCACCTGAGCTGTGAGCTACTCCCTTTTTGGGTAAACAGTTGAACCCTGGTCCAAGAGGGCACTGGATTCATACGGTGCCCTGCCACTGGCCAAGACAAGATTTAACACCTCCCATGGGCCTCTCCTCTCGACAAGGACATCAGCTCCAAGAGAAATGGTGTTTTCTTTACTCACGTAACTTCAGCACCTAGAATAGTGCCACATGCTCATGACACAGTTTTTGAATGAGACAATGGCTTATTAAAAATTAATGAATCAATGGGTTTATGGAACAAGAAAGAATCAAAACATATATGTGCATGTGTGTGTGCATGTGTGTATGTATATGTCTGTTTCCTGCTGTGCACCCATGAGTGTTTTCTTTGTGTGTGCACAGATGTACGTGCATGTGTTTGCTCATGTGTCTGTGTGTGTTTGCTTTGTGTGTTTGTTTTGCTCACATGTGGTGTGTGCACATGTGTGTGCATGCATGCATGAGTGTGTGTGTGCACAGATGTGTCTCCTTCGTCACCATCAGTGCTGGTCACAGCCTCGCAAAGTGCGAGGACTGAGGTGGATGATTTGCAGGAACTTAGGATGAGTGGTCCGGGAGCAACAAAGGGAAAAGGAGACCAAGGAAGGGGAGTCCCGTGGCTTTGGAAGGGCTGAGAGGGAGTCCTGAGTGGGGTCCTGTGGGCATGTCCGCACTCAGAGGGGCAGCCCGGGCACGGATTCTTTGAGCTCGTTAAGGTCCACAACACCCACAGGAAGGTGAGCAGGTCAGACCCCCAGCTGGGTGGAAAATCCTGGGGGGTTGGAGGTGGGCTGCTGGAGCCCAGAGAGCCCTCCAGCCCCCTTGCCTGGCCAGCATGGGACCCCTCCTGGTCGCTCGCCGAGGCAGATCTTTGTGCCGGAGAGAAAGGAAGCCCAGCCACTGGGTCCCTCCCCCTGTCCGCTGGCCGGTCCTGCTCCTTGTCTGCCCCCCTCCGCTTTCCCATGACCGGCCTTTCCCAGGCTCCCATGGTGGGCGGGGTCCTAGCAGCCCCCGGGCAGGCGTCCCCAGGACCCTGGAGCAGCGGAGCAGGGCGCAGGCCGCCCGGGAGCACGGCAGGCGGTGGAAATCGGGAGCTCAGGCACCTGAGGACAAGGTGGACGAGGCACGAGGCCGGGGCAGAAGCCCCCCTGCCACCAGCTCTGCGCCCTGGCACCCAGGATGCAGATCCGCAAGGCGCAGCAGGCGGAGCCGCTCCCCCGGCTGGCCGCTAGCCCAGGGATGCCGGGGCTGCAGGCAGGCGTCTCCCTCCGTCCCCTCTGGGTCCCCCAGCGTCGCCCCCAGTGAACTGGCGGGCCTGAGGGACAGCGCTGCTGGGAGCGAGGGTGAGCTGCCCGGGGACTCGGCCCGGCTTCTCTCCCTGGAAGCCCCAGCTGCTGCCCAAGGGCTCCTTGCCCGCATTTTCTGGATTCCTCTGACACAGAAGCCAGGCAGGTCCAGGCTAGCCTTTCCGTGCGAAGCCCATCACGGGTCAGGAGCAACCTGAGCCAGCGGCTCGGGGTGGGGACGGGACCATGTGACAGAGGCCGCGGCTGCTTTGGGCGTTAGGCAGAGAAGGGCGCCCTCCTCCCGGCTCCTCCTGCCCCCTGCTTGGGCACCTCGTGGCCACTGGGCTGCGCAGGGAGGTTTGTCCTGGGAGCCGCCACCCCTTAAGGCAGCAGGGCGGGTACAAGGCCATGATTTGGAACAATCTTACCTTCATGTTTTTTATTCTGACAATAAATGTGATTTCATTTCCTTCCTTTATGGACCTTTTGATCAAATAACATTACATATCAGCAAAAAGTTTGGCAGCCCTTCAGGTTTTACCCTGGCTTATAAAGGACCAGTGTCAAGCCCCAGCACACACTCAGGGGCTCTCCTACACACCCACAGATTACACACCCACACCCTAGTCCTGCATACACACACAAGCATATACACTCATCCACGCCTGACGCTTGATCACACACAGCACACCCACGCACATCTATAATCACACCCACACTTTGCACACATGCTCCCCAACATCCCATGCATACCCACACATACTTGCACTCACTCACATACTGTGCACACATAGGTCTATCCACACACCCTGTGCAAACACTCTGCACACACTCACACACACCCTCTGTGCATACACCTTGTGCACACACAGTCCTATCCACACATTTGTACACACACACTAGCACATACCCACACATACCCTGTGTGTATAAACCATATGTACACATAGTCCTAGCCAAACACCTGTGCACACACACTCACACACACCCTGTGAACACATAATCCTATCCATACAACTGTGCGCGCACACACACACAGTGTGTGCATAAACCATATGTATACAGTCCCATCCACACGCCTGTGCACACACACACTCACACACACCCTGTGTGCATAAACCTGCACACATAGTCCTATCCACATCCCTGTGCACACACTTGCACACACTCACACACACCCTCTGTGCATATGCCCTGTGCACACATAGTCCTATCCACACGCCTGTGCACACACACTCACACACCCCATCTGTGCACACACACTCTTTGCTGGGCACGCACATGCCTCCCTCTACGCCCGGCTCCCCGCCCTGGTGTCCCCCCTGGCTAGCCCCACAGAACCTGGCAGGGCACACTGGGCCACCTGCTGTGCGAGCAAGGCCACTCTGGTTGGCACAGGAGCGCCCGCGGGCCTGCTGGGCAGGTTTCCATGGGAAGCCGTGGGCCTCTGGCTGCAGCCCGGGGTAGTACCTGCAAGGGCTCTGGGATGGGCGGGTCTGGAAAGGTCAGCGAGGGGCACATGGGGAGAACAGGGCCCCGGCCTGGAAGCCCCCATGCAGCCTAGGGGTGGAGTCAGGGAGGGGACACAGGGGGCCTTAGCAGGAAGAACCAACCTGGAGGGCGGGGGGGGGTGGGCAGTGGACGGGCACAGCGGGGGCACAAGGGGGAGAGGAGCTGAAGCAAGAAGGTGGTCAGAGGCAAGGGAGGCAGGGAGGGTGGTGGGGATGGCTCCCAGGGGTCTGAGCCAAGCCAAGAGGGCTTTCAACATGATTGGTTCTCAGGACCCACCCCGTGACCGCAGCCCCAAAAGCCTGTGGGCACAGCCAAGTGCCAACCTGCTACTTTGTCATGAAATCACATGGTGGCCAAACTGACTGCCATCCAGGCCAGCTGGCCCACGGTGCTTCCCTGGTCCAGGGCTCAGGTGTGGGGAGGGAGCGGGGAGCTTGGCACTCGGGGTCTTGGGGTCCTGGGAGAAGGGGAACTGGGCCCTCCAAGCTGGCCACCTCCCTGGGCAGGCCCTGGGGCTGCACCCCCTGCTGGTCACCAGACCCCTTCCCTGCTTGGCTCCATGTGAAACTGGGCCCTTTCAGGCCTGCCCTGGACCTCAGCTCAGGGCAGTGGGGCCGGTGCCGGCAGCCTAGCGAGACCCTCACTGAACCGGGGAGGGAGAGAGAGTAAAACCCGCGGAACCCTAGTGAGGGGAGGGAACCCGCCCCACCTTGTCAGCAGGACCGACCCCCCTTAGTTGGGTGAGGACCCCCACCCAGTTCTCCCCGCCTCCGGCTGCTTCAGGGTCCAGCTGTTGCTTAGAAAGCCCTGCAGCTGTGGGGGGCTGCAAACCCCCTCCACAGAGCTGGGGTCTGTCCCACCCCCCTGCACCGTCGCCACCCACCCCTCCCGGAAGGACGTGTGCCCCTCCCGGAAGGACGTGTGCCCCTCCCGGAAGGACGTGTGCCCCTCAAGGTTTTGCAGCACGAACCACCATGAGGGGAAGCGGGGGAGCCCTGGGCACCGGACGCCTCTTTTCCTTGCTCTTTTCTGGCTCTGTCAGAACCGAGGAGGGAAAACTGGGTCATAGGGATGAGTGAAGACAACCAATCCATACACAGCCTTGCTCTCTGTGAGTGCCTGTGTGAGGACGTCTCCTTTAATGCGTATTATCGAGTCGCTAGCATTGCACTCACTCTTGCCTGAACATGTGTGGTAGTTAGGTTCAGGTGTCAACTTGGCCAGGTGAAGACACCTAGTTCTGTTGCTGTGGACATGAGCCAATGGCATGTGAACCTCATCTGTCGCTGATTACATCTGCGGTCGGCTAGGAGGCGTGCCTGCTGCAATGAATGATGTTTGATTTAATTGGCTGGTGCTTAAATGAGAGACGCAATGTAGCACAGCCCAAGTAGCTCAGCATACCTCATCTCAGCACTCGCAGCTCAGCCCAGGCCTTTGGAGATGCAGAAAGGAATCACCCTGGGGAAAGTTGTTAGAACCCAGAGGCCTGGAGAGAAGGCCAGCAGAGACCATCCTGTGCCTTCCCACGTAAGAAAGAACCTCAGTTGGAAGTTAGCTGCCTTTCCTCTGAAGAACTATATGTTAACTAAATAAATCCCCTTTTATTGAGAGCCAGTCTGTCTCTGGTGTGCTGCATTCCAGCAGCTAACAAACTAGAACACCACGGCTTACCAAGAACACGTGGTTTCTCCCGTGCTGCACCTGGGAACGCTGGACAGCATGTCTGCACTATGCCTGAGGGTCTTAAACAGTGACATCACCAGCAAATAGCCCACAAATGCAAAGCACTTGGCATCAAATAAACCACAGAGGGATGCTTGTTTGCAGCCTGAGAGCTGAAATAGGAAGGCAGAGCGTCACCTGCCAGACTGAAGCTGGGGCGCATGTTGGGTGGCTCAGATTCTTTGGTTCTCTGCCCATCTCCAAGTGTCCACAAAAGCACTGCTGGTACTGATTTTGGGGGCTACAAATACATTTTAGCAAATCGGCTGATTTGTAAATACAGAATCTGTGAATTGTGAGGGTGACTGTGTTTTCTTTGCACAGTGGTTCACGAAAGGGTCCTTTAACAACAAATACTCTTGTTGGCACACAACGAGGGCCATGAGCCCATAGTCTCCTTCGGGGGTCTGGCAGGCTGCCAGGGTGGATTCTGCCCTCAAAGAACGCACATTAGAGGGAGATGAGACGTGTGTGCCCTGGTTCACTCAACCCCTGTGAGAGGTGCCAGGCCTCAGCGGTGGAGGGGAAGAGTGAACACACTGTATTGGTTAGGGTTCTCTAGAGAAGCAGAGCCAATGGGAGAGTGCTGTAAATGTGAGATTTATAAGGGTTGGAACAGAAGAGACCAAAAGGAATTGAAGAATCCCAAATCCATAGGGCAGGCTGTGAAGCTGGCAGCACCAGTGAAGGGTCTTGAGGAAATCCACAGGAGAGACTCACTAGCTGAAGAAGTAGTGACAACTCTCTCTTGTCCTGTCCAAGTCTACAACTGATTGGATCGAATCCAGCTGATCCGATTGTCTCATTTGCAGGAGACACACCCTCAGTTGATCACAGATGAGCCAGCCACATCTGCAATCAACAGACTGATGATTTAATAAAACAGATTTCTGGTTTCTCAACCAGCTATGAAGTATTTTTGCAGCAACAGTTAGGCCAGTGTTTGCCTGACCAGACAGCTGGGCACCATCACCTGGCCAAGTTGACACCAGAATCTAGCTGCCACAATCCATCCTTTGTCAACTTGGCAGCTGTACACATCACCTTGAAACATGCTTAATTTCCAAACAGAACACAATAATGGGCATATGTTTCACCTAACAATACGTAGCTGTCCTGCATAGAACAGGAAACATATGAAATCTCTCCAGAATAGGGTGCAAGTCCTTAGGTAACATTCACTCTTAAACTTGATATCTTATGACTTAAATACTATAACATGAGCAATGCAACTTATGTCATGCAGTAAGAGGAAAACAGGATATTTGCTTTTGTACAAATACAAACACACTCATAACAAAACAGGGAGGAAATGCTCATACCGTCACAGTCTTCGTTTCTGTAACTGGTCACGTGGTCATAGTTCATTTCTCACCACCTTCTTCCACTACCCATTCCATGTTCCCTTTACCTTCAGCAAGCACTTCAGCTGGCCGTGGTTCTTTGCCTGGTGGGGTGACCCAAACCTTCATTCCTGAAGTTTCAGAGCCCTTAGTAGTCCTGCCTGGATTGGGTTGTTGCAGTTTTCCATTGATTTTAATCACAGGGCATGGTAGTACTAAGAAATGCCCTAGGGGATCTCCTTTATTCTAGGAAAACTCTTCTTTACCTCCATTGTGTAGATACAGTTGTATTTCCCCCTGAGAGTCAGGGTCAATCACCCTAACCAGTACAGTAAGCCCCTTTCTTGCCTGTTGATTCAGAGGCATGAGAAGCCCACATTCTTAACTTTCAGTTCAATGGAATCATTGTTGTGTCTCCTGGTAAGAGCACTCCTTCTTCTGGAACGAAGACCTGTCGACCAGCAGAGCTTAAGTTTACAGAAACAGGAAGCAAAATTTTTTCTTGAGGATCTCAAGGGGTGATAGTGGAGCCACTCCCATCTCTAACCTTTGATTCTTGGACCTGTGAATCCTGACCATAGTAGAAACTGCACCATAGAGTGGACACTGATTCAGAGCATGCACAGCCTCCTGGAGAACAGGGCGCCAGTCCTACAAGGCATTGCCACCTAGTTGGTGCCACGATTGGGACTTCAAAAGGCCATTCCACCATTCTATCAACCCAGCTGCCTCTGGATGATGGGGAACATGGTAAGGCCAGAGAATTCCATGAGTACATGCCCATTCCACACTCAATTTGCTGTGAAGTGGGTTCCTTGATCAGAAGCAATGCTGTTTGGAATACCATGATGGTGGATAAGGCATTCCATAAGCCCATGGATGATAGTTTTGGTGGATTGTGTGCAGGGAAGGCAAGCCCATATCCAGAGTATGTGTCTATTCCAGTTTGTTCTAACTGCCCTTAGTAGAGAGTTGTTCTACTCACTGCCCTTTCCATGATGGAAATGGTCCAATATAATCAACCTGCCACCAGGTAGCAGGCTGATCACCTCAGGGAATGGCGCCATATTGGGGACAGAATGTGGGTCTCTGCTGCTGGCAGATTGGGCACTCAGCAGTGGCTGTAGCCTGGTTGGCCTTGGTGAGTGGAAGTCCATGTTGCTGAGCCCATGCATAACCTCCATCCCTACCACCATGACCACTTTGTTCATGAGCCCATTGGGCAATGGCAGGAGTAGCTGAGAAAGAGAATGACTTGTATCCACAGAATGGGTCATCTTATCCACTTGATTATTAAAACCTTCCTCTGCTTAAGTCACCCTCTGGTCAGCCTGTACATAGGACACAAACATCTTCATGTTTTTTGCCCACTCAGAAAGGTCCATCCACATACCTCTTCCCCAGACCTCTTTGTCACCAATTTTCCAATCATGTTCCTTCCAGGTCCCTGACCATCCAGTCAAATCATTAGCAACAGCCCATGAGTCAGTATACAAAAACACATCTGGCCAGAGAGAGCAGAGCAGAAGCCACAAGAAGCAGAGAGTCCACCAGCCAGCGACCTTTGGGGATGAAGAAGGAAAATGTCTCCCGGGGAGCGTCATGAAACAGGAAGCCAGGAGAAGCAGCTAGCAGATGATGCCTTGCTTGCCATGTGCCCTTCCAGCTGAGAGAGAAACCATGACTGTGTTCACCATGTGCCTTCTCGGATGAGAGAGAGAGACCCTGAACCTCACTGGCCTTCTTGAACCAAGGTATCTTTCCCTAGATGCCTTTGATTGGACATTTCTATAGACTTGCTTTAACTGGGACATTTTCTCGACCTTAGAACTGTCACCTAGCAACTCATTAAATTCTCCTTTTTAAAAAGCCAAAAAAAAAAAAAAAGCACATCCGGCCAGTTTTCCTTCTAAGCAAAATGAACAACCAGGTGCACTGCTCAAAATTCTACCCACTGGGAGGATTTCCCCTCACCACTGTCCTTCAAGAACACCCCAGAAAGGGGTTGTAGTGCTGCAGCTGTCCACTTTCGTGCTGAGCCATCTGTAAACCAGGCTCCCAAGTTTTCTCTCCCTCAGTCGATTCACTGGAAGGAACTCCCCAAGAGGCCACAGCTCTGGTCTGGGAAAGAGAAGGTAATGTGGCAGGAGTTGAGACCATGGGCATTTGTGCCACTTCTTCACATAACTTACTTGTGCCTTCAGGACCTGTTCGAGCCCCATCTCTTATACACCATTTCCATTTTACAATACAGGGCTGCTGTGCACACCCAACTTTATGGTTTGGTTGGTCAGACAACACTCGGGTCGCATGGTAACCTGGTGGCCCATGGTTCAGTGTTCAGTCTCCACTAAGGCCCAGTAGCAGGCCAAAAGCTGTTTCTCAAAAGAGAGTAGTTATCTGCAGCAGATGGTAAGGCTTTGCTCCAAAATCCTAAGGGTCTGCGTTGTGATACTCCTAGAGGGGCCTGCCAAAGGCTCCAGACAGCATCTCTATTTGCCACTGACACTTCCAGCACCATTGGATCTGCTGGATCATATGGTCCAAGTGGCAGAGCAGCTTGCACAGCAGCCTGGACCTGTCACAGAGCCTCCTCTTGTTCTGGTTGTGTTGTTCTGTTGAGGGAATAGGGGATTTGGCCATCAGGAATAGGGAATTTGCCAGCCTCTGCTAATTCCTGGCAGAAGCCTAAGCCTGCCCATCTTTCCAAAAGGCAAGCATGCACAGACAAGCTTTTCACTACTGCAGCAGCTCTTTGGGTGCAGAATGGCTGTTGGTTGCATGAGGTCAGCAAAGACCTGCTGGCTCAGTGCAGGGCCCTCCAAGGCCACTGTGTGGCACCTGGGACAGCTGCACGCTGGACACATGGGGCAAGGAGTGGCCGCATGGCTCGAGGTGCAGGTCGTGGAAACACGCAGGGTTGCCCAGCCTGTCTGGGTCTCGGTGGCTGCCTGCTGGGAGCAGACCAGAGTTGCTTAACAGATTGGGACCAGCTGCCGATGAGAAAAGAGGGCGCATTTAGAGTCCCTTGGACAGAGGGAACCTGCAGAAAGGGTCGTTAGGGTCTCTGCCGTGTTGCAGGTGGCCTGGAGTGGCATCTCCTGGGGGGGCCCGGCAAAGGGAAAGGGCGGGGGACACACACTCACAGATGTGCAATGAGTGCACGGACCAACTCCCCAAAGTCCCCCCAAAAACTCCCCAAACTCCCCCCAAAAAGAGACCATTCCCAAAACGCTCATTTGTCTTCTAAACTAACTTTGAAAACCATTTGGCGAGAAATATGCTGAACTCTGATCTGACATGTTTGCGCCTCATCCTTGAAACCCCTGGCAGTGTTCCCTGCCCAGAAAACTAGAGTGCGCATGCCGGAGAAAGAGGAGTAAACATTGGAGAAAGAAAACGTAAAAATTGGAAACTCATGGCAGCTCACGTCTGAAAGCAAAGGGTTTTGAGAGTTGAAAACTTTGCACCCAAAGCTGATGGCACAGCTTGGAAAGAGGAATGCTGGGTGCAGGGCCAGGCGGGCATAGAGCCGAGGGGTTGGGGGCCCACCCTGAGCCCCCTGTCAGGCTCTCTCCTCCATTCTGAGTGATAAGCCCTGCTCCTTGCCTTCTGGAAGCCCCAAGCTCGTCTAGGCTCCCCGACTGGGCCCAGCTCCCCGAGCCCCTCGGCTTGGGTGGAGGCTGCGATACAAGCAGATGCCAGCAGGCAGCTTGGCAGGGGGAGCCATGAGGAGCCAGGTGCCCAAGGCATGCCCATGAGCCAGCAGCTCCAGTGAGGCTGCTTTCAAGTCTTGAGTCTTATCTTTAAAAATGCTTATGAAAGTTGCATTCTTCTTGACGCATGCATTCATTTGCTCTAAATTACTTACCAAGTTATTTATCAAGAAATGACTCAAGTTACTTATTTTCTTAAGTCTTTGGGGGACAAAACAACATATCAGCCCAGAAAGCTCTTCAAGCACCATCTGTTAGAGACAGGGGAGCACAGGTTCCCTGGAGGGAAGCCGAGGCCTGAAAACTGGCAAGTTGTTCCATCTCATTGTGTCTTCCCTTCTCCCATCTACAAAGTGGACACAACAAGACCCTGCCCACAGGAGCTGTTGGGAGAATTCAATGAAGCAATGCCTGCTGAGCAGCCAACCCATAGCCTGGCATGTTGGAAGGACTCAGAATTGTCCCCTGTCACTGCAGCTATCTTGACCCCACCAGGGGCCCAATTTAAGGACCACTGGTTCAGCTCCCTTCTGGGGGACAGGGTGGGGCCCGGGGTGGGAAGAGCAGAACTTCAACCTTAACTGAATTTTAGTCCAAGTCCTAAATTGTAAGGATTTACTAATCATAGGAACATGGAAAGAGGGCCACTAGGAGCCTTAGTCTCCTCGTCCAGACACGGGGACAATGATGGTTCACTTCTTGGTGTTGTTATGAGACTTTTGAGATAAGATATGAAAGGCGTTGGTGTGTGAGGTGCTGCCCCTGTGCTGAGCCCGGCAGACAGGCCCAGGTGTCAACATGTGAGCTGAGGGTCCCTGAGCCCCTGCCCAGTGCCCAGCAAGGAAGATAAGGGGAGGGTCCCCCTTTCCCCTGGCTTCAGGTGGCCGCAGGTGCTGCAGGGCTCCGGGCCGCATGTCTCCAGGCTCTGCCTCAGCTTCCCAGGCTGTCTTCCCTCTGTGTCTGTCTGTCCCTGGGTCCAAATGTCTTTCTTACGAGGAACCAGTCATCGGATTCAGGCCCACCGCACCCCAGTAGGACCCCGTCTTCATGAGTCTCATCTGCAGAGGCCCCTTTGCAAATGCGGTCTCCACTGGGGGTCTGGGAGACAACTGGAGGGTCCGAGCATGCACCCTCACCGGCCCCCTCCTGCCCCTCCCCACACCCGTCCGGCGGGGGTTAGGGTCTGCTGCAAGGCCAGTGCTTGCCAGGCATTGGCGGGGGCCCCGTCGTTGACCCAGTTCCACATGCCCAGAGCCCCGTCAGGGCTGATTTCAACACCCCCCCACCGCCGGGGTCCTCAACACCAAGCAAAGCAAAGAGGGTACCCCAGGCGGAGGACTTGGGGCGCATCATCTATGCCAACCAGCCTGGCCCAGACCACTTTCCACACTTGCTCCCCAAACCTCGACCCCAGCCTCGCCCTGAGGTCTCTCCATTTCCTCCCCCTGCCTAGGGTCATGTCATGGCTCTGCTTACATTCCAGCATGTTCTGCAAGGGCAGCTGCGGGCTCATTGCGCAAATGCTTCCACTCCGCCTGCTGAGCCGGCGATGCCCCGCGCCCCTTCTCCCCATTCCTGGAGGAAGTGGGCCTTGAGGTCCTCACCTGCTCGCCCCGGCCCCTCGCCCCTGCCTGCCGGGCACTCGGCTTCCCAGGCCTCGGAGCTGGGCCCCCTCCAGGCCTACCTACCCCCCTGTGCCCCCAGAGCCTCGCCATTTAATCGGCTTCCGCCTGTGGGTGCTACTCCACCCCCAATCCTGATGCCCAGGCCAGGAGCCAGCTTGCCAGTGCGTCCCTTCCCCACCCCTGCCTCCTTCTCCCCGAGGACGGCTCAACCCCCCTGCCCCAGCTTTCTGCCCCCCACCTCCCCCTGATGTGCCCCGACCAAAGGAAGCAGAGGGTGAACTCGGGTTTCTAATCACTGGAGCAGTGCTGCTCCTGGGGCACCAGCACCCCAAATCTCTCCAGGGCCAAGGAAGGGGTGTCCCTCCTGGAATGCAGGCTGCTGAGGCCAGGCCCCCCAGGCAGATGTTGGCCAGGCAGTTCCTTTCCAGGGGCTTCTGTAGCCCTCAAGGTTCTAGTGGGTGCCTGGAGCGAAGCGCCCTCCAGAGGAAGATGCCCTGCTGTCTGGCAGTGATGGTGGTGGGGGGGGGCATGGGGCCCACCCAGGACAGGTGGCAGGTCCCAGTGGACATGGACAGCGAGGCGCTGCTGGGTGCCTGGTGGCCGCCCTGGGCCAGCCCTGACTCAGCGTGGACTTCGCCCCGACCTCCCTGAAGGACGCTCCCAGCTCCGCGGGGGCAGGCGTGGGCGGCTTGGATTTCCCGTCACAAATGTGACCTCAAAGCAGCAGCTCCCCAGGCTGAGTCACAGGGAGGGCAGCCCGCCCACTCGCCCTGGCCCTGGACCCCGGGCTCTGGTCTGGCCTGGACTCTGCCCCACCTCCACTCAGACCTGGGGGGATGGGCACACAACCTGCCCTCCCCACCCACCCTGAGGGGACAGGTCCAATCCTGGCTGCCAAACGCTGGCCCCAGCCGAGTGGCACCCCAATATGTGACTTGGGGAGAGGGTCTCTGGGATTTAAAGACTGGGGAGGAAAGGCCATTTCTATTTTAAGGAAAATAATCCACAGCATTTTAAAGAAAGGATTCTGCACTTTTATGACTTGAGTTGCCTCCCCCAGAAATCCGTGGTGCCGTCCTAGGCCCCGATGCCTGCAAGTGTGACCCCATTTGGAAATAGAGTGGTGCAGGTGCCATTGGGGGGTGCAGATGGTGGCCCCCCAAGGTGACGTCCTGAGAGCAGGGTGGCCCCCCAAGGTGGCATTGTCCTGAGAAAAGGCTGAGAACAGACAGACGGACAGACCCAGGGAGCACAGGCCTGGGTGGATGAGACTCAGGTGGAGGTGCGGCTACCCGGGCTGCGGGAGGCCAGGGAGGAGCCCTGACAGGCCTCAGGGAGCACCGTGATTTCAGACTTCTGGGCCCGGAAGGTGAGAGAATAAATTTCTGTGGTTTAAAGGTCCCCCAATGCGGTCATTCATTACGAGGAGCCTGGATTCCAGGACACACGTGCCCACAGACACACACAGGCAGATACTCACAACGCAGTGATGCACATGCATCTGCACACACATGTGTGCCCATGTGTGCACACGGGCACGCCTGTTGAAGCTCCTCAGGGCCCCTCCCCCAAGCTCCCCTCCAACACGGTACCCCGAGAACGAGCCCGTGGGAGGGGCCCGAGCAGGCTGAGCAGGCAGGCCACGCAAGCTGCATCTGGGCCTACCTTGGACACAAAGGAGGAAGAGGAGGGTAGCGAGGGGTGGAGAGCGGAGAGGCCGGGACCACACCTTCTCCCTTCCTGCCGGCCTCTAAACCTCCGCCCTCCGCCAGATGCTGCTGAGGACCTCCTTCCTCCACCCACAGTGCCCAGGGACCCCCCGCGTGGCACCCAGGGACCCCCCACGTGGCACCACAGACTGCCTGCGTGGCACCCAAGGTCCGCCTGTGTGTCCAGGGCTGCCCGGGCCCTGGCTCCAGCTGGGTGCAGCACACTGGAGGGGGCGTGTGGTAGGGGAAGCCCAGAGCAAACCGAAAAGCGGGGCGGCTGTGTGGTGGGTTAGAGGGCCCTGAGCTCCGGGAAGCATTGGGGTGCCCGGGGGTGAGCAGGGTCCCCTCACTCCAAAAACCCCAACCAAAACACAGCCCTTATGGAGCTCGCGCCGCTGTGGGCGTTGTTACCGTCTCCTCGGAGGTTTCTAAGCGAGCAGGTGAGCAGGGGCCCGTGGATTCTTCCAGTCAGGTCCCCGGCCTTTCTCTGGGGTGGCCAGGGGTGTCTGGCAGAATGCTGCCTCCCCCACCCCCATTGTAGGTGGAAAACCTCAGCCAGCAGGAAGGGAGGGGCCCTCAACACCCGAGGCCACTTAGGTGGAGTCAGGGTGCCTCAGGGCGAGGCTTCGGCTTTGGCCCAGCAGATTCTGGCAGGTGTGGCGTGGAGGGAGGGGAAGGGGCCGGCAGGGGCAGGTGACAGGCCTCTCCCAGCCTGGGGCACCTCCCCCGATGACGCGCAGCTGAGAAAAGCCCCCGTCTGCAGGCACCCGTGGCCGGGGGTACAGCCACCGCCTTCCCTGGGTGTCCTGGTGGGGCATCCCATAGCTGCTGCCCCGCCAGCCCCCAGACAGGGCCCCTGAACTAGCTGTCTCCGCCCTGCCCAAGCCGCCGTGCCCCTGCCAAGGCCCCCCAAACACCCTGCAGCCTCGGGGGCCGGGCAGCCAGGCTACAGAATGAGCCCAGTGGCCCCCAGCACAGAGGAAGCAGAGGAAGAACCAAAATTCACTCCGCCCCGGCAGCGCCGTCCCTAGGAGTGGGGGGCAGTGGGGGCCAAGGCCCTTTGGAAATGAGATCTCCGGGAAGAGCCAGTTTGTGGGTGCACACTCTGCCCTGGGCACCCAGGAGCCCCCTCCTCCGTGGGCTCCTCCAGGCCCTTCAGCAGCCCCCGCCTGGCTCCCTTCCTAGCTTTTCCTCCTCTCCCAACCCCTATGAGGTGGGAGTGCCCCCAGCACACTTACACACACACTCAGGGGTACACACACGTGCATGCACACATCCACACACCTTGCACATGTACATTCATATGCACACACTCACACACCCGGGTCTTTCCTGCTGCCACCCTCCTTCTCCATCCCCACAGCCCCTGGCACCCTTGCACACCTGTACCTGAGCTGCCGTGCTTGTGGAGACGCAGTTGGCGAGTTGGGGCTTGTGCAAATGCCTTCCCTGACCTTTGCCCTCCTCACAGGACTCCTCCTCCCCCCTAGCACAGAGCCTCCCCCCACCCACACTGCCCCCTCCCTGCTGTCCACACACCAGTCAGCACTCACGACCCCTTTTTGCACTGGGGGTCTTGGGGGCCTCTAGGGTTTGGCATTGGCCAAACTGGGGTTTGCATCCTGGCCCTGTGACCTTCTGGGGGTGGCCACTGCAGGTTCCACGTTCCCTCTGGCCCCCCATTTCCCCATCTGTGACATGGCTGAGTTTACAGGGCTTTGTGGTAGGGGTGAGAATGGTCAGGAGGTGAGCGCCCAGTTGCATGCTTGGCCCAGGAGCCCTGGGGTGTCAAGGTTGCACCCTCGGAGTCCCACCAGAGCAGCGGGGCAGAGAGTGTGGAGAACCTGGAGGCCGTCAGCAGACCCAGGCCTCCCGCTGACCACCACATGGCCCCACACCCCTGAGTGCAGGTACAGGCACCAACGCACAGAGCCACGCTACAGGGCACAGGGGGAGGGACAGCCATGCCAAGCCCATGGCTGCTTCGCGTGGGCATGGAGTTTGCTAAAGCTGCCAGAAAAGAAAATGCCAGAAATAGATTGCCTTTATAAAGGGGATTTATCAAGTTACAAGTCTACAGTTCTACAGCCACAAAAATATCCCAACTAAGGCATCCAGGGAAAGATGGCTTGACTTAAGAACGGCCAATGTCTGTCACATGGGGAGGCACATGGCTGGCGTCTGCTGGTCGTTGCTCCCAGTTCTCTTGTATTTAGCTGCTGCCAGTGGTTTCCTCTCAAGGCGACTGTGGGTCCTGACTTAGCTGCTCCCAGGGAAAAACTCTGGGTTTCATCTCTTAACTAAGTGTTTTCAGGGGCCAGAGATTCCTTCTCTTCACTTCTGGCTGTTTCTGTGAGTCTTCACTTGGCACCCGGGCTACGTCTGTCGGCACTCCAGGCATCTCCAAATGGCTGGTCTGAGCCTCTCCAAAATGCTTCCCGTTTTAAAGGACTCCAGAGGTTATTCCTATGCATTATGTAGACATCCCTTGTTGGTATATGGTGTAGTGGAGAGGCTGGAGGGAGGAAGTACCTGTAACTGTAGAGCTGTGTTCCAGGAGCCTTGAGTCTTGAAGACTTGTAACAATAGAGCTTTTACAATGTAACAGTGTGATTGTGAAAACCTTGTGTCTGATGCTCCCTTTATCCAGGGTATGGACAGATGAGTAAAATAGATAAATAAATAAGGGTAAAAAAGAAATAAATAATAGGGGGAGATAAAGGGTAAAAATTAGGTAGATTGAAATATTGGTGGCCAATGAGGGGGAGGGGTAAGGGGTATGGAATGTATGAGTTCTTTTTCTATTTACTTATTTTTCCTAGAGTGATGCAAATGTTCCAAAAATGATCACACTGAAGAATACACAGCTGTATGATGATATCGTAAGTCATTGATTGTATAATGTGGTTGCACTGAACGTGTATGGCTATTTCTCAATAAAAATATTTTTTAAAATAAATAAATAAGGTATTGGCAAAGTTCCTTGAGGGACTAGAGAAAAAATATGGAACTATTAAACTTTCCTACCTGGAAAACCCTTGATACTGTCTGAAACATTAGGGACTCCTGATTAATAGTTTAAACCCTGGATCTTGAGGCTCACTCTTATGAAATTTATTTCTGAAGCAAAGGAGCTAAGCTTACCTATAATTAGCCTAACAGTTACTTCAGGAAACCTCTTTTGTTGCTCAGATGTGGCCTCACTTTAAGCCCAGCTCTGCAAGTGAAATCATTGCCCTCCCCCCTACGTGGGACATGACATCCAGGGGTGAAAGTCTCCCTGGAGGCGTGGGAGATGACTCCCAGGGGTGAGTCTGGCCCTGGCACCGTGGGGCCGAAAATGCCTTCCTGACCAAAAGGGGGAAAAGAAGTGTAACAAAAGATGGCATCAGTGGCTAAGAGAGTTCAAATGGAGTCAAACGGAGGCTACTCTTACGCAAGCTTTGGCTAGATATTGTTAATTGCCAGTTTGCCAAAACGCAACCAGCGTCACTCCTGTTAACTGCAAAGAACACTGAAGGCTCTGTCTGAGATTCTACAAAGTTCCACGCACCAAGTTTACTTTCCAGAAACCTACGACCTCCAAAATGGTTGCTAGGCCAGATAAGTCCTGAAATGCAGAGGGAGCAGCTTCTCCAGAGGGGCCAGTTCTCCAGAATAGCAACTAGCTCCACCCCCCATCTCATATTGCCAATGCCCCTTCTATAGATGAAAAACTTAGAATGAACATAGTCTAAAGTCCCCTAAAGTTTGGGAGAAGAATCAAAAGAGAAGGTAGAGTTATATAGAGAGAAGGTAATATTTAACAAATGAGTTTGACTGCTGAATCATTACGCTGATATTTCTTTTAGTCTCCAGAGTCTTGGAGCAGCTAGAAGGAAAACCTAAAATCATGGAACAGAAACCCACACCAAACTTTGAAGTCTGCTCTGTGACTGGTTGTTGAAAAGTACTTGGAAATTCATCGCTTCTTTGTATATATGTTATATTTCACTACAAAAAAATGAAAAAACAGAAGATTTTCCTATAGTATGGAATTAGGACTGCGGGCACGTGGCGTTTCTGGGGTGCACCATGGCTTCACCCCAGCACAGCCCTGCCTCCTGTGCTGGCGTCTCGGGGGCACATACCCGTTTGCTGATGGCTTAGCTGCACCCTCCTTCCAGGAGGAACGTGCTGGGTGCTGTGGCCTTCCCCACACTGTCTGTGTGGGTGCCAGGCGGGCAGCGAGGACCCCATCCCAGTGGATGGCACCTGGCGAGGTGCCCGGCCTCTCTGTAGACGGGGGCTCAGGCCACCTCTGGCGAAGGCCCAGGACAGCAGGTTTCCGGAACCCTTCGAGGGAGAGGGCCCGCTTGGTTTGACCCTGTGTGGACCAAGCGGGCATCCGAGTGCACTGAGCCACTGTCCACGTGGGGCAGCCCTGACTGCCTCCCCTCAGCCGTTCCTCCCCGGCTCTGGCACAAGCAGGGCCCGTCCACATCTGCTCCTTTGGTCAAGGGTTGGCTGAGGGTGGGGTACTGGGCACCATGCCAGTGGAGGGGGCATCTCTTGAGATGGCCAGTGTGAAGACCACTTCCACTGCATGCACTGCCGCTGGAGGGCAGGACCACGCAGCTCACCCCCGCCCGACGGATGGACCTCAGGAGAGTGCATGGGCACCGAGCATGCTCCGAGAGCCCAGGGTCCTCTCTGCCTGGGGCAGGGGTCGAGATTGAGGAAGGGCCCAGGTAAGCCAGCAGGGACGGCCAGGAGGTACCTGGCAGAGAAGTGGAGGCAGGTAGGGGCTGCCTCTGAGCAAGGGGACACCAGGGGCCGGGAGTCTGACCTGGAGACGTCAAGTGGTGGGCACTCGAGAGAGTAGGGAAGGTGAGGGGGCGGCTGTGGAGTGGCCGTGCCTGGGGCGGCCAGAGGCTGGGCCCAGCTCAGCCAAGCGCCCTGCTGCTGCCCGCCCCCTCCGGGCACCTGCCTCGCCGAGGCTCCTGCCCGCGTGGGTGGGGGAGGGGTTTGGCTCAGGACTTCCATTGGCTTTTGTCCGGTGTCCAGTTTCTGTCCACTAGCTTGGCAGTCTCCTCACCTGCAGGGACGGACATCTTCTTCCATGACACGAAAAGCCCTCGCCTATTTAGTCGTGGGCAAGTGAAGGCGGCTCTTGGGAAAACTTTGGGGTTTTTCTGGGCCGTCACAGGCCAGACAGGGCCAAAATCTTTTAGTCCCTGGGAGCTGACGGCAGGGCACTGGGCTTGTCTCGGGCTGCATCCGGCTCTCTAACTCGGGGGTCCATACATGGTCACCTGCGGCTGACTGCGCCATCTCCATGATCAGCTCTGGGTTCAACCGCCTGCCGCACACCAGGGTCCCTGGAGAGGGGCCCGCTAGGTGCCCCCAGCCCCTCCCCCCCGCCCCCGGGCCGCAGTCACCTTGGCCTTGTCACCCAGAGGAGCCGCAGGAAGCAGCTGCTTCCTCCTGAGCACAGAAAGCCTTACCTTGGAGCTGCATTTAGCTCCTTCATGCACCGTCTGGGAGAAGGGAAAGAGAATGTGTCTTTAGCAATTTGCCAAATGCGCTCCCCTCTCCACTTAAGAAATCACCTTCATTCCCTTTTAAAGAAGACACATTTCTGAAATCAAGGAAGGTTCTAATGTGGATAATCAGGCCATCAATCCTGAGGGCTGCAAACACAGCAGACACAGGCAAAGCCGTGGGAAGTGCCAGCCTGCGCCCGCCTCCCCTATGCAGCCACTCATGTTCCTGCACAGAATGGGGGGAGGCCACCCAGGAGGGGGCAGAGGGCCCGGAGCTGCGGCCATGCCTCCTTGGCCCAGCACACCCCGTTCCTTCCCAGGCCCTGGTGAACTTGTCCTCAGCAAGGTGTTAGAGTTTGGGTGACAAATCACAAAGTCCCCACCGGAGATGCATTGCGGGAGCACACATCGGAGGCACAGAGAGACCGAGTCTAATCTACCTGGGGGAAAGAGTCTGCGGAGACCGCCCCCCAACCCCAGGCTCTCAGGGGGTCTCCGCCACAGCTGTCGGGGCCATGGGCACAGGGAGGCCGTTTGGGCTTGCAATGCCCCCTGCTCGGGCCTGAGGCAGGGGGCACAGTGCTGCCACCAGGAAGGAGGTATGAACCCCAGGAGAGTGATGCAGAGCTCTGCAGACAGGGTGGCCTGAGAACTTTCTAGAAAGGGTAGAATGTGGTCCCAAGGCCTCGAGATAAGCCCAGAGTAGCCAGGGAAGCAGGTCCCCGGCCCTGCCGCATCCCCACATCGTGATGGCAAGTGAGGAGGAGTGTGGGACTTCCCGAGCGCGACAGCTATGCATGCCGCAACAGCTGGCAGGAGGGCGGTGAGAGTGCAGGAGGCAGTGAGGGCAAGGGGAGCCGCTCACACTTGGGGACTTTCACCCCATGATGAGGGCGCTGAGCTGAGTGTGGGGGGCTGGGGGAGACGGAGAGTGTTCGAGTTTGCTGGCTGCCGGAATGCAATATACCAGAAACAAATGGCTTTTAAAAAGGGGAATTTAATAAGTTGCTCATTTACAGTTCTAAGGCTGAGAAAATGTCCCAATTAAAACAAGTCTACAGAAATGTCCAATCTAAGGCACCCAGGGAAAGACACCTTGGTTCAAGAAGGCCGATGAAGTTCAGGGTTTCTCTCTCCAGTGAGAAGACAGAAGACAGTGTGAACACAGTCATGGTTTCTCTCTCAGCTGGAAGGGCACATGGCAAGCAAGGCGTCATCTGCTAACTTCTTCTCCTGGCTTCCGGTTTCATGAAGCTCCCCGGGAGGCATTTTCCTTCTTCATCTCCAAAGGTCGCTGGACTCTGCTTTGTGGTGCTGCAGCATTCTCTGCTCTCTCTGAATCTCTTATTCTTCAAAATGTTTCCTCTTTTATAGGACTCCAGTAAACCAGTCAAGACCCACCCAAATGGGTGGAGACATGTTGTCACCTAATCCAGTTTAACAACCACTCTTGATTAAATCACATCTCCAGGGAGATGATCTAATTACATACAGTATTGAATAGGAATTATTCTGCCTTTACAAAATGGGATTTAGATTAAAACATGGCTTTTCTAGGGGACGTACGTCCTTCCAAACCAGCACAGGGGGACAGAGGGCTTTGAACCTCACTGGGCCACACTGCGTCGCCCCAAACACGGGTGAAGAACATCTCCTTCCACCTCGATGTGACCTGAACGGGGGTGCGCCCCACTGCTGGGCCCCGCATTGGGGGCGGGTGGCTGGAGGTGGGTAAGGCAGGTGGGGTGGGGCAGGGAGGAAACTGGCGGCCTGAGCCAGGCAGGGAAGCAGCCCGGACGCGGGGCCAGGAGGCCACTTGGGAGCAGCCCTGCCCCCGTGGGTGGAGGGTACAGGAAAGGCCCCCATGGGTAGAACATACTAGAAAGGCCTTGCTTCAAGGCCGGGGTCTCACTGAGACCCTTCCAGCAGCGGGGATGCAGACACCCACCAGACGGGGTCCCCAGGAGATGCCGGCCAGGAGCTCCGTGCCATGGGCACGTCCCCAGCCCCCATCTTCTGCCCCAGGAGTGAGCTATCATCTCTTTCCAGTGCGTTTTTACCACTTTTATTGATCAAAGCCCAGCTCGCTGCCTGGGCCAGGGTGCAGGACGGGAGAAGGCCGTTGGCCTGACCACAGCAGCTCTGAGCTGAGAGGCCTGGCAGGGTCAGGGCCTTTGGGAGAGGGATGCAGTCCCCCAGCGCCAGCTCATGGTGGGGGCAGGATGTCCCTTTCACCTCACTCCTGCCCGCCCCCCACTGCCAAACCCGGCCGGGAGCTGAGGGCAGGGAGCCGGGTCCCTCGGGCCAACAAGCAGGCGAGGAGGGTGGGCCAGAGAGTCCAGATGGCGGTGGGGGTGGGGGCGGGAGGCAGCCCTGCCTGTTGAGAGAGAGCAGGAACTGCCCCCTCCATGCGCGCCCAGCCCCACGCCCGCCCCAACCCCATAAATTATGAGTGAGAAGGTCAATGCAGTTTCAGGTGTGTGTGTGCTTGCACACGTGTGTGTGTTTAGGACACTGTAGGACACTTTGACCCCCGCCTGCCATGCAAGCCTGGACAGGGCAGCTCTTTGCTCTCCCCGGTCTCCCCAGCTGCTCTGCCTCTGCAGCCCCAGCTGGCCACAGTCCCCCAGGATGTGCCATCACTGGCCCATGTTGGCCCCTGGGCACTCGTCCATGCAGATGCCACAGCTGCTACCTGCTCAGGGCAGGGATGGCTGTCCCTGAGCTGCCTCTCGGGCCCTCACTCTGCACCCCCCATGCCAAGAGCAGACACTGGGGGTGGGACTGGCCCTGGGGTCGGAAGCCCCAGCCTCACCCGGCAGTGCTCAAGGCTGGCAGATGGCGTCTCCTGGGGCAGTGCAAGCACCAGGCCCAGCCTCGTCCATTCTGCCAGTTGCTGTTCTGCAGCCCCTCCCGGTCACCAGCTCCCTGTGGTCGTCACTGCCTCACCCTGCAGTCGGGAGCAGAGGGCACAGGGAGGCCGGAGCAGTGCCAGGCTCACAGCCCCACGCCAAGGCCTCAGGGGAGCTGCCCCTTGCTCCTGTGTCCCCACCCTCCGGGGTCCTCTTGCCTACCCATCACTCAGGATACGGGGTGCGTGGCCTCCAGCCCATCTCCTTGCAAGGCAGGGGATGATGGGGCTCAGACCAGCTGCCCCGAGGTGGGGGTGCCCGGCCCTCGCCATCCAAGAGCCCCCCAGCCCGTGGGGCAGGAAGCAGCCGGCACTGGGCTCCCTGCCCTCCCCTGCCACTGCCCGAGCCAGTACAACCACCTCTTCCTGCGGCACGCTGAGATTTCCCCGGTAGGCAGAACCCACGAGTGGGTGCGAGTGGGGCCACTGCAAAGACCCTGGCAGGGCCTGAGGTCCAGGTGGACCTCTCCCTGCCCGTCTGAAGTGTGCAGTGGGGGGCTCCACCTGCAGGGATGGAGCCGAGTATGGGCAGCTCAGCGAGAAAGTTCAGGCTTGGAGGGGCCGGGACTGTTCTGCCATTCCAGCTTCCCCATCCTGCCACATGTCTGAGCACCCTGGCAGACAGCAGACCCTTCCAGGTCCACAAGGCCCCGGTTGCTTGCGCAGCTCAAAGCCGCCGTGGCCAGTTGCCACCAGCAAAAGGCACAGGACACACCCCTGTTTGCCGTGTCGACTGGTGGCGGATTTCCGATCAGGGCCTCACAGGTGGAGACGCCTCCCGGAAGCTGTGTGTCGCAGGCGCTCAACTGCTGGCAGAGCCCACGTCCAGTTTCCCCTTCCAGATCTTTCTCGGGGGTGGGGAGAGCAAGGGAGCGGCACGTTTCTCTGGGCCCGCAGCTACCGAATGTGGGTCTCCACAGAGATCCTCAGTCTGAATGCAGGGGCCCTGGGGTGTGGCCTTCAGCCTGCGGGTGCTGGAAGGAGGTTGGGGGAAGGGCGCCGACCTCTGCCCACGGACCTTCCTTCCTCAGCAGTTCCTGGAGCTGGAGACCAGCACTCCCACCCTCAGAAGGAGGCCCGAGGCCCAGAGGGATGGAGGGGCTCCATCCCAGAGCAGCGGGCAGGGCCTCGGCCCGCTCTCCCCTCAGGCCTGCTCGGAGGCAGCCAGCTACTGCGTCCAGCATGCCTCACCGTGGGGCCCACAGGCAGAAAGGAGAATCTCCAAGGAGCAGAACCTCGCAGCCCTGCCCAACTGCCACCCCAGAGGCAGCAATGCCTCTAAGATGGAGGTTAGTGCTGCAATCTGGAGAGCAGGCCTCCAGCCACTGGCCCCTCGGACTCTCAGATGAACAAGGGACCCAAAGGAGACCACAGCAGCCCCGGGCTGGCCGAGGCAAGCACATATCCTCTCAGGAGGGCCCCAGTGTCCCACAGCTGGTGCCAGCCGAGCACAGCTCAGCATTAGAGTCACCAAGCTCACGAGGAAGCAATCCACGCGTGGTGGGTGGCAGGGCAGCGAGTGGCTCGTGGCCGGAGGACGGCTGGTGACGGGACCATCAGACGCGGTCCCTGAGGTGGTTAAAGAATCATGAAAACAACCAAGCAGTGAGACAATGCCAGAAATTAGAAAAATAGCCAACTTCTAAAAATAAAAATTTAGGGTGTTGAAGTGAAGTATATATTAGATTAAATAGTGGATTAGACAGAACCAAAGGGCAACAGGTGAACAGTAGATAGAGCTGAAGAAATGACCAAAAAACGGGAGATGGAAAGGAAGAGAAAGGGTAAGACCCATGCAGCACAGAAGATCTAAGTAAGAAAAATCAGAGGGCCGGGGAAGGAAGAATCAGGGAGAAAAGCAGTTTGGAGAGCAAATGGCTGGGAATTATCCAGGTCCCACTGACACAGGAAGCATAGTGCATCCCAAACAGAATTAAAAAAAAGAAAATCTAAAAACTGTGTGGTGAAACTGCACATTAGCCAAACAAAGGAAAAATCTTCAAGGAAGCCAGAGAGAAAACCCAGCCTGCTCACAAAGAACACAAAGACCATATGCAGCAAACCTACAACACTTTCAGAAATTCACTGGGAAAATTTACCGTGAGTGTAATTGAATAAAAGATTTCTAAAGGGTTTATATCAAGAAGGAAACTGATCCCGGAAGGAAGGACTGAAGTAGATGAGGGATTGTGAGCCACAGAACTAGCACCCCTGAAGGCGATTTTAACCAAAATTTATCTTTACAAAATCATCATCATGATGTCTAATTTGTGGTGTTGAGGAGAAGATGTAAATTACTGAGTAATAGCAGCCTGAACATCAGGAACTAAAAGTGAAAGTTAAGGCACTCTGGATATTTTCCGGTTAAGCACGTGGTAAAATTTAAAGAGTGACTACTAAGAAATAAAAGTGGGAAGCATCACTTCCACGCCAATGAAGTGGGAAATGAAATGAGAGAGTAAGCAAACAAAGCACAGGAAGAAAAAAATCAATTAAAAAACACGGAGGAAAAGAAGCATCTAAAAAGCGTGGGGGAAAAAACACACAAAAAGAAAGCAAGAAGTGTGAAGCCGAACCGCAGAGCGCAGGTGCGCGCGTGTCATCCAGCGGGCACAGGCTGCGGAGCTGCGGGTGAGCGGCCGGGGCTGAGCCAGGGCCTGGGGACCGGCCCGCAATGCAGGCGCTCTGCTCTCCAGCCCAGAGCCGCTCACTCCGACCGGTGGTGGGACAGCCAGATTTCCGAAACCCGGCGGGCTCTGCAGGCTGGTGGGGCAGCCCTGTTCATGAAGAGCCCTGGCTGCTGAAAGAGATGAGGGACTCGGCAAAAGGCAGCCTGTGGGGTCCCCTCGCCTGGCCCCATGTGCTGAGTGCAGACCGGTTGCAGGGCTGGCCTGGGTCCATTGCATCACCAGCCAAGGACACCAAATGCCAGGAATCCTGTGCCCCTGCCACTTGCACCGATGTCATCGGTGTGAGAAGAGATGGGGAAGTGGGCTGGAAGAAGGAGGCGTGGATCCCACGTGGAGTTATACAGAAAAGGTAAGGCTCCACAAGTGAGTATGATTGCTAAATCATTATATTGATATTTCTTTTAGTCTCTAGTACGTTAGAGCAGCTAGAAGTAAAAACCTGAATTGTGGAATTATAACCCAAACCAAACTCTGAAATGTGTGTTGTACTTTGAAATTTATTGCTTTTTTGGGTATATATGTTACTTTTTACAAAGAAAAAGAGAAGGAGCATAACAGTGAAGATAGGATTCTAAAAATAAGTATGACTGTGGAATCATTATGTTGATAATCCTTTTGGTCTCCAGTGTCTTGGAGCAGCTAGAAAAAAAATGAAAAATTGTGGAACTGCAGTCCATACCAAATTTTAAAATGCGCTCTATAACTACTTGCTCTGTAACTAGTCGTTAAAATGTACTTGGATGTTTATTGCTTTTTTGTATATGTGTTATATATCACAATTTTAAAAAGTTAAAAAAAAAACAAGAACAAGCAAAAATTGAGGACCTAACTGCTCACATGGAGAAACTGGAGAAAGAACAACAAATCAACCCCAAAGCAAATACACAAAGAAAAATAACAAAAGATTAAAGCAAAAATAAATGAACTGGAGAACAAACAATAATTGAAAGGAGCAACAAAACCAAAAGTTGAGAAATTCTTTGAGACTCTTTGAGATTCTTTGAGAAAATCAGTAACATTGATGGACCCCTAACTAGGCTTACAAAGGAAAAAGAAGATGCAAATAAACAAAATCAGAAATGGGGAGTGGGGGGTGGGTGGCTTTACCGTGGATCCAAAAGAAATTTTAAAATTCCCGAGAGGACACTATTAACAACTAGATGCCAAGAAAACAGACAACGTGGATGAAATGGACAAATTCCAAGAAACGCACAAACTACCTACACTGACTCGACACAAACTAGAATGCACAATGCCCAAAACCAGAACTCAGTGGGGCAATGTCTACAAGATTTTGAAGGAAAATGTGATCCCCAAATATTATTCTCATCTAGTATTGCATTCAATAAGGAGCATGTGAACATAAAGACAACACAAAACATGAAAAAACTTTATGAATACAATAACAATGAGCCATATCCCGATAAAGCTTTCTCCCTTCAATGGGCAATAAAGGGCTAAATCAATATGAAAAATAGGGAACAAGGATGTCAAGGAAAAGAATTGCTGATGACCATTGACTCCATTTAATGTTCAACAAAGGCTAGAAAAAAATACCTGAAATCTGGCTACCAAACACATAATTTTGTTTTATAAGATAGGAAACGAAGTTAAGTGGAAGTGTTTAGTTAATAAAAAATATGTCACTGAAAGTTGGCTCTGCCTTCTTAATATTTATTCACAATCTCTTTTCTGAACATTAGAGGAAGTTTTTAGAAAACATGACCTTGGTATCTTTTTCCACTAGAGAAATTCAGAAATATATGAGGAGAAAATAATTCCACTAATTTCAGCACTCAGAAATAACTATCACCAATAATTTAGCATATTTATTTTTAGTCCTTTTCTATGCATTTTAATAGACCCGACAATTTTTATTTACAAGTTTTTGTCCTACATTTTCCCCTCAATGCTTAAAAAATAGTTGTTTGAACATGTAGCTAAAATTCTTGGTGTTGTTCAATAACCCCCAAAATATGTTACAACTTATTTTTTTTTTTTTTTTTTTTTTTTTTTTTTAAAGGAAAGACAGAGAGAAGGAAGGAAGGATAGAAGGAAGGAAGAGAGGAAGAAAGGGAAACATCTTTTTTAAACATTTTCTTGTTTTATTGTATTTTGTTTCTCCGTTTTCGTTACATGGGCTGGGGCCGGGAATCGAACCGAGGTCCTCCGGCATAGCAGGCAAGCACTTTGCCCGCTGAGCCACCGCGGCCCGCCCTGTTACAACTTATTTGAAAATAAAATAAATGTGCAAAGTCTGGGAAAAAAGATCTCAACAAACCAATTACAAGTAAAGAGATTCAATCAGTGTATTGGTTTGTTAAATGCTGCCAAAATGCAATATACCAGACATGGGTTGGTTTTTATAAAAGGAATATATCAGAGTTATAAATTTACAACTCTAAAGCCATAAAAATGTCCAAACTAAGGCATCCAGAGAGAGATACTTTGACTCAAGTAAGGCCAATGGCATCCAACACCTCTGTCAGCTGGAAAAGCACATAGCTGGTGTCTGCTGGTCCTTTGCCTTCTGGTTTCAAACAGCTTCCCCAGGGGCATTTTCTTTCTGCATCTCCACATATCTCTGTCTGTCAGCTCTGAAACAACTCCAAAGTGTTTCCCCTTTTGAAGGACTCCAATAAACTAATAAAGACCCACCTTACATAGGTGGGGTCACATCTCCATCAAATTAAAAGTTCACAACCACTGTTCAGTGCATCACATCTCCATGGAAGTATCTACCCAGTGCTTCACCCTGCAATACTGAATCAGGATTAAGAAAACGTGGTTTTTCCGGGGGTACATAACAGTATCAACTGGCACAATCAGTCACCAAAAATCTTCCTATAAAGAAAAGTCCAGGACCAGGCAGCTTCACGGGGAATTGTATCCAAAATTCCAAAGAGAATTAACACCAATCCTGCTCAAACTCCTCCAAAATCTTGAGGAAAAAGGAATGCTTCCTAACTCATTTTATGAAGCTGAAATCACTCTAATACCAAAACCAGACAAAGACACTACAAGAAAATTACAGACCAATCTCCCTAATGAACAGAGATGCAAAAATTCCAAGAAAACACTAGCAAATCAAGTCCAATGACACATTAAAAGAATTATACATCACAACCAAATGGAGTTTATACCATGAATCCAAAGATGGTTCAACCCAAGAAAATCAATCAATTTAATATAGGACATTAACAAATTGAAAAGGAAAAATCACATTATCATATCAATTGATGCTGAAAAGCAATCAACAAAATTCAGCATCCTTTCCTAATAAAAACACTTCAAAAATAAGACTCAAAGGAAACGTCCTTAAAATTATAAAGTGCATATATGGTAAACGCATAACCAGCATCATAATAATGGTGAGTGATTGAGAGCTTATCCCCAAGATTGGGAACGGGACAAGGGTGCTCATTGACCCCACTATTATTCGACATTGTACTAGAAGTCCTAGCTGGTGCCATTAGACAAGAGAAAGAAATAAAAGCCATCCCAATAGGAAAGGAAGAGTAAAACTTTCATCATTTGCAGATCCCATGATCCTATACTTGGAAATCCCTGAGAAATCTATGACCAAGTTACCTGAGCTAATAAACAGATTCAGTAAAGTGGGAGAATGCAAGATTAATGTACAAAACTCAGTAATGTTTCTGTACACAAGTTATGACCTATCTGAGGGGACAATTAAGGAAAAAATTCCTTTTAAAATAGTGACCAAGAGAATCAGGTATCTAGGAATAAGCCCAACCAGCAATGCCAAGCACTTGTACATAGAAAATTACAAAACATTGCTAAAATAAATTAAAAATGACTTAAATAGAAGGAATGACATCCTATGCTCATAGATAGGAAGTTTGAATGTTGTTAGGACGTCAGTTCTACCCAAATTAATCTACAGAGTCAACGCAATACCAATCAAAATCCCAACAACCTACTTTGAAGATTTGGTAAAACTAGATATCAAATTCATTTGAAAAGGAAAAAAAATTCATTTGAAAGGGAAAGAAACCCCAAATAACTAAAGATATCTTAAAAAAGAAGAGTAAAGTGGGAGGACTAACTCTTTCTGATTTTAAAGCTTACTATAAAGCCACAGTGATCAAAATAGTATGGTACTGACACAAATACAGAAGTAAATGGATTAGAATCAAGAGTGTGGAGATAGACCACCAAATCTACAGACAATTGATCTTCAGTAAGGTACCCAAATCCACTGGGACTGAGCAGTCTTCACAATAAATGTGCGTGGGGCAATTAGATATCAACAACCAAAAGAATGAAAGAGAACCCCTACCTCATACCCTATACAAAAATTAATCCAAAATGGATTAAGGACCAAAATGTAAGAGCCAGTGCCATAAAACTTCTAGAAAAAAATGTAGGGAAACATCTTCAAGCTCTGGTAATAGGAAATAACTTCTTAAACTTTACACCTAAAACACAAGCAGCAAAAGAAAAAAATGGGAACTCCTTAAGATTAAAAGCTTCTGCACCTCAAAGGACTTTGTCAAAAAGATGAAGAAGCAGCCAACTCAATGGGAGAAAACATTTGGAAACCACATATTGGATAAAGACTTGATAGCCTGTGTACATAAATCAATTATACAGCTCAACATCAAAAGAACAAACAATCCAATTATAAAATGGGCAGAGGATATGAATAGACACCTTTCCAAAGAGCAAATACAAATGGCTAAAAAGAACATGAAGGGATGCTCATTTTCATTTGCTATAAGGGAAATGCAAATCACGATGACAATGAGATATCACCTCAAACCTATATGAATGGCTGCTATTAAACAAACAGAAAACTACAAATGATGGAGAGAATGTGGAGGAATTGGAACACTTTTTCACTGTTGATGGGAATGTATAATTCAGCCCCCGTGAAAAAGTTTGGCGATTCCTCAGAAAATTAAATATCGAATTGTCCCATGACATGGCAATATCAATACTTGATGTATACCCAGAAGAGCTGAAAACTGTGACATGAACAGACATTTGCACACTGATGTTCATAGTGGCATTATTCACAATAGCCAAAAGACAGAAACGATCCAAGTATCCATCAATAGATAAGTGGATAAACAAAATGTAGTTTATACATACGATGGACTATTACGCAGCATTAAGACAAAATGATGTTCTGAAACACATGACAATATGGATGAATCTTGAGGACACAATGCTGGGTGAAATAAGTCAGACACAAAAGAACAGATATTATATGATTTCGCTATTGTGACTCTGATAAAGTTAATCTCAGGGGTTGCACTGCAGAATACAGCAGACCTAGAGGTACACAATAGCTGGAGATGGAAAACACGCTACCATTGAACCTAAATGCAAGGGAACAGACACAATTGATGGTAACTAATTAATCAGTGTCATGGTCAGGTTCATGTGTCAACTTGGCCACATGGTGGTACCTGTTTGTCTGGTTGGGCAAGTACTGGCCGGTCTGTTGCAATGAGGACATTTCATAGAGTTAAATCATGATCACGCCAGCTGCATCCACAGCTAATTCCATTTGTAATCAGCCAAGGGGAGTGTCTTCTGCAATGAGTGATGCTTAATCTAATCACTGGAAGCCTTTTAAGGAGGATTCAGAAGAGACAGGCTCTTCCTGTCTCAGCTGGTGAGCCTCTCCTGTGAGTTCATCCAGACCCTCCATTGGAATCATCGGCTTCACAGCCTGCCCTGCAGAAATTCTGGACTCTGTGTTCCCAGGGTTAAGTAAGACAGTTTTATAAATTTTATATTTGCAAGTGTTTCCTGTTGATTCTGTTTCTCTAGAGAACCCTAACTAATAAAACCAGGTTATAAGTAACATTGCCATATTGAAGGTGAATATGAATGAAAGGGGATGTATAGTGTCATGTATTCCACTGATTAAATCCACAATTATAAATAAGTTCTCACATGAATTATTTCAAAGGTTTGATATTGGACAAAAAGTCAAGAGTAGAGTGATATTGGGGGAAAACTAAAATGCACGTTATGGCCAATAGTTAGCAGGAAGACAGCAACAGTACCCCAGCACTACCAGGGACAACTAATGAGGGGGAGGAACCAGTGATAACGGGTAGTTTTGGTTTGTATTTGGTGAGGCTGGGTTTGTTGGTTCTTTGTCTCTATAGACCAATGAAAATTATCTAAAATTGACAGAGCTGCTGATTGTACAACAAACGAAGATACAGTAAGACAAGGTTTTTTGTTTTGGACATTATCCATGATGCCCAATAGATGGAAGGAGCCAAAGGGTACAGTTACAGAGAAACAAAACAGTGAATGGTGATACATTCATATGATGGAATATGGTGCAGCTACTAAAAGGAAGGACATTGTGAGACATGCAACAAACTGAATAAACCTTGGAATGATGTGTTGTGCAAAATAAAACAGAAACAAAAGAACAAATATGCTAAGGTCTCTTTCAGAAAAAACTTTTGTAAGAAAATTGGAGCCTAGACTGTAAACCCTTACAGTAGCCACATTTGGTCTGATGTTGAAAATGTATTTCTAGATTCAGAGACACTGAACTATAGGCGTATCCACTGGTAGTTCCTTGGAACTATGAGTAACATCTAAGACCCAGAAACGGAGTGCTGCAGCCCTTAAAATAAGCATAGCTATATATAATAACAGGTAAAGTAATTGAAAAAGAGATCAGGCAGGGTATAAAACAAAGCCAGCCTGGCTGGGACTAAGGTAAATCAGAATGCAGGGTAAAAGATGGTAGTGTGTGTTCACTAGAGCTTCACCTACAGTGTGAGACCAAAGGCAGAGAGGTTTATAGTGCCTAGAACCTAAATTCTCTGTAACACACAATCTAAATCAACCTGTCTGGATAGCTCATTCAAACAACCCAAACTCCTGGAGTCTAAAATGGGAACAAGGCCTTATAGTTCTGTACAGCTTAATGTAATACCTAGATATAGCTCAGACTATGGTGGGTTGATAATTAAAAAGTATTGGTAAGTTCTATCATGGTCAGGTTTATGTGTCAGCTTGGCCAAGTGGTGGTACCTGTTTGTCTGGTTGGGCAAGTGCTGGCCTTTCTGTTGTGATGAGGACATTTCATAAAATTAAATCATGGTCATGTCAGCTACATCCACAGCTGATTACATTTGTAATCAGTCAAAGGGGAGTGTCTTCTGCAATGAGTAATGCTTAATCTTATCACTTTTAAGCCTTTTAAGGAGGATTCAGAAGAGACAGGTTTTTCCTGTCTCGGCTGGTGAGTCTCTCCCGTGGAGTTCATCCAGACCCTCCATCAGAATCATCAACTTCACAGCCGGCCCTGTGGATTTTGGACTCTGTGTTCCCGTGGTCACGTGGGACACTTTTATAAATTTTATATTTGTGAGTGTTCCCTGTTGATTCTGTTTCTCTAGAGAACCCTCACTAATACAAGTCCCTTGAGGGTCCTAAGGAAAAAATATATATATGTAACTATTAAACTTACCCATCTGGGAAACCCCATGTACCCTCTCAACCTTTAGGGACTCCGGAGAAAATAGGCCAAGCCCTGGATTTTGAGACTGCCTTATAACACTTATTTCTGCAGTGGAGAAGCTAAGCCTACCTATAACAAGACCTGAGAGTTGCTTCCAGGGGACCTCTTTGTTGCTCAGATGTGGCCTTTCTCTCTCTAAGCTCAACTCTGCAAGGAAGATCATTGCCCTCCCCTCCATGTGGGACATGACATCCAAGGGTGAAAGGCTCCCTGACAACATGGGGTGTGACTCCCCAGGATGGATCTGGTCCTGGCATCATCAGGTAGACAATGCCTTCCAGACCAAAAGGGGAGAAAGAAGTGTAATAAAGTATCAGTGACTAAGAGAGGTCAAATAGAGTCGAGAGGCTATTCTTGAAGCTTCTCTTATGCAAGCTTCAGCTAGATATTGCTAATCGCCGTGATTTGTCAAACCCCAACCAACATCATTCCCATTAGCTCTTTTTTGGCAGGAGTGGGCGTGGCAGTGGCTGGGTGCATGGTCCAGGAATTGAACCCAGGTCTCCTGCATGGAAGGTGAGCAAGGATAACTAGAGACTCTATAAAAGCTTCATGCACTACGTTTTCTTTCCTGGAACCTATAATTTCCAGAGGGTTCCCAGGCCAGACGAATCCTGAAACCCAGAGGGACCAGCCTCTCTAAGATGATCAACTAATTACATCCCCATGTCCTTTAGTGTCGATACCCCTTCTCAATGTGAAAAAGTCACAGTGGGCATTGCCCAAAGATCCCTGTAGATTGGAAGAAGGATCAAAGGAGAAGGAGGAGGTATACAGAGAAAATAGGATTTAACAAACAAGTATGACTGCTGAGTCACTATACTGATATGTATTCTAGGGTCCAGTGTTTTGGAGCAGCTAGAAGGAAAAATCTGAAATAGTAGAATGGAACCCCTAATAAACTCTGAAATCTGTTCTATAACTACTTGTTGATATATACTTTGAAAATCATTTCTTTTTCTTTCTTTTCTTTGTACATATATTTCACAGTAAAAACATTTTTGAAAAATCAAGGGCTTGGTCTATTTTCTTGGGAGTCCCTAATGTTTGAAAGAATACCAAATGTTTCCTAGATGGGAAAATTTAATGTTTCAATACTTTTCTCCACTCCTTCAAGGGACTCTACCAATACTTAAAAATTATCAGCCCACCATAGTCTGGAATGCATCCTGGTAATACATTAAACTATATAGAATTACAAGGCCTTGTTCTGCACTCCAGGAGTTTGGGTTGTTTAAATGAGCTCTCCAGACAGGTTGATTAGATTGCGTGTTACACAGACTTAGGTTCTAGGCATAATAAACCTCGCAGCCTTTGGGCCTCATGCAGTAGGTAAAGGCCTAGAGTGCAAGCAGGAGCATCCTTCCCCCTGTGTTCTGATTTACCTTAGTCCCAACCAGATTGGCTTTGCTTTTATCTCTAATTGAAGCCTGTCTCTCTCTCTCTTTTTTTGACTGCTTTAACTGGTGCTGTATGTAGCAATGCTGATATTCAGAGCTGCTGAGCTCCAGCTCTGAGTTTCAGGTTCACACAGGTGCTCAGAGTTCCAGGGAAACAGCAGTGAATAGACACAGCTCAGTGTCTCAGAATCTAGAAATAGACTTACAACTCCGGTTTCTTTGACATGCTGTGGCCCTCACAACATCGTTCCTGCAAGTGTCCCATACGTGTGTATATATATTTATAGATATCACAGCTCGCCTTTCGGCTTCTCAGTCACTGTACACCTCGGCCCCCCCGTCCACTGGGCATCAAGGATAATGTCCAAATACAAAGACCATGTCTGACAGTGTCCTCCCTCGGCTGTACACTCAGCAGCACTCTCCATTTTAGACGCTCTTCATTGGTCCAAATGGACAAAGAACTGGCAAACAGAGCCTCACCCATTATCCGACCCAAACCTCCCTATCTCTTGTCGCCCCCCCAGTCCTTTACCCCTGGCGGTGCCGACTTCCCGCCCAGTGCAGGGCACGGCTCGGCCTGTTCGTCTTCGACCTTGTCCTTTAGAAGGGTTCCAGGTGCCCGGGTTTCGTGCACATGTGCGTGTATCAAGCATGCGATGAGTGGATGTAAGTATGTTAGGAAGGCATGTGCAAACATGTCTACGGCGAAAGAACGGGCTGCCAGAGGCTTGGGGACAGCCTCGTTCCCGAGACCCACAGAGCCGCGTCGCCCGATGCCTCCTTCCACGACCACTGTGGGGCTGGCGCAGATGTCCCCGGGCCAGCTGGTTAGCTGTCCACCCCCGCCCTGCAGCCGCCTCCACGGACGTTCTCCAGCAAATTAAAGTCTTCCCAGGGTGTGCCGGGGCTCTGGGTGCCGCCTCCCTGATGGCCAGGTCCCACCAGGGTGGTACTTGGAGTACAGCCTTTTAAAGGTCTCCACCAAGGGAAGGTGGGGGGGGTAAAGAGGGGGAGATGGGAGGGGACAGAGCGGGAGGTGGAGGGACAGAGGGGGAGGTGGGGGGACAGAGGGGGAAGTGGGGGGACAGAGAGGTGAGGTGGGGGAACAGAGGGGGAGGTGGGGGGACAGAGAGGTGAGGTGGGGGACGGGGGGAGGTGGGGGGACAGAGGGGGGAGGTGGGGGACGGGGGGAGGTGGGGGGACAGAGGAGGGAGGTGGGGGGACAGAAGGGGAGGTGGGGGGACAGAGGGCGAGGTGGGGGGACAGAGGGGGAGGTGGGGGGACAGAGGGGGGAGGTGGGGGGACAGAGGGGGAGTCAGGAGGGGCTGAGGTGGTGGGGCGGCGGCCCCTGGCCCGACCCTCACGTGCTCCTCCCTCCGGCCCCACGGGCGTCTCCTTGTTTGGGGAGCAGGCGGAGCATTGCCTCCCCAGACCACGTGCTCCTCAAGGACATGGTGCCCTTCAGGTCCTGACGAGGGGGAGGGTCCTCTAGTGAGGAGGGTGCGGGGAGGGACGTCGGGAAGCGGGTGGGGGTGCCAGCCTGGAAGTGGGGTGTCCCACGGCGAGTGGGCAGGACTGGGGCCTGCAAAGCCTGACCGGGGACGCTTCAGTTGACGGAGGAGCACAGGGGACTCGGGGCCCACAGGGGCCACTCATGGGTCCAGGTCACCGGGCCCGGAGCGGGGGCGCCTCGGGCCAGCTGGACACGCTCCCTTTGCCACCGTCATCCCCGCTGCTTCCCTGGTGACCCACGGGCCAGCCCCTCTGCAGGCCGCCCCCCTCGCCGCAGCCGCCCACCAAGCCCCAGGGCTGACGGCCCCCCCGCGGCGGTGTCCCCGGGAGTGAGGTGCTCCTGCCCGGGCGGCCCTGAGATGCAGCTGGTGGGGGGAAGGCCAGCGGCTGTCTTTCCTGGAGGCAGTGGAGCGCTGGACGGACAAACAGCCTCTGTCCCCCGCATGGCGTGTGTGTTTGTGCCTCCGTCCCTGGGCTTCAGGCAGGGCGGGGGAGGCCCCAGGCAGCATGGGGGTGCCCGTGTGCCCTGTGGCCCATGTGGGCAGCGCTGCATCCCGTGGGTGCCCCCGAAGGCAGGTCGGGGCAGCCCAGGGGCCACCCGCAGAGCTGGGCACCCTCCTCGCTGGACCGGGGCCGCCCAGGGAAGGAGCCGCCGAGAGTCAATGTGGGGTGGGGAGGGATGCACAGCAGGGGTAAAGAGCCCCCTGCCCCCCTGGGGCCCGTCCAGGCCCAGCTCCCTATGAGCCCTGAGCTGCGTCTGGGGCCGTCCACCCCTCAGGGCCACCCGCTGCCCCCAACCCTGACCCCCTGTCTCCCCCAGCCCTGCAGTAGAGAGGGGTGCATCTGGCGTCTGGCTGCTGCCAGCTGTCACGCCCGCTCCTTGCCCTCCCCTGGGGCCCGCACCCGGGCAAGCAGATAAGAAGGCCGGGGCCCCAGCTCGGCTCCAGGGGGCGGCTCAAGCTGTGCAAATCCAGGACCCCTCCGGCCGCCGTGCTCCCTGCCACCGCGAAAGCCACTGCGAAAGCCCTCGCCTGCCCCGTCCCGGCGGGCACAGTCGCCTCTGCCCTGCGTTTCCCCACACGGCCTCGCTGGGGCCCCCAGAACTCCCTGCACCCTCGAGGACCGTGTTCGGCTCATCCGTCCTGGCACCGCAACCAAAATTTGGGTGGGGGTCCCTCCTGTTTGTACAGCAAGGCTGCAAGAACTTCTCACCCCCTCCTCTCCCCCATCCCAGCCCTCACCCCCTGCCCAGGCCCCGGCACATCCCCCCGCCCACCTCCAAGGTGAAACACGGAACCCCCAGCCAGACGATGCTCCCCACCCACCCCACTCCGAGCTACTCAAACAGCAGGGGAGGCACCGCCCGCTGCACCGGGGATGGGTCTGAGCCCGGGGGCAGTGGGGGCAGCGGGTGGGGGGCTTGGCCCTCACTCACATGTATGCTTCATTCTCCAGGGCCCGATCCTCAGAGCACGCCCCTCCAGCACGCACGGAGGGCACGCTCAGCCCGAGGTCCTCTTCCCCAGGAGGACGACCCGAGCACCCCTTCCCAGGCACGACTTCCCAAGACCCCCCACCAGAGCAGACCCCATGTGACGGGGTGAGGCTTCACTTATTTGTGCGCACTCGCGTGTACATGTGAGCTCATGTGTGTGTGATTTCTGTGTGCGTGCTGGTGAGCTCATGTGTGTGCATGTGTGAGACCCTCGGTGTTTATGTGTTTGTGCATGTGAGCACAACGAGGTCATGTGTGTGCAAATGTGTTCATGATCCTCTGTGTGTGTGTCCACGTCAGCACATGCATGTGTGTGTGTATGTGTGACCCTCTGTGTATATAAGTGTGCACGTGAGCTCGTATGTGTGTGAATGTGTGCAGGAACCTCTGTGTGTGGGGGCATGAGTGTGTTTGAAGTCATACCAAGTCTCATTCACAGCCTGGCACACACACCTAGAGCACATGCAGCCCAGTACACAAGCTGGCACACTCTCAGCCTTCTCTGGGCTTGGCGGCAGGACAAAACGGGGTTGCCATGACCCTGGGAACGAGGCCTGAGGAAGAAAGGAAGGGTCCTCGCCACCAGGACGCCTTCTGTACCCTGGACCCCAGGTGGAGGGCAAGCCAGTGCTGCTTCCCCTGACGAGGTCTGGGTCTGCTTGGGGCGCAGGAGGGCAGTGAACTCAGAAAGTCCCCCCCACTGGCCCAGCCCCTGTCTTGTGAGGTCAGAACTCCAGGGGCCCAGGCACAGAGGGGCCGGAGGGGCCCCCGGCTGCCACACCCGTGAAACCACAGGTGCCTGGGGGCCCAGCCTAGGCCTGTTGGGGTGGAGGAGATTTGGGGGAGATGCAGCCTGGGACCCTGCTTTCGTCCAGCTCCTGGTGGCCCTGCCAGGGGACGGGGTAGGGGCAGATACCAGTCAGTGAAGGTGTTATTTCACTGTGGGCGAGGGGGCTCCAGGGGACACCATGCTGGCCCTTACTCGGGCCACACCCTGGCACGTACCAGAACTGGCCCCCAGGGTTCCTACAATCAGGTGGGGGGGGTGTGGGTCCACTGAGCCCCTGACCATGTGGCTCCAGGGCTCATACTGGGGGGCTGTCCAACCCCTAGCACAGCCAGCTCAGGTAAGGCTCAGTCCAATCCCTGAGTTGTGTCTCCATTAGGCACAGGCGATGAAACTTCATGAGACATTGAGGGCACACCCAGACGAGGGTGCAAACCCAAGTGCCTGCAGGGGCTGGGCGGGAGGGTATGCAAGTTCAGGGCCGGGTGACATGGAAGCGGGGGCAGGGATGGACAGGTGGACAGCTGCCCCAGCTACACAACAGCGTGGCCCAGCAGCAGTCAGTGTTCACCATGTAGGAATGTCAGCCCAGTGAAGACCTATTTTCAGGAAAACTAGACTTTTCTGTGACATTTCCTTTTTTGAATATGTGGGCAATCACTTAAAATAACATTGAAAACACTGCAGGCCAGCACTGTAAGGTCTAACAAAGCAGCCACGAGCCAGAGGCCACGCTCTGGTCTCAACCAACTCCTGGATTTCCAGGCGCCGCGTGGGTCTGGGAGGGGCAAGGCCATGTGTCGGCACTCAGGCAGCTGCGTCCCGGCAAAGCTGGCCTTGGTGCCCAGGCTGTGCCCCTCCAGTCCCACGCCCACCCCAGGTGCCAGGAGATACACGGAGACCCTCCTTGCCATGGGTTTGCTCAGAGCTTTAACTTTTCCTTTAAGAAAAGTCAAAGGAAGCCGGTCTCCTCCGTTGCGCTGGTGTGCACTGAGCAACTTGGGGCTCGCCCCTCCCGATGGAAAGCTGGGGCCAGAGACAGCCTCGCAGCCCAGAGTCTCCCCACAGAGTGCACGCCCCCACCACCCATCTCAGGAATGCACCGACCGGTCAGCGAAGGGCCAAGGGGGACTTGGCCCAACCGCAGCCTGCCCTTCTCCAGTGGCTGGAACACTTCTCCGGTGGCAGCCCCCCCGGGCCACGCCGGCGCCCGCATCGTCAGCTCCTCTGCAGTCTCCTCCCAGCACCGGACCCAAGACCCTCACCCCGCGCCCCACCAGCCGCCCCTGCCGTTGCCGCCCACCTCCTCACAGGCACGGGGCAGACGTGCGGCAGTCCCTCCTTTGGCCCTGGCAGCATTTTGCTGTCTATATTTGCCCTTCACACATGTGTGGACTTATTTAGGTTTCCAAATTAAACCATCATTTCTTCTCATCGTTGTCTGGAACTTAGCTGCTGCATCCCCATCGCCGCCCGACATCTGTTTACTGTCATGATGACAAGAGCATCCTCGGCACTCCCAGGACCAGCTGGCCGCAGCGTGCGGTTCAGGGCCCAGGGCCTGGGTCCCCCAACGTAGGCCTGTTAGCCCTGCTCCACCCTAAGCCAGTGTCTGTGCCCGGCAGCCGGGGGGGGCGGGCAGTGTGGGGACAGCTGCGGGGGACAGTGCGTGGACCTGGACCGGGGCTCTGATTCTGCATGCGAGAAGCTTAAGGACACGCAGCGCCCAGGAGGGATTCATGCCCCAAACCAGCCCAAAAGGACGAGCACTGGATCGGGAGTCAGGGAACATTTCCACAGACCTGCCTTTGCCATAAAAGCTTGCGCCATCCAATACTCGTATCTCTTCTAAATAGTAGAAGCGCATCACAAGCCAATTTTGTTGTACACTGAGGTTTCTTTTTTAAATAATTGATTGATTGATTGATTTTTTTTTTTGCATGGGCAGGCACCGGGAATCGAACCAGGTCTCAAGCATGGCAGATGAGAACTCTGCCTGCTAAGTCACTGTGGCCCGCCCCTGATTTATTTTTAATTGTGGTAAAAGATACATAACAGAAAAGTCATTTTAGCCCCCTTAAGTGGACAACTTTTTGGCATTCGCGGTGTTGCTGAGACTGCGTAACTCCCACCACTCACCACCTCCAGACTCTTTCTCATCACCTCAAACCAAAACTCATACTCATTTGGCAATAACTCCCCAGTCCCCCGCCCCCCAATTCCTGGTTACCACTGTTCTGCTTCCTGTCTCTAAGAATTTACTTATTCTATGTGTGTATTAGTTAGGGTTCTCTAGAGAAACAGAATCAACAGGGAACACTTGCAAATATAAAACTTATAAAAGTGTCTCACGTGACCATAGGAACGCAGAGTCCAAAATCCACAGGGCAGGCTGCGAAGGCGATGACTCTGATGGAGGGTCTGGATGAACTCCACAGGAGAGGCTCACCAGCCAAAGCAGGAATGGAACCTGTCTCCTCTGAGTCCTCCTTAAAAGGCTTCCCATGATTAGATTTAGCATCACTAATTGCAGAAGACACTCCCCTTTGGCTGATTGCAAATGGAATCAGCTGTGGATGTAGCTGACATGATCATGACCTAATCCTATGAAATGTCCTCATTGCAACAGACAGGCCAGTGCTTGCCCAATCAGATAAACAGGTACCACAACTTGGCCAAGTTGACACCTGTCCCTAACCATGACAGTCCACCCCTTGTCAACTTGGCACCTATATATATATATCACCTTAGACCATACTTAATTTCCAAATGAAAACAAATAAGCACTTTTTTTTTTTTTTTTACCTGATGATACTCAACTGTCCTGCATATAACTGGAAACACATTAAATCTCTCCAGAATAGGGTGCAAATCCTTGGGCAACATTCATTCTTAAACTTGATATCTTACAACTTAAATAGTATAACATGAACAAAACAGCATTACAGTCCTCATTTCTGTGACTGATCACGTGGTCGAAGTTCATATTTATCAATACCTTCTTCCAGTACCCATTCCATGTTCCCTTTCCCCTCAGCAAGCACTTCAGCTGGCCGTGGTTCTTTGCCTGGTGGGGTGACCCAAACCTTCATTTCTGAAGTTTCAGAGCCATTAGTAGTCCTACCTGGATTGTGTTGTTGCAGTTTTCCATTGATTTTGATCACAGGGCATGGTAGTACTAATAGACGCCCAGGGGATCTCCTATATTCCAAGAAAACTCTTCTTTACCTCCATTATGTAGTTGCAGTCCTACTTCCTTCTGATAGTCAGGGTCAATTACCCCAGACAATAATGTAATCCCCTTCTTGGTGTGTTGATCCAGAGGCATAAGTAGCCCAAAGTGGCCAGGTGGCAATCTTAACTTCCAGTTCAGTGGTATCACTGTTGTTTCTCCTGGAGGAAGCACACCCCGTTTTGGAACTAAAACCTGTAGACCAGCAGAACTCAGGGTAGCAGGGACAGGAAGCAAAAATTTTCCTAGTGGATCACTAGGGGTAATAGTGAGTGGCACCACAACCATTTCCACCCCTTGGTTCCTGGACCCATGGATCCTGGCTATGGGAGAAACAGCACCATACAGCGGACGCTGATTCAGAACATACATAGCTTCCTGGAGAACATTACCCCAGCCTTTCAAGTTTTTACCACCTAGTTGGCACCGTAATTGAGTTTTCAAAAGGCCATTCCACCGTTCTATCAATCCAGCTGCTTCTGGATGATGGGGAACATGGTAAGACCAGAGAATTCCATGAGCATGTGCCCATTCCTGCACTTCATTTGCTGTGAAGTGTGTTCCTTGATTCGAAGCAATGCTATGTGGAATACCATGACGATGGATAAGGCATTCTGTAAGCCCACGGATAGTAGTTTTGGCAGAAGCATTGCGTGCAGGGAAAGCAAACCCATATCCAGAGTATGTGTCTATTCCAGTTAGAACAAATCGCTGCCCCTTCCATGAAGGGAGTGGTCCAATGTAATCTACCTGCCACCATGTAGCTGGCTGGTCACCTCGGGGAATGGTGCCATATCAGGGGCTGAGTGTGGGTCTCTGCTGCTGGCAGATTGGGCACTCAGCAGTGGCTGTAGCCAGGTCAGCCTTGGTGAGTGGAGGTCCATGTTGCTGAGCCCATGCATAACCTCCATTCCTACCACCATGACCACTTTGTTCATGAGTCCATTGGGCAATAATAGGAGTTGCTGGGGAAAGAGGTTGACTGGTATCCACAGACCGGGTCATCTTCTCCACTTCATTATTAAAATCTTCCTCTGCTGAAGTCACCCTCTGGTGTGCATTCACATGGAACACAAATATCTTCATGTTTTTAGCCCACTCAGAAAGGTCTATCCACATACTTCTTCCCCAGACCTCTTTGTCACCAATTTTCCAATTATGGTCTTTCCAAGTCCCTGACCATCCAGCCAAACCATTAGCAACAGCCCATGAGTCAGTATACAAATGCACCTCTGGCCAGTTTTCCTTCCAAGCAAAATGAACAACCAGGTGCACTGCTCGAAGTTCTGCCCACTGGGAGGATTTCCCCTCATCACTGTCCTTCAAGGACACCCCAGAAAGGGGTTGTAGTGCTGCAGCTGTCCACTTTCGGGTGGTACCTGCATATCGTGCTGAACCATCTGTAAACCAGGCCCGAGTTTTCTCTTCCTCAGTCAATTCACTGTAAGGAATTCCCCAAGAGGCCATAGCTCTGGTCTGGGAAAGAGAAGGTACTGTGGCAGCAGGAGTGGAAACCATGGGCATTTGGGCCACTTCTTCATGTAACTTACTTGTGCCTTCAGGACCTGCTCTGGCTCTATCTCGTATATACCATTTCCATTTTACAATAGAGTGCTGCTGTGCACACCCAACTTTATGGCTTGGTGGGTCAAACAACACCCAACTCATGATAGGCAACTCAGGTCTCATGGTAACTTGGTGGCCCATGGTTAAGCATTCAGTCTCTACTAAGGCCCAGTAGCAGGCCAAAAGCTGTTTCTTAAAAGGAGAGTAGTTATCTGCAGCAGATGGTAAGGCTTTGCTCCAAAATCCTAAGGGTCTGCATTGTGATTCTCCTATAGGGACCTGCCAAAGGCTCCAGACAGCATCTCTATTTGCCACTGACACTTCCAGCACCATTGGATCTGCTGGATCATACGGCCCAAGTGGCAGAGCGGCTTGCACAGCAGCCTGGACCTGTCGCAGAGCCTCCTCTTGTTCAGGTCCCCACTCAAAATTAGCAGCTTTTCTGGTCACTCGATAAATGGGCCGGAGTAGCACACCCAAATGAGGAATATGTTGTCGCCAAAATCCAAAAAGACCCACTAGGCGTTGTGCCTCTTTTTTGGTTGTGGGAGGGGCCAGATGCAGCAATTTATCCTTCACCTTAGAAGGGATATCTCGACATGCCCCACACCACTGGACACCTAGAAATTTTACTGAGGTGGAAGGCCCCTGTATTTTTGTTGGATTTATCTCCCATCCTCTGACACGCAAATGCCTTACCAGTAAATCTAGAGTCATTGCTACTTCTTGCTCACTAGGTCCAATCAACATGATATCATCAATATAATGGACAAGTGTGATGTCTTGTGGGAAGCAGAAACGATCAAGTTCTCTGCGGACAAGATTATGACATAGGGCTGGAGAGTTGATATACCCCTGAGGTAGGACAGTGAAAGTATATTGCTGACCTTGTCAGCTGAAAGAAAACTGTTCCTGGTGATCCTTACTAATAGCTACTGAGAAAAAAGCATTTGCCAGATCAATAGCTGCATACCAGGTACCAGGGGATGTACTGATTTGCTCAAGCAATGATACTAAATCTGGAACAGCAGCTGCAATTGGAGTTACCACCTGGTTTAGTTTACGATAATCCACTGTCATTCTCCAAGATCCATCTGTTTTCTGCACAGGCCAAATAGGAGAGTTGAATGGGGATGTGGTGGGAATCACCACCCCTGCATCTTTCAAGTCCTTAAGAGTGGCAGTAATCTCTGCAATCCCTCCAGGAATACAGTATTGCTTTTGATTTACTATTTTGCTTGGTGGGGGCAGTTCTAGTGGTTTCCACTTGGCCTTTCCCACCATAATAGCCCTCACTGCACAAGTTAGAGAACCAACGTGGGGATTCTGCCAGTTGCTCAGTATGTCTATGCCAATTATACATTCCAGAACTGGGGAAATAACTACAGGATGGGTCCGGGGGCCCACAGGACCCACTGTGAGACGGACCTGAGCTAAAACTCCATTGATCACCTGGCCTCCATAAGCCCCCACTCTGACTGGTGGTCCAGAGTGACGTTTTGGGTCCCCTGGAATTAATTTCACTTCTGAACCAGTGTCTAATAATCCCCGAAATATCTGATCATTTCCTTTTCCCCAATGCACAGTTACCCTGGTAAAAGGCCGTCGGTCTCCTTGAGGAAGACTTAGAGGAAGGTTAACAGTATAAATTTGTGGCAGTGTAACAGGGTTCTCCCCCATAGGGACCTGGCCTCCCCTTCATTCAAGGGGCTCAGGGTCTGTAAACTGTTTCAAGTCTGGAAATTGATTAAGGGGCCGTGACTCTGTGTTTTTGTAATTCAGGTTAGACTTCTGTTCCCTTGACCTAGAACTCTTTTGTTTATACAGCTCCAACAAGAATTTAGTAGACTGCCCTTCTATTGTATTTCTAGGCACCCCATGATTTACTAGCCAATGCCACAAATCTCTGCGTGTCATATAATTTTGATGCCTCCTTTGAGTTTGTTGTCTATTATAATACCCGCGTCTACCCTGTCTTTGGTGATTAAGTGCTGCCACCTGGCTTCTGCCAACTCGGGATCCTGTCATCCCCATTGTGTTTAAGGATTCCAGCTCAGTGACAGCAGTTCCTACAGTAATATCTGACCTACAGAGAAGTGCAACCACAGAGCTCTTGAGGGATGATGGTGCTAGTCTCACAAACTTATTTCTCACTGTTCTGGTAAAAGGTACATCCTCTGGACATTCCTGGGGTGTAAGAGCAGGCTTTGCATGATAAATCCACTCTAATATTCCAATCTCTCTAAGCCTCTGGATCCCCTCATCTACATTATACCAGGGCAGTTCTGGCATTTCAACCTCAGGTAATGTTGGCCACCTTTTGATCCATGTTTCAACCACCCACCCAAACAAGCTGTTAACACCTTTTCTAACTGCTCTAGCTATAACATTGAATGCAGAATCTCTGCTTAGTGGGCCCATATCAATAAATTCAGCCTAATCCAGCCTTATATTCCTCCCACCATTATCCCACACTCTTAAAATTCATTGCCACACATATTCCCCTGATTTCTGTCTATATAAATTGGAAAACTCACACAGTTCTTTTGGAGTATAATGTACCTCCTTATGTGTGATACTTTGTACCTCACCTTTAGGGGCCTGTTGGGACTTTAGTCTAGTTATAGGTCTAGAAGAAATGAGGGGTGGTGGGGGTGGGTCATGAAAAGAATTAGAAATATCTTCCAAGACATTTGCTTCAGGGCTTTCATTTGCAGTTTCATCTGGTGAAACAGGATTAATAACTCTAGGGATAATCCCTTCAGGAGGAGGCTGGGTGGCCAATTCCTCAAGGCAGGTTGGAGGTGGGGCGGCTATGTCCTCAGGGCAGACTATTACAGGGTTATCTAAAGAAGGCTCAGCATGGTCTAGGGTTTCAACCTTTACCCCCAACATCGTTATCAATCCATATGTCACCATCCCATCTTTTCAGGGTCCCACTCCTTTCCAATCAATGCCCTCACTTTAACGGCAGACACCATGCAAGACTGAGATTTCAGTTTACGTTGTAAAGTTGTTACTCTAACAATAAGATTCTGAGTCCGATTTTCAGAGATTTCAAGTCTATGGCTACAGGAAATAAGATTTTTCTTCAGGATACTCATAGAAACGTCTACATCTTTCAGACAGCACTTAAGTTTCTCGTTTGAAGCCTTAAGCCCATCCCTTTCACCCCTTAATGTAGACAGTGTATCTAACTACAACCAACCAACATCTCTATAACTCTTATTTCTACAAAACTCTGTAAAGGTGTCAAAAACATTATCCCCCAGAGTCTGGCTTCGTACAAGCAAAGCATTAGGAGAATCGAATGATGATATTTTGACGATCTCCTTTGCCAACTCACTCCATGGATTGGGAGTGTCATTCTGATTACAGGAATCAGAGTCCTTAGTGTGTCTGAGTCCAGTCAGAGTAGAAAACCATTCATAAAAACCCATTTTTAAGTTCTGTTTCTTAAGAACCACTCCTGGTACCAAGATGTATTAGTTAGGGTTCTCTAGAGAAACAGAATCAACAGGGAACATTTGCAAATATAAAATTTATAAAAGTGTCTCACGTGACCGTAGGAACGCAGAGTCCAAAATCCACAAGGCAGGCTGCGAAGCCGATGACTCCAATGGATGGCCTGGATGAACTCCACAGGAGAGGCTCACCAGCCAAAGCAGGAATGGGACCTGTCTCCTCTTCGTCCTCCTTAAAAGGCTTCCCATGATTAGATTTAGCATCACTAATTGCAGAAGACACTCCCCTTTGGCTGATTGCAAATGGAATCAGCTGTGGATGCAGCTGACGTGATCATGACCTAATCCTATGAAATGTCCTCATTGCAACAGACAGGCCAGCGCTTGCCCAATCAGATGAACAGGTACCACAACTTGGCCAAGTTGACACCTGTCCCTAACCATGACAATGTGTTTCATAGGAGGGAACTCATGCAATATGTAGCCCTTTGTGTCTGGCTTATTTCGTTCCGCATGCTGCAGTGTGGCCAGCACGTCTCTTCTTTTTACGGCTAAGGAATATTCCATTGTGCGGCTGTGCAGAATTTGTTTGTCCACTCAGCTGTTGATGGATGCTTGGGTCGTTGCCACAATTTGGCTATTGGGAAGAATGCTGTGATGATCCTTTGGTGGACAGAAATCAATCCAGGACCCCAGTTTCAGTTCTTTGGGAAACACACCTCAGAGTGAAAATAATCCCTTTAATTGCTGTACGGTTTATGGTCAATAATGGCCCCACAGGCTGCCAGGCTCTGTCCATTTTTCTTTGTTACTGTTTTTTCCTGCTCGCATATTGAATAATTTCAATTATCTTCAGGCTCACTGATCCTTTCCTCCTGTTCAGACCTGCCGTGGAATCCAGCTGATGAGCGTTTCATCGTGACTGCTCTACTCTTCAGCTCCAGAATTCCTATACAGTTCCTTTTTATAATTTCTATTTCTTGATTTTGTTCAGGTAACATTTTCCTAATTTCCCTCAGGCTCTCTTTAGCTTGGCGAACCTTCTCAAGTCAGTGGATTTAAAGTCTTTGACCAATAGCTTCAATGTGTGAGTTTCCTCAGGGATGGTTTTGGAAATTTCTTTTTTCCCACAAATGGGACATACACTCCTATTTCTTTGGGTGCTTTGTAATTTTTTTTTTTCCTGAGAGCTGGGCACTCCGAGCACTATATCATTACAACTCTGGATACCCAGTTCTCTCTCTGCTGGGATTCTGGGGCTTGGCGGCAGTGGTGAGGGACGGAGCCACCAACTGACAACCTTTCCAATCTTTGCTTCCAGACGTGCACCAGCCAGAAAAAAGGGCAGAAACACAGTGCTGCCCCTGAGACCCGCTGCTGACCCCGCTCTGAACTGCCCCTGAGACCCGCTGCTGACCCCGCTCTGAGCTGCCCCTGAGACCCGCTGCTGACCCCGCTCTGAGCTGCCCCTGAGATACCGCTGCTGACCCCGCTCTGAGCTGCCCCTGAGACCCGCTGCTGACCCAGCTCTGAGCCGCCCCTGAGATACCGCTGCTGACCCCGCTCCGAGCCGCCCCTGAGACCCGCTGCTGACCCCGCTCCGAGCCGCCCCTGAGACCCGCTGCTGACCCCGCTCCGAGCTGCCCCTGAGACCCGCTGCTGACCCCGCTCCGAGCTGCCCCTGAGACCCGCTGCTGACCCCGCTCCGAGCTGCCCCTGAGACCCGCTGCTGACCCCGCTCCGAGCTGCCCCTGAGACCCGCTGCTGACCCCGCTCCGAGCTGCCCCTGAGACCCGCTGCTGACCCCGCTCCGAGCTGCCCCTGAGACCCGCTGCTGACCCCGCTCCGAGCTGCCCCTGAGACCCGCTGCTGACCCCGCTCCGAGCTGCCCCTGAGACCCGCTGCTGACCCCGCTCCGAGCTGCCCCTGAGACCCGCTGCTGACCCCGCTCCGAGCTGCCCCTGAGACCCGCTGCTGACCCCGCTCTGAGCTGCCCCTGAGACCCGCTGCTGACCCCGCTCTGAGCTGCCCCTGAGACCCGCTGCTGACCCCGCTCTGAGCTGCCCCTGAGACCCGCTGCTGACCCCGCTCTGAGCTGGCCCCCAGGGATCTAAAGTAGCTGACGAAAAGCCAGACTTGGTGATCAGACAGCACACCCCTAGAATTTGGAAGTCTAGGTCCTCAGAACCCCAACCTGCAAGGGCAAGCTGCCCCAGGAGCGGGGTGCAGCCCCCGCCGTCCCCTGCCATGCTGCTGGGGTGGGAGATGATCGCTGCTGCCGAGGGTGAAATTCACCAATCTGTGCCACAATCTACCAGCCTCTTCGCCCTGCTCTTCCCTGCATGCTGCACAATGTGCCAAGAGACGCTAGAGTTTCCAGGTAGTTGATTGAGATGGTTCCTGTTAGTTCAATAGTTGTTTTGATAAAAGGATCAATTCCTGGAGCTTCCTATGCCAACATCTTCCCACGATCCCTTCCCAAACATTAAGGTTTTAGAACAAATGTGCTTTGTTAAATGAAAAGTGTTATTCAGGTCTAAGGAATTATAATTTTGCAGAGAGTCTTTAAAATCAGGCTTCTTGACCTGGGGTGCAGGTGTCTCCCTGGGGTTTGTGGAAGCATGCCAGATAGGTGAAGACACATCTGGAAAGATTTGGGCCGGGAGGAGAGGAGGTTAAGAAATTACTTAAAAAGTAATTAATTCACATTAAAGCCTACACAAATATATTTTGGAATAGGAGGCAAAATTTTCAGGAATTTAAAGAGTGGAAGAGACCTTGAAGCAACAGCATGCTTGAGATGGGCCAGAGCAGACAAAAAGCCCCACCTTCCTAAAGCATTCCCTAGAGCTGCAGAAGGTTCGTTTGACAAGAACAGGCTTCACAACATGATCTTGCCACTAATTTCACCAGAGCAGGAGATGCTCCGTCTTCCATGTCGCCAGGAATGGAGTAGAGCAGATAGGACTGAAGTACTACGTTTAGGTGAAAATGTGGGCTCTGGAGCCAGATAACTGGGCTTAGCTCCAGATACTCTGAGTCCCTTGTTGTGGGACTCTGACTGCTCTAAGATATGGTGTGATGATTTGGAGCTTTGTACCCAGAACAACATGTTCTTAAACTTAATCCATTCCTATGGGTGTGAGCCCTTGTGGGTAGGTCCTTTTGATGTGGTTACATCAGTTAAGGTGTGGCCCAAATGAATCAGGATGGGTCTCAATCCTATTATTGAAGGCCTTATAGGGAAGGTAACAGAGAGAGAGAGCCAGAAGAAAGAGCCAGGATTTGGAAGCCAACAGAACCTAGAAGAGAGACAGAAGCCAGGAGGCTGCTGTGTGCACTGCCATGTGATAAAACAGCCAAGGACCCAGGCTTGCTGGCAAAAAAAAAACAGTCTGGAAAAAAAACATTACCTTGATGACACCTTGATTTTGGACTTCTAGCCTCAAAACGATAAGTCAATAAATTCCCACTTTTTAAATTAGTCCATTAGATGGTATTTCCATTAGCATCCAGGACACCGAAACAATTTTTGCTACCAGGAAGCAGGGTGCCACTATTGCAAATGCCTAAACTGTGGAAATGTCTTTGGAACTGGATAATGGGTAGAGGTTGGAAGAACTGTGAGGGCTCAAAAATGAGTGAGACTGGTGGAGAAAGTTTGTATTGTCTTAGCGAATACGTAATGCGTCATGAAAAGAATGCTGGTAGAACATGGACATTAAAAGCACTTCCAATGAGCCTTGGAAGGAAATGATGATGATGCTATTGGAAACTGGAGGAAAGGGGGGCCTTATTTGAAAGTGGCCAGAGAACTTGGCAAAACTGAGTTCTGATGTCAGATAGAAGGCAAACTTCAAAGCGATGAATTTGGATATTTAGCTGAGGAGATTTCCAAGCTAACTGTGGAAATGCAGCCTATTTTCTCCTTGCAGTTTATAGTGAAATGAAAGAAGAAAGGATTAACCAAGGAATGAGCTTTTAAGCACAGAGAAATCAGAAATGGATGGTTTGGAAAACTCTGAACCTATCCAGACAGTGTGATCTGCCAGCACAGCTGGCTTTCCAGCAAGTGAGTCCCCGGAGAATGGGGCTCCATGCAAAGGTTTCACTGAACAAGACCCAGCCAGCCATTTCAGTGGAAGTCAGGATTGGGCATGCAGTTATGCAGGAAGGATCTCTGGGAAGTCCTTCTATCTGAAGGTTTGGACCCCTGTGAACTGCATGCAAAGCTAACAAGGTTATTTAAAAATTTATATGAGCAGAGACACTGACAGTCTGGACTAAAAGGGACAGTGAAGGGACGAAGTAAAGGAAGAAAGACTTCAAGGGCAGAACCATGGATGATGAGCCATGGACCGAAGACATCTTCTAAGGCCACGAGAGTGAGCTCATCCACGAGTGCAGAAAGGGCCCTGCACCTGGAGGAGGTGGGGCATCTGTGCTGGCGCTTAGAGGAGACAGGGTGTGTACCCCGTGGTTCAAGGAGAGTGCTGCCACCCTGCTCTAGTTTGCTAGCTGCCAAAACGCGATATACCAGAAATGGAATGGCTTTCAAAAGGGGAATTTATTAAGTTGTAGGTTTACAGCTCTAAGGCCATGAAAACATCTCAATTAAAGCAAGTCTGTAGAAATGTCCAAAACTAAGGCACCAATAAGAAGTTACCTTCACCCAAGAAAAGCCGATGAAGTTCAGGGTTTCTCTCTCAACTGGAAAGGCACATGGTGAACATGGCGACATCTGCTAGCTTTCTGTCCAAACTTCTTGTCTCATGAAGCTCCCCTGGGGCATTTTCCTTCTTCATCTCCAAAGGTCTCTGGCTGCGTAGGCACTCATGGTTCTCGTGGCTCTTTCCAAAATGTTTCCTGTTTTAAAGGACTCCAGTAAACACCTGGAATGGGTGGAGTCACATCTCCCTCTAATCAAAGGCTAATGCCCATAACTGAGCATGTCACGTCTCCATGGAGATAATCTAATCAAGTTTCCAACCTACTGAATAGTGATTAAAAGAAAGGCTGCCTCTGCAAAATGGATCAGGATTAAGACATGGCTTTTCTAGGGCACATCATCCTTTCTAACTGGCACATGCCCCAGTGCTCAGAGAGAGTGCTCTCCATATTTGGGGAGAGCACAGCTGCTGCACAAGCACTAGGAAGGGGTGGGGCTGCCGCTCCCTCATTCCTGAAGGACAAAGTATTGATCCATAGATGACTCTCAGAACTTGAAATGCAGCGGACCTTGTCCTACTGGATTTCAGAATTGTTTGGGGCTTGTGACCTCGTTTACCTTCCAACTTCTCCCTTCTGGAATGGGAATGTTTAACCTATGCCTGTCCCTCCATTGTATATTAGAAACAGGTAACTTGCTTTCGAGGTTTCCCAGGTCCACAGAAAGTGGGAAGTTGTACCTCAGGACAGACCACACCCATGAGTGATTTTGATGAGACTTTAAACTTAGCATTGCTACTGAAATGACTTCATGGCTTTGGGGAGTTTTGATGGAATGACCTATGTTGCATGTGGAAAGAATATGTCTTTTTTGGGCTCCAGAAGGCAGACGAAGGTGGCTTGGAGCTATCTAGCCCAGGAAAACAGGTTCTTAACCTTAAACCATTCCATAGGTGTGGATCCTTGTGGGTAGGGCCCCTTGATGAGGTGACTTCAGTTAACGTGTGGCCCAGATGAATCAGGTTGGGTCTTACCCCATAACTGAAGGCCTTATAAGGAAACTCACAGAGAGACAGTAGCCAGGGCTGAAAATCAGCAGAAGCCGGAAGAGAGATGCCAGGAGAGGCCGCCACATGACAGAAAGCCAGGGACCAAGGCTCCCAGCATCCAGCCCCACGGCGCCAGCCTTCGGGAGAAAGCTCTTCCTGACGATGCCTTCGCTTTGGACGTTTCCCAGCCTCACAGCCAGAGGCCAATAAATTCCCATTGTTTACCCCGACCCATTGCATGGCGTTTGCTTTAAGAACCAGGAAACTATAACATGGGGCATCCTTATCCCAAAATAGGCTTATGCGTTTCCTACTGCTGCTGGAACAAATAACCTCAAACTCAGGGGCTTAAAGCAACCAAAATTTATTCTCTCACAGGTCTAATGGCCAGAAGTCTGAAATCAGTTTCACAAACTGAAAATCGGGAGCTGTGGGCAGGGCCGTGTTTCCTCCAGAGGCTGCAGGAGAAAAGCCCGTCCTTGCATCGCCCAGCTTATGTGGGCCCCTGGCCTGTGGCTGCGGCCACCCCACCTGCTTCTCTCACCACAGGCGCTGCTCGTCCATGTGTTGGCTCTGCCTCCGGGCCCCTCTGCATTTAGGTTCACTCAGGTACTCCCGAATGCCCTCCTCACGAGACCTTTTCCCTGATCACATGGCAGAGATCCTTTTTCCAAATGAAGCAGGTTGCAGGCCCGGAGATGTGGTGAGGACAGCTCTTGTCACCCGCCTTCCCGGTGTGACGGCGGTGACGGCCCCTTCAGAGGCAGCGGTGGGCTTACAGGTGCTGGTGCCTTCCCTGCAAGCACAGCTGTCGTTGGGAGTCCAGGGTGCTGCCCCTCTCCTCTGGATTAGGCACCCCCGAGGCCGCGGTGCTAACCCACCTGCCGCATCCTGGAAGCTGGAGGGAGCAGCCATGGTTGCCTCCCTGAAGACTCTAGGCCCAGCATTTCCCCACGTAAGGGGCTCCCGCCAGACCCGCCTCCGACCCCAGGCCCTTGGGACCCTCAGAGGCCCGGGCACCAGCCTGCTGACCCCACATTTGGTTTCCCTCATGGCCTGCCTCTGGGTGGTTCTGAGGGGCCTGAGGGAAAGGGAAGGAGAGCAAAGAAACAAACGCAAGGGGAGGCGTCTGACCACAGCTGAGCCCCGGCTGGGGGGTGCTCCCCACAGAGCACCTTGGGGTCTGACTCCCTCCCTCACCGGGACCCCAGGGCCACAGGGGACACCCCGGAGTCAGCACAGGGCTGGGGGCTCTCCCAGAGCTGTATTCCACCATTGGCAGGAGGCCCTTTGGGGTGGCGGAAGTCTCAAAAAGCAAATTCACATGGTCTGTTCTCCTTCTCGTTTGTAGTGCCAGGCCTGGCACGTCTCCATCTAGTTCACCCACGCCCGATTGGAAACAGCTGTGATCGGGTCCCGGGAGCAGGAGCCCCACGCCCACAGGCCTGAGAATAATCCCAAATGGCAGCACCAGCCGAGACTCCTTCCAAACCTCCAGCACTGCAGAGCGAGCAGGCTTTCTGGGATCTGCTGTGGTTTTTCATAAAATCCATAGGGAACAGGAAGGGAGACAAAGAAGAAGGAAGAGCTCCCCAGAGCCCAATGCTCTGGCTAAAGGACAAGCATGTGTTGGAGCTAAACCCCAGCCCTCCCACCAGGAGGCGGCTTTGAGCACACGCTCACAGAAGGGCTGCGGGTGCACCGGCCTGTCCTGGGAGCCACCTGCGCCTCGGTCCCCACAGTGCTGCACAGGAGGCCCCTGTACCCTGGATACTCCTTCAGGCCGTGCAGGAACGGGGTGGGGGAACCTCATGGGCTGAGCTGTCGCCAGTGGCAGGCTTCCCCAACCCATACATGGGTGACAGTGCCTCTCCACCCCCGAGGACCCTGGATTTGCTATCCCAGGGTGCCATCGGCAGCACTCCCTCCTGTGCACTGATTGGCGTCCAGGGATCCTGGGGACTTTCTCCTTCACGTCATTCCCTCGAGGCCACATGCCAAGCACCTGACAGGAGGGTGGCCTGGAGGCCTGCGGGTGGCCTGGCACTGGGCAAGCGTGTCCTGCGGGTGGCCTGGCACTGGGCAAGCGTGTCCCACAAGGTAAGGACATATGCCCCACCCGACCTGCTGCAGGGCAGCTGCTCCCGGCGAGACAGCCCCTGTCCCCGCAGCGGTCAGCCTATGTCCTCTGGCCAGCACAACCCTGGCCAAGGGACAGGAGGCTGCAGGCATTACGGCGGGGAAGTGAGGGGCTCTTCCCAGGAGAGGGGCCGGGACCCCCAGAGGAGGGACAGGAGGTGGGGGCCCCAAGGGCAGTATGAGGCACCAGTGGGGAGCAGGGCATCGGGCAGGGCCAGCCTAGGGCCACCAAGGAGGTGGCTGAAGGACAGGGGGAATGGTTAGCGATGGTCTGTGTTCTGGCCAGCCCCTAGAGGACAGTGGCGGGGCAGAGGGGGATGGGGCTCAGCCGCCCCCAGTCCTGCTTCCCCACTTTCCCTTTCCTCAGCAGACAAGCGAGTGGGCCTGTGCCCCCTGTTCTCCCCAGCCACCCCCACCCCCCCAGGGCCAGTCACAGGTCAAGGGATGGACTCAGCAAACTTTCCCATCGCCCATCCCCCATCCCGGTTTCCCCCTGGCCAGGCCCCAGCCCTGCCTTCTGGGGTGTCCCTGAGGCCCCAGCTCTGGACTCTGCCTCTGCCTCTGCCCTCCCCCCTCACCGCCCACCTGCCCTAGCCTCCCCCCCACCTCCATTCAGGCCTCTCCAGCTGCCCGCCGTGGTCAGGGGTCCCCTCTCCCGGACACGCTAGAATTTTAACAGCCATCGCCCGAGGGTCGCAGGGCCTGGGCCCGGGGGCTCTGAGCGTGTTTTCCGTGGCTCAGGTTTATGCCCAGCCCATGCAGAGCGCAGCCCGTGTGCTCTGGGACTGGGGGTCCCTGCGAGCCCCGCAGCCATGGGTGAGACCTGGCAGCCCCCATCCCACGCTCCAGGGAGGGCGCCGGGCAGGGGCGAGAAGGAAGGATGGGCCACCCTCGGCCCCAGAGCCCAGGGAAGCAGGTCACAGCCCCGACGCGGCGTCCCTTTGCCTCAGGGAACTACACGCAGGCGGCGGAGCCAGAGCCACTCGCTGTGACGTCCTCGCCAGGCTGGGGCAGGGCCTGGTGGGGCGGGGCCAGGCGAGGGCAGGGCCGGCAACCCGCGAAGGCCCTGGGGAGGGCCCTTCCTGCTTCCCCATGGCGTCTGGTGGCCCTGGGGTCCCTGGGCTCTGATGTTCCAGGTGGTCATGAATTTGGGGGTACACAGTTCACCCCACTACAGACTCAGATCATGAGCTGGTGCCGTGAACGAAGAATGGAGAAGAGTGGACTTTTCTGACCCCAGAGGCCCTGAGAAGCCCCTTCGGCTCCTCTAGGCCCATGGGAGAAGGTCAGGGGTCAGTGGGCAGGTGCACAGCAGGCCCCAGCGAGGTTCTCTGGAAAAGACCCTGCCTCCTGCCTCCTGCCCCTGCCAGGGCCAACGCCAAAGGGAGGGGCCCACGAGGCCTAGAGAGGGGCTTCTGGGAAGGACCCACGTGGGCCAGAAAGGGAGCCAGGCCCTCGGGCTGTCCACAGATGGCCCCTGGGGCAAGGGCAGCGTACCCAAAGGCCGCATGGCTTGGGCCAGGCAGGAGGGCCTGGGACTGACCACCAGTGTCCTCGGTCCCGGAGTGGCCCTGGAGAGCCTCCTCAAGGCTTAGCGCCTCAAGAGGGGACCGAGTGGCTGAGGGAGGACATCAGCTGCAAGGAAGGGACCGAGCAAATGGGCCACGGCAGTTGGGTACTGAGGGGACAGCGGCCTAGAGGGGACAGCATGTCCAGGGAGCAGGAGTGCTGCTGGACATGGCCGCAGGGGCCAGGACAGGAGAGTGCGCCTCCGGCCACCATGTCCTTCCAAGGCCTGCCCAGATGCCCCGGGACCCGCCCTGCTGGCCCACACCAGGACGGCTTCCGTGGTCCCCGGCAGCTTTGCTACTGGAGTCGGCCCCTCACAGCTGGTGGGTCTGGCCCGTGCAGCGCCCCCAGAGCCGACCGCTCGCTAGGAGGCTGCAGTGTGGCAGCCCAGACCCGCCAGCCACCCCGGCCGTCCTCCCAGCCACCCCTCCCCAGGGAGGTGGAGGGAAGAGAAAGTTCTAAATGTACTGAAAATTCAGCCCCTAAATTCAGGAATGTAAGAGTTGTAATTGCATTCTCCAGAAAATCAATTTAATCTCCATTTTAAACCCTCCATCCCACTGATGGCAGGAAATGCCTTCATCCGATCTGGGAAAGCCATGTTATGTAGATTTTGAATCAGTACATTGAGGATTTTTTTCCCAAAGGATTTGAATAAGACCCAGAATCTACACAGTGAAATATTTAAAATGTCCTGGATGCAAGCCAAAATTACTTGACATACAAAGAATCACAAACATTTTCAAGAGAAAAAAAAAACAATAATTAAATCTATTATTAAAAGTAAAAAAAGATGCTGAGATGGTCCAAGTGCTGGAATTGGAAAGGCTGAAAAGCACAGTAAGAACTACGCTCCCCGTGGTAAAGGAAAATGCACTTGAAGTAAATGGGAAGGTTGAAGACATCAGTAGAGAACTAGAAACTATTTAAAAAAAGAGGAAGAAAGCAAATGGAGCAATGGAGACGTCCAGACAGAAAGATGTATCTGAAATTTAAAAATATTGTTGTGTGGGCTTAAGAGCGGAATGGCAATAACAAAGGAAAGACTCAATAAACCTAGAGATATATCACCAGAATTCATCCACTCTGAACAATAGAGAGAGAAATAAGAGAAAAAAGGAAACGCAATCTCCCAGACCTGGAGAACGAGAAGAAGTGGTGTGACGTTTGTCTCACTGCAGTTCCAGGAGGAGAGAAGAAAGGGACTGGTGCAGAAAAGCATTTGAAGAAACAATAGCAAAATGCTTCCCGGGTTTGGGAAAAGACACACATTTACAGTTTCAAAAAGCTCAGCAAATCACATACAGAATAAACTCAAAGAAGACCATGCTCAGGCACATCATAATAAAGCTGCTAAAAAATATGCATATATAAAGAAAAAAATCTGGAAAGAAGTTAGAGAAAATGAAAGATTACATCTAAGGAAATAGCAATTCAAATGACCAAGGTTTCCCATAGAAAACCACGGCGACCAAGAACAATATCTTTAAGGATATTTTTAATATCTTTAATTGAAACAATATCTTTAAGTTCTTTTCACTAAGAAAATAACTTAAAAACCCAGAAGTTTACATCTAGTGAAAATATCTTTTAGGAATGAAGGCAAAACAAAGCCATTCTCAGATGAAAGAAGTCTAAGACAATTCTTCATCAGCAGATCTATTCTGAATGAAATATGAAAGGAAGTTCAGGCTGCAGGAGAATTACTCCAGAGGAAAACTTCTTTAAAATATGCACAACTGCTGAAAGCAAAAATTAGAATATCATCTAGTGAAGTCTTCAGTGTTTGTAGATGCAATAAATGTGACCATTAGAACATAAGGGGGATGGGTGAAAGGACCCAAATGGCTGCAGAGCTTCTATGTTTTATGTGATGTAGTAAAATATGAACTCTAAGCAGACTGAAAGGTTAGGTTTAGTATACTGTCATTGTGCTGGTTTGAATCAACTATGAACCCCAGAAAAGCGATGTTTAAATCATGACTTAATCTTGTGGGGGAAGCCATTTCTTTACATCTTGATTCAATGATGTAGGTTGGAATCTTTTGATTAGATTATCTCCATGGAGATATGGCACACCCAACTGTGGGTATTAACCTTTGATTAGGTGGAGATGTGACTCCATCTATCCTAGGTGGGTCTTGATTAGAATGTTGGAATCCTTTAAAAAAGAAAACATTTTGGAGAGAGTCAGAAATGACAGAAACAACAGAAGCCTCAGAGTGAACAGAAATGTCAGGGCAGAGCTAACACAGATACGGACACGTGGAGAACAGAGACACGGATGTTTGGAGATGTTTGGACCCCAGCAGATGTCACCATGAGATGTTAAGCAAACCAACCTGGGGAGAACCAAGGGAAGCCAAGTGATGAAAGCCAGCCCTGGAGAAGCAAAGTGAGGAGCCCCCACATGAACGGAGGCTGAAAGCACAGAGCCCAGGATCAGGGGGCCAGCAGATACCAGCCATGTGCCTCCCCAGCTGACAGAGGGGCTCCAGACTAATCGGCATTCTAGAATGAAGGTAACCTCTTGTTGGTGCCTTAATTTGGACACATTCACTTCCTTAGAACTATAAATGTGTAATTTATTAAATTCCCTTTTAAAAAGCCATTCCAGTTCTGGTATATCATATTTCAGCAGCTTGCAAACTGACACAGTACCAAGAAGTCAAAATAAAAAATTAGAGATATCACCAAAAATCCTACAGAGTTTAAACAGAATACTACAATTATTGAAATAATCCACAAGATATCAGGCAAAAGGGAACAGAGAAACAAAAACAGAGGGGACAAAGATGACAAATAACAAGATGGCAGACCTGAATCCAGCCATGCCAAGAGCTACATTAAAGGTGAATGGCCTAAATCCACCAATGAAAAGCTCAGACTAATAGCAATGTGTTTATCAGAAATCCACTCAATGACAGACCAGAGCAGAGAAAAAGAACAGCAGTCTCGACCAGATTTTCACAAAGGCTCACAGAAAACATGTGAGCCTCCACCTTAGGATTAGGACACATGGGATGTCAGAGCCAGGGAAGGCTGGTGGGGAGGGGTGCCACTTAGGGGCTGCTGGGCCATCTGGCTATAGCATCCTGGGGGCACCCCATTGCCCACAGTCAGAGGCTGACCTGTTGGGATTTGTGGCCACTGTGGGCTGCCCTGGGGAGGGTGGGCAGTGCCCTGGCTCTCTGTTTCTTCCACCCAGGAAACCAGAGCCCACAAGTCTACCCTGTCCACATCCAGAGCCCTGGGAGCTCCCCACTTTCCATCCCGAGTGGTTTTCAGAGTCCCCTGAGAACAGTCTTGCCTGGCCCTTGCTGGGGTAAGAATCCCAACTCCCTTTGGGCTCAGAAGGACAAAGGGCAGTGGCTCTCACAGTGGCCACCATCTCTACACAGACAGGGCATTCGAGGACAGTGCTGGACACTGCCCACCCCACCTCCACCCGCACTGTCCCCTACCTCCACCGACTCCCATCTTCTGCCCCATCCCCTACCCCGAACCCTACCCCCAACTCCCACTCCCCTAAGCCAGCCTCACCCACCCCCATCCCCTAACCACACCCTTAACTCCAGGACTCTTGTACCTGTGTGAGCAGTCCAGGCCATCCTAGATGCACCCTTCAGGCTAAAAGGGGGAAGGCTGAGGAGCACATGGGTTGTCCTCCCCCACCCCCCACCCCCTGCCTAGAAAGGGAGTGACCCGGCAATGACCATGAGGTCCAGGGCGGGGGTGGGGGTGCAGCCCATCACAGACAGCTGGGCCAGCGTGGACAGGCCGTTCCCTAGGAGGGCTGAGTCACAGGGGCCCGGCAGGCGGCCCAGCTTCCCAAAAGAGAGCCTAGGAGAGCCCCTGCCTTCCTGGATGGCCGCAGAGGTGGGTGGGGGTGGGGCAGCCCGGCTCCCCAGGGGAGGTGGTGCAGGGGGGTGCAGGGCCAGGAGGGCAGTGGAGCAAGGCCAGGGGCAGCCGGCACAGTGGGTTGGGAGGCGAAGAGTAAAACCAAGGACCCTCCTTAGCCCCCACCCCCAACGCGGGGCTGGGCAGGGCCTCTCTGGGGTCTGTGAGCTTGCTGGGGGTTGAAATGGTGTTGGAAGTTTCTGGGGGCCAAGGGGCCACTGACATACGGTGGTGGGTGGCCGGGGCTGGCCTGGGGCTGCTGCAGGGGAGGGGAGCAGGGAGAGTTCAGGTAAGTGCCTAAGGTGTCCCCTCCTTTACTCTCCCGTCCTTTGTTTCCCCTTCCTTTACACCCTCTCTTCTGTCTCCTTCCATTACCCCCCCTCATTTACCCCCTTTATCCCCCCTCTTTCCCACCCCCAGCTCCATCACTGCTGCCTTGGGGACCCTCAGCATGCGCCCCAGGGCCCCGTCCCCCACCCCCACCCCCACCTCCCGCCGCCTGCCCTGGCAGGTGTGAACAAGGACGGGGACGCAGGCTCAGGGCCAGGCCGGACCTCGGCTGGGGACCGGAAAGAGCGGTCAGTGGCACTGGGGGGGAATCCATACGAGGTTCCTCGCACCAGGAGACGCCGCGCTCCCGGGACCCTCTGGGGTCAGGAAGCCACAGGGGCCGGGGTGACTCTGGAGTGAGGCAGAGGAGGCCAGAGGGGACAGAGGCGAGGGCAGGCCCCCACAGTGGGGAGGGGCACGTGGCTTTGGGACGGGTCTTCTCCAAGCTCTGCCCCAGCTGGGCCCTTCCAGCCGGAGGAGCCCCCGTGCTCAGCTCACAGGGCTCAGGAATTTCCCTCGCTGATCGCAGGGTGCAGCAATGCCCCCGGCGTGCCCAAGCCCTCACCCCTGGAGCCTGTGTGGGTGGAAAAGGGTCTTGGCAGGTGGCTAAGCCCTGGGGCACGCAGGTGGCCCTACGTACTTGAACAGGTGTCCTGCGGGAGGAGGCCACAGGACGGCGGAGGGAGACCCTGGAGGGACACGGCCACAAGCCAGGGAGGGCCTGGGGCCACGAGGCACAGGGAGAGGCAGGGAGGGGGCTCCTAGAGTCTCCCAGGCAGCACAGCCCTGCCGACACGTTGCTCTGGATTTCTGAGCCCCGGTGCAGAGAGAGGATGCTTCGCTTTTGTTTTCGGCCCCCAGTTTGAGATGATTTGCTGGGGCCCCCGGCGACCGGGGACACCGATAGGCTGGCCTGCCTCGGCCGCGGGCTTTGCATCCTCCCCCGTAGCGGCCAGGCGGGGCCCATGCCAGCCTTCCCAGCGATCAGGGCACAGGCCTGAGCCCGCCCAAGGCGCCCATCCCCTGGCAGTTCCACCAGGGCAGGCTCAGGCCCTCGGGCGCTTGGACAGCATTACGGAAGGCGGGGGAGGCTGGGCCGCTGGGTCCCAGGGGCTCCTGCCCACAGGCTGACACACCCAGCACATGCCGTACCCAGCACGTCCCATGCACAGGGCCCTGGAGTGGGAGGCCACGTCCCAGGGCAGCTGCTGCCTGCTCCCCTCCCCTCTCCCCACACCTTCCCCGGGCCCTGCCTTCTCCCACCTGCCCACATCCTTGGATCAGAGAACAGAGGATGGCTCAGCCAAAAGGCAGGCTAAACCCCCGCCGTGGACAGGGACGGCCTCAGGAGCCCTGAAAGAGACACAGGTCAGAGGCCAACGCAGGGATAGCAAGGGAGCCCGGCCTGGGTAAGACCCCCCAGGAGCAGGGCCGGGCAGGTGGCTGATGGCGGAGGTGGCCCAGCATGCACTAGTTGGGGGAGGGGCGGGGAGGAAGCCAGCCCTATGAGGGGCCACCATAGAGGGGGATGGGCCACCCCTGCTTGGGACTCGCCTCAGACCCCCAGGGCGATCCTCCCCAGGGCAGGGGGAGCCAGGCTGTCTGTGCTCTGCACCCCAGGGGCACCGGCTGCCGACCCACACACACCCCTGCGGCCGGAGAGCCCTCAGGCAGCAGCATTGGGGGCTCAGGGAAGCCAGGGCACGCGGAGGATGACGAGTGCCGAGGGACCCAGGCAGGCCCGTGCGGTGCATGGGATGGGCCTCTTCCACGCTAGGCCAGAGGGACACACAGAGGATTGGGTGTTACAAGCACCCAAGGCCCGAGTCACTCTGCAGAAGCTCAAGCTACAGAGGGAGGCAGCACACCCAAAGCTGGGAGGCGGGGGTGGGGGGGGCAATACCTAAACCTCTCCTTTCTTCCCACCTCCAGCCTCCCTCCGGCACACGCCATTGGCTGAGACCAGATGACAGGCAGTGCAAGTGTGGGAAACCCAGCCACAGAGCACAGCCGGACAAAGGTGGTTCTGAGAGCTCAGAGGTCCAGCACCCCTGCTCACCTTGGGGAGTCTGGGAGGTGAGGCATCGGGCAGGAGACCAGAGCCCTCGGAAGGAGAGATTCCACAACCCCTCAGCTGGGCTTGGCAGGCTCAGCGCTCCTGGGGGACATATTATCTGGGGGGGTGCAGGGCGGGAAGCGGTGCTGACCTTGCATCACGGCCTTGGCCAGGACCTGCCTTCTGAGTGAGCACCCGGGAAAACATCAGCCCAAAGGCCATCTGTTTCCTACCGGCGTGTTCTGTGGACGCCAGGACGTCAGTGCTCGGGGGCGGCCGGCCGCCTGGGACGGGCCCTGCCCGCTTGTTTTCGTCTTGGGGTTGCCAGGCTTTTCCGGGCACGCTCAGCTGCACTCACGGGCTGAGCTCGCTGTTTGTTCCCTTGCTGGCTCCACCAGGAAACAGGGCTTTCCACTTCCTGAACGCTCCCGAGGCCACGTTCTTTCTTATTCCCCAAATAGGAAGTCCTCTGCAAGCCTCTTGCCAAATATGTGGAAAGCTGATTTCATTTCAGCCAGAGATTAATGAGCAGGAAATGTCATTACCTAATAGACTGACGAGCCGATAAGAAGCAGAGGAGAAAGCCACTTTGCAGGCCTTGCCTGGGGAACCTGCAGGAAGGCGCCGGGCTGGTCCATGGTCCCCAGTGGGCAGGACGGCTCCGGGGCCTGTGCCTGGCCTGGCCTCATACCCTGCACCCCCTTTCCCCTGCACGTCACTCGCTGGCCTCCTCCATCCTGGACACACTGTGAATTACAAGGAGCACAAAAGGACCCCAATATCCAGAACAGGCCCCCCACAAACTCTTGCTTTCATATTGTACTCAGAAGAGACACCCCACCCCCACTCCCCAGGCCCTCGCTCAGGCCTTTGCATTCCTGTATTAGACAGTTTCAGCACGCCTGTTATCTGGTGTCCCGGCTGACAAGAAAAGCAGTGAACGAGGGGGTGGCAGGCTAGGCTGATGGACGGGGCAGGCTGACACCAAGCGAGGGAGAAGTTACAGCCACGAGAACCCCAAAAGCAGGAAAGGCCCCAGTCAGGGCTGCCGGGGTGTCCCAGTGACCCATGGCCAACGCCTCCCTCAATCCTCACACAGCCGCAAGCACGCTGGCACGGCGCAGCCCCCTGAGCTCCTTCTAGCAGAGACGACGGGGGAGGGCAGCCTGGCTGCTCTGCTGAGCCAAAGGTCATCGCCAGGACGCTGCCTTCTGGATCCTCAAAAATGCCCATTTCTTCTGGTCAACCCAATATTTTCAGGCAGGGTGTCAACCAAGAAATAACAAATTAAGCAGAAAAAGCCGTTTGTTTGAAGTCTTAGGATTGCTGTTCAGGCACGAACTCGGGGCACGAACTCGGGGAGCAGCCCAGACCGAGCCCCATCTCGGCATTTCCAGGCAAGGGCTTATAAACGGGAAGAAGATTAGATAAGTCATTTGTTGTCAGTGCATATTTGAGAAGCTCCAGTTGTCCTTCAGGTTAAGTGGTCAGCTCAGCTCTTTATCTGGGGGAGGTCTGCGGTGTCCGGCGGCCCTGGGGGTCTGAGGAGCGGCTGGGTGGGCTGTGCGCACGGGCCGTGTGTGAGCTCCGCTGAGGCCTGCCCAGTCACCTCCAGCCTGACCGCTGCCTCTGTCTTAAGTCTCTTAGCCACAGGAATTCTACCTTGCTTTGTTTCTTCTAAGAGGGGGAAACTGTTCTAAAAGCAAAAGGTTTGAGCGTTTAGAAGGTTAAATGTTAATCACTCGTTAAAACCTTTCACATGGGATTCTCACTTTACCCGATGCACACGCTGACCGGTACATGGAGTCCACACACCAGACCCCGTGAGGCAGAGCCCAGAAGCCGGGCCGCAGCGCCCGCCTGCGTGACACCGAGGTCAGGGTGCTGCCAGGGCGCTGCCCTCCCGGCTCCAGCTCCCGGCCGGGAGGGCCCAGCGAGTCCGGCCCCGCAGCTGTGGCCGAGAGAAGGGGCCGTGTCCGCAGCAGGCAGCCCTACAGGCTGGTCCACGCAGGGCCAGAAACTGTGCTGTTCTCATCCTTAGGATTTCGGTGGCCTGCCCCGCAGGCTCCACTCCGCCCGGACTCGGCCCAGCAAATGAGGGCGGCGAACCCAAAGGGCGCAGCAGGAGAGAGAAAAGACAAGGTCAGAAAGGGAGAAACTAGTCAGCATCACATCTCCATGAGGTAACACGGGCCACGTAGCTATCCAGAATGTACAGAGAAGTCCCAGGACGCAACAACCAAAAAGACGAACAACCCAATTTAAAAATGGGCAAAGGAGTTTTGGTAAAAACAGATCTCTTCAAGTGGAGCCTCTGACAGCAGGGCTGGTCTGCGGAAGGAAGGACCTTCAGAGTCTGTTTCAGACGCTTCAGCCAGCTGCCTACCCTGGGCGGCTGGAGCAGTAACTCCAGAAGAGTTTCCCACATGGACCCAGCGAGCACAGATCAAAGAGGCGGGGCACAGAATGCAAACAGCTGGGGAGGGGGCTCAGGGTCCCCACACCCAAGGGCCATCTCCTTAAAGTGGGGTTGCTGGGAATGGAAGGGGGCCAGGCTGAGAGGCCAGGCTGGAGGAGGAGGGCGAAGGTGAAAGGAGGGGTTACCCTCAGCCAGCTGCACTGAGCCCTGGGCACTCTAGCCTGGGAGGGGCCGGAGTAGGGCTGGCTGCTTCACATCCCCTCAGTCAGCCCTCGGGGGCCAGGAGTGGGGACAGCATGACCCCATGTGCTCTGTGCTAGAGGACCCCTTGTCCCTGAACCTGCCCAGGCACCCCAGGAGGGTCCTGCCCAGGGCACCCGGGAGGGACCTGCCCAGGGCACCCCGGGAGGGACCTGCCCAGGGTACCCCGGGAGGGACCTGCCCAGGCACCCCAGGAGGGTCCTGCCCAGGCACCCTAAGGAGGGACCTGCCCAGGGCACCCCGAGGAGGGAAATGCCCAAGCACCCCAGGACACTCCCTTGGGTCCTCTCTGGCTTCCTGTGAGCCCCAAGGAAACCCTGTAGAAATGTCCCCACTGCTGGCATCCTCACCAAGGACTTTGGGGTCAGCTGTGAACTATTCTGGATCAAGACATGGGAAATCAATTCTCTAAAAGCCAACTCACCAAATGGCATTGACTGACAAGTTTGCTGAAAATCAAGCCTCTACGTATCCCGCGGACCCAAAACTTCAGACAAATCCTTTACTCCTGGGCTGGGCAGGAGCAGCACGTTCCGGCTGGTCCCATAGCCAGGGGTGAGGGCCAGAGCAGATGGCTACATGGACAGGCCGGGGCAGGCAGGGACAGGTGGGGGCGGTGGGGCGGGAGTGCAGGGTGCACGGGGTACGGGGGGCAAGCGGGACACCTCGGCAGGCAGGTGCCCCAAAGCAAGAAGGAAGTGGCCTCTGGGCTGTCCTCAGGCTCTTCTGACTTAACCTGAGGGTGCTGGAGAGAGACAGTAAGGGTGGACCCGGCTCTGCCCCCTGCTGGCTGTGTACCCTCAGGCAAACCCTGCACCCTCCCCGTGCCTCAGTGTCCCCTCTCAGGGTGGGAGGGAGGATGAAATGAGATCGTGCAGTCGGCCCTGTAAGTGGTTGGGAGAACGATGCTCCAGGTGGGAGCACTCAGGGCTGTTCTCCAGGTCCCGAACCCCTGCCCCCCGCCCCCACTGGGACACGGCGGTGCAGTCCTGAATTCCGAGGTACAGAGGGAGGGTCCGAGCTGCCCCGGTAGGGGAGGGTCTGCCCTGGCTCATCAGCCTTCTGCCTGCACCCCTGCAGCCTGCGTCCTGGCACCCCCGTGGGGCCTCTCCTGCTCCACATGCCCCCGGCACCCCATCTCCTGCTCTACGTGCCCCCGGCACCCCATCTCCTGCTCCACGCACCCCCGGCACCCCATCTCCTGCTCCACATGCCCCTGGCTGTCCTCCGCAGGCCCCTGGCCTCACCCTCCTGGGCAGAAGGGAGCCACTGGCCCCACGGCCGGTTGGAGGGGCCCCAACACACACACCGCACGGCTGCAGGAGGACACGCGGGGGTCGCCCTGACCACACGTCGACAGTGTCTATAAACAAGGCAACAAGGCCAGAGAGCGCTGCGCCCGGGGCAGCAGGGGGCACCGCCAGGCCAGGCCTGCTCGGCCACTTACTGCCTACCTGTGCTTGACCTCGAGAATGTCCAGCAGCCACGTCCACACTACTGCTCGGATGCGGCCTCTCTCTCTAAGCCAACTCAGCAGGTGAGCTCCCCGTCCTCCCCTCGCAGGGACATGACTCCCAGGGGTGTAACCTCCCTGGCAACGTGGGACAGAAATCCTGGGATGAGATGGGACCCGGAATCCTGGGATTGAGAAAACCTTCTTGACCAGAAGAGGGAAGAGGTAATTGAGACAAAATGAAGTCTTAGTGGCTGAGAGATTCCAAACAGACAGCGTCAAGAGGTTATCCTGGAGGTTATTCTTACGCGTTATATAAATGTCACCTTTTTAGTTAAGGCGTAATGGAGAGGCTGCGGGGAACTTCCTGAAACTGTGGCGCTGTGTCCAGTAGCCTTGAGTCTTGAAGACAATTGCGTGAAGATACAACTTTTACAACCTGACTGTGTGATTATGAAAACCTTGTGTCTGATGCTCCCTTTATCCAGGGTATGGACAGAGGAGTAAAAAATTAGGGATAAGAAAATAAATAACGGGGGGCGGTATAAAAGCTAAAAACTTTGATAGATGGAAATATTAGTGGTCAATGAGAGAGAAGGGTAAGGGGTGGGGGATGTATGAGTTTTTTTATTTCTTTTTCTGGAGTGATGCAAATGTTCTAAAAATGATCATGGTGATGAATACACAACTATGTGATGATATTGTGAGCTGTTGTTTATATACCATGTATGGACTGTATGTGAGTGAAGATTTCTCAATAAAAATTAAAAAAAAAAAAAGAGCACAGGTCTCAGTGTCCCGCCCAACTGTCAAAAACAAAGCCTGAGATACTGTCACAGACAAGAGGAGCCTAAGGAGACAGGACAACCCAATGTAACGTGGTGTGACCTAGGGTCCTAGAAGAGAAAAGGGACATTAGTTAAAAAAAAAAAGTGAAAAACTTATGAAATATGAGTAAGTATCAATTTTGGTTAATACTTACATGTCAATTTGGTTCATTAAGTGTAACAAATGTGCTGTGCTGGGAAGATGCTCATAACAGGGGAAGCTGCACAGGCTGGATAGGAGCGCTCTGTATTACTTAATTTTTTCTGTAAATGTAAAACTGTTTCAAAAAATAAAGTCTGTTAAACGCCAGCGCGGCACAGCCGGGTTCCCCCAGGTCCCACCGTCGCTCTACCCCACGTCCACCTGTCGCGTGCTCGCGCCCCAGGCCCCCACCCTCCCACCTTCTCTGCGTGCATTTCAGAGTGAATTAGTGCACAGTGACCCGAATGAGCGTCAGCAGAGGGCAGACGACAGCAGGTGCAGCGTGGGCAGTGGGGGGGTGGGGGGTGGTGACGGCAGGCAGGACACAGCCCTCACCGCCACCCGTGCAGGAAGCACGCGCACCCCCATCCACTCTGGAGCCCAAGCTGCGTGTGCCCACGTTCTGTGCCCCATGCTCACAGCGGGCACCCCTCCCAGCCTTGCTGCCTGCCGTCTCCCCAAAGCCCGAATGTCCCCCACCTTCCCACTGCACGGCAGGGAGTCAGCGCTGTGCAGGGGTGCAGAGACCCTGGCGATCGCCCCCCTCCCTGTCCTCCTGGGGGTGACTCCTCGGAGGCCGGCAGGGCTGACCCCAGCTGCCCACAACAGGAAGCCGTGCACCGTCTCTTCTGAGACGCCCCTCCCGCCCTGCCTCATGCACCCAGCCCCTCACTCCAGCTCCGGGGTCACCCTCAAACAACCCACCTGCACCCAGAGCCTTACTGCAGCTCCGCTCCAGGGAAAACCCAGGCTAAGCCGCGCGTCTCCCACGCGAATGTCCGTCTTCCTGCTGGCAGGCGCGGAGCACACTCCGCCAGGGAAACGCGAGATGCGGGTGCTACCTGCAGACTTTGGGGGAGCCCCTGGGGAGATGTATTCAATTCGCCTTCTGTGCCTTTTGGATTTTGTAACCCGGACATCAGCCTTTCTTGAGCCCAGGTGTCTTTTCTGGATGCCTCAGTTCGGATATTCTTATGGTCTCAGAACTGTAAACTTGTAAGTTAATAAAGTCCCTTTTTAAAAGCCAACCCAGAAAAAAAAAAAAAAAAAAAGCCAACCCAGGGTGGTGTGATGGTGGCTCAGTGGCAGAGTTCTCCCCTGCCATGCCAGAGACCCAGGTTCAATTCCTAGAGTCTGCCCATGCCAAAAAAACAAGGCAACCCATTTTTTGGTGTATTGCATTTCTGGAGGATTGAAAAACGGAAACACCATGTGACAGGATGTCCCAGATGCCCGTGGCCTGTCTCAGAGGACGTATCCGGCATGCTGATGCCTCCGTTTGGATATTTTCACAGCCTGGGAACTGTGAGTTGCAAGCTAATAAATTCCCTTAGTTAAAAGCCAGTCCATTTCTGGTATATTGCATTCCTACAGCTTTAGGAACCTGAAACATGGGGTTCACTGGAAATGTGCAGAAGGTGTCTTTGGGAGGTAATGAAAATGTTCTAAAACTGCACAACTTGGCAAATTTAATAAAAATAATCAAATTGCATATTTAAAACAAGTGAATTTTATAGCATATACATTACACTTCAATAAGTTGCTGTAAAAAATAAAGGTCAACGAGACTTCAAAAGACATTCGGGTGTAGATAGACCAGCCACCCCACACTGCTTTCTCGGCTCCATTGCTATTTTCCAGGCAAGAAAAACTTAACAAATAAACAGAAAAGCAGTCAAACATGTGGCCCTGGCTGTGGTGGGAGTCTGTCGCTGAGCCGCCGTGGCCCGGGCTGTGCAGGAAGGGCAGGGTCCCCAGTGCCCACGAGGGGGTCGCCTGGATCGCTGGGCCTGGCCCCCTCGAGTGAGCTGTGAGCAGCTGCACATCCGCGGGGTCCCTCCCGCACATGGGTTGCAGGCCAGGCGCCTTCTGTACAACACACACACACACACACACACACACACACACACACACACCACCACCACCAGACACTGCTTACCAGCAAAAGTGGGGGCCCCTGTCTTACATGCCAGGCCACGGAGGGGTCCCCAAGGCCTGGGGGTCCCCACTGCTGGCCCCTCTCATCAATGGGGAGCAAGACGAGGCACACCCCACCCCCTGTGTGCCTCCCACGGCCCAGGGCTGCGGGCGACAGCACCCTCTCCTCCCGGGCCCGCAGGGAACCGGCACGGACGGATGCATCCCCTTCAGCCTGCAGATGCTGCTCTCAGACTCGCCGAAGGCAAAGGGGCCCCTGCGAAGGGTGCTCCCCAGCCACCCTTGTGAGTTTACCAACTCCCCTCCCACCATTAAAACCGCAATTATTGATTTAGTGTGAGGGACTTTTCTGAACACTTCAAATTCCTTGAACAACCACACACAGAATTACCGCAAAATCTCTCCCTGCAGCTGCACAAAAACAGACCCTAAACCATGGGGGCCCCCGCACTGGCCCGGCCGTTTATTTACTCGTGTTCCCGCGTGCAGGCCTTCTGGGGCTGGCTCTGTCCGTCCCCAAGACTTTCTGAGTCTAGTAACATCATGGTGCTTCTTTCCCAGGATTAGAGAAGTTCTATAGGATCCAAAAGAAAAATCCTACCTTCTCAGACGAATCACAAGATTAGGATAAGTAATTGACTGTTAGATTCTTAGCATTTCATTAGGAAATCATCAGACTTTTTCATTAGTGTAAGAAAAGCGCATTACCCACGCCAACCCTTCCCAGCGGAGAGCCACGGCCGGGACCGAGGCTCTCGTCCGCAGCCCCCTCTCCGCTCGTTTATTTGGAAGTAAACCCCAGAACATTTCAACCATAAACAGTGTAGCAGTGTCTCTAAAGCATAGCTCTTGAAAATAAAATATATATATAGTCAAGCTGCCATTAACACACCCAACATGAGCATTCCTAACACCAGCTCGGACTCCCCCTGATGACTCCACGGATGATTTTTGGTTGCTGCCCTTGTTTATTCAGTGGGTTGATAAAATAAGCCCTAAGCCCTGCCCGTGTCCACTGCTTCTCTTTTCAAACCCCAGACGCAGGGCACGCTGCTTCCCCAGGCGGAGACTGCTGTCTTAGAAAGTGGGGGGGTGAGGGGTGTTGCACCCGACAAAGGGATGGGCGGTGGCACTGCCCGCTGCTCGCCGGTTTGCTTGCCGTGGAGACCTGGAGCGGACAGGGGCTCCACAGGGAGACCCCACCCAAGGATGGAGGGAGTACAAAACAGGGGACACTTGGGGGTGGCTGGCACCCTGCACGTGCCTGCCACATGTGTCTGCATTCGTGTAACCTTGGGGTGAAGCCCTAGCACCTCTGAGCGCCATGGGGGGATGCACCCTGGGGAGGAGGAGCCCTCTGGGGAGGGGAGCACTGTCAGGTAGTGTCAAGGCAGAGGCCAGGCTGCGACAGGGGCCTGGGAGCCTCCATCCTGAAGATGGAGTCTGAACTTGCACGGGCAGTGCCCAGCAAGGCCGCGTCAGCTAGCACAGCAGGATGTGGTGGGGTGCAGGGCCTGGGGGCACCTGGAGGGGGGTCGGGAGACGGGGCGCCAAGATGGGAGGCCAGTGCGGGAGGCGCCCAGGAGACGAGGGGGGTGGCAGGAGGGGGCTTGGGCTGCAGCGGCCCAGGATCCTTGGGAGACACGCTAGAGGGGGACGGGCAGTGCCCACTGGGTGCGGCAGCACGGAGCTCAGCTCAGGAGAAACCAGGAAGAGAGGGAGCAGAGACCGCAAGTGCAGATGGCGAGTGTAGACAGCGAGTGTAGACAGCGGGTGTAGACAGCTGCCCCTACAAGGAGTGTGCCACTGAGGGGACAGGGAGGTGGGGCAGGACAAGAGAGGCAACGGGGGTCAGCAGGAGGTTTCCTTTTTAAGATGAAGATGGTACATCATGTTCCCACTCTAAGTCATCTTTTATTAGCAGATTTACATCTGTTGTCAGAATAATAAGCCACACCCTGAGCATGCGTTGTTCATGGAGATATTAGTTAGTGAGACTAGAAGAAACAGGGCATTAAAAAACCCTAAGGCCTGGGTGCTGGGTGTGGGAGCCTGTGTGCAGAGCCGGGCTGCTCTGGGCTGAGGACCTCGACTTCGGAGGTGGGCCCAGGGGGCTTCCCCCCAGAGGACTGGGCCCAGGACAAATGCCAGGCTGCCCGCAGGGCCAAGGCGGGCTCTGTGACAGGCGGCATGTGCCCTCTGCTCAGTGCCCAGGGCCGGGAGGGCACCCCTGCCACCCCCTCAGGGTTCCTGCCACGCCCTCCTGCCCCGTCCCAGGGCCAGGCCCAGGGCACCCAGAGTACCCAGGCCCTTTCCTGCGGGTTGCCAGGCTCTGCACTTCCCAGCGGCCAAGGAAGTGAGTGCAATGGAGTAGTGTGAGCTCACCTCCAGTTAACTGTCCTTTCCAGAACTGGCTCTCCAGACGCTGGCAGCCCTGAGGCAGGGACGCGGCCCCAGGAGGGGGTCTGCGGGGAAGCCGGTTCCTACCCCACCCACAGCCCGCCCAGAGACCATGCCTCCTGCCCCTCACACACACACACTAGCACTCACACCACACACAGACTACCACACTCACATGCATATTTACACACCACACTCACACATTCTAACACATTCTAAAACCACACTAACACACACTCACACGCACACACTTACAGCGCATACTCACACACCACCACACACATCCTTGCACTCACACACACCCTCACACACCACACAAGTACACACTTACACACCATGCACATGCGCACACACACCACACACATACCAACTCAGAAACACACAACTCATACTCATTCATTCACTTACAGGGACACACACATCACATACACTCAGCTCTCACACTCACACACACCATGCACACCAACACACACTCACAGCATACAAAAGTATTCACACATTCACAGCACATGGACATACTGCCACACACACTCACACACGGTCCCACATACCTTCCTACAGGCAGGCCCATGGGTCTGCCTGACCAACCCAACCGTCCTCCGCTTTCCCTGGTGGCCACTCCCTGCTGGAAGCAGCCCCTCTGGACCCCTCTGGACCTCTCTGGACCCCTGGGGACCCCTCGGGACCCCCTCTGGACCCCTCAGGTACCCCCTCTGGACCCCCTCTGGACCCCTCTGGACCCCCTCTGGACCCCTCGGGACCCCCTCTGGACCCCTCAGGACCCCCTCTGGACCCCTCTGTACCCCTCGGGACCCCCTCTGGACCCCCTCTGTACCCCTCGGGACCCCCTCTGGACCCCCTCTGTACCCCTCTGGACCCCCACTGGACCCCTCTGGACCCCTCGGGACCTCCTCTGGACCCCTCTGGACCCCTCGGGACCCCCTCTGGACCCCCTCTGGACCCCCTCTGGACCCCTCGGGACCCCCTCGGGACCCCCTCTGGACCCCTCTGGACCCCTCAGGATCCCTCGGGACCTCCTCTGGACCCCCTCGGGACCTCCTCTGGACCCCCTCTGGACCCCTTGGGATCCCCTTGGGACCCCCTCAGGACCCCCTCTGGACCCCTCTGGACCCCTCAGGATCCCTCGGGACCCCCTCTGGACCCCCTCTGGACCCCTCGGAACCCCCTCGGGACCCCCTCTGGACCCCCTCTGGACCCCCTCTGGACCCCTCGGGACCCCCTCTGGACCCCCTCTGGAACCCTCTGGACCCCTCGGGACCCCCTCTGGACCCCCTCTGGACCCCTCGGGACCCCCTCTGGACCCCTCGGGACCCCCTCTGGACCCCCTCTGGACCCCTCGGGACCCCCTCTGGACCCCTCGGGACACCCTCTGGACCCCTCTGGACCCCTCGGGACCCCCTCTGGACCCCTCAGGACCCCTCTGGACCCCTCTGGACCCCTCAGGACCCCCTCTGGACCCCTCTGGACCCCTCTGGACCCCCTCTGGACCCCTCTGGACCCCTTGGGACCCCCTCTGGACCCCTCTGGACCCCCTCTGGACCCCTCAGGACCCCTCAGGACCCTTCGGGACCCCCTCTGGACCCCTCTGGACCCCTCGGGACCCCCTCTGGACCCCTTGGGACCCCCTCGGGACCCCTCGGGACCCCTCTGGACCCCTCGGGACCCCTCGGGACCCCCTCTGGACCCCCTCTGGACCCCCTCTGGACCCCTCAGGACCCCCTCTGGACCCCTCTGGACCCCTCTGGACCCCTCGGGACCCCCTCTGGACCCCTCAGGACCCCCTCTGGACCCCTCTGGACCCCTCGGGACCCCCTCTGGACCCCTCTGGACCCCTTGGGACCCCCTCTGGACCTCTCGGGACCCCCTCTGGACCCCTCGGGACCCCCTCTGGACCGCTCAGGACCCCCTCTGGACCCCTCTGGACCCCTGGGGATCCCTTGGGACCCCCTCTGGACCCCTCGGGACTCCCTCTGGACCACTCGGGACCCCCTCTGGACCCCTCTGGACCCCTGGGGACCCCTCTGGACCCCTCTGGACCCCTCGGGACCCCCTCTGGACCCCCTCTGGACCCCTTGGGACCCCCTCTGGACCCCTCAGGACCCCTCTGGACCCCTCTGGACCCCCTCTGGACCCCTCTGGACCCCTCAGGACCCCCTCTGGACCCCTCTGGACCCCTCGGGACCCCCTCTGGACCTCCTCTGGACCCCTCTGGACCCCTCTGGACCTCCTCTGGACCCCTCTGGACCCCTCTGGACCCCCTCTGGACCCCTCGGGACCCCCTCTGGACCCCTCGGGACCCCCTCTGGACCCCTCAGGACCCCTCGGGACCCCCTCTGGACCCCTCTGGACCCCTCGGGACCCCCTCAGGACCCCCTCTGGACCCCTCGGGAGCCCCTCTGGACCCCTCTGGACCCCTCTGGACACCTTGGGACCCCCTCTGGACTCCTCTGGGCCCCCTCTGGACCCCTCGGGACCCCTCGGGACCCCCTGGACCTCCTAATGGAACTGGTTTGTGGGGGCTCCTGCTGAAGAAGATTCCACCTTTACCCATCACCTGTGCGATCCCCAAAACTCGGGGAAGGAGGAACCACCCCTGAGCCTCGTGCCCCTTAATGGTGGAGACCCAGGTCAGCCCAGGTTCTGGTGGGTGTGGTGGTGAGGAGGGGACAGTGTAATCCCGCTGCCCCCTGGGCGGCACAGAGAAGGCCGGGCGGGCAGCGTCACCGCCATTATGGGTGGTTTGTAAGGGGAGAGTGGACACAGGCGTGCTTTCAATGTAACGTACAAACAGAAGAGAGACCATGAGCAAATACGGCCAAGACTTAAGGGCTGTCAATTCTGGGTAATAGAAATGGGGGGCAGTGCTACTGTTTTCCCTGTAATTTCTGTACTTTTCAAACTTCTCATAGCAACTAAAAATAAGAAAAAGAGGAGGGGGGAGCAGGTTGGGGGTGCAGAGCAGGCACTCGGGAGTTGAGGTGTCCGCAGCTGGAGGGCAGGCGGTGGGCTTCGGGGAGCAGGGTGGGAGCCCCCAGGTGAGGGCGCGCAGAGGGGCAGCGCGGCTGCACGTGGAGGTGGGAGAGAGCAGGGCGCGCAGGTGCCGGCGCAGGCCTAGGGGGCCCTGTCGGGGGGGCCCTGTCAGGAGCGCCCTCGGCCACAAGATGACCAGCGTCTAGAGCCGGCCTCAGGCGTGGTCTGGAAATGCGGTCATGCGTTGGCGCCTGCAAGGCCCCGATTGCCCACTGCAGCGCCTCAGCGCCCACGGCCAGAATTCAGTACTGGACGCCAGGGGTTCAGCATGTGCAAACCCACTGTTTGTGCATCCAGGTGTGTCTGCACGTGCGTATGGGCACAGTGTCTCTCTCTGCGTCTGCTCACAGCATGTGTGCACGCGTGTGCACAGCATGTGTGTGCAAGCGCACGTGTGTGTTCACAGTGCTGAGTGCACGGATTGTGGGGCCCAGTGCAGGCATGTTGCGTGTGCACAGGGCACAGGCGCGCACCCAGGGCCGGCTGGAGGCGGCCGGGAATTGCAGCCCAGGCAGGGAATGTGGAATGTGGGCCCTGGGCCCTGCCACCACCGCCGCGGCTGCCACTTCCTGCCTCCCCGCCCCAGGCCTGGCAGCAACGCATTCCTGTAGCTTGGAAGGATGCAGGGCTGCACCGTCCCCTCCTCCCGCAGCGCCCTACCCCCATGGGCCCACCAGAAGCTGCCTTGTGGGATCCCGCTAGGGGCCTGGGATGGCTGGAGCGTGGACAGTACTCGAGCGGGGCCATTCCTGGGACGTGGAAATCACCCAGGACGCTGTGCCTCGGCTACTGCTGTAAAACTGTCCTTTAGTGCTCGGGAGGGTGGGGAGTACTGCAGCCCGGACAAAGGTGCTGCCTGCAGGGCCGGGGGCGGGGTGGGGGTGAGGGGGTGGGGGGTGTGGTCTCCACTTGAGAGCCCTACCCCGAGGCCTCTAGGGGCTCACAGTCCTAAGGTAGGGCAGGCAGCCCAGTGCCCCTGGGAGCAAGCTGTTCAGGGAAAGCCCTTGACCTGTGCTGAGAAGACCTTGAGGGGGCTCACCCCACCCAGAAGTAGGGGTGGGAGAGATTCAAAGAGCCCCCTCGGAAGTGGGGGAGGCCCTACATGGTGTTAGGGGTGCACTGAGGCTGGGGTGGGCCGGGACCCCCTTAAATTACCCCCAGATAGCGTCAACATGCGTGGAAGGCTGGTGGGACTGTCTGTGGGCACATGTCACATGCAAGTGGAAGGCCTAGGCCAGGGGGCCTTGGGGCAGCACTGCCCATGGGGGGCCCAGGTGGGCAGAAAGGGTGGGCTTGCCAGCCCCCGTGAGATGAACCCTGGGCAGTTGTGCGTTCAAGTTCAGGTTCAATCACTCGTCCACTCTGCAACCTTGGGCAAGTGACTTACCCTCTCTGGGCCTTGATGAAGTACCATAACGGTTTTTCTACTGCTTACCGTGTGCCGGGCACGGTCTGCGGGTGTTAGGAACGTGCACCCAGTGCAGCCTCATGGTCAATGCCAGGAGGCGCTTCCAGTGCCACCGTGTCACCGACAAGGAGAGTGAGGCCCCCAGACCCAGGGACACAGTGGCAGACGTCTGTCTGGCAGGCACTGGGTGGGGTCCTGGAGTTATCTGTGGCACGTATCCTGGGTTAGTGTGCTCAATTCAGGCCCACCTGGAACCTGTGCATGTGACCTTATTTGGAAATAGGGTCATCAGATGTAATCAAGGTAATATGAGGTCAGGGTGGCCCTAAAGCCAGTGACTGGTGTAAGAGAGGTGGAGGCAAGTCTGAGGATGACGGCACTTTATTCAGACGCCGAGTTTTGCTGCAGCCCAGGAGGCCAGAACGGAAGGAGCTTCAGGGTTCTCGGGATGGCACAGGATTTTTATAGATGCAAAGAGCTTGGCTCCTATTGACTGGCCAAGGTGTGTCCATGTTGTAGGAGTGGGTTTAGGGCAGGTGGGCTTTATTTTGCACTGGGTCAGAGGCAGTGAACAGGGGGCTTGGTTGGCCATTGGGGCAGCTCCTGGGAGGAGATTTCAAATTTCATCAATAAAGAGGAAACTCATATTCCCTCCTTTTTGTGTTTTATGGGTTTGGGTTCTGAGGGGCCCCAAAGCTTTCTCTATACAATTTTATCTCCGGTGTCTTTATAAGGGCAGAGGAATTTGGACACAGAGACAGACACATGGACAGAGGAGGTGGCCATTTGAGGATGAGGCAGACATGGGATGCTGTGGCTGCAAGTGCAAGGAGCGAGGGCGGCCGGTGTGCCCCCGAAGTGGCAGGGGTGGGTGGGGGGGGCCTGCCCTGGACTGTCAGGGGTGCAGCCGAGCCCACTCCTTGCTCTCAGACTTCCGGCCTCCAGCGCTAGGAAACTGGCAGCCTCTGGGCTGTGGTGCTTTGCCCCCGTGGCCCCAGGAGCTCCTGCCCATGGGCGAGTTCGCTGCCAGGTCACGGCCTGTGCCAAAGGCTGCACCTCCCGCCGGGAGCGAGGGCACAAGCCCCAGCCACGCCCTGCTGGGCCGCCTGACCCGGGTGCTCCTGGGGGTTCTGGAAGGCGCTCCTGGGGCCCAGAGGGTGTGACGCTCCAGGTGAGGCTCCTCTGTCCTGGAACGTGGAGATCGGCCAGTAAGGGGGACCCCGGCTCCAGGAGCAGATGAAAACACCGGCCCTGCACTCCCGAGTTTCCCACCTCTGGGCACTACGGGGTGGACAGGGGGCTGACTCAAGAAACTCCCGAGGGCAGGACCCTGGAACCGGGTCCTTTCAAAGAGCAGGAAAATCTGGGCGGGGGTGGAACAGGGGGTTACCCTCTAGCCCTTTCCAAAGCCCTGTTGCCCCGGCCAGTGGCGGAGACCTGTTTGGATTTTCCAAGGGACGCAGGGCTGTTGGCGTGGTCAGTGCAAACCCCCACCCAATTCCAGTGCGCCCCGTCGCTGCTCCGTTGCCACAGCCCCAGGTCAAAGGGCCCGAGGCTGCGCGGCGGGTGGACAGGCCCGGGTCGCTGTGGCACGCCTGCCCGCGGCCCGATGGTGTCCCTGGGCCCTCAGCCTCAGGGGGACGCCAGCTCGTCAGCGTCACCTCTTTGGCATCCAAGCACTGGACACTGACCTGTGACACACCCTCAGACGCCTCCCGGTGCCTTATTCCTTTTTTGATTTTTGCCTTTTCTTTTGTCTCATCAAGTAGGAGGCTGAGAAGAAGGGACCATGCGCCCGGGGTTAGCACAGCCCCCGGGGGTCGCAGGTGCTTCTCAGACACTTGTCCTCAGACCAGCCCCGGACACCATGGGGCGCGTCGGGACCCTCGACCCTGCCCCGGGGGTACGCCAGCCTGTCCGGCCTCGACCTCCGCAGGTCCGCTGCCCCTAGACGGCCGTTTCCCGCAGGCGGCTTTGGCCCCATCGTGCAGCCTGCCCCTCCCGGAACGGGCTCCCGGCAGCAGCCTGGCTGGCGAGCGCGTGCAATGCTGAGGGCACGGCCCACCCAGGCAGACCCCCCAGGGGCTTGGTGGGGGGCGGGGGCCGGAGTGGGGGCCCCTCTCCCAGCTGCCCCTTTCTCTGGCCCTGCCCGGCACACAGGAGCTCCCTGGCGGGGGATGTGCTCGCTGTGCTCCCGCTTGGCAGTTCCCAGTTGCTGCCCTGTTTCTGGCGGGTGAGGCGAGCGGGTGGCCGGGCGCTGGGGTAGCCTGGGGGACCACGCACCCCATTCAGCACCGGGAGGTCAGAGACCAAATGGGAACGTCACCCCGACCCAATGGGGGCACGTCCAGCAGAGAAACCCGGACAGCCCTGGGCGTGGGGTCCCCAAGAGACCATCTAGCTGGCAGGGGCCCCCATGAGATTTGCTCCCGACATTGGGCCACAGGCTTGGGCGGTGGGGGCCTGGGGCTGTGTGTCAGGGAAACCCTCTTACGCTTCGCTCATCCCCACAGGCGGGGCTCCCCGTCCAGGTGCGGCCACGCAGCCAGGTGGGCTCCGTCCATTGCTGAGTGTCTTCAGGGAAAGTTAGAGGAGAAGACAAAGGCCACCAGGGCACTGCCTGGGGCAGAGGGGCCCAGGCCCCGCAGCCGGCGTGGAGATGGCAGCTGACGCCTCGATTTGGGAGGCCTCCTGGCCTCGGGACCACGAGACTGTCACTCCCGCGTCTCAGCCGGCCCCTGGCCTGGCACGTGCCTCGGCGGCCGGGAGCCCGACCAGACCCCATCAGGCCCCTGTGTCCCGGCTGGGTCCCAGGTGCTGTCACCTGACAGGGGCCACCGCTTCCTGTACGGTGAGTCCAACTTGCAGGGATTAAGGACGTGGGCTCCAGGCAAACACGCCACTGCAAACTGGGATGGGTGCTTGGGAGAAGCTTGAGGATCCGCCAAGGCAGCCGAGCAGCTTTTCAGGATTGCAGTAAGGCACGTCCCAGAGGTGTCCCAGAGCAGCCGGTCGCTGTAGCAAGAGGGACACATATGCGGCCGAAGGTCGTCTCTGCCCGAGGACCGAGGCTTCTTGTCGCAGTTCCCGGAGGGTCCAGCGTGCTTTGCCGGTACAGAGAGTTGGTGGTGGGGCTGGGCTGGAGGAGCTCCTCCTGTCCCCTGGGGATGGGCCGGCACTGTGTCACCGCCCTGCCCGAGGCCACAGACCAGCCAGCAGCTCCCTGCTGGGACACGGCTGAGCTATGGTGCCTGTAGCAGCGTCCAGCTGCTGGAGAGCCCCTTCCCGGCCTTTGGGGGGATGGCAGCTTGTGGAGTCCAGCCTGGTCTTTGGGAAGACGGCGGCGTGGGGAGCCCAGCCTGGCCTATGGGGGTACTTCCTTTCCTCCAGTCCCTCAGGTACGGCCCATTGCAGCCACCGTCACCCCCTTCCCACCCTGCTCCCCCCAAGCCCCTCTGGGAAACGTCCTCGTCACCTCCTCTTTCTAAAGAGCCAAATCTGCAGCCAGTGGCAGGTGGCTCCCACGGGGCCGTCTGCTGTGGGGGGAGGGGGCACCTCCCACCTCCACCTGGAGCCAGAACAAGTGTGCTCAGAGTGGCCAGGGGCGCAGATCCTCTGGGGGGGGCGGTGCCCCACCAAGCCTTGTAGTCAGAGGTGGGGGGGGGGGCCAGGGCAGGCGCGGCCTAACAGGGGGCGACTCTGAGCACCCTTCTTCGCTGCTCCAGCCCAGGGTGTGTGCAGCTGAGCTGAAGGCGGCCGCAGGCCGGGCCCCCCCAGGAGGTGAGGGGCGGGCTCCCTGCTCACCTGAAGGCTCCCGGGGGGGCGGTGGGGAGGGCCTGTGGCCGCCGCTTCCTTCCTTCGAGCTCCGCACCCCTTTGCAACAGCAGGAACAGCAAAGCGCCACGGGGGCTGGAGTGCTCCAGGGAAAGTTAAAAAACATTTTTAATATATACATGGGAAGACAGAGAGCGAGAACTCAGTGTTTAGGGCTTTTCTTGTAGTTTTGTTTAGTTGGGTGGTTGGATTTCCCCTTTGTTTCTATGTTTAACACTATTGAGGTATAAATGTGCTATAAATTTAGATAGGAGATAAATTGCTCATATCTAAAACGTACAGTTTGATGAGTCTTGACATAAATCCACCCCGGGAAACTATGGCTGCATTTGCAGGCATGAACACCCCGTGACCCCAACAGCTTCTGCGTGCCCCCGCCCCCCTGGCCTCACATGCCCCCACTCTGGCCTCACGTGCACCTGACCCCTTCCTCTGGCTTCACATGCCTCCCCCACGACCTCGCATGACCCCCCCAGCCTCATGCGACGCCCCCATCCCTCTGGCCTCACATGCCCTCCCCACGACCTCGCATGCCCCACCCCGGCCTCCTGTGACCCCCCATCCCTCTGGCCTCACATGTGCCCCCCGGCCTCACGTGACCCCCCAGCCTCGCATGAACCCCCCTCCAGCAAACGGGGAGCTGTGGATCGACCCACTGCCGTGCAGACTCTCGTGCATCTTTGAAGTTTAAAAATGGAATCGTGTCCTTTTTGCCTGGCTTCTTTCACCTTGCAAGGTTATTTGGACCACCATGCCTCTGTCCCCTCTGTCCCTTCTGTCCAGCGCTCAGCCCCTACCGTAAAGCTGCTGCACAGATATGTGGCTAAGGCGTACGCAGACATGCATTCCAGCTGCAAGGCTTGAGAGCCCCGGCTGGCCCACACCGTCGCCAACACTTGAGAGAGTGAGTCCTTCACACTCTAATGTGTGAAGGATCCTGTTTCCTTCCCTGACGACAACTGATGCGGAGCGTCTTCCCATGTGCTTCTCTGTTGCAGTGGCCCCTCCACATCTTTTGCTAATTTTCAGATTGTCTGCCTTCCTAGTCGTGGGTTTTAAGAATTCTTTCTATACTCTGGATACAAATCCCTTCTGAGATATATACTTTGAAAAAATTTCCTTCCAACCTATGTCTTATTTTTTCATCCTCCTAACGCTGTCTTTTGAAAAGCAAAAATTCTTCATTTGTAGAAGTCCAATTTTGCAGAGTTTTTTTAGATAAAATGTTTTTGATGCTGCATCTAAGAAATGTTTGCCTAGCTCAATGCTACAAAGATTTTCTCCTATGTTTTCTTATAGAATTTATCTAGTTTCAGGTTTTATATTTAGGTCTGTGATCTATTTTGAGATAATTTTTTGTGTATGGGGAGAGATACAGATCAAAGTTTCATTTTTAGGTCTATAGATATTCAATTGCTCTGTGCACTGTTTGTTTGAAAGGGTATCCTTTCTCCTTGGACTTGCCCTTTGCACCTTTGTTGAAAATCAGTTGCCCATATATATGTTGACCTATCTGTGGACATGCTATTTTGTTCCACTGATAGATTTGTCAACTCTTCAGCCAACACCACACTGTCTTGATTTAGCTTTATAACAAGTCTTGAAGTCAAATAAGATGACACCTCCAATTTTCTTCTTTATCAAATTATTTTTAGTTATTCTAGGTCATTTGCATTTCCATATGAATTTGAGAATCACCTTGTGAAATTCTACAAAAGAGCCTGATAGGATTTTGGGGAGAATTTACATTGTAACAATGTTGAGAATTTACATTATAACAATGTAACATGCTATATCTGTTTATGTAGGTCATCTCTAAATTCAGCATTATTTTGTAATTTTCAATACACGTCTTCCACATTTTTTGTAAGATCTATCGCTAAATATTTCATACTTGTTGATGGTATTTTTCAATTTTGGATTGTATTGTTCCTGTTTGCTAGCTGCTGGAATGCAATAGACCAGAAACAGAATGGCTTTTAAAAAGGAGAATTTAATAAATTGCTAATTTACAGTTCTAAGGCCAAAAAAATGTCCCAGTTACAAGTCTATAGAAACGTCCAATCTAAGGCATCCAGGGAAAGAATCCTTGGTTCAAGAAAACTGATGAAGTTCAGGGTTTCTCTCTCAGCTGGAAAGGCACATGGCGAACACGGTGTCATCTGCTAGCTTCTCCTGGCTTCCTGTTTCATGAAGCTCCCCGGGAGGCGTTTTCCTTCTTCATCTCCAAAGGTCGCTGGTTGGACTCTGCTTCTCGTGGCTATGTCATTCTGCTCTGCTCTCTCTGAATCTCCTTCATTCTCCAAAATATTTTCTCTTTTATAGGAGGACTTCAGAAACTTATCAAGACCCACCCAAATGGGTGGAGACATGTCGTCACCTAATCCAGCTTAACAACCACCCTTGATTAAATCACGTCTCCAGGGAGACGATCTGATTACAGTTTCGAACATACAGCAGTGAGTAGGGATTATTCTGCCTTTACGAAATGGGATTTAGGTTAAAACACAGCTTAGGGGACATACATCCTTTCAAACCAGCACATGTATCTTGCTAGTAAACAACGTAACTGGTTTCTATGTGTTATCTGTATTAACCTTGATAAATGTATTTATTAGTTCTAGGAGATTTTTTTGTATTTTTCATAAGATTTTCTACATAGTCTATCTGTTTTCTGTAAACAAAACATTTTGCTTCTTCCTTTCCAATCTGGAGGCCTTTTCTTTCTTTTTCTTGCCTTATGCACTGATAGACCCTCTGGTACAGCCGTGAACAGAAGTTGTGAAAGAGGACAGCCTCATCTTGTTCGATATTGGGGAGAAGGCTTCCGATCTTTCACCACCGAGTATGATTTTAACCACAGGATTTTCATTTTGGTAGATGCACTTTGTCAGTTTGTGCCCTTCAATTCCTAGTTTGCTGAGTGTTTTCATCATGAAAACATTTGTCAAATGTTTTTTCTGCATCTATTGAGAGAACCATATTAGGTTTTTCTTTTTTAGTCTGATAATGTAGTGCCACTTGATTTTCAAATATTAACCTAACCTTGCTTTTTCTGAGATAAATCCCACTTATTCATAGTGTATATATCTTTTTATAGGTTGATAGGTTTGGTTTGCTAGGACTTTGTTGAGAACTCTTGCATCCATATTTATAAGCGATGTTTTCTGTAGATTTTTGCATGTTGTTTCTTGTCTTTCTTGGGGATAAAATTCCAGGGGATGGGTTACCCCTGAGTGTCTGGAGGAGACCAACCAAGGAAGGCGTGGGGGTCATCAGACACGGCCTTGCCCCCAGCAGCAGCCCTGAGGCCTGTGGTGCCCTGCAGAGAGCTGAGGCCGGGAGCTGGCCTGCCAGTGGAGGGACCCGCGGGGAATGGGACCTGCAAGGCGCAGCCAGGGGAGCAGGCGATGAGGGCAGAGCCATACAAGCTGCCCGCTGCCCTGCTGGGCCTCCCTCCCCTCCCTGGGAGTGTCCTGCACTCTCAGGTGACCCTCAGCCGGCCTGGGCTTCCCCCGGCGCCCGCGCCCAGCCAGCTGAGTGTGGTCCCTGTGCACTGCCTCGGGGGTGCCCAGCGCAGCCCCAAATGCAGGACCCTCATCTGTCCCCATCCAGCCCTCGCAGCCCCTGCACTGCCCGAAGCCACTCAAAGCCGGGTGGCCCCAGGCGCAGCCCCCCTTGCTCCCCCTTAGTGCCTTGGGCTGGGATACGTGCTGCTTGCTCTGAAAATAGCCGACATCCAGGCGGGGTGAGGGGGCTGGGCTTTCTAAATCTGTCTCCGCTGACAGCTACTCAGACAAGCTGGCACTGCTGATGGAGGGTCGCAGGTCACCTGGCCAGCTCGCCCTGCAGCCCACTCCCACCCAGAAGCACAAGCTTCTAGAACGCATTTCTCAGCCAGCTCTGGGAGCAGCTGGGGACCATATCGTCCCTAACCCTGATCGGAGATGCCCTGTGCTGGGATAGTCTGAGCACAGGGCCACCTACACTGGCCCTCCCGGGACACCTGGTCAGCCTGGCCACCAAGCGCGTCCTTCGGTTCTGCGCCGTGGGGCCCTGACCGGATCCCATTCCTGCCCTGTGCTGGAGGCGCTGGCCCCAGGCGGCAGCCCTCAAAGGCTGGCCCTGCCTCCCTGCCCCGGGGCGGGGGCGCCTCTCAGGGCCAGTCCTGACCCAGGAGCAGCGGCGGCGCCAGCTGTGGTGGTGACCAGTGGCCCCGGCCCGGCCCCGGAGCCCACGGGGAGGACGACAGCCTGTGGGTTCCCAGAAGCTTCCTCTGGAGAAGAGGGTGGCAAGGCTGTCCCCGCCCGTGGGCACCTGCCACCCGCTCAGCTGGAGCCGCAGCCCAGGCGCGGCCCCACCCCCCCACCCCCGTGCTGCCTGCGCCGCGCCCGCAGCGTCCAGCGGCTCCCTCCAGCGCACGGGCAGGACTCGGGGAGCAGCCGCCCGAGGACACCCTGCTCTGGGTGTCCAGCGCCCCGCCCTCAGCTGTCCCCACCCCGCCAGGCCGAGGCCGTGTGGCAGGGCCCGCCTAGGGGCAGGGACGAGGTTCTGCTTGGACAGGTGGCCCAGCCGGAGGGCAGCTGCCCGCAGTGTCCGGTGACAGCAGGACCGGGGGCGCCCGCTGGGAGCAGTGGCCTGTTTCTGGCCCCCTACCACCCTCACCATCCCCCCGAGAGGCCACCCATTTACAGAGTGAGTCAGGCCCGCAGCCGGGCGGGGGCCAGCCCCTTCTCGGATCTGACTCAGCGAGCAGGACGTTTCTGGGAGGCGCACGGGTCCCTCCTGGGCACGGACCCTGCAGGCGCCCCACAGCCTGCCCTCCCCACGCTTGGGGGGCCCATCTGGGGCGTCCCAACCTCTGGGCTGAGTGTTGACGGGAGCTGCTCCCGAACAGGGGCTCCCTGGGGACGGCCAGGACCCCCAGGTTGGCCTCCAGCCTGAGATCTGGGCTCCCTGCCGGCCACAGGTTTCTGAAGAAACTTCCTTAGGAAACTCGAGAGCATCCCCAGTTTCCTCTGTTCCCAGAACTGGTGGGGGCAGCTGCCTCGAGGTGAAATCAGCAGCCTTGGGGCTGCCCTGGGCTGTGGACGGGTTGTTCCCACAGCGACTGTGACCCCAGGCTGGCCAGCAGCCCCATGTGCCTCAGTCCCCCGGCCATAGCAGGACGAGTCTTCCCTCTCCTGGACCTGCCCCTGGCCCCCATAGCCAGGTTCCCACGGCGGCCTTCCCTTGGCCCCAGAACCTTCCAGAGAGAACAGGCCAAGGCTATCAGATCTGAGTGGCCTGGGGACGACCCACCCTGGCTGCACTAGACATTCGGGGCCCCTTGAGGGGGCTGAGGCCAGGCCCAGTTCCGTGGGGTGGGGGGTCCAGCAGGGGTATGAGAGCCTCCAGATGCCCTGTGGACCCAGGGGCAGGAGCGGCAGTGCCCGGGACCATTTGGTGCGCTCTGGGCAGGTGTGGGCGGGAAGGCCCCTCCACTGTGCACAGCCACCTGGACCAGCCTTCCGCTGCCCACCACCCTCTACTGCAGCTGAGGCTCCTGTCCCCACTGGCAAAGGCCCAGCCAGAGCTTTTGATGAGCTGGGGTCTTATTTTCAGCTCTTGTTAATAAACAACCCGGTTGCAAGCAAAATCCAAATGCTTTCCGAATCAAAACCTGCTAAGCACTCAAAATACCTCCCGGATGATTCTTGTCCTCTTCACGCCCTGGTGGCAGAGAAATGGCGGGAGGGGGCCTCGGGCAGCTCTGCAGACAGGTGACCTCCACAAAATGCAGCCCAGCCTGGCCCCGGGCTCAGGGGTGCGTGTAGATGGGGTGGGTGTGGAGAGGGGCCAGGGGACCAGAGCTGGGTACTTGGCTGCCCCTCCTCGGCTGCGCCCTGGCTGCACCCCACGCTTGCCAAGCCTCGGGCTCCTTAGGACGACGGCGTCCATGCTCGCCATTGGAAGGGAGGTGCGGCGGGCCTAAAGCCCTGCACCCAGTCTTGCACGAGCACAGGCAGGCCGGGCCAGGAGCTCAGGTGCTGGCACACGCGTGTGAGCAGGGTGGGGGGCCGACCAACACCAAGGCACCCTCTCGCCTTAGCGAAGTGCCCAGAGCGCAGGAGTGACGGGTCTGTGCGGGGGGGTGGGGGCGGCGATTTTGAAAAGCACAGAGGGAGCTGCTGCTTCTGAGCTGGACTCTCCCCGTCTCTACCCTCTCATGGTGCACCACCATTCGTCCATGCAAGGCCCTCTTACTCTAATCAGCTAACATTTAATAATGTAACGAGCGCCCGAGGCCTGCCCACAGGCCAAGAACTGGACCAAGAACAGCCAACTGCTCCCCGCGCCACCCCACCGGCCCCGGGCAAGGCCACCTCCGGCCCAGACTGCATCTTCCCTTTCTTTTCCGTTTACGTCTCCTCAAGTACACACTTGTGCCTAGAGACGTGTGCCGGCCTTGCTGGCCTCCGCATGCAGAGAGGGCCACGCTGGGTGCCTGATGGGCCTGCCCGAGGAGCGTCCGGATGGAGCCCGTGGCTGGTCACACGCATGCAGATCTGTGCGGGTCCCCCGTGTGCTCGCCCACCCCAGCTGCCCTCCTGCCTGTGGCCCTGGACCGGGTGTCTCTTGGGTCCCTGGCCCGCAGAGCTGCTGTGAACCCCTTGCCCTTGGCTGCAGGGCTCATATGCCAGGCAGGGAACTGTCATGCACATGGCATGGAGACGTTTGGTGTCACAACAAAGTGGCCAAGCTCTCCCTGGGACTGGGTGACAGACCATGGAATGCCAGGCTCCTCAGCGGGGGCCGGACTGGGGGATGGGGCATGTCCTCTCTCCGTGCTTGGTCGGCCGCACTCTGGCCTGCGTCCCGTGCCCTGCACCCCTTCTCCTGCTGGGTGGTGTCGTCAGTCACAGCTCTGTCCTTAGGTACTTTGCCTGCCAGTTCTCAGTGTCCACGCTCTCCTCCCAGGTGGCCTATGCGTGGCCCCTGGTGGCCCACAGATGCCTGCCTGGTGTGTCCTTTCATGGGGCTCGGTGCTGGGTGGCAAGCCTTGCTCTGCAGCGTGAGCCGGGATTTCTTTGGTAGAGAAATGGTTTCCAGGCAAGATCGCCAGTAGCAGGCCCTGAGCCCGAGGGAGCCTCCTGGGGGCGTCACCATTCTCACAGAGGCTGGGAGGGGCCTCAAGGGACACCCCAAAAGAACAAACCACCTGGCTGGGCCCAAACGCCAGGGCTCCTCTCATGGGGGGCAAACAGTGACCCCCAAAAAGGCACGTTCCAGGCCTCACCCCGCCCCAGGGAAACGGGGCCTTCACAGAGTTACGATGGGCTCAGGCTGCAGCAGGATGGACTCAAAACTCAAGGGCTGGGGTCATTAAAAGAAGAGAAGACAGACAGACTGACAGACAGAGGGGAGAAGGCCGTGGCAAGTGGAGGCAGAACTGGACTGCTGGGGCCCTTGGAGGCTGGAAGAGGCCAGGAGCCGGTTCTTCTCAGAACCTGTGGGCGGAGCCAGCCCTGTCCCTGCCCCACACGGCGGAGGCGGGGCTCCAAGGCTCCCAGCCGCTGTCACGGGGGCCAAGGGAGGCTCACACGCCCCCCACAGACCCGCTGCCCCACCGCCCCCACGCCCAGGGTCCCGCCCTGCCTCCGCCCCTGAGAGCCCCCTGAGACAGCCTCTCCTCTGGGCGTTTCAGCAGGAAGGAGACAGGCAGGACCCAGGGCCCCAGCCTGGCTGAAGGAGCAGATTTAAACTGTAGGTCGCGGTGTGGACGATCCGCTGGAGGATTAATCAGCCAAGAAAAGGCCCTTGGACCCTGGCTCCTGTGCGGCCCTCTCGGGGTGGGGTGGGGGAGTCTGTGGACACAGCAGGTGGCCCCTCTGGAGCTAAAATGGAAGCTTGGCTGGGCAGAGAGGCCGGCCTGGGGAGTCCCCTTCACCCCCAAGAAGTCGAGGCTGCCCAGCTGCTCCTGTGGGACAGACCTCCAGACAGACTGCCACGGAACCCTCATGCCAGGGCTGGACCTTGCAGGGAGGGCGACATGCTTCCTTCCGTGTTCACACATGGGCACACGCATGTCCACGCGTGACTGTAAACACACTTGCACACACTTGATGTCCTGGGGGGCTCACGCAGCGCTCTCCAAATGTACGCTACAAATGGATGAGTCAGGAGTGCAGAGCTGTCAGCCACTCTCTAGGCACCATAAAGTTGGGGACACACGCAGCCCATCAGAGCTGGGGGGCAGGGACTGCTAGTTCCCCATTCCGTTCAGGTAACTCTCCCTGGCCAACGGCTGGCCCTGAAACCAAAGTGAGGAAAGGGAAGAGGCCATCCCTCTAAAAGCGAGGCTTGGAAATCCATTGCCACCACTGCTGGACCCCACCATAGGGAAATGCCATGGAGCAAGCAAGGGGGCCATGGAGCAAGGAAGGGGGTCACCGCCCTTGGGTTTTACCCCAGAAAGCTCCTGTCCTAAGCACTGCTCTCCTCCAGGGGCTCTGCTTCCAGCTGCTCGGGAGCTGGCACGGGGTTTACCGAGACCCTAACACTTCAGGCTCAGGGTCGGTGCCTACTGCCCCACTCAGGAGATGCAGGGCTGGCACTCTCCAGGAACTCGGTCCCGGGTCCAGGGCCCCACCAGGGACGTGTTGGAGACCCATGCGGCCACAAGCCCTTCGAGTGGCGCCCTGTCCTCTGGCTGCTCAGCCGTTCACACTGGCGCCTGGATGTGGCATTAGACCTCAGAGCCAGAAGGGTCTTTTAGGAAATGTAGTTCAGCCTGTGCTGTACCTCCTGACCCCAAACGAACATTTGGGATCCAATGTGCTCTGGGGATCGCGTCCCCTGCAACCCATTGAGTGAGCAGACGTGCAGATCCAGGAAAAAGGAAACAGTTTATTTTGGAGTCCACACGGAGTTGTTGCTGTGGTGACCGCTCTTACTGACTCTTCTTCCCAGCCCCTCTGCAAGGGCTAAGGGGACCCAGCGACTAAATGCTCCAACCCACTCCTGAGTACGGGAGCATGGGAGATGCGTGAACTGGCTGCCGCTGTCCTGCTTTCCAACCCGAGGGAATGCCAGCCCTGGGGGAGCCCAGGGGGCAGCAGGTGGAAAACCCACAGTGCAGCCACAAGGGGCCCCCATCCCGCCCTCTCGCCTCCCCAGAAATGGGAACCTGCTTGTGTGACTTGCAAAGCCACCAGTGTAGCCATCCTTGTGGGCGCCAGGGTTGGTGGCACTGCTGGCTGCTCCAGCTCCAGCCTCCTGGGGCACCACATTGCGAGAACAGTGCCCCCCTAAATTCATGCCACTGAAAACCCAGAAGTTGGCCTGAATTGGAACTAGGGTCTTGGCAGATGGACTCAGTTCAGATGAAGCCAGACTGGATAAGGTGGGTGACGTCCAGAGACTGGGGTCCCTGGAAAGGAGGGAACCAGAGGCTGGGATGCTGCAGCCACCAGCCCAGGGCTGCCAGGAGCACCTGGGAGCCCCCAGGAGTGGGAAGCAGCAGCAAGGAGCACCCCCTGCACCTGGACCCCCAGTTCAGAGATGGAGGGGACAAGTCTCTGTGACCTTAGGGCCCTCAGTGGGTGATGCTCTGTTATGGCAGACCCAGGAAACCCATGTGGGCTGCACCCAGAGCACACAGAGCACACACCTGCATACGGAACAGACACAGGCACATGGAGCAAATACGAGCACATGGAGTATACATGTGTACACAGCACACACATGCAAACAGAGCACACATGAGTACACATGAGCACATGGAGCACATATCTGCACACAGAACAGACATGAGCACACGGAGCATGCATGAGCACATGGAGCATGCATGAGCACATAGAGCACACATGGAGCACACATAAGGACACAGAGCACACATGAGCACACATGAGCACATGGAGCACATATCTGCACATGGAACAGACATGAGCACATGGAGCACACAGCACACAGAGCACACATGGAGCACACACAAGTTCACAAAGCATGCACAAGTACACAGAGCACACAAAGCACATAGAGCACACTTGGAGCATGCACAAGCACACGGAACACACACATACGCACACGGAACACACATGAGCATCCATGGGCATGCATGAGCTGTCCCCAGAGCCCAAGCACTAAGCAGTACCCCAGCCCAGCAGCCCCTCCTGTGAGCCCCGTGGCAGAGGCTTGGCTCCCAGGCCAGACACCAGTCCCTTGGGCTTTGTTGTGTCCAGACCTTCCTGACAGCAGCCCTGGGAGGGGGTTGGCGGGCACCCCTGGGAAAGGGCAGCCTGAAAAGCCATGCCTCAGAGCCACGCCCCATCACTTTAAAAGCCAGACTGTTGCTGTTAGGTGAGAGAGAAGCGCTGCCTGCAAACCCTGGACAACTCCCAAGAACTGGAGGGGACATCTTTTGTCTCTTGGCTCCTCCCTGACCCAACTCAGGCCCAGGACAGAACCGAGAGGAGCGATTCCCTGAGTCCCAGTACAGCGAGGGCTCTCCACAGAGGAGGAACTCAGACGGCCCCCTGCTCCTCCCAGCAGCAGGACTCTGGGGTGCTGGTTGCCATCGCCCTCCAGCCCTGGTCACAGAGCTCGGCGTCTGCCACTCTGCCTGGCACAGACCCCCAGACATGGACCCACAGATGTGCTGCCTGGCTGGGGACTCGGGGCAGATCCAAAGCCGGGGCCAAAGCCCCCTCCGGAGCCCGCACTCCTCTCTGAGCCTCTGCTGGGCACTGAGCCCCCAGGGTCTCCTCCCTGGACTGAACGGCCGCTGCCATCAGCAAGTTCCAAATCACAGCCCACGCCACAAAGCAGGGGTGTCCTGGATGGGGTGGGGTGGGGGCCTGGGGGCAAAAGCTCGTAGCTCCCCGTTTGCAGACAGCACCCCGTCTGTGGTATGGGCCTCAGTTCCCTGGGCTGCTGGGACAAAGTCTCAGAAACTGGGGCCTGAAAGAGCAGACATGTCTTCTCAGTCATGGGGCAGGCCAGGCCAGGCTGTCCCTGAGGGCCGGAGGGAGCCCCACCCACCCACCCCGCCAGCCTCGTGGGCTCCGGCCATCCTTAGGAGGAGGAGAGAGGCCAAGGGGCAGAAGGGCCAGGGCTGCCTGCGGGGGGCAGCTACAGGTGGGGCTGGGAGTAATTCTGTCTGGGCGCTTCCATTCTCCCAAGGGCATTGGCTCGCGGATGGGATGGGGTGACAGGGGGTACACAGAAGGAGAAGGTGTGTTAGGCCCTGGGGTCAGAGAAGGTGCTGGGCCCCAGGTGTGGGGTCAGAGGAGGTGCTGGGCCCCAGGGGTGAGGTCAGTGGAGGTGCTGGACCCTGGGGGTGTGGGTCAGAGGAGGTGTTTAGCCAGGGTGCCCAGGGTGGGCAGCTCCTCCTGAGTCCAGCCTCCAGGAGCACCCTAGGCCTCCCCAGTATAGGACAGGGCAGAGTAACGCAGGGCTCAGGCCTCTGCCAGGGACAGTGCCCAGTGCTGGGCCCTGGATCCTGACTTCCGCTGAAGGAGAGGGAGGATGGCTGGGCAGGCGGGGGTTGTACGGCCAATGCGCAGGAGGTCTGGGTTCTGCTGCCTGGTGGCTGAGGCGGGTGGGCAGGAGGTGGGAAGGGCCGTGGTGGGTCCTGGAAGGGACCTCTCAGCAGGAGGCAGGCCGAAGGGAAGTGTGGCGAGCCATCTCGGCGGGCAGTCAGGGTCAGTTGCAGCTGCCCAGACACCAGCTCTGGCTGGCCCGAGCATAAGAGAAATGGAGCAAGAGAGACCCCCACCCTGGCCTCTCAGAGAAAGGTGTGGCCAGCATACTTGGAAAGAGGGCTCCCTGGGGAGGGATCCCTGGGGCCAGCACTTCATTCCCCCACAGGGCTTCAACCCACAACCCCAGGGCCCACCACCCAAATGCCTGCCAGGAAGCAAAGGGGCTCACAGGGGCAGGTTTCTCTCTCCTCTTCAGACCCCACGGCTGCTCTCCACTCTGCCCTGGCCCACACCACTCCCCCTCAGCAGCCCCCAGCCCCTCTGGCATTGACACCCCTCCCCGGGCAGCCCCCAGACTCTCTGGCTCAGGGGCCCCTCCCTGGTGCTGGGGATGGGAGAAGAGGCCAGGGGACACGGGGCACCGCTCAGGCAGAGCCTGTCCAAGGGCAGTGTGAGAATCTGTGGGCTGATGCCAGAATGTTCTGCTGCCGGGGAAAGGTTCTGCCCCTGTGCCCACGCTCAGCCGACGGCTGGCCCCAAAGGCCCAAGGGCCCAGTGCCTCTCCCACCGGGCCAGCCTCTCCCACACGCAGGGGCATGCCCAGGTGAGGCTGAGAATGAGGACCGGCCTTCCTTGTCATCAGCCTGCTGGCCCTGCCGGAGGGTGCCGGTGCTCCCAGGCTGCAGGCAGGCAAGCAGAGCCGGGAAGCTGGTCCCCAGCAACCCCCCGTTTCTTGACAGAGAAGTCCGCGGCACGGTGATCCTCGAAGCTGCCTTTCTCTCCCTCCTCAGGCCTGATGACCCAGAAACTGCACATCCCAACGCGAGGAGTCATCCAAGGCGAGGTGACCGTGAAGACCTTATCAATCTCCAAAGACGAAGCTGGCGCAGCGTACCTGGCCGTCCGTGATAAAACCTATCTCCGACAATCTAGCATGCAGGAAAGAAAGACCAGGCCAGGGCAAGGGGACCACGCACGGAGCCCAGCGCGGACCTCGCTCTCCGACTTCCCCCGGAGGTGCTCTTCTTCCATGCGCAGGCCGGGACCTCGGGCAAAGCACTTAGCCTCTGGGACCCGCATGTCCGCAGTCACAAGAGGACAGCACCGCGTGCACACACGTCCAGCCTGTGAAAAGTCACTGCTTGGAGGTTTCGGTGGCTGCTGCCCATATTGGGCCCTGCTGATGAGTCCCCACAGCTCCAGGTTCTAGGGTCTTGATATTGGTTTATCATACTCAGCCACAACCAGCATTTTGGGAGCCGTGCAGTGGGGGAAAGAGGCGGAGGGGACTCTGAGATCTGTTTTCCAAGATGGTATCTTTTTTTTAAAAAATATTTTTATTGAGAAATCTTCATACACATACATTCCATATATGGTGTACAATCAGTGGCTCACAGTATCACCACATAGTTGTGTATTCATCACCATGATCATTTTTAGAACATTTGAATCACTCCAGAAAAAGAAATAAAAAGAAAAACTCATACATCCCAAACTCGTTACCCCTCCCTCTTACTGACCACTAGTATTGCAATCCACCCAATCTATTTTACCCCTTATCCCCCACATTATTTTTTATCCTTATTGTTTTACTCATCTGTCCATATGCTGGATAAAAGCATCAGAACCAAGGCTTTCACAATTACACACTCACACTGTGAAAGCTATATGGTCATACAATCTCTTCAAGAATCAAGGCTGCTGAAACACAGCTCAACAGTTTCAGGACCCCTCCTCCACTCACATGAACACACCATAAACTAAAAAGGAATACCTGGGCGGGGCACGGTGGCTCATCGGGCAGAATTCTCGCCTGCCATGCCGGAGATCCGGGTTTGATTCCCAGTGCCTGCCCATGCAAAAAAAAAAAAAAGGAGTTATCTGTATAATGCGTAAGAATAACCTCCAGGATAACCTCGCAACTGAATGAAATCTCTCAGCCGCTGACACTTTACCTTGTCTCATTTCTCTCTTTCCACCTTTGGTCAAGGCTCCCCAGGAAGGTCTCTTGCCTGTTTCTGTCCATACTTTCTTTCTCTGCTCATTTATTCTTTACCTGCTGGGACTAACACCTCACCTGGGTTCAAGCCACAGGAATGGCCTGGCCGTCTTGGAGGTTACAGCCCACCATCCAGATGCCTCCCCGGATCCTGCCCAGGAAGTCTGGGGAGAGAGCAAAGAATGGGGCACAGCCGAGATGAGGGGGTTGATGCAATGGCTACCAGGAGTCTTGGGGAGAAGGCTCTCGTGGTGCTGGCAGAGGCTCGGTGACCCTCCTGACGCCTCTGCTAACTGGCACTCGCTAGAAGACCACAATGTCCTCAGGCACGATCCCTACTGTCGTGTGCACCCTGTAGGGTACCGAGAAAGTGGGGCTGCCTGCCAGCCCCCGGGGCCTCTGCACTGGGACCTGTGCACCCGGCAGCAACTTGCCCCCAGGGTACCCTCTGTCTGCGCAACTTTTGGGACCCTGGTGCCCCCTTACCGCCTCCTTGAGTGCACAAAGGAAATGCAGACAGATTTTAGCAGAAGCCCAAACCCAATGCAGTCAGACAAAGAATGGGACATTGGGCAAAAAGCACAGGACATGTTCCAAAGTCTGAAGTGGAAGAAGTTTTGGGGTCCACTTCACTACTTTAGATTTATACACAGCCTGGCCCCCTTCCCATGCAAAGCGGTGGCAGAAAGCTTCTTCACAATGAGAGACTCTGACGGGGAGAGGGAGGGGCCATGGGAATGCGCTTTCACACCCAAGATGAGCGCGCGACCTGTGATCCTATTGCCCCACTCCCTGGATGTGTTCTGGAAGAGTGTAGAAGCCTGGGCTCCAGCCCCTGGGGAAATGGTGGGGCAGCCCCCCACCCCAGCGGCCACCAGGGCTCAGAGCCCCTTTAGTAAGGGGAGCGTTCAAAGACTGCTGTGATAGGGAATTCATAGATTCCCTACACATGGATTTGCAGCGAGCCGGGCTGACTTGGGCTTTGGAGAGTGTGCTCAGTCCCCAGGATGCTGAAGCACTCGGGTGACCTTGCCCTTTCCTCTGCTGCCTGTGGCGAGGCCATCCACTCAGCACAGCTGCTCAGCGGTGGCTCCCGACGAGGAGGCACCAGGCGCATGTCCTTTCCCAGCTGCTGGTACTCAGACAGGGTGCAGGCACTGCAGCCTCCGGAGATGGGCATCTTTGGTGGGCACAGCCCACCTTGGGGCCACCAGGTTCCCGGAGGCCTGGAGGGGAGGGAGTGAGAGCCTCATGAGGGCGGAGCCGAGGCAACCAGGAGAAGAGGGGCAGAGGGAAGGGTTGTGCAAGTCTGGGCCGCTGGCCCTTGCTCTGCTCCCAGCCAGGGGGTAGATGCTGGAGAGGGCTGTGTGTTGCAGCCCAGATCGGGTGTGGCCAACTGAAAGGACAAACAGGAAGGCCTTTTACCTGCCTGGAGCATAGTCAGGGTTTCCTAAGGGGTGACAGCATCAGGAGTCCCCTAGGACAGGCAGTTTTTGTTCCTTGTCTCGAGTCTCCTGTGCTGGTGACGTCAAAGGGCGTACGACATTGGCCGTGGCCCTGGATAGGGTGGAGAGGGAAGGGGAAGTGGCCGCCAGCGTGGGGGCTTCCTGGACAGCAGCGCCCGGCGCCCGGCGCTTAGGCTGCCAGCTGGGGCTCAGGCATTCCCTGGCTATTCCAGCTCTGTCCACCTTCGGATAGGGCTTTGCTTCTGACAACTTCCAGGAATGGGACTATTTTTTCCTGGCACAGCAGAATAAACAGGATTAATAGAGAGGGCTTAGAGCACAGGACAAGCAGGAGCCATATGAACCCGGGCCCCGAGTGAGTGCCAATACAGGCAGGTATCAGTCCAGATCCCCGAAGGGTGGGTGCTGGGCTGCTTCAAGGGGTGAAATGCTTGTCAGAGAAGCAGGGGGTGGCGAGTGCCCTGCAGGCCTCAGCGGCGGCCTGTACCGTCACAGCCTCGCAGACCCAATCGGATGCCTGACCACAGCCCACATGACCTTAAGCCAAAACTGGGGTTCAGCTGACACAGACTCCACAAAACCCAGTGTCCTATTTACATCAACAGAAAAGTCCCCTCATAGCAGGGTAAACATTTATCTTTCGGGCCATGAAGTCCTACAGCTGTACCCCGGCCCCCGGCCCCTTCTGCACTGTGCGGCAGCAGACTGGAGGTGGGGAGGGAGGGGTGCCAGCGGCTGCCTGGGTGTAGCTCCGGTGCACACTCTCACACCCACATGGCAAAGGCCTGATGCGGGTTTGGATGGCAAATCACCACCCAAAACGTGTCATCTGCTCCGGGCACTGGGAGGGAGCACTGCCATGCTCAGACTAGGCATATGCCCAGCTCGCTCTCCTGGGCACCGTTTGCTTGAGAACCTGGCAGAGGCCACCCCAGGGGAGACCACATCTTGGAGGGGCAGGCAGTTCCAGGACGCTGCTGCTTCAGAGGTTCTCCTCTGTAAAGGCACTTTTCAGGGATGCTGGGCGCTCTCATTTGTGGCCCACTTCCTGAGAGGATGCAAGGGGCTGGAACAGGGGTCACAGGGCTGCTGGAGATTGGTGTGGTCAGCAGGGAAAGGAAAGCACAATCCCCACCCCACCCAAGACAGACAGGCGGGGACTGGGCCTGCTGATGTGCCAGGAACATAATGAAAAGGACCAGCTGTGTGTGTGTGTGTGTGTTGGGAAGCAGGGAGTGCAGGGAGCCCCCATTGTGGGGCGCGTGAGGGGAGGGAGGAGGCAGTAGGGCAGGCTCAGCAAGCGAGAGCAGAATGCCCAGAACACGTGCATCTGGGGCAGTGTAGGGCTGCCCTGAAGCCACCAGCCCAGCCTTGGAAGGACGCACGGGATGCACAGGGGGCGGGTAGTGGAGGGGGGGCTACAGTTCTAGAACCCAGAGTGAGGATCCAGAAGTCCAGGGGACCATATCACAGGGTTGGGGGGGGGGGGCGGGTCACATTTCAGAAACAGAGCACAGACATGGTATCCTTGTGCCTCGGCTCCCAGGAGACCATTGGGTAGAGTGGGGTAGAAGTCCCGGGGTCTGGGCTGATGGAACACTTGAGCGCTCCAGGAACAGGCCTTGGGGCCCTCTCACCCCAGCGTCCACTGTAGGGGCATGACTGCCAGGGTAGGCTCCTTGAGGAGCAGGAAAGGGACTCTGTCCTCCCCTCACACCCCTGAGGGTGCTTTCTGGAAGAGCTGGAAGAACATGGAGGCCTCAGCTCCCAGATGGGCTACACCCCACATGCACCTGCATGTACATATACACATGCAGACATGTACACATGTGCTACACACACTGCACGTTATGCAAGGCCACATACACATGAGCTATATACACTGCATGTACATGCAGACAGCTACACATGCACTGCACACACTGCATGTACATGCAGACATGTACACATGCATTACATACACTGCGTGCATATGCAGTCACGTACACATGCACTACATACACTGCATGTACATAGACACCTACACATGCACTGCATATACTGCGTGTACATGCAGACACCTACACATGCACTACGTACACTGCGTGTACATGCAGACACATACACATGCATTACATACACTGCATGTACATGCAGACATGTACACATACACTGCGTGTACACACACAGCCATGTACACATGTACTACATACACTGCATATAATACACGGTCATGTATACATGCACTACACACACTGTATGTATGTGCATAGCCACGTACACACACAGAAACATACACATGCACTACATACACTGCGTGTACATACAGACACCTACACATGTACTACATACACTACATATAATACATGGTCACATATACATGCACTACACACACTGCATGTACATGCACAGCCGCGTACACACACAGCCATGTACACATCACTAGATACACTGCTTGAACATGCAGACACGTACATGCATGGTCACATACACACACAGTCACATACACATGCACTATATACACTGCATATACATGCACGGCCATGTACACATGCACTACACATACTGCACATACATGCACGGCCACGTACACATGCACTACACATACTGCACATACGGACATGGCCACGTACACATACACTACACTCACTGCACGTACATGCAGACATGTACACATGTACTACACACACTGCATGTACATGCACGGCCACATACATGTACTACATAAACTGCACATACATGCATGGCCACATACACATGCACTACACACACTGCATGTACATGCAGACATGTACACATGCACCACACACACATGTACATGCAGACATGTACACATACACTACACACACATGTACATGCAGACACGTACACATGCACTATACATACTGCACATGCATGCACACATGCACTACACACCATATATGACACATTCACATGCATTACACACTGCACATTTATGCACATGTGTATACATGCAATACACACATGTGCATGCAGACCACACATGCATACACATGCAGCATGCATGCATGCACACTCAAGGCATCCCAGGCTTCACTTACAGGCAAGCTCACAGCTCAATGGGGACACAAAGGCCCGACCAACCTCAGGATGCTCACTTCCTGCCCCCTGGGCAAAACAACCCCTGAACAAACCTCTGCCATCAGGGACGCAGGCTACCTATGTCCCAGTTTCCCTATATAACCACTTTCACAGAACCTCTTAGTACATGGAGGTAAGAAATTTCACTCAAACATGAGAAACAGCCTCTACTCTCATAATTGGAGGAAATGTGTTTAAATGTCAAACTCTAGCACTAAAATTCTGGAAAACTGATTTCTCTGACCCAGGAGGGAGAAAGGGAGGACACTGATTTGTCAAGGAGAAAGTGAAATGATCCAAACACGATCTATAAAGGCAGGTTGTAGTGACACACCTTATAAAAGTGTTCCATGGCAACAGTTCCATCCATGTACAGTGCTGGGCCTTGAGAGAAGAGCCTCAACCCCCAGAACAAAGTATTTCCTGGGAATCTCCTGCCAGCATGAGGAGACCACATGACACTGCCCCAAACCAGTGTTTTTCAAGCTGCAGCAGCACCTTATTCTCCTCTATTAGAGCTCAGTCTAAAAAAGAAAGAAAAGGGGAAAAAGTGCAGCCCTTCCGCAGAGGATGCACCTCTCCCCTCTGCGTCCTCTTGCCCTGGGGGTAGACGTCCAGGCCTGGAGCAGGAGAACCTGTCCTGCCCCCACCCTGGCTTGTTTCCACGATGTGAGAGTGAGGGAACAGCTAGGTGATTCTTAGAGGGTGAGGCTGGGCCATCCCGTACAACCAGGGCAGCGAGGTGGGAGCAAAGGCTATGGAAACTGATACACAAGTCCTGGACAGAGCCTTTTAGAACCCATTGTTTTTAATATTGATTAGTCCACATCTCTCCCTGTTCTTCTAAAATGTTATAATATGGGCGGGCAATGGCGGCTCAGTGGCAGAGTTCTTGCCTGTCATACCAGAGACCCCGGGTTTGATCCCTGGTGCCTGCCCATGTGAAAAAAAAAAAAACAACAACGTTATAATACGACCAGACAGCACTGTTGGTTACCAACAGGTAGGGGAAGAAAGTAACTGGTGGGTGACTCGTGCAGCTCCATGCCTCACAGAGCATTGTTTGTCTGCTCTCCCTCACGGGGTATGCTGTCAGTCTTTCCTGCCTCATGGGGCATTCTGTCTGTCCTAGCGGCTTCCCTTCCCTCCCTCCCCCATCCTACAGCCTGCTGGAGGCACCCAGCAGAAGGTGCCCATCTTCCTGCTAAAGGGATTTATACTGCTCATCGGAAACCTCTGAGCATGACAAGGGCACACCCAAGGACATGGAGCCAGTGCAGCATCAGGACGACGGGCTGCAGAGACCCAGGTTTTAATCACAGCTCTGACACTTGCGCTCCCTGACCTCTAGGCTCCTCACCTCCAGCTGGCCGTGAGGCAGGGGAGCTGGGAACTGCCCGAGAGGCACGCACTGTGTCCTGTGGGACCTTGCACCCTGCAGCTTCATCGCAACTCTGACCTAACAATGCTTTCAACACAATGCGGTCTCTCACATCCAGGGCCAGTGCTTCCTTTACAGAGAGCCCAGGACCCCCAGTGGGGGGTGAGGGGGGGAAACGACAACCCCAGTGACTCCCAGAAGTTGCTTTCAAAATGGAATTTTTCTGTACTATTGATCAAAATTTCAAAGTGGGAAAAGTTCCAGGTCAAGATGGCAGCTTAACAATGTGCGTATTTTAGTTCGTCCTCCAGAACAACTACTAAATTACCAGAAACAGTACAGAACAGCTCCTGGGGCCACGTCAGTGACCAGACACACAGCATATCCCAGTCTGGACCAGCTGGACTGGCTGTGAGCACCCCCCAGAATGGTGAGTTCCCAAAGCTGCGGCGGCCAGTGCCCCTCCCCCACAGGCCACTTCCCAGAGGGGAAAGGAAAGGACTTTACCAGCAGCAGGGACTGGGCACAATCAAACGCCAATTCTGGAACTAATCAACAAATTCTGACTACTAAAAATAGGCCCCCAGCTTAGGTGAACTTGATCAAAGTGGAGATTGCTCATTTTTGCCCCGGTGCCAAGGGGGCAGGACCGACAGAAAAAGGGGGGGGGGAAGAAGGAAACAGAGGTTTTTGTGGCTGTGTATCTACAAAGGCTTGACTGCCTCTGGATACAGTGGCAGGACTTTTCAGGCTGCAACTGCCCCAGGCATAGGCAGAAGTGAGCTCTTTTGGGGGCTTATCTGGAGCCTGTGCCTTCCCCAGGGGAGGGGTGAAGCCCCACCCAGGTGGAATCCCTCCATCAAGGAATTCAGACACCAGGGCTTGGTAATTTGAAGCCATTAAAACCAGCCTACAACCTCTCCTCTGTCTCCACCATGCCCCCAGCAGGGAGAGTCTGCCAAAGTTAAATGTACCGCATCATCTTATGCTGGTGGGACCTGCAGTCAGACAAGTGCCACATACTGGGCAGGATAAGAAAAACAGTGTCCAGAGACTTCACAGGAAAGTCTTTCAACCTGCTGGGTCTCACCCTCAGGGAAAACCGATGCAGGTGACTCTTTTCTCCTGGTAGGAGGCCAGTTTGGTCTGGGAAAATCTGACTGGGGTCTATAATATCTAAGTAGACCCTCCTAAGTGTGTGTGTGGGGAAAGGCACCACACAAGCAGGGCAAGAAACAAGAAAACAAGAACTGAAAAATTCTCCTCTGTTAAACAAAACTTAAGCTAGAGGTCCAGATAAAGCTGAACGGAATGTCAAAGAACAGATAGACAACAAATTCATCCAGCAAGAAAACCTTAGATAAAAGAAGTGAAAGCAATCTCCAGAATAAACTAATTAAGGTAATTAAATGCCTAGATGCCAGCAAAAAATAACAAATCACACTAGGAAAATTGAAGATATGGCCCAGTCAAAGGAACAAACCAACAATTCAAACGACATACAGGAGCTGAAACAATTAATTCAGAATGTATGAACAGACATGGAAAACCTCATCAAAATCCAAATCAATGAATTGAGGGAGGATATAATGAAGGCAAGGAAAGAACAAAAAGAAGAAACTGAAAGTCTGAAAAAACAGATCACAGAACTTATGGGAATGAAAGACAGTAGAAGAGATGAAAAAAAACAATGGAAACCTATAATGGCAGATTTCGAGAGACGGAACATAGGATTTCTGAACTGGAGGACAGAACATCTGAAATTCGACAAGAAACAGAAACTATAGGAAAAAAAATGGAAAAATATGAGCAGGGACTCAGGGAACTGAAAGACAATATGAAGCGCACGAATATACATGTTGTGGGTGTCCCAGAAGGAGAAGAGAAGGGAAAAGGAGGAGAAAAACTAATGGAGGAAATTATCACTGAAAATTTCCCAACTCTTATGAAAGACTTAAAATTACAGATCCAAGAAGTACAGTATACCCCAAAGAGAATAGATCCAAATAGACATACTCCAAGACATTTAATAATCAGAATGTCAGAGGTCAAAGAGAAAGAGAGGATCTTGAAAGCAGCAAGAGAAAAGCAATCCATCACATACAAGGGAAGTCCAATAAGACTATGCACAGATCTCTCAGCAGAAACCATGGAGGCGAGAAGACAGTGGGATAATATATTTAAATAATTAAAAGAGAAAACCTGCCAACCAAGAATTCTATATCCAGCAAAACTGTCCTTCAAAAATGAGGGAGAAATTAAAACATTTTCAGACAAAAAAATCACTGAGATAATTTGTGACCAAGAGACCAGCTCTGCAAGAAATACTAAAGGGAGCACTAGAGACAGATACGAAGACAGAAGAGAGAGGTGTGGAGAAGTGTGTAGAAAGGAAGACTATGAGTAAAGGTAAAAAGAAGGAAAATTAGATATGACATATAAAATCCAGAAGTCAAAACAGTAGAAGAATACTACCCATGCAGTAATAACACTGAATGTTAACGGATTAAACTCTCCAATCAAAAGACATAGTCTGGCAGAATGGATTAAAAAACAGGACCCATCTATATGCTGCCTCTACTCAAAGGACACGAGGCCAAGGACACAAATGGACATTTACACACCAATGTTCATAGCAGCATTATTAACAATTACCAAGAGATCGAAACAGCCAAAATGTCCATCAACAGACAGTTGGCTAAACAAACTATGACATTTACATAAGATGGAATATTATGCAGCTGTAAGACAGAATAAAGTTATGAAGTATGTAACAACATGAATGGACCTTAAGAACATTATGCTGAGTGTGATTAGCCAGAAACAAAAGGACAAATACTCTATGGTCTCACTGATATGAACTGACATTAGTGAATAAACTTGGAATATTTCCTTGGTAACAGAAGCCATCAGGAGATAGAAATAGGGTGAGATATTGGGTAACTGGAGCTGAAGGGATACAGATTGTGCAACAGGACTGAATGTAAAAACTCAGAAATGGACAGCACAATATTACCTAACTGTAATACAATTATATTAAAACTTTGAATGAAGCTGCATATGAGAATGATAGAGGGAGGAGGGCTGGGGCATAAATGAAATCACAAAGAAAGATAGATGATAAAGATTGAGATGGTTTAATCTAGGAATGCCTAGAGTGTATAATGATAGCGACTAAATGTACAAATTTAAAAAATGTTTTTGCATGAGGAAGAAACAAAGGAATGTTGTTACTGCAGTGTGCTGAAAATAGATGGTACTTAATATTTTAAAATTTCAACTGTGTGAGACTAAAGCAAAAAATGTTTATTTGGTACAAATTTGTACTTCAACTAGTGCATCTCCTAATATAACTTATGTAGATAGTTGAACACCTTAAGTACATGGAACTTTGTATACGACATGAGCTTTTGTTGGTTTGTTTGGGTGATGCCCTGATGAATCCCAGAGTGAATTGATCAGTGAGTGGAAAAGTATTTGCGGGATCCCCTTTGGGGAATGGTGAGAATGGGAAAACTCAGCTTCCCCAGGTTGAATTCTTGGTGTTCTTGTGGGCAGTGTAGACAACCAAAGCTATGGGCTGAGCCCCCAGTCTTGGGGGTTGTTCATGTGAAACTTAACCCCACAGGGGATAGGTCAAGCCTACTTAAAATTAAGCCTAAGAGTCACCCCCAAGAGAACCTCTTTTGTTGCTCAGCTGTGGCCTCTCTCTCCAGCCAACACAGCAAGCATACTCACCACCCTCCCCCTGCTATGTGGGACATGACTACTAGGGGTGTGGATCTTCCTGGTAGCGTGGGACAGAAATCCCAGAATGAGCTGATATTCAGCATCAAGGGATTGAGAAAAACTCTAGAATGAGCTGAGACCCAGCATCAAGGGATTGAGAAAACCTTCTCAACCAAAAGGGGGAAGAGTGAAATGAGACAAAGTGTCAATGGCGAGAGATTCCAAACAGTCGAGAGGTTATCCTGGAGATTATTCTTATGCATTAAGTAGATATCACCTTGTTATCCAAGATGTAGTGGAGAGGCTGGAGGGAACTGCCTGAAAATGTAGAGCTGTGTTCCAGTAGCCATGTTTCTTGATGATGATTGTATAATGATACAGCTGTCACAATGTGATTGTGTGATTGTGAGAACCTTGTGTCTGGTGCTTCTTTTATCTACCTTGTCAACAGATGAGAGGAACATATGGAATAAAAATAAATAATAGGGGGAACAAATGTTAAAATAGATTTAGTTTGAAATGCTAGTGATCAATGAAAGGGATCAGTAAGGGGTATGGCATGTAAATTTTTTTTCTTCTTTCTTCTTCTGTTTGTTGTATTTTTCTGTTGTCTTTTTATTTCTTTTTCTGAATTGATGCTAATGTTCTTGGAAATGATCATGATGATGAATATGCAACTATGTGATGATATTGTGAATTGATGAGTGTATGTGTTGGGGAAGTCTGTGTTTCTTGTAATTTTTTTTTTAATTAATAAAAAATTAAAAAAAAAATTTAAAGTGGATTACATCTCCAAAACAGCTGATGATAAGTGCCATGAGGCTTTACAGTCAAGGGAGATGAACAGGCAGGGAGATGGTATATTGCATTTTGGCAGCACTAGCAAAGTAAAACACACCTCCAGCACCCACAGCCCTCACACCTGCCAACCCCTATCCTTCTCACCCACCGGCCCTGCAGTACCTGCCAGCCCCCAGCCCTCATACCCACCAGCTCCCCAGTACCTGCTGGCCCCAAGTCTTCATACCCACTGGCTCCTTGATTCCTGTTGCTCCCCAGCCCTGCCTATCCACAGGGGCCCATCCCCACCAGCCTGCATGCTGGCTGGCCCCCTGCAACCACAGCCCCTGAGCCAGGCTTCAACCTGCCCCAGTAGGACATGAGTGCAGCCTCTGCACCTCCTGGTCTCCTACCTGGGCTGCTCTTCAAGTAAGAAACAGGTGTTTTGCATAAAATTGTTCAACCTGAAAAGGTAAACTGAAATATGCCTTCAATTTAAAAACATAATAGCCACTGTGAGCAGGAGTCACTGCATGTTGGGCATGTCCTCAAAACATTAAACGTGCATTTTGTGGTGCAAAAACCCAGCAACCTGGGGAGTTTCAAATGGGAAAAACTTAAAAATCTTTGTGATAAGAGTTATTCATGAGATAACCAAGTATTTCAAAAATATGATGAGCCAAGTATAAATGAATTTTTGAGTTTTGAAAACCATATTTGTAATAACATTTTCAAATGACAATGGCAATAGTCTTAGTTTTGTAACATGTACTAGCTCTAAGAACTCCAACTCTGCACTCTACAATAAGAGCAGAGCCAACGAGCAGACAGACATGGCAGGTGCTGAGTGGAGTCCAAGAGGACAGGGGCAGGGCTGGCTATCTTGTGATATATGTAACTCCGACTTCTGGCCCCAACTGCTGCCACTGCACAAAGCAGTTCATGAGGTCACTCTGAACTTAAAGACCTCTGATGGGCTCACAGCCCTTTCCGAGCATGCACAGCTCCTGTAGGATGCAGTGCACCAGATCCTACCACCCACACCCTACCCCAATTCCTGCTGGCCCCAGTCCTTGTATCCCTACCCCATATCCTACCCCATACCCTACCCTGTTCCCTACGCTGTCTCCTATTCAGTATCCCTAACCTGTATCCTATCCAGTCTCAAACCCCATACCCTACCCTGTACCCTACCCCGTCCCCTATCCTGTATCCTACCCCATACACTATCCTGTCTTGTACCCCATAGTCTACTCCATTACCTATCCTGTATCCTATCCTGTGTCATACCCCATATCCTACCCTGTACCCTAACCCGTCCCCTATCCTATATTCTACCCTTATACTATCCTGTCTTAAACCCATACCCTACCCCATCTCCTACCCTGTATCCTATCCTGTGTCATACCCCATACCCCACCCTGTAATCTACCTGTCTCCTATCCTGTATCCTGCCCCATCTCATACCCTGTGTCCTATCCGGCATCCTGCCTGAGATGTGCTTACAACCCCTTTGAAGATCTCTCCACGCCCATCATCTGTTTCCAGCCTAGGTCTAATTTTCTTTGGGCCCCTACTTGTGAGCCTTTGTTTAGTACTCTAATCTAACACTCTCTGGAATAAGTGAAAGGCACTGCTGTACCGATGTGGGTTAGTGGGCCTCACACCATCAGGCTTATCCCGATGTCCAATTGTGCCTGAGGACACAGAGGTGCCCCCTGCCACCACTGAGGCTGCCCTGGTCTGCGCCGCATGGAAGACCTTCTTTCTCCTAACTTCAGGGTCAGCTAGGTGAGGAGGAGAGAGGGTCAGCCTGCCAACACTTATCCTTTCACACACAAACTGACAGTGCCAAGGAGAAAAGGAGTTCCTTGGCATAATAAACAGATGATTTTCGAAAAATTAAATTTTAAAAATGTGCGTTATTTTATAACTTCTGTCACTAATTTTAAAAACCACAAGCGTTTTCAAACACTGCAACCTTCATATGACAAGAACTATCAGGGAAGCCAGTCACTCCTTAAAATTGGCCTTAAGCACTTCTTCTGTGATAACACACTCCAAACACGTGCTTCTCACATTTTTCCTGAATAGTTTTAATAAGAACTCTTCTACCATTAGCATCTTAAAATCAAGAGGGAAAAACATCCTTCATTATTAATCAACTCCATCTACTGATCAGCAAAACTATGCCACAACCTTCTATTTTTCTCTGTACCCCACTGACCCAGTCTTTGGCAGAAACAAATCCACAGTTCAAGAAGAAGCAAATGCAAACTGTAGTGCGAAACCAGGAACAAGGCTCTGCAGGAGCCTCCAGCTACGTTACGCGGAAACAGGACTGGAGCGCGTAACCAAGAACAAGGCTCAAGCCTGTTGGAACGTTACGCGGGAACAGGACCAGAGCGCGTAGCCAAGAACAAGGCTCAAACCTCCAAGAACATCAGCGGAAAGAGAATGACTGGGACCGAGGCTCCGAAGTTTCAGGAGGTAGATTTTATCAGACTATGGCTGTAGGGCTCAGCTGAGTAGCCTCTGAAAGTCTGAGCCCTGACCAGGAACTGGAATAAGGTATCTATAGACAGAATGACTGACAGCATCCTCCTAATATGGCAAGTCGTTACACTCGACGGAGATGATTGGCTGCTGGCAGCTCTCCCTAATATGGTAACTAGCTACACTTGAGGGAGTGGATTGGCTGCTGGTGGCCAGAACCAGGAAGTGTTGTGAAAGCTAAGTTTACACAGTAGATGAGCCATTACGGCGGGGAGGGGCCTCCTTGTTGCCAGGAGCATGCTTGGTACAAAACACCACCTTATCAAACGAATAAAACCAAACCACACAAAAACACAACATGTGCAATTTTATTCACCAATCACCAGGACCTAAGAGAACCACACAGCACAGATGGACTGATTTCTGCCCCCTGAATTTTAAGCTGCATCTAACAACGCTGCTCTGGCTCTGCTGAGCGACTGCTCCAGTGTTGGCTCATGAAATTCACGTGACCGCACCTTTCTGTCAGCAGCCTCATCCACAGAATGCATGCTGCTGTAAAGCTCTCCTAAAAAGGAAAGTGAAGCTATTCTATAACACCACAGCCAGTAGGTGTGTGGGGCAGTCACTGTGCATGACTCGGACTGGCTCTGAGCTTGCAGGATGCTCCGAGCCCCACAGCCCATAGCATTATGCAGCAGGAACAAGTGTCCTGGGGGATCATGCTGTCTGGTGGCAGTCGATGGATGAAAAAAGCCACTCACTGTTCCACGGCCTGGTTTCGTGGGGAATGAAGCCTGACGGTGTGACTGTTCAGCAGGTGGGACAGACAAAAATGAGGCAGGGGGCTGGTGTACACATATCCATGGGCAAAGGGGAGGTGGAAATGTCACATCAGGAAGCTCACCAACAGCATGCTTTCTGACCTACAAGGATGTGCTCAGTGCTTGCTGTAAGAAAACTGGACATCTGAATTGATGATAGCCAAAGGCAGTAATGTAAAGGGAGTTTTTATACCAACAAGTATATGAATTGTAATGTGAACAGGGAGACCAACTTCCACACCATCAAGTTTATAGTCTTTCAGAAATCCATATTTGTAACACATCAATGACTCTGACCTTTTTTATTCAAAAAACAGAAGAAACACAAAATATGGAACTTTAAATGTCCAATGTCAGCTGAAGCAGCAGGCTCACCAAAAGGTTGTGAAGGTAAACATGCATTGTGCTCATGTGTGTGAGGGGGTTGATTATAATTCCTAGAGAAGGAATGACTTGTTTTCAAAAGAAAGGTGTCTCAAGAAAGCACTGACTAATGGAATGGATGGCTATTGAATCTCCCATTTTCATGGGTGAAACTAAGGTCATAGGAGTCTACCAAGCAGCAACAGCCACCCGGAAAAGGTCCTTCCAGCAAGGGCGGAGGTGGGGCCTGCAGGGAAGGAAGGCGTCTTCCTCAGGCTGCCCTCTGGCTGCATCAACCAACCATCCGCAAGGTGTGCTCCAGGAGGAAGTCAAGCAGGAGACTCTTCAATCAGTCTGTCTCCTGCCAATCACACTTGGCTGTCTCTAATTCAGGCCTACAGTGATGGCTTTCAAAATACAGAGGGAGGGAAATGGGGGAGGGGAAAGGACACTGGTGATTTCAACAACACTCTAGGTGCTGAGCGCCCCTAGGCATTGTGCTCCAGACCTCGAAGATCTTCCAGGAGCTCCTGGGCCACGGTCTGCAGGTGTGGGTTGCGACTCTTGGCCATGGACAGGATGCGCTGTAGGGGCAGGGAGCTCCGGAACTCAGAAGCCGACTTCGAGAAGACTTCTGGCTCCAGTACCACGGACTGGACGAGCCGCAACACGTGGAGGCACACTTCTGCATCTGGGTCTAGGGTGGAGAAGTAAAGGTGATTTTAGAACAAAGCTTTCTTGGGGCAGATGTACCCTCAAGGGGCACTTACCTTTCTGAATCACAGATTTACTCTGAAAGTCTAGAATGCTGCAGGTTGACCCAGAAGCAGAGATGCTGCTTGATGTCAGAACTTAGCTCAATAAGAGCAGCCAGTGGAAATTCAGTGGCCATCTATTTGGTAGCTATCCCCCTCTTTACCCATTACTCACAGGAGTATCATTTTTAAATGCTGAACCGAAAATCTGAGAGTTGTTGCTGTTGTTTGCTATAATTCTGCGCATGTATGCGACTGTTTTAAAAGGCTGTGGTGGTTTGGAACTGTATGTGTCCCCAGAATATTGTGTTCTTAAAGCTAATCTTGTGGGTATAAACCTATTCTAAATAGGGCCTTTTGATGAGCTTACTTCAGTTAAGGCGTGGCCCAGGGTGGGTCTTAATCCTCTAACTAAAGTCCTTTTTAAGAGAACAAAATTCAGACAGAAAAAGCCATGGAGCAAGACTGAAAACAATGATACCAAGAAGAGCAGGGAGAGACTAGCAGACAAGGCCATGATGCCTTGATTTGGACATTCTTATGAACTCAAAGCCTAGGAAGCTGAAATAAAAGCATGGCTTCACCCTCACCCTGACTGTAGAAAGTCCCTCTGGGTCACGTGAGGGAAGGCATCTGCTCAGGAACACTGAGGCACAGGGCTGTGGGTGCAGTGTTGTGCACCACAGCACCCCATGGTTTACCACGGGCTTACCCCTCAACATCATCCCGTATGCGCTGCAGCCGTCACCCCATGGTTTTCCACGGGAGCACCCCTCGACATTATCCTGTATGTGTTGCAGCCATCATAAAAAATAGCTACACAAACAAGAGCCCAAATCAAACCCATCTCTCCTCCTTAATTAGGACACTGTCCTTATCTTTTCTCTCAGTTGCAAATCTTTGACATACCTTAACTCACTTGCTGTCTGGGTACTGTGACTGAAACACCTCCTCAGAAAGCCTCTAAGCAGTAAGTGGATTAATAGAGTGAACTGAACAAACCCTCAGTGGTGCAGGCCCAAGGAGGGGAGGAATCCAGACCCCAGGCCCACCTAGATGCTCCTTCCCTAGGGAACAATGGCTAAGTTTCTGGGGCGGGAAGAGCAATCCCTATTGCCCCCGTGGTATAGCCAAGACTTACTATGGGGACCTTTGGAGGCCTCTTTTATGAGGAAGGGGCAGGAACCCCTTCTATAGAGCAAAGACCTGCCAAAGATACTGGGCAGAGTTCGGGCATCATAGGAAGGAGGGATGGATGGAGGGAAAGCCCAGATACAGGCACAGGTGGACAGGGCCTCACTAAGATGGAGAATGACTCAGAACGGAGAACTGATACTCTGTCCTCCACCACCAGTTGAGCCGACACTCACTAACAGCTGGGGTGGGATGAGGTGCAGACAAAGGATGGAGAGAGACCCTGTGAGGCCCCCAGGGAAGGCCGAGGGCCAAAGTGGGAAGGGAACATGGAGGAAAACCCTGACAACTCAGCCCTCAGCCTCACACAGGGAAAGGAGAGGACATAGGGGCTGGGGATATATTAATGGTAACCACAGCAAAACCAAAGCCCAAACCTGGTACAACCCCCACACCAACAGCCTAGCAGAGGAGCAGGCCTGGCCATTTCCAGGAATAAATATCATTTTCAATACTGCAGGTATTGGCAACTATAGCCCACAGGCAAGGGCAGCCTGTGACCTATTTCTGTACAGGCTACAAACTAAAAACGGATTTTACATTTTTAAAGGGTTAATAAGAAAAAAAAAATTAGCGGAATATGTAACAGAGACTGTTTATAGCCCTCAATGTTCAAAATATATACTCTCTGGTCTGTTACAGAAAAACATGGCTGACCCTGTGCTATTGACCTACATGTCCAACATTCAACTAAAACTTTCAGAGGAAAAGCTGAGGGTAAGGGGGGGCACTGTCAAGGAATATAGTAATCAATACAGACAGATGCCAAGAGGACACATACCAAAACCATGTAAGTATGATTAATAGATGGGAATATACTATTCTACGGTTCTTATTCCACACCTGAAGTATATTAAAGGTAGTCCGAGATTAATTAAGTATGTATGAAAAAACACTGGAAGTCAAAATAAAAAGATTTTTAAAGTGTAAATGATAAGACAACAGTGTAGACGAAGTGGAATAGTAAAAGAATAATCAA